>NC_087354.1:3888134-4545946 GCF_030014295.1 Loxodonta africana
TCATCTATTTGAGGTTGATTACTCTTCCATTTCTGTGGATTATGATCTTTGATCTTTAATCAATCCTAGAAGGTTCTCAGACATTAACTTTTCAAATATTGCCTGTATTCCCCCTTTTCTCTCTCCTTTTCTTGCTGAACTTTGTTATTGCTATTGTTAGGTGCCATCAAGTCAGTTCTGACTCATAGCAACCATATGTATAACAGAATGAAACACTGCCCGGTCCTGTGCCATCCTCATGATCCTTATGCTTGAGCTCATTGTTGCAGCCACTATATCAATCCATCTCATTGGGGATCTTCCTCTCTTCCGCTGACCCTCTGCTTTACCAAGCATGATGTCATTTTCCAGGGACTGGTCCCTCCTGATAACATGTCCAAAGTATGAAAAACAAAGTCGCTTACCATCCTTGCCTCTGAGGAGCTCTGGCTGCACTTCTTCTGAAGCAGATTGTTCATTCTTTTGGCAGTCCATGGTATGCTCAATATTCTTTGCCAACACCACAATTCAAAGACATCAATTCTTCTTCAGTCTTTCTTATTCATTTTCCAGCTTTCACATGCATATGAGGTGACTGAAACTATTATAGCTTGGGTCAGACGCACCTTAGTCCTCGAAGTGGCATCTTTCCTTTTTAACACTTTAAAGAGATCTTTTGCAGTAGAGTTGCCCAAAGCAATACATTGTTTGATTTCTTGACTGCTGCTTTTATGGGTGATGATTGTGGATCTAAGTAAAATTGAATTCTTGACTTCAAAATTTTCTCCATTTATCATGATGTTGCTTATTGGTCCAGTTGTGAGGATTTTTGTTTTCTTTATGTTGTATAATCCATACTGAAGGCTGTAGTCCTTGCTGTTGATGAATAGGTGCTTCAAGTCCTCTTCACTTTGAGCAAGCAATGTTGTGTCATCTGCATAATGCCAGCTGTTAATGAATCTTCCTCCAATCCTGATGCCATATCCTTCTTCGTCTAGTCCAGCTTCTCATATTATTTGCTCAGCATACATATTAAATAAATACGGTAAAAGGACATAACACTGATGCACACTTTTCCTGATTTTAAACCACAGAGTATCCCCTTGTTCTGTTTAAATGACTGCCTCTTGGTCTACACACAGGTTCCTTATAAGAACAATTAAGTGTTCTGGAATTCCCATTCCCAATGTTATCCATAATTTATTATGATTCACACAGTCAAATGCCTTTGCATAGTTAATGAAACATAGGTAAACATCTTTCTGGTACTCTTCTTTCAACCAGGATTCAACTGACATCAGCAATGATGTCCCTTGTTGCACGTGCTTTTCTGAGTTGAGTTTCTGGCAGTTCCCTGTCGGTGTACTGCTGCAACTGTCTTTGAATGGTCTTCAGCAAAATTTTACTTGAGTGTGATATTAATGATATTGTTTGAACTTTGATTAGGTACATTAAAACTTCTCATGGTATCTACCATACGTGTTAACCTCCCTTATATTTCCCCTTTCTTTGTTTTTTTTTTTTTGCTGTATTCTGAATAATTTCTTCAAATCAGGCTTTCAGGTCACTAGTTCTCTAGATTAAGGTCACTCTTTATTTTTGGTTTATATACTTTTCATTTCTAGAAGTTCTATTTGGTTATTTTCAAAGCTGCTTGGTTTAAAGAAATATATATTTACAGGAGCTCTGGATGTGCAGTGGTTAAGTGCTCAGCTGCTAACCAGATGTTTAGTGGTTCGAACCCACCAGCCCCACCAGCCTCTTCTCAGGAGAAAGATGTGACAGTCTGCTTCCTTAATGATTTAAAGCCTTGGAAACCCAATGGGACAGTTCTATTCTGTCCTTATAGGGTTGTTGCTATGAGTCAGAACCGAGTTGATGACAATGGGTTTATATATATATATATACATATATGAAATATCTTGATCTATATTCATTTACTCAATCTTTCCTTTTAGTTCTCTAAAAATAGTATTTTTAATTCCAGGTCTGCTTTTGCTAATGTTTATCATCTTTAGATGGCTTTCCTTGTGTATCTTGTGATCATTTCACCTTGGATTTTATCTGTGGAAATTATCTTGGGCCTGAGCTTCAGTGGGTCCTTCACAGAACATCTGGATTTGTTTCTCCTGCTGAGTTTCAGAGTGTTATAGACATTTGTTTAAGCTGAATTCTCCACTTGAAGTTCTCCTGACCACCCAGGAAATCTGAATTTGAGCTGAATACTCTGCTGTGGGCTGGCTGATAGTCAAGAATTATTGGGGCTATTTTTCCATTCCACTCAGCACTGAGGACTGGCAGAGCCAAACAAGTGTCCTTGCAGTCCTGAGTTTACTTTCTCGCCACAAGTGTCACACAGCTTGGGTGTGTGTGGGGGTTGCCTAGAAGGCCCAGTTTGGATGGGTCTGACCCTGTCTCCCTGCCCCATCATGCTAGAACCCAAAAGTAAGCTCACTGGGCTTGTCAGAAACCCTCAAGGTTGGATATTTACCAACTGAAATTATAACCTCTGAAAAAGTCTGCTTTGTCTTTGACTGTGAGGAGATCGGTGGATATTGCCCTTATTCTTGGAAAAGTTTGACTGGTAGATAATTCTTAGGAACAATGAGTTTACATTGGGTCATGTTAGTTGGATTTTTCTATCCAATGTCTAAAAACCCTTTTGATAATGGCACTTGGAGTACATGTTCAGATTTTCTAATAATAAACCCGTTGCCATTGAGTCAATTTCGACTCATAGAGACACTGTAGGACAGAATAGAACTGCCTCATAGGGTTTCCAAGGAGTGGTTGATGGATTTGAACTCCCGACCTTTTGGTTAGCAGCCAAGCTCTTAACCGCTGTACCACCAGGGCTCCTTTTTAATAAAAGGAATTATTAAATTGGCATATTTTTATAGAGAAAAAGTCAAATTGACTGAAATTTAGCTCATGACTAAAAAGAGCTAATTTTTTTTTCAGCTAAAAGGGCACACCTTTTTTTATTTTATGATTATTCTGGTTCTATTTGACTACAACGAACATAATGAAATCAATGGCAGTTTATTGCCATAAGCAGTTTCGAAGTAACAGATGCATCTGCACAAGCTTATTTTTTTCCTGCTGTCTACTTATGCTTCCTTCTGCCCACTTATGCTTCCTTCTGCCCAAAAACTACTTGAAAAATTAATCAGATCAAAACCAGGGCATCCATACATCAGCTTTCAGAATTCTTTTTACTGAGAAACAGCCAAGAAAACCTCTGGTTCCTCAGGCCTGACACTTCCTTCTCAGTTTTCTGTGGTTCTGGCCTGCGTGTGGTCATCATTGTTTCCTACCCAGGGTGCAGTCCATCCTGGAAGGAGACCCTGGTGCATTGTCTCAGGTTGCATCTGCTCTTCCCAGTTTGCCCAAACATGCCTTTGTTTGCTGGTCTCACCCTCCCACTTAGGAAATACAGCACGCTACCCAGCCAGCCCTCCCTCCACCATTGCTTAATGTTTGTGACCTCAGAGGTCATCTGGTCTCTCTCGGGCCCCTTATCATCTGGACAGAGATAGCCCAGGATGGACGTTCAGCTGGAGGGTACGTGGCCCACTAACCAGACTGAACTTAATGGGATTCTTTCCCTGCCTCTGCACACCATCACCTTTCTGTCCCTCTGACAGCATCTGCATCTACAGGGCCTCCTAGCTGATGGGACAGGTCTCTGCTGTGGAGCAGAAGCACATGCTGCCTCAGTGGCAGTTCCTGTGCCCGAGGCCTACGTGGTGCTGTGTCACCTGCAGTTCCATATCTACTCTGTGTACCGAAGGAGAGCAGCTTCAATCAGGCAAAGCCAGGTAAAATAGCACAAAAACTGGTGAAGAGAATTCTTAGAATTCAAAACTTTGTCACTCTCAAGAAGCAATGACTTGCTACCCTCAACAACAGAAAAACAACCCAATAAAAAATGCTCAAGACTTGAGTTGGTATTTCTCCAAAGAAGATATACAAATGGCTATGAGCACATAATAAAACTTCCAACTTCTTCAGTCATTAGGGAGAAGAAAATCAAAATGATGATGAAATACCAATTCACCTCCACTAAAAAAAAAAAAAAAACCCTTTCTGTCGAGTCGATTACGACTCATAGTGACCCTATAGGACAGAGTAGAACTGCCCCATAGAGTTTCCAAAGAGCTCCTGGTGGATTTGAACTGCCAGCTTTTTTGGTTAGCAGCCTTAGCTCTTAATCACTACACCACCAGGGTTTCCTCACTCCTACTAATAAAAACTCTACTAGGATGGCTATTTTCAGGAAAACAGGAAGCAACAAGTATCGATGAAGATACGGAGAAATTGGAACCCTCATTCGTCATGGGTGGAAATGTAAAAGTGCAGCTGCTATAGAAAACAGTTCGGTGGTTCCTCAAAAAGTTAAAAATACCATAAAATAATAATCAGAAATTCCACTTCTAGGTATATACTTAAGAGAATTGAAAGCAGACATTCAAACAGATGCTTGTATACCAATGTTCACTGCAGTATTATTTGCGATAACAAAAAGCTGGAAACAGTCGCAGTGTCCATTAACAGAAGAATGGATAAGTAAAATGTGGTATGTACATACAATGGGATATTATTAAGCCATAAAGAGAAATGAAATCCTGGTATATGCTACAACATGAATGAACTTGGAAAACACTATCCTGAGTGAAATAAGATGCAAAAGTACAAATCTTACGTGAAATATCTAGACTAGGCAAATGCATAGAGATAAAAGTAGACTAGTGGTTACCAGGGACTGCGGAGGGGGAAGTAGGGAGCTATTGCTTAACGGGTACTGAGTTTCTGTTTGGGGTAGTTAAAAAGTTTTGGTATCTAGTGGTCATGGTTGTACAACATGGTGAATATTGTTAATGTCACTAAAATTCATACTAAAAAATAGTTTAAATGTCAACTTTTATGTTAAATATATTTTACTATGATAAAAATGTACTTTTATCTCTATGCATTTGCTTATTCTATATAATTAAAAAATAGTAAACCCTAGATAATAGAGGGTTTGTATTATAGTTAATCAGTGCTTTAATATAAATTAATAAAAGATACTATACTGCCCAAAAAAAGGGGAAAGGCTTGCTACTGTAATATAGGGACAAATTCAAGTTATGGAAGTATAGGGGGAGGGTTGGGACATGGGGTGCCCACTGGTAATTGTTTTTAAGGATGAAGGGGGGCGTGGATTCATGTCAGTAAGACATCCCCAGGGAGCTGCATGGTGCCCACTAACATCTGGAGGAAGAGGGTTGGCAGCACTAAGGGGTCTCTTGAGTGAAACACAAAATCAGGGAGGAAGTGATACTTGGGGGGAAAGTGAAGAGAAAATTCTGTTGGTCAAAAAACAGTGATCTAGTCACAAAAAGTCCCACCTACTCCTAAAGGTGCCAGTAGCTATTGGTTTGCCTGCACCGTTGAACTTTCAAATGACCAAAGGAAGCACCTTCTGAATGGAAAATAAACCCTATGGGTTGACACCGTGGGGGCTGTTGGAGCTTTTATAGAATAAACTCCTTGGACCTGGTCCCTGTGATGTTGGCTATGTACCTCGCACACTTTCTAACACAAAATTTTCCCCAGGGGGCTCACTAAATGCAGCTTGAATTGAGGTAAGCTGTAAAATGGAAACAGAAGAGCTTTGCCTTCCAATCCTCAGTAAGGAAATGAGTCAGATCAAGCAGATTCAGTGAGTACTTAGTCTGCAAGGTTTGTAGGGACATACAGTAACTATCTGAGGAAAGATGGTGTGAAACATAGATTCTCCAGAGCCTATGGGAGCAGCAGTCCCAGCAGGAATGGTTGGAGATGCTCAGAGGGCAGGCTTGCTATGGCCATACTAGAATTTTAAGTCCATATGCTTTGCTATGTGACTTTGCAGCTAGGTCCTCTCCAGTGTATTGAGTACATTCCTTGGCCCATTGATGCTGACCTTGGTTGTGGGCTTGCTTTACCCAGTGGAAAGTCAGGGCCTGCTCCAGGCCAGACCTTCAAAGCATGGCGTGTTCCTGCCCACACTCCTGTGGGCTGGTGATCTATGTGGAGAAGAACTTGCCCAGGCAACTACTGTTTGGAGGGGATGAGCAAACACATGGCCGTTTAACCAAAGCCTGGTGAAGAGCCTTCAAGCAAAGCAACACAACTGTTGATGGAAGCCACTGACCTGTGGCGTGGTTATGATACAGCGTTCCTGTGGTGATAGCTGACGAATTCACTTAGCAGTTGGGTTGGAGCCACTGAGTCAGCTGAGAGGTCAGTGAAAAAGAAAGGAAGTGAGCCTCTGTATGAGGGCACTGTGCCTGCCTTGTGGAAGCCTTGTGCCCAGCAGGCACTTGGCAAATCTGTGCTGAATGGGGAATTTCTTGGAAGAGGGCACACAGGCTGTGAAAGAAGTGTGCTCAGGACACAGCTCACCAGGAACACAGGCCCAGCCACACCTGGGCTTTCCAGGTCCTTGCTCAGGATGCTCTTTTACCCCTTTCTATTTCCTTTCTTTCCCCTTACATTGCAAAAGCAATGCACGCTCAATAAAGACATTTGGTTAAGACAGAAAGATAATAAAGAATCATCTGGTCAATTTATTTTCAAGGCTACTTAGACTTTTTTTTAACAAGATGGTTAGAAACATATTGTTCTTAGAGTTTTATTTCTTAATTTTATCGCTTAACATTCTATCACATTTTTTCTGGTCTATTTTTATAACCTTAACGTTGATGGCTGCATGACATTCCACTGAATGGAATCACAACCCGGTCACTTATATAACTTATTCTTATAGTACTTATTACCTGCAGAGTGAGAGAGATTTTTCCAGAGATTTTCTCATATTTTCTAGGAGGACCCCAAGTTCAACCAGTATGTCTATGCAGTGCCTTGTGGGGCAGGCAGAGAATCAAGCCAGCAATTGAGACCCTGTTTGAGACCTCCTCAAACTCCTGAAGTTCTTCTTCATGAAACAGGGCTTAACTATAACACTGGCTATAAAAGATTTGCCTCTAAGAAGATATTGAGGTGACCACATTTCTAGAACTAATCCTCTTTCCAGAACAAACTCTATTTCTTAATAAATATGTCAACTTTTATAGAATTTTAATATATCAAGGTTTGTTGATGTTAGTTACTTCTGTGTGGCTCCTACTGATGGTGACCTTAGGCGTAACAGAACAAAATGTTGCATGGTCCTGGGCCATCTTCATGATTGTTGATATGTTTAAGTTTTTTGTGTGGCTATTGTATAATTTCATTTCATTGAGGGTTTCCTTCATTTTTTGCTGAACCTCTACTTTACCAAACCTGATGTCCTTTTTTAGCAATTGATCTTTCTCGATGACGTGTTCAAAATAAGCAAGGTGAAGTCTCGCCATCCTCACTTCTAAGGAACATTCTGATTGCATTTCTCCTAAGACTTATTTGTTTGTTCTTCTGGCAATCCATAGTATAGCCAATATTCTTTGCCAGCATCACAATTCAAATGCATCAATTCTTCTGTCTTCTTCTTTCATTATCTAGCTTTTGCGTGAATTGAGGTGATTGAGAAGATTATGGCTGGGGTCAGACACACCTTAGTCATCAAAGTGACATCTTGGACTTTTAACACTTTAAAGATTGGAGCCCTGATGGTGTAAAGGTTAAGAGCTTGGCTACTAACCAAAAGGTATGCAGTTTGAATCCACCAGCCACTCTTTGGAAACCCTATGAGTCAGTTCTACATTGTCCTATAGTATTGTTTTGAGTCTGAATCGAATGGCAACAGGTTTGGTTTGGTTTTTGGTTCTGTGGCAGATTTGCCCAACATAATAATAATAATAAAAAAAAATGTCATTCAATTTCTTGACCGCTGCTTCCATAGATAGTTTGGCCAAGCAGAATGAAATATTTGACAACTTCAATTTCTACTCCATTTATCATAATGTTGTTTATCAATCCAGTTGTGAGGATTTTCATTTTCTTCACTTTCAGTCATAATTCACACTGAAGGCTGTTGTATTTTACCTTCATCAGTAAGTGCTTCAAGTCGTCTTCATTTCCCACAAGCAAGGTAGTGACGTCTGCATATTGCAGGTTGTTAATGAGTCCTCTTCAACTCTGATGCATTGTTCTTCTTATAATCCAGTTTAATTGTGCTCATGCAGAAACTGTACATTGATAAGAGACAAACATTCATACGGAACAAAGAGATACTTTTTGGTTTAAAATGGAAAAGGTGTGAAGCAGGTTTGTATCCTTTCACCTTACTTATTCAATCTGTACGTTGAACAAATACAAGATGTAGGTATATTTTAATATGTTGCATAGATAATCTCTGAGAAGAAAAGGTAAAAATTAAATATCAGTTGGCATCTTTTTTCATTGAGTCTTAAATTCCTTCAATAATTTTACTGTGCAAGGTGGTTGAGAGATAAGTCAGACAATTGAGAATGGCTTGGTGATATCTGGGGTGGGAGCATCACATGTGGTAGGAGAGGCCACACTGGGTTCTGGAGCAGGGCTGGACCTGACTGGTTTGATTTGCCTTTGTCTGCTCCATTACATTTCCTTTCTTCCAAAAAATATGCTGGGGGTTGTTGCATAACATAACTTGACTTTTTAAAACTTCTTCAGTTCCAGTGGGTACATGGAATGAAAACCTCTATCCTATTGGGTGAACCATTCTGAACTAAGTCCTCTTGAAATATATGTGTATGTTTTGAAAGTATGTTTTTCTGAAACAAGAATTGTGAATCGTGTCCCAAGAACATGCCAGAGCATGTGTGTCTTAGTTATCTAGTGCTGCTATAACAAGTGGATGGCTTTAACAAAGAGAAATTTATTTTCTCACAGTCCAGCAGGCTGCAAGCCCAAATTCAGGGCTTCAGCTCCAGCGGAAGGCTTTCTTTCTCTGTCGGATCTGGAGGAAGGTCCTTGTCATCAATCTTCCCCTGGTCTAGGAACTTCTCAGCACAGTGCTCCTGGTGCTACTTTCTTGGTGGTATGAATTCCCCCTGTCTTTCTGCTTGCTTCTTTCTTTTATATCTCAAAAGAGATTGGTTTAAGACACTATCTAATCTTGTAGCTTTCATTAATATAACTGCTGCTAATCCATCTCCTTACATCATAGTGATAGGATTTACAACACATAGGGAAATCATGTCAGATGACAAAATGGTAGACAATACTGGGATTCATGACCTAGCCAAGTTGACAGATATTTTTGGGGACACAATTTAATCCCTGACAATGCATTTCATTAATTCACACACTCTCCTTGAGTAGCTGCTCTGGGTAGTACCGCTGTCCTCCAGCCCTGGGTGTGCCATCTCTACCATCGGGGGCTGAGGTGTCACTTTACTCAATCACCCTAATGCCTGAAATGTGGTAAGCACACAGCAAATATTTTTTAATAAATGCAATATATTGAATCAAAGTAAACAACAAACAAAACAAACAGAATTTTACTTGAAAGTAGGAAGGAATCCAAAAGTGATTCTAAATTCTATTGTTGCCAGGTGGAAACCCCAGGTTCTGCTTGGTATGACTCGTATTAGCCAATAAACAAGAAACCGAGGTGGGAGAGTAGAAAATTGCCTTTATTTCATTGCACAAGGAAAGGAAACAGTTGGGGCTGCTACCATGAAGAGTTCTCAGTGAGGGTGAGGGGAAAGATTACTTTTAAAGAGTTTAAAAGTAGGAAGTTCATACAAGTTACAGCAGCAACTTTCTTAATCATACTATGCAGGTGCAATGGGGTTTACATACAATTTCATGCGTTGCCAGGATTCTAATGTGAAGCTACAGGACAAGACAAGCAAAGGAACCAGAATTCTATGCAAAGCTATGGATCATTTCAAGCAAGCTGCTTGAGGCAGTGGAATTTTTTGTCAGGATCTTTGTTATTTGATAGTGATATTATTGCTCTCTGTCTTTCCATTTCTCCAGCACACTCTCTCTCTGATCCATGTTCTGTTCTATTGCAATCCCTGTGCTTCAGCCTACTCTTGGCTCTGTGCATCTTGAGGATGGTCAGTGGGTTGGGAAAGCCTAGTTCTGGTTCCTCAGTGCAGGAAAAGTTTCTGTGATGTTTCTAATAGTTTGTGGCATTCCCTAGCCCCTGTTTGTGGTGCTGACCTGGGGTGCTTGTGTGACCTAGCCCCCTACACACTTGATGCCATTTCTGGCTGAGTTTGGCTGAGCCCTCACTGCCAGGTCTGTCCTGCCCTAGGCTACCCCGAGCTCCTCTCTGCATGGCACTGTGGTTGTGGTAAGGACACAGAGATTTATCCTTCAGTCCCATATCAAACACCATCATTGAGAAAATGACTTATCCAAGGTTGAGTCTCTTCTCTGCCCATTCACTCACTGCTTGCTGTAGCAAAGAAGGTGGGCAACTGCAAAGGCCCTTTGAGGGGTGGCCTGCTTGAGCCCTCAGGGCAAAGGGGGCATGGGGCTGAGCTCCAGCCGCTGGCTCTTCAGCATCAAATCCAGCTCAAACCACCAGAAGAAAATGAGACTTACCCGTGCCTTTGTGTTTCTGTGCGTGGGTGTACAGGTGTGTCTGCAGTCTTACAGGATCTTGTTGGAAGCTCAGGTTGGAAGGTCTCCTCATAACCTAAGGGTCATGGGCTCTGAGGCCTGCATCCCCTGTTCACCTGAGTGAGGACCTGTCCATCCTAGAAGGCCTCCTTTTTACCTCACTTCAGCCATTTTAGGATGTATTTAGGGCTTGAATGAACTTGAAGGTAACAGGTGGTTTTGTTTGTTTGTTTTTTGAACTTTTTTATTTTGTTGTTGAAAATATACACAGCAATACATTCACCAATTCAATAATACCTACATGTACTATTCAGAGACACTGGTTACATTCGTCGAATTGTGCAACCATTCCCACTTTCATTTTCCTAATTGTTCCTCCCTAAGTAACATAAACTCACTGCTTCTCAAGTTTACTATCCGGTCTTTTGAGTTGGTGTTGTCAATTTGATCCATATAGACCTTCTTTAAAAGAGCACAATTCTCAAGGCAAATATTCTTTACTAATTAAGCTAACTTACTGTTTGGTTTAAAGAAGGCTTCAGGAGATATTTTTGGTTCAAAGTTTAAAGATTATTTCAGGACAATAACTTTTGACTTTGATCCAGCTCCCATCGCTTCAGAAATTCTGGATTCCACAAGAACTTGAAATTCTGTTCTGCATTTCTCCCCTTTTGATAAGGATTCTTTATAGGTTCTTTTATCAAAACCTTCAGTAGTAGCAGCTGGGCACCATCCAGTTCTTCTGGTCTCATGGCATGGGAGGCAGTTGTTCATGGAGGCAATTAGTCACACATTCTTTTTCCTCCTCCTATTTATGACTCTTTTTCTTCCTTTGTTGTTCCAGGAAAAAAGAAATCAGTGGTTGTGTTTTGAACTTTTTAAGGCATTAACTTCTGCGAAATGGAAAGGGAAGAAATAATGTTCGATCCCTACAAATGAGATATCCTGATGCCCATGGAGAGACACACGCATACCTGATGATGGGCCGCCATGGTGTTTCTCCAGTATTCCTTATCTAGAGAAAAGGAGCCGTGGCTTGGGAGGGCTGCATCTAAAACCCCAGAGTAAGTAAGGCAGCACAGTCACCTGCCAGGACGAGGATTTCTTAAAGGAAATGCATTTAGAAACTGAGCGATATTAAAGTGTCTCTTTCTCTTGCTAGCAGCAATGCTCTCCTTACGAACGGTTCCTGGCTGAATAATAATTAACCATGCACAGTACCTTAAATTCTGTGTGGGCGGATGGCTGAAACCCTCTAGTGATTGCTGCAGTCAGTAGCAGAAAGTCAACGCCTACTCACCTGAAGAGTGAGAAAAATAAGAGAGTGGCCTTTTTGTCTGCTTTTAATGTCAGCATCAGTCACTAGGCAACTGTATTAGTCAGGGTGCTCCAGAGAAACAGAACCAGTAGGATATTTGTATGTGTTGTTTTGTCTCTTTGTTGTTGCTGTTTTTTGTTTTAAGGAATTGGCTCATGTGATTATGGGGACTGGCAAGTCCAAAATCCACAGGGCGGGTAGGCAGACTGGGAATTCAGGCAGGATTTCTATGTTACTGTCTTGAGGCAGCATTTTTTTCTTCTCCAGGAAATCTCAGTGTTTGTTTTCAGGACCTTCAACTTATTGGATGAGGTCTACCCATGTTATTGAGGGTATTTTGTAGATGGGACTAACATTTACTAATTGTAAATGTTAGTCATGCCTACAAAACACCTTCATGGTCTCACCTGGCTTGGTGTTTGATTAAATAACTGGACACCTCAGTCTAGCCAAGATGACACATACAACTATCACAGCAAGCATGTGATATTTAATTCATCAGTTCACTGTATTGACACCAGCAACTTGTAGGTACCTAATAAATATTAGATCATTACATCTAATAAAAATTATTTTCTTGACAAAATTTCTCCAAATAGGAAGACTAAATGTTATGATCTGCTGCGGTGGGATTGAGGTCATCTGAGGTTTAAGATCAGATCATCCATTTGACCAGTTCTACTATGATGATGTTGATAGTGATGATGGTGATGGTGATGATCACGGTGACATGTATTATAAGTATCTTCTCCCAGCCCGAGGCTTCTCTTTTCGTTTTCTTAATGGTTCCTTTGGATGAATAAAAATTTTTAATTTTGATGATGCTCCATTTATCATTTTTTAAAATTTTTATTTATTTAGTTGTTAAGAATATACACAACAAAACATACACCAATTCAACAATTTCTACACGTACTATTAGTGACATTGATTATATTCTTCAACTTGTGCAAACATTCTCACTTTCCTTTTCTGAGCTGTTCCTCCTCCATTAACATGAATCCACAGTCCCCTAAGTTTTCTATCTAATCTTTCAAATTGCTGTTGTCAATTTGATTCCATATAGATAGCTCTTAAAAGAGCATAATGCTCAAGGCAGACATTTTCACTAGTTAAGCTAAACTATGGTTTTAAGAAGACTTCAGGGAATAGTTTTGGTTTACGGTTTAAAAATTATCTCCAGGCAATAGTTTCAGGGTTTTGAGCATACAACCTTCAGGGTTCCAGAAAGAATTTGAAAATTCTGCTCTACATTTTCCCCCTTTTGATCAGGATTATGTCATAGAATTTTTGACCAAAATGTTCAGTTGTGGTAGTCAGGCACCATCTAGTTCTGGTCTCATGGCAAAGTAGGTAGTTGTTCGTGGAGGCAATTAGCCACATATTCCATATCCTCCTTCCATTCCTGATGCTCCTTCTTCCTCTGTTGCTCCAGGCAAATAGAGAAAAATTGTTTTGCCTAGGATGGCCACTTGCAAGCTTTTAAGACCCCAGAAACTACTCAATGTACTAAAAGGTAGAACAGAAACACTGAATAAGTTGTTAGATAAATTAACTGGGATGTTCTATGAAACCATGACCCTAAATCTCCAAACCAAGAAACCAAATCCCATGAGGATTTTTGCTGTAAATAAGCAACTTCAGCAGCTACTCTTTTTTTGTTATTGTTGTAAATATGTCTATCACACAACTTTTGCTAATTCAACTTTACAGGTGTACAACTCATAGACAGCAATTATAATAATTGGCTGGGCAACCCTACCTTTAAATCAGTGCCATATTTCCATCACTGTTAATCACCCCCCTTTTCCTCCTCCCTCCCATCCCTGGTAACCACTAATAAAGTTTGTTCTGTATACATTTGCCTTTTCTTGTCTTTTTATATAAGTGAGGTCATATAAAATTTATCCTTTTGTGATTGAATTATTTCACTCAGCATAATGTCTTTCAGCTCCATCCATACTGTAGCATGTATCAAGACTTATTTTCTCTTAATGGCTTAATTGTATTTCACTGTATGTATGTACTATATTTTGATTACCCATTAAACTGTTGATGTGCATTTAGGTTGTTTCCACCTTTTGGCTATTGTGAATACTGCTGCAATGAATATTGGTGTACAAGTCTGTTTTCAAGTCTTTGGGGTGTATACCTAGGAGTGGAACTGATGGGTCACAAGGTAGTTGCATTGCATTGGGTAAATCTGCTGCAAAGGACCTCTTCAAGGTGTCAAAGAGCAAAGATGTCATCCTGAAGACTAATGTGCACCTGACCCAAGCCATGGTATTTTCAATCGAGTCATATGCATGTGAAAGCTGGACAATGAATAAGGAAGACCGAAGAAGAATTGACACCTTTGAATTGTGGTGTTGGTGAAGAATATTGAATATACCATGGACTGCCAAAAGAACAAACAAATCTGTCTTGGAAGAAGTGCAGCCAGAATGCTCTTTAGAGGCAAGGATGGCAAGACTGCGTCTTACATACTTTGGACATGTTGTCAGTCCCTGGATCAGTCCCTGGAAAAGGATATCATGTTTGGCAGGGTACAGGGTCAGTGGAAAAGAGGCAGACCCTCAAAGAGGTGGATTGACACAGTTGCTGCAACAATGAGCTCCAGCATAACAACTACTGTAAGGATGGCGAAGAACCGGGCAGTGTTTCGTTCTGTAGTGCATAGGGTCACTATGAGTTGGAACCGACTCGATGGCACCTAACAACGACAAGAAATAACACTGTAGTTCTATTTTTAGGTTTTTGAGGGACAGCTACACTGTTTTCCACAATGACTATACCATCTTCCAGTCCCGCCAGCAATGAGTAAGGGTTCCAATTTCCCCACATCTTCACCATTTGTTATTTTCACTTTTTTTTTTTATCTACCCATCCTAGTGGGAGTGAAATGGTATCTTTTTGTGATTTTGATTTGCATCTCTCTAATGGCTAATGGGAGCTCTGGTGGCCAGTGGTTAAGGGCCTGGCTGCTATCCAAAAAAAGTCGGCAGTTCAAATCCACCAGTGGCTCTTTGGAAACAATTTGGAACAGTTCTACTCTGCCCTGTGGGTTGCTATGAGTTGAAATTGACTAGACAGCATCTGGTTTGGCTTTTGTTTTTTGACTAATGGCTAATGACACTGAGATCTGTTCATGTGTTTGGAGGCCATTTGAATGTGCTCTTTGTTGAAATATATATTCAAATTGTTAAGATATCAGTACTACCCAAAGCAATCTATAGCTTCAATGCGATCCTAATAAAAATTCCAACAGCCTTCTTTTACAGAAACAGAAAAACCAATCCTCAACTTCATGTGGTACGGCAAGAGGCACCAAATAACTAATGTTGAAAGAGAAGAACAAAGTAGGAAGACTCACACTTCCTGATTTTAAAACATACCATACAGCTGCAGTAACTGAAACAGCCTGGTGCGCCTGTAACAATAGACACGTAGCCTCATGGAACAGAATTGAAAGCCCAGAAATAAACCCACACATCTATGGTCAACTGATTTTTGACAAGAGTGCTAAATCTATTTGATGGGGAAAGAAGAGCCTCTTCAATAAACGGTGCTGGGAAAATTGGATTTCCACATGCAGAAAAGTGAAACGGGATCCACGCCTCACACCATATGCAAAAACAAGTTAAAAACGAAGTAAGACCCTAAATGTGCAATTTATCATGTTTTAAATGGTTAGTGCACTTTTTGTCTGGTCTTAGAAATCTTCTAAGGTTATGAAGGTATTCTATGTATTTATGCCTTGTATT
Organism: Loxodonta africana; assembly: GCF_030014295.1. Taxonomy (NCBI): domain Eukaryota; kingdom Metazoa; phylum Chordata; class Mammalia; order Proboscidea; family Elephantidae; genus Loxodonta; species Loxodonta africana. The sequence continues at coordinate 3,903,723 of NC_087354.1, forward strand.
TATAGCCTTATCATTGTATTTAGGCCTCAACCCACTTTTTTATATGGATATCCAGATGTTCTAATAACACCTGTAGAAAAGAATTTCCTTTCTCCATTGAATTGCCTTAGTACAATCGTTGCAAATCAACTGGCCATATGTCTGGGTCTATTTATGGGCTCTCTAAATTGTTCCATTGATAGATATGTCTACTCATACAGTTACTGGGTAGAAATCCCAACTTTTTGCTTGTCATGACTTGTATTGGCCAATAAATGAGAGAGTGAGGTGGAAGAACAGGAAACACACATTTATTTCATTGTACAAGGAGAAGGAGTCATTTGGAGCTGCTGTTGCCAAAACTCCTCACCAAGGGCAGGCAGGCAAGTTACTTTTAAAGGGGTTTACAAGTAGGGAGTTCACACAAGTTAACGTCAGCAAAATTCTTAATCATATTACCTGTAAACCCATTGCCATTGAGTTGATCCTGACTCACAGTGACCCTATAGGACAGAGTAGAATGGCCCCGTAGAGTTTCCAAGGAGCACTTGGTGGATTTGAACTGCCAACATTTTGGTTAGTAGCCGTAGCACTTAACCACTGCGCCACCAGGATTTCCCTTAATCATACTACACAGGTGCAATGGGGTTTACATATAACCTCCAAGCAAAAGCAGGATTCAAATGCAAAGCTGGGGGAGGGGAAGCCCAGCAAAGCAAATGATTTTGCAATACAACAATGTAGGGGAGGAAGCCAGGTAAAGAATGCAGTACTGTGGGGACTCTGTCTCACTCCACCCATTTCTTTTTGAACATTGCTCATTCAAGACCAGTGTCCATTTTAAACTATAGCCCAGGTGGGAATTGTTTGGCATATTTTCAGGGAGGGGCACATATTGAACCTAGGCCTTTCTTTGTGGCTACTGAATTCTGGTTGGTTTATAACTGATTGTTTGCTAAATATTAAAAGAAAAGAGTGGCTTTTATGCCTTGTTTATGTGAATGTTTTCCTAAAAGATTCTCTTTCTCTCTTTTTTTTTTTTTTTTTTCAGATTGTCTTAGCTGTTGTCTTTATAACTCAGGGCCCAGTTGATGTGTCTTTATGAGTCTTTGTGAGTCCAGCTCCAGCTGGGTTGCATTCTTCACGCTCAAGGAGGGAATAATGGATCCAATATTATCTCTTAAATCATTCTTTTCTTTTGATTGGAAATTGGAGATACTAATGCCTGGACTTTGTCGAGCCCTTAGATGGCAGCCATGACAGTCCCTTTAAACTCACAGTGCTGGTTTTCCACGGGATACCATCTGGTTCTTCACCAGGATCTTAAGTAAGAGCAACTTGCCCATCAATTGCATTCCTGAAGTAAGTAGACTAAATGTACATCAACATTTTAGCCTGAGGCTTTTTTAAGTGTATAAGAAAATCAAAGATAAGTTTTATTTTGCCAATACCATCAGGCTGCAGACTAGGAATATTACTATCTTTTGCAACAGTGGTCTAGCCTGTGTGCTTATTCCTGATGGTAACCAACCAAATAATCTGGTGTTTGTAAGGGTGTTACAGTATGTAACCAAGTAGCCCGCTATCTAGTTCTACGTATCTCCTGTTCTACTTCTCTTGTGTTATTTATCCAAATGCAACAAGAATTATTTGTTACAGTACAGACTATACTTTTGGGGACCAATAAAAAATCTAAGGTTATTTTGTTATCTCATGCCACCTTGACTAATGAGGACAGAGATTACTGTTGTGGATTTATCTAATTAGCAAATTCATCTGTTATTTGTCCCATAATGATTGATAAAGTTCTTAAAGAGTTTTTTTTTTTTCTTCCCCTGAAGTTTGACGTTCAAAAGGACACCCAAAAGTGATGGCTTGTGTGGGTTACCAACCTCCACGAAAGCCAGAAACCTGGATTCCAAGAGAATTACAATTATTTTATCCTTCTTTCTTTTGAATCATAATCTTGTTATAGAATCTTTGATCAAAAATGCTCAATAAATGGTAATTAGGCACCATCTAGTTTCTAAGATCCCAGGTACCATACAGTGAACTAGGAAGTAGAATAGAAACACTAGCAATAACATTAGGCCAATTGTCTGAAATAACCAATGAAACCATGACCCTAAGGTCCTTGCACCAAGGAAAGAAATCTCATGAGGTGTTTGTTTATATATAAGCAGCACCAGTAATCACTTCTCATATGTCTCAGCAGCAAATACATTTTGCTAAACCTCAGACTGAGTATTAATATAAACAGTAACATTTATCTATTAAGGCACAAACTGTTCCTTGAGAGAACTGATAGGAGATCTAATGCTGTTTTATTTTGTAAAATCATAATGCAAACTTCAGACACTTACCTGGTTATGATAGTTATAACTTTGCTAAGTTTACCGACAAGAACTTCTAATTTAAGAGTTACAATGTCTAAACCCATTAGTTAGATAATTTAGGAGAAAGAAAAATGGATTTTTATATCCAGAAAGTAGGGCCTTAAAACATCAACAATATTCCCATATAAAACCCCTAGTTTTTTTTTTTTTCATTTACTCAATCTTATGTAGTTAGTTTCTGTTCCATGTGATTCTGAATCAGCCACAGCCTGTGAGCCTATCAGCTTCTTCAAAGGAGTTCTGGACCTTTTATGCAGCATAGTCGCAGTTCTTTTCGCAAGTCCAATATAGTCCATCTTTTTGGTGAAAAGTTTTCAGCAAATCAGCAAAATAAAAACTTATCTGCCGATGACAAAACTTAATGTGGTCATGATTGATTTATAAAAATAATACTCTTATAGTGGAAGATCTGATAGAAATTAATTACAAACATAACATAAAAGACAAAATCAGTTTAAAAAAGCTTTAGAAAAATATATTTCTAAATATAACCATTAACCATATTTTTAAAAGAGCTTCAAACATAATACATAGTAATCTTGAGATATAATATCATAATAGTCAGGATATGCTAAAAATATACCAAGATTATCAAATCTTTAAGCACCTGAATAGTAATTAAAAAAACTTCATAGGTAATGATGTGAATTCTCAAACCATTGGCTTTGATAAAGTTTCAATTAAGTTAGCAATTAAGAAATAATAATTATGACATAATGTTATGCATTTGCTATCTAATGTTAGGCAAAAACACAAGAGGAAATACTAAAATAAATTTTAACCCAAAGAGAATCAGGCATTTCTCTTGATTTTGACAAGTTTCATGTAATTTATTAAATGAAACTTTTTACCACATTTTCTTTATAAAAATTTTTTTGTGTGTGGCCTTCCATGAAGTTTCAAAGCTGTTAAGAGTTTATTATAGGTCACTGAGAAACAATATTTAAGCTATTTAATCAAAAATCTTAGCTTTTTTTTTTTTTTTTTCCTAAATCCATGTGGCTTGGTTTTCAACTCAGGAATCTTATTCTAATGAGAGCCCAGAACTTTGTCTTTGAGGCAGATTACAGAAAGAAAAAAAATTAACCCTTTAACTCAGAAATCAAAGAAAGTTTTATTATTTTAACAGCAAAAACCCAATTCTTTGTTTTATATTTTATTTAATGTTAAAACTTCTAAAAAATCTCATAAATTAAACAATTAAACTTTAGTCAGACAGATAAAATTTTGACCATATTAAATAAATTTGTTTTTAATAAACCTCTTAAGTTGTGTTTTTGCATGTCTTTTATAGTACATTCTTTTAAAATAACAAAGATGAACACACTCATTAGCAGATATATACCTATATATCCTTTCTTTTGTGACATAAAAAGCAAAAGTATATATAAACTTAAACTATGTATACCATAAAACATAACTGTTGTTGAAAGAAAACCTGTTAAACATTCTAAGTTTTCATTCAACATTTACTATTTCTCATATTTTCCCAATCTAATTTTAGCCCTTAAAGATTTTATCAACTGGCTTTGGAAATCACGATCTCTGCTCAGCTGACCAATTCGTTGAAGTGAATATAACTTTAAGTGTCTGGCTAGGTTGGAAACATTTTTCCAGGCCGTTTCACGTGTGTCTCATTGTGATTTTTTTTTTTTTTTTTTGCTTCTTAAAGTTCCCCTAACTTTTTTACAGTTCTTTTATGATTGGGATCCACCAAATTCTTGATAACTATAGTAAGCTTCCTAACTGGGGCCTGGGGACTGGTGAGGCTTGATGTTGTCACACCCTCCCTATTTCTGACTCATGATAGAAGACAGGATTATGCCATTCCAATCATTTACATATGTTTAAACTGATCTAGGCATTTTGAAAGGCTATCTACCCAGTAAATACCAAAGCTTGTCAGCAATTTTCTGAGTGAATCCATCAATTCTTGGCTAGTGAGACTGGGGCCTAGGGCATCTGATCTTACCACACCCTTACTCTCTTGATTCATGGTGTCAGAGTGGTTAAGAGCTACGACTGCTAACCAAAAAGTTGGCAGTTCAAATCCACCAGGTCCTCCTTGGCAAACCTATGGGGCAGTTCTACCTTGTCCTATAGGGCCACTATGAGTCAGAATCTACTTGACAGCAACAGGTTGGTTTGTGTTGGTTTATCTACCCAGTAAATACTCTTTAGCACTTTTGTAAATGGGTTCATCAATTCTTGGCTAGTCTTTTTTTTTTTCTCCCCAATCTTGCCCTATGATTCTTTTTTACTCACCCAGAAACTACTAATTCTATTTTAAGACAAAATTATTCTTTTTCCTTAAATAAAACACATTTCATATAATACATACCTTAAGTTAATTTAAAGGCTTTCCTTTTCAGATTGACTTAAACATAAAGTTTTTCAATGTAGATACTAAAAATCTAAATCATAAGACAGACAGAAGACAGTTTTTCTTGGATGAGAAAAGAACTGAGATTCTAAGACAGCCTTACAAAAAACAGCAATTCTCAGCCATAGCCTCCAAACTGATACAAGACAGAAACTTAAACACAACTCTCTAGACCAGAAGCAAACTCTCAGAACAAGCGAGACAGAAAGACCACCAAAACTCACTGAATAATACCACACAAAACAAGGATATGGGATACTAGTTTCTTAAAGTGTATATACCAATTTTTTGGTAAGATTGACTTAATTCAATGGAAATAACAGGTTTTAGGTAGAACTTATTAACTTGCCAGAGCATCAGATGGAGGAATATTATTGTGATTCTTTGTTGAGAAACTATGTCATAAAACAAGTATGGAGCTACCATTTCCTCTTGTGAATTTTATAAAATAGGTCAGGAGCTGCCACTTCTCTCTGCAAATTTGGCAAAACAGAGCACTATTTTCCAGGTTTTCTCTGAGTCACAAAAAGAAACCTAAAAAGGAATGCCATGGGGTTTGGACAATTTCGCTTAGACCACTGTGTACCTTCATTGCATGGAAGTTTACTTGTGGGTGGCAGGCAGCCTAGTGCTCTAGCCTATATTGCAACCACCTTATCCTGTCACAGAATTCTTCAACATTCATGATGAGTGCTGTCGACCTCCTAATGGCTTTTACTGGTCGACATGTGCCCAAATTTTTGTGGCGTATAGTGGCTCAGAGCTCTTTGAAAATGGAATCACCTCTTTAATGTTTCAAATGCCTGAATCCAGACCTAAACTGCAGCTCACCAAGAGACTAGATATCACTCTTAAACAAATGATCAAGGAAAAAGCTAAGAAAGATTCTCTTTAATCAAACGACTAGTTTTTCAAACAAATATGCTGAACAAAACTGAAGAAAACATGGGAAAAAGAATAACCAAAGGCTCATTTTCCAAGAGCACTCACCCCACCAGTGTCGAAGGGACGTGGAGCGTGAACGCTTGGGTCCAGAAGATAGGACCTCTTTTTTTGCCGGCTTCTGCTTCATAGTCCATGTCTCCTTGAGGTCGACTACATTCGTGGTTTTAGAATCCCTGCAACAACAATACCATTAACGTTTGTAGGGTGAAGACATCACAAAGTTTAGTAAAGCAAAAAGAAAGGTTTTATTTGGCACATATTTAAAGAGGCGAAAGTAGGAAAGGGACAAGCATGCTGCCACATCCATGTTTGTCTTAGTCTCTGTTCCCAGTCGTTAAGGATGTGTCTGAGCTGGCCACATTCCATGATCCCTTGAATGTTCCCCATTCTCTGGATACACATGCTTACACACTCCCGCAACCTAATCCAGTGCACCAACTTACCAGGTACCTGAGCCTTTTATGCCCTCAGCAGTCAATCCTTCCTGCTGCTTGGGACTTTTCTAAGGCCTTACCTGAGAATTACTCTGTTATTTACCAAATAACCTCAGATTCGTAATGCCTTCAATGGTCAATTTCTCCTGCTTCTTGGGGCTCTTCTAAGGCCTTACCTAGGCACTTATCAAACAACCCAGGTATGTTTCCAGTCTCTCGCAGAGCCATCTTTTGAGTCATAGGGGGATCAGCTTTCAGAAATATCCTGGTGGTGTCAGGCATGGGGGCCAGTCTGTTTTCTGATTCACCTCAGGAAGTGAGTAGACGGCTCCTGGTTGGCTCGCCAGAAATGTTACCAGATGGAAATGCCAGGTTTTTGCTTGGCGTGGCTCGTATTGGCCAATAAATGAGGGATCGAGGTGGGAGAGCAGGAAAGGCACTTTTCTTTTGTTGTACGAGGAAAAGGAGTCAGCCAGAGCTGCTGGTGCCAAGACTGCTCGCCACGGGCAGGCAGACAAGTTCCTTTTAAAGGGGTTCACAGTTAGGGAGTTCCTCCAAGTTTCATCAGCAACTTCTTCATCATACTACAAAGGTGCAATGAGCTTTGCTTGTAACCTCCAAGCAAAAGCATGATTAACATGCAAAGTGGGGGAGGGGGAGCCCAGCAAAGGGAAAGATTGTTCAGTACAGCACTGAAGGGGAGGAAGCGAGGTAAAGAATACAGTCCTGTGGGAGCTCTGTCTCACATGCCAGTACTACATGGGTTTCTAATCTATTGTGCCAAACCCTGAATGTGCAATAAACATTTGCTAAGCTTTTGGCTTATTTATCCCTAATACCATATGCTGTGAGTTAGCTCTTGCCTTAGTTATCTAGTGCTGCTATAACAGAAATACCACAATTGGATGGCTTTAAAAAAGGGAAACTTATTCTCTCACAATCTAGGAAGCTAGAAGTCTGACTTCAGGGGAACAGCTCCAAAGGAAGGCTTTCTGTCTTTGTCAGCTCTGGGGGAAGGTCCTCATTATCAATCTTCTCCTGGTCTAAGACTTTCTCAGTGCCGGGACCCCAGGTCCAAAGGATGTGCTTGCTCCCAGTACTTCTTTCTTGGTGGTAGGAGGTCTCTATCCTCTCGGCTTGATTCTCTCTTTTATATCCCAAAAGAGATTGACTCAAGATACAATCTAACCCTGTAGACTGAATCCTGCCTCATTAACATACCTGCTTCTAATCCTGCCTCATATATATCATAAAAAATAACCCATTGCCGTTGAGTAGATTCCCACTCATAGCAACCCTATAGGACAGAGTGGAACTGCCCCATAGATTTCTAAAGAGTGACTGGAGGATTTGAACTGCCGTCTTTTTTGGTTAGCAGCTGAGCTCTTAACCACTGTGCCACCAGGGCTCCATTACAACACACAGAATAATCACGTCAGATCACAAAATGATGGACAACCACACAATGCTGGAAATCATGGCCTAGCCAAGTTGATACAGAATTTAGGGGGACACAATTCAGTCCATAACAGCATTTCTTCCCACTATGTCTCCAAGTATGAGAGCAGCCATGGGTCTCTTCTCACCTAGGAAAAGCTCATTGCTCTCCAGAATTTAATTAACTCAGATTTCTTTGTGTCCTCAGCGCTCTGTCAGGCTTGCAGACAATAACAACAACAACCATGATACTACATATTATATGGATTTTTTCCTCTTTTTTAGGGTAGGAAGTTTTTCCTGCAAATTTCTTCCTCCTAATTGAAAGCAGCACTCCCGGGAGAAAATTTCATTTGGAAAATGTACTTGCTGCAAGTAGACAGACTTCTCTAGGTATTAGTAGGGGAAGCCAACAGGTTGGTTGCAGTGCATCCTAAGGATTATAATTTTTCAGTAGCCCAAAGAGTACGCCCTTATTTCATCTCCTTCTAAAAGTGCGACACTATGCACATGCTTACTAGACACTGGAAATGAGCCTGGGAGCAGTTTTTTCCATCTATGGTGTTGGACCAGAACCCAAAGCACATTAAATAGAACTAAGAGGAATCTTCTTATTTGAGTTTACATAAAGAAAAACAAAGCAAGATAAAGCAAAAACAAACAAACAAAAAAACTATAAGCCCTATTTTAATATTGAGAAAAAGAAGAGGAAAATATGAATTGGTTACCTGGACATATAATAAAATTTTGGGAAAGTATTTGGCATCTTCAAAGATATGAAAGAAAGTATTTTCTCTATGAGACAAGAACAAAAAGTAATACGGAGAGAAGAGACTAAGTTAAATAACAGTAATGCGAACCCCTTGCAGCTCTTTGGATATACCATGGCACCAGCAAATATAAGCCGTCTGCCTGGGAAGCATCTCCTATGCCTCCCCTCAACCTACTGACTCCTACCCACCCTAAGTATCTGCTTAGATTTCCCCTAGTCTTGGCTAAATGCCTACCTATTTATGTACTTGTCAGTGCCCCTCACTAAATGGTAGGTTCTTTTGGTGCAGAAACTATCCTCCTGACACTTCCAACTGCAGCTCCAAGCCTGTATTTGTCATTAAGTTAGTATATGAGCAAATGGTTAATGAACTGAAAAAACAACAGGAAGAACTACACAGGCCAGAGGAAGAAATAAAAGGGGGCCCATATGAGATACAAGAAAACCAAAATTGAAATCACAAAGCTGAAACCCACAAAGGAGGTGGTAAAGGAAGAAATGACTTTGGGAAAAATGGAATCAATGTTGTAGAGCAGTGCTTCTCAAACACTAGTGGGCACACAAATCACCTGGACATGTTAACAGGCCAATTCTGACTCAGTGAGACTGGGGTGGGGACTGAAATCCTGCATTTCCGACAAGTGCCCTAGAGAAGTCATTGCTGCTGCCCACAGACCATACTTTTAGTAAAATAGGAAACCAAAAAATCCCAAACCCGTTGCCATCAAGTCAATTCCGACTGATGGAGAACTTATAAGACAGAGTAGAACTGCCCCATAGTGTTTCCAAGGAGCAGCTGTTGGATTTGAACTGCTGACCTCTTGGTTAGCAGCCAAATGCTTTAGTAGAAAGTGGGTGGAAAACATGCTTGAGTAACTTTCCAAGAGTTCAGGAGAGGTTAAAGGGATCAGAACGTTAAATGGCAGTTGACATGGATTTGACTCTGACTCAAGACAACCTCCTCTGTGTCAGAGAACTGTGCTCTATAGGGCTTTTCAATGGCTGATTTTTGGAAGTAGATTGCCAGATCTTTCTTCCTAGGTGCTGCTGGGTGAATTCTAACCTTTTGTGGTTAGCAGCTGAACATGTCAGCTGTTTGCACCACCCAGGGACTCTCCCAATATGGAAAGGGTTTTTTTTTTTTTTAAATCAACAAATAGTATTGGGAAAATTCACTATTTGGAATGAGAATAAAAATAAACTTAGAACTTCTTCTCTTATCATACACAAAAATACAGATGAACTAGAGTTAAATATTAAAAAAAGCAAACCTTATAAAAAACACAGAAAACAATAAAGCCTAATAGCCAATCTTTGAATCAACAAGTGCTTTTAAAATCTGAAAATACAGGACAAAGTTCTAAGGAAAAAATAAAAAGGGTCTATTTTACTATACTAAAAAATAAAACTTCTGAGGGCAAGGGGGAAAACAAGGTCAAAATGTGGAGGGCAAGAAAAAAATTGGGAAGATATTTGTATGTGTTTTCTATAAAGGACAAGGTAAATATTTTAGACTTTACAATTCAAATGTCTGTCTCAATACTCACTTCTGCCATTTTAACACAAAAGCAGCCATAGACAATATGTAAATGAATAATCTTAGCTGTGTTCCAGTAAAACTTTATGTTCACTAAAACTTAAATTTTATATTCATAAGCCACAAAATATTATTCCTTTTTTTTTTTTAATCTTTTCAACTGTATAAGAATGTAAAAAACATTCTTAGATTGTGGGTTGTACAAAAACAAGGAACAGATTGGATTTGGCTCATGGGCCATGGTTTACTGACTCCTGATACACCATGGGCTCTTAGAAATCAATGTTGTTGTTGCGTGCTGTCCAGTAAATTTCCGCTCATAGTGACCCTATATGACAGAGTACAACTGCCTCATAGGGTTTTCTAGGATGTAATCTTTATGAGAGTAGATAATAGGCCTTTTCTCCAGAGAAGTCACTGATAGGTTCAGACTGCTGACCTTTTGATAAGCGGCCAAGTGCTTAACCATTGCACCACCAGCGCTCTTTTAGAAATCAATAAGACATTATAATAGGAAATGAGCTAAGTGTTTCAGCATAAGAAATCCAAATGGCAAGACTTAATGCAAAAATATTCAACCTCGATGATAACTAAATCCAAAATAAAGTTTTTTGGCTTAGTAAATCAGCAATGATTAGGAAAAAATAATGATAGCTAGTAGAACACTTGCTTGACGGCAAGCGCCAGTGCCATTGCATCATGTTTCACGAGTCTTAAAGGACTTCTTATACTTTGATGTTCGATTTTCAGTCTTAGAAATCCACTTCAGTGAAATAATCACAACTGTAGGCAAAGATTTATGCACAGTCATGTTCATGTAAAATTATTTCCAAAACTGAAAATGGAAGCAATTGTGTGTCCATGACTGGAGGAACAGACAAGCACATTAAGGCACATTCATAAACACAATACTGCTTAGTCCTTGGAAATCGTATTTTCTGAAGTAACGGGAAGGAAAACACACCAGACTATTAATATTAATAGTGTTTATTTCTACACCCGCTGTTATTCATAAGGTTTTCACTGGCTAATGCTTTTCAGAAGTAGACTGCTGGGTCCTTCTTCCTAGTCTGTCTTAGTCTGGAAGCTCAGCTGAAACCTGCCCTCCATGGGTGACCCTGCTGGTATCTGAATACCAGTGGCGTAGCTTCCAGCATCACAGCAACACGCAAGCCCCCGCAGCAAGATAAACTGACAGACCCCTGGGCATCAGGATTGGAGGAAGATTCATTAACAACCTGCGTTATGCAGATGACACAACCTTGCTTGCTGAAACTGAAGAGGACTTGAAGCACTTACTAATGAAGATCAAAGACCACAGTCTTCAGTATGGGTTGCATGTCAGCATAAAGAAAACAAAAATCCTCACAACTGGACCAATGAGCAACATCATGATAATAGGAGAAAAGATTGAAGTTGTCAAGGATTTCATTTTACTTGGATCCACACTCAACAGCCATGGAAGCACCAATCAAGAAATCAAAAGACGCATTGCGTTGGGTGAATCTGCTGCAAAGGACCTCTTCAAAGTGTTGAAGAGCAAAGATGTCACCCCGAAGGCTAAGGTGCGCCTGACCCAAGCCATGGTATTTTCAATCACATCATATGCATGTGAAAGCCAGACAATGAATAAAGAAGATGGAAGAAGAATTGACGCCTTCGAATTGTGGTGTTGGCAAAGAATATTGAATACACCATGGACTGCCAAAAGAACAAACAAATCTGTCTTAGAAGAAGTACAGCCAGAATGCTCCTCAGAGGCAAGGATGGCAAGACTGCGTCTTACATACTTTGGACATGTTGTCAGGAGGGATCAGTCCCTGGAGAAGGACATCATGCTTGGCAGAGTACAGGGTCAGCAGAAAAGAGGAAGACCCTTGACGACGTGGATTGACACAGTGGCTGCAACAATGATCTCAAGCATAACAACGATTGTAAGGATGGCTCAGGACTGGGCAGCGTTTCGTTCTGTTGTGCATAGGGTCACTATGAGTCAGAACAGACTCGATGGCACCTAACAACAACAACAACAACAACATTTCTACATAGTGGGATTATGGGCAATTTTAATCTTCTTTATATTTTCCTATCGTGATGACATGAGTGGACTTTCCTTTGGTTCTTTGGGAAAAACAGCTTGAGAGACTTTCCCCCTAAGCCCTGAGGAGTTACCTTTGCCCTAGTTTTCTACCCCAGAGAATTTGTTACTTTTGTCCAGGTTGATTGACATTTCCAAGGTAAAATGTAAACAGCTTGGTTTGATACTTTTTGTCTGGCCCTGGGCTGAAGCCTGCTTTGTAATGGGTGTGTACCTTGCAGGAACTGGTCAATAGACTACGCAAATGAAGTGACTATAGGCCATGCAAATGAAGTGTCTGTAACTTACTATGCAAATGAAGTGTCTGGTCTATTGAGACAGGATTGGTCAGTTTGTGGTCCCTGCTAGGAGAGGCCATGCTTTAAAATTGACTAGGAGTTGTGTATATAAGTAGCCAATCCCACAGAGGTTTTTTAGAGACAGGAAGAAGCAGGAAGAGAAACAGAAGGAAGAAAGAAGACAGAAGAAGCAGAGTGAGAGAAGAGGCAAGGACCCTACTAAAGAGCTGTAACACGGGTTAAGGGGTATAACACTGAAGATAGCAAGAGGCCCAGAAGGGGTCCTGTGGAAGGGTTGCTGGTGACAGATGGCAGGACAAAGAGGAGACTGTCCTATCTTGAGGGGGCTGAGAGGAGCCTGTCCTGAGGTGGCTGACAGAAGCCTTTCTTCAGGGGGCTGAGAGAAACCATCCGATATTGAGGGGGCTGAAAGGAGCCTTTCCCGAGGGGGCTGAACGGAACCTATTCTGAGGGGGACAAGAGAAGCCAGTCCTCAGAGGACCAAGAGGAGATTTGTCCTCATGGGGCTGAGAGGAGGCTAGTCCTCAGGGTACTTAGAGGAGGCCTGTCCTGCTGAGAGGAGCTGAGAGAGCTGTCCTGCATTGAAGGGTAACTTTGCCTGCATGCTTCCTGGTCCTGATCCCAAGTTGCACCGTTACTTCCTTAATAAACCACTCAACTATAAGTATGCTCTATGAGTTCTGTGTGGCCATTGCAACAAATTATCAAACACGGCAGAGAAGTAGAGAGTACCGTGGGGAGGGTGGCTGGTGTCAGAACTGGTAAAACGTTTTTGGGAAATCATGGGATTTCCCATGGGAATCAGCTCTGGGCTGATCTTAATTCTCTGTTATCCCCCTGAAGTCAGCTAGATTGTGACACTATTATTACTAACCCTACCATTTAAACCTATGTATTCTAAATTTTTTTCAAATGAAATAGTGTATATTTAAAAATAAAAGTTAAAATGTGTCAATGTGAGTTGGGTGTGTTGTCATTAGGTAGCAAAGAGAATGGGCAAGAAGCAGACCGTATTTCAGCATGGGCTGTGTGGGCCAGGCATGGACACAGTAAGCCTGAGTGTAGAGGAGGCTGCCTCCAGACCATACCCAGGCTTGGTCCTTTAGGGAAGAAGTGCCCCATCTGAGCTCTGACTGAAGATGGGGAGCCCACCTACAATGGCAGGCAGCAGGTGTTGGGGAGCAGAGCCCGGGTCGTGGGGTGGTCAGCGGCTGCTGTGATTGTTTGGTGAGGGAAAGAGGATCTGTAACAGTGAAGACACACACGGGAGGAGGAGACACACAGGAAAGATCTCAGTCATAGAATTAACAGCAGGGGCCTATTCCTCAGTGTCTTGGCAAGGCCTGAGGAGGAATCTGAAATCATGAAGCTGACGGCTGATTGCCCTGACTGACAGTATACACAAGAAATACACATGTGGATCATAGACGGGTCTTACAAGACATTCAGAATGGAGTGGCTGGGAAGCAGGATTAAATGATAATTTGGAGTTCTTAGAGAATGCGTCAGAGGTAAGAAGTCAAGGTTGGTCACCCTTCACCAGAGGCTGCTCGGGCCCTGTGGTGTACAAAAAACTCAGAGCCAAGACCTTGGCACACCACTGCCCCTGCGGTGTACAGATTACATTTTTTTCCTACTATCTGTTTATAAAAGTCATACGTGCTCATTCTAGCAAATTTAGAATGAACAGAAAAGTATAAAAATAGCAAAAAGAAAATACCCCTGATTCCCACAATTTAATTTTGGCATATTTCCTTCTTGTCTTTTTTTAGATGTTTACAGCTGAGAAAGCTATCACTGTATATACAACTTTTGTATTAATTTTTCCACTTAATGACATAACTAAGAACTTTCAGTGTTATTTAAAGAAAGTTACAAAAAGGAAAAAGATAGTAAAGGATCCAAGAAAGAAAAGGGAAGACAAAATAAAGTCAAATTTGCTTTTGTCTTATTTTAGGAAGGATTCAGGAGAAGCAAGTCAGGTTAACAAATGAGATACACTAGGTTTTTAAATAAAGTAAAAAGAAAGAGAGAGAGTTCTTCATTATTTATCCCACCAGCTTCCTCCTCATTAAAATATATATATATATATTATTATTATTACTATTTTTTTTAATTGTGCTTTAGGGGAAAGTTTACAGCTTAAGTTAGTTTCTCTTACAAAATATTTATACACATGTTGTTATGTGACGCTAGTTGCTATCCCTGTAACTTGACAGCACACTCCCCCTTTCCATCCTGAGTTTCCCGTGTCCATTCAACCAGCTCCTATCCCTTTCTACCTTCTCATTTCACCTCAGGACAGTAGCTGCCCATTTAGTCTCTTGTGGGTTGGGATCTACTTGAACTAAGAAGCACACCCTTCATAAGTATTATTTTATGACTTCTAGTACTGTCTAATCTTTGATGAGGTGGCTTCGGGAAATTTTTTTTTCTCTTTTTTTAGTTGTACTTCAGATGAAGGTTTAAGGAACATACTAGTTTCTCATTAAATAGTTAGTACACATATTGTTTTATTACATTGGTTAACAACATCATGACATGGGTTTCTGGGGGACTATACTCTAAGGGTTTCTCCAGTCAGCACTGGGTTTGAGTTTGTCAGGTTAGCAAGTCTGGTCTTTCTTTTTGAATTGGAATTCTATTCTATCTACCTTTTTCTCCAGCTCTGTCCAGGACCCTCTACTGTGATCCCTGTCAGAGCATTCAGTGGTGGTAGCTGGGCACCATTTAGCTGTACTGGACTCAGTTTGGTGAAGACCATGGTAGATGTGGTCCGTTAGTCCTTTGGACTAATCTTTCTCTTGTATCTTTAATTTCCTTCATTCTCCCTTGCTCCCGAAGGGTGAGACTAGCAGAGTATCCTAGATGGCTTCTCACAGGCTTTTAAGACCCCAGATGCTACTCACCAAAGTAGAATGTAGAACATTTTCTTTATAAACTAGGTTATGCCAATTGAGCTAAATGTTCCCCCAGACCATGGCACCCACAGTCAGGAATGGTTTTAGTTCTGGGTTACCAGAGAGTCTGGAGGCCATGTCTTCTGGGGTTCCTCTACTCTCAGTACAGACCATTAAGTTTGGTCTTTTTTTTGTGAATCTGAATTCTGCACCCCAATTTTCTCCTGCTCTGTCAGGACTCTGTTGTGTTCCCTTTCAGGGAGGCCATTGGTAGTAGCTGGGCACCATGTAGTTCTCCTGATCTCAGGCTGGTGAAGTCTCTGGTTTATGTAGTCATTTTTGTCTCTTGGGCTAATATTATCCTTGTGTCTTTACTGTTCTTCATTCTCCTTTGCTCCTGGAGGGTTGGGACCAAGCGATGCATTTTAGATGGTTGCTCGCTAGCTTGTAAGACGCTAAACACCACTCACCAAAGTAGGATGCAGAATAGTTTCTTAATAAACTTTGTTATGCCAATTGACCTAGATGTCCCCTGAAACCATGGCCCCCAGACACCAGCACCTGCTACTCTGTCTCTTGACGTGTTTGGTTGTGTTCAAGAAACTTCTTAGCTTCTGCTTTGGTCCAGTTATGCTGACTTCCCCTGTATTGTGTGTTCTTCTCCCCTTCTGCTAATTCTTGTCTACTATCTAGTTAGTGAATTCCCTTCTCCCTCCCTCCCTCTCTAACCTTGTAACCATCAAAGTACAATTTCTTCTGTGTTTAAACCTTTCCTTGAGTTTTTATATTAGTGGTCTCATACAGTATTTGTCCTTTTGCAACTGACTAATTTCATTCAGCAAAATACTTTCCAGATTCATCCATGTTGTGAAATGTTTCACGGATTAATCATTGTTCTTTATCGTTGCATAGTATTCCATTTTGTGAAAATACCATAAGTGGTTTATCCATTTGTCTGTTGAAGAATACCTAGGTTGTTTCCATCTTTTTATTATTGTGAACAGTGCTGCAGTGAACATGGGTATGCATATATCTATTTATGTGACAGCTTTCTTTCTCTAAGATGTATTCCAAAGAGTGGGATTGCTGGATCATATGGTACTTCTACCTTTTTAAGGAAGCACCAAATTGATTTCCAAAGTTGTACCATTTTACATTCCCACCAGTAGTATATAAGTGTTCCAGTCTCTCCACAAACTCTCCAACATTTATCATTTTGTGTTTTTTGGATTAATGCTAGCTTTATTGTGGTGAGATGTTATCTCACTGTAGTTTTGATTTGTATTTCTCTGAAGGCTGATGATCACGAGCATTTCCTCATGTGCCTGTTAGCTACCTGGATATCTTCTTTGGGAAGTGTCTGTTCATATTCTTTTCCCATTTTTTAATTGGGTTAATTGTCTTTTTGTTGTTGAAGTTTGCAGTGTTATGTAGTTTTAGAGATTAGGCCCTGATCAGATATGTCATAACCAAAACTTTTTCCCAGCCTGTGGATTGTCTTATCAATCTTTTGGTGAAGTTCTTTGATGAGCATAAGTGTTTGATTTTTAGGAGTTCCCATTTATCTAGTTGCCCTTCTGATGTTTGTACATTGTTAATTATGGCTTGTATTCTGTTTATGCCATGCATTAGGGCTCCTAGTATTGTCCCTACTTTTCTTTCCATGATCTTTATCCTTTTAGATTTTATATTTAGGTCTTTGATCCATCTTGAGTTAGTTTCTGTTTGTGGTGTGAGTTATGAGTCTTGTTTCATTTTTTTGCAGATGGGCATCCAGTTATGCCAGCACCATTTTTTAAAGAGACTGTCTTTTCCCCATTTCACAGACTTTGGACCTTTTTCAAATATCACCTGCTGATAAATGGATGAATTTACGTCTCAATTCTGTTCAATTGATCTACGTATCTGTTGTATTACCAGTACCAGACTGTTTTGACTACCATGGTGGTGTAATAGGTTCATCAGATAGTGTGAGGCCTCCCACTTTGTTCTTCTTATTCAGTAATGCTTTACTTATCTGAGGCCTCTTTAAAAAATGTCGCTGGAATTTGGATTAGGATTGCATTGTATCCTTAGATTGTTTGGGTAGAATTGACATTTTCACAACGTTGGGTCTTCCTATCTACGAGCAAGGTATGTTTTTCCGCTTATGTAGATTTCTTTTGGTTTCTTGTAGTTTTCTTCATATAGGTCTTTTACATCTCTGGTAAGATTTATTCGTAAGTATTTTATCTTCTTGGGGGCTATTGTAACTGGTATTGATTCAGTGATCTCCTCTTCGAAGTTCTCTTTGTTCTTGTAGAGAAATCCAATTGACTTTTGTATGTTTATCTAAAATCCTGATACTTTGCTGAAATCTTCTCTTAGTTCCAGCAGTTTTCTTCTGGATTCTTTGAAGTTATCTGTGTATAAGCTCATATCATCTGCAAATACGGATACTTTTACTTCTTCCTTACCAATTTGGATGCCGTTTATTTCTACTTCTTGCCTAATTGCTCTGGCTAGGACCTTCAGCACAATATTGAATAAAAGTGATGATAAAGGGCATCCTTGTCTGGTTCCTGTTCTCAAGGGGAATGCTTTCAGGTTGTTTCTATTTAGGATGATGTTGGCTGTTGGCTTTCTGTAAATGCCCTTTATTATGATGAAGAATTTCCCTTCTATTCCTACTTTGCTGAGAGTTTTTATCATGAATGAGTGTTGGACTTTGTCAAATGAAATGCGTTTTCTGCATTAGTTGATAAAATCATGTGGTTCATGCTTATGTTTTATTTACGTGATGGATTACATTGATTGTTTTTCTAATGTTGAACCATCCCTGCATCCCTGGTGCGAACCACTCTTGGTCATGGTGAATTATTTTTTTGTATGTTGTTTAATTCTGTTGGCTAGAATTTTGTTGAGGATCTTTAAGTCTATGTTCATGAAGGATATGCTCTGTAATTATCTTTTTCTGTGGTGTCTTTGGTTTTGGTATCAGGGTTATGCTGGCTTCATGGAATGAGTTTGGGAGTATTCCATCCTTTTCTATGCTCTGAAATACCTTTAGGAATAGTGGTGTTAAGACTTCTCGGAAAGTTTGGTAGAATTCTCCAGTAGAGCCGTCAGAGCCAGGGCATTTTTTTATTGTGAGTTTTTTAATTACCGTTTCAATCTCTTCTTTTGTTATAGGTTTATTTAGTTGTTCTACCTCTGTGTTATTTTAGGTAGGTATTGTGTTTCTAGGTATTTCTTCTATGTTTTCAAATTTGTTAGGGTACAATTTTTCATAGTATTCTAGTATGATTCTTATTATGTCAGTTGGATCTTGTTGAGATATTGCCCATTTCATTTCTTATTTGGGCTATTTGCTTCCTCTCCTGTTTTTCTTTTATCAGTTTAGCCAATGTTTTATCGATTTTGTTGATCTTTTCAAAGAACCAGCTTTTGGTCTTGTTAACTCTTTCAATTGCTTTTCTATTCTCTATTTTGTTTAATTCTATCTAATTTTTTTTATTATTTGCTTTCTTCAGATGCCTTACGGTTACTTCTGCTGCTCTCAGTCTATTTCTTTGAGTTGTAGGGTTAATGTTTTGATTTTGGCCCTTCTTCTTTTTGAATACGTTCATTTATTGCTATATATTGACTTCTGAATGCTGCTTTTGCTGTATCTCAAAGGTTCTGGTAGGATATGTTTTCATTCTCATTTAATTCTGTGAATTTCTTTGTTTCATCCTTAATTTTTTCTATAACCCTGTGGTTTTTGAGCACGGTGTTCTTCAGTTTCATGTATTTAATTTCTTTTCCTTCCTTTTTCTGTAATTGATTTCTACTTTTATGGCTTTATGGCCACAAAAGATGCTGCCCCTATCTCATTATGGTTTTTTTTGTGTGTGTATTTTAAGTGAAAGTTCACAAATCAAGTCAGTCTCGTACTGACATATCTACACCTTGCTATATACTCCTAGTTGCTCCCCCACCATGAGACAGCACATTCCTTCCCTCCACTGTCTATTTTTGTGTCCATTCGGCCAGCTTCTGACCCCCCTCCCCTCTCATCTCCCATTCAGACAGGAGCTGCCCACATAGTCTCATGTGTCTACTTTATCCAAGAAGTTCATTCCTCAAAAGTATCATTTTCTATCACTTAGTTCAGTCCAATCCCTGTCTGAAGAGTTGGCTTTGGGAATGGTTCCTGTTTTGGGCTAACGGAAGGTCTGGGGATTGTGACCTCGGGGGTCCTTCTAGTCTCAGTCAGACCATTAAGTCTGGTCTTTTTACGAGAATTTGGGGTCTGCATCCCACTGCTCTCCTGCTCCCTCAGGGGTTCTCTGTTGTTTTCCCTGCCAGGGCAGTCATCGATAGTAGCCAGGAACCATCTAGTTCTCCTGGTCTCATGCTGATGTAGTGTCTGGTTTATGTGGCCCGTTCTGTCTCTTGGGCTCATAATTACCTTGTGTCTTTGGTGTTCTTAATTCTCCTTTGCTTTATGTGGGGTTAGACCAATTGATGCATCTTAGATGGCCCCTTGCTAGCGTTTAAGACCCCAGATGCCACTCTCCAAAGTGGAATGTGAATGTTTTCTTAATAGATTTTATCATGCCAATTGACTTAGATGTCCCCTGAAACCATGGTCCCCAAAACCCCACCCCTGCTATGCTGACCTTTGAAGCATTCAGTTTATTCAGGAAACGTCTTTGCTTTTGGTTTAGTCCACTTGTGCTGACCACTTCTGTATTGTTTGTTGTCTTTCCCTTCACCTAAAATAGTTCTTATCTACTGACAAATTAGTGAAAATCTCTCTCCTTCGCTCCCTCCCCCTCTCGTAACCATCAAATATTTTCTCCTCTGTTTAAACTATTTTTAGAGTACTTGTAATAGTGGTCTCATCTAATATTTGCCCTTTTGCAACTGACTAATTTCACTCAGCATAATGCCTTCCACATTCTTTCACGTTATAAAGTGTTTCATGGATTCATCATTGTTTTTTATTGATGGGTAGTATTCCATTGTGTGAATATACCATAATTTATTTATCCTTTCATTAACTGACAGGCACCTTGGTTGCTTCCATCTTTTTGCTATTGTAAACAGTGCTGTAATAAACATGGGTGTGCATATATCTGTTCGTGTAAAGGCTCTTATTTCTCTAGGGTATATTCCAAGGAGTGGGATTGCTGGATCATATGGTTGTTCTATTTCTACCTTTTTAAGGAAGCACCAAATGGATATCCAAAGTGGTTATACCATTTTACATTCCCATCAGCAGCAGTGTATAAGTTTACTTCACAACCCCTCCAACATTTATTATTTGTGTTTTTTGGATAAATGTCAGCCTTGTTGGAGTGAGATGGAATCTCATTGTAATTTTGATTTGCATTTTTCTAATGGCTAATGATTGTGAGCATTTCCTCTTGTATCTGTTGACTACCTGAATGTCTTCTTCAGTGAAGCACCTATTCATATCCTTAGCCCATTTTTTAATTGGATTATTTGTCTTTTCATAGTTGAGATTTTGCAGAATCATGTAGATTCTGGAGATCAGATGCCGACTGGAAATGTCATAGCTAAAAACTTTTTCCTAGTCTGTGGGTAATCTTTTTACTCTTTTGGTGAAGTCTTTGGATGAGCATAGATGTCTGATTTTTAGGAGCTCCCAGTTGTCCACTTTCTCTTCTGCATTTTTAATAATGTTTTGTATACTGTTTATTCCACGTATCGGGGCTCCTGGCATTGTCCCTCTTTTTTCTTCCATGATATTTATTGTTTTAGATTTTATATTCAGGTCTTTGATTCATTTTGAGTTAGTTTTTCTGCATGATGTGAGGTATGGGTCTTGTTTCATTTTTTTGCAAATGGATATCCAGTTATGCCAGCACGATCTGTTAAAGAGGCTGTCTTTTCCCCATTTAACTGAATTTGGGGCTTTGTCAAATATCAGCTGCTCATATGTGGATGGATATATGTCTGGATACTCAATTCTGTTCCATTGGTTTATGTATCTGTTGTTGTACCAGTACCAGGCTGTTTTGACTACTGTGGCAGTATAACACATCCTAAAATCAGGTAGAGTGAGGTCTCCCACTTTGTTCTTCTTTTTTAGTAATGCTTTACTTATCCGGGGCATCTTTCCCTTCCATATGAATTTGGCAATTTCTTTCTGCAACTCGTAAAAAAATATCGTTGGAAATTGGATCTGAATTGCGTTGTAACTATACGTGGCTTTTGGTAGAATAGACATTTTTATAATGTTGTCTTCCTAACCATGACCAAGGTATGTTTTTTCACTTATGCAGGTCTCCTTTGGTTTCTTGCAGTAGTGTCTTGTAGTTTTCTTTGTATAGGTCTTTTACGTCTCTGGTAAGATTTATTCCTAAGAATTATATCTTCTTGGGGTCTATTGTAAATGGTATGGATTTGGTGGTTTTCTTTTTGACATTATTTTTGTTCCTGTAGAAGAATCCAACTGATTTTTTTTTTTAATAATTTTTATTGTGCTTTAAGTGAAAGTTTAAAAATCAAATCAGTGTCTCACACAAAAATCTATATACACCTTGCTACACACCCCCAATTACTCTCCCCCTAATGAGACAGCCTGCTCTCTCCCTCCACTCTCACTTTTTGTGCCCTTTTTGCCAGCTTCTAACCCCCTCCACCCTCTCATCTCCCCTCCAGGCAGGAGATGCCAACATAGTCTCAAGTGTCCACCTGATCCAAGAAGCTCACTCCTCACCAGCATCCCTCTCCAACCCATTGTCCAGTCCAATCCCTGTCTGAAGAGTTGGCTTTGGGAATAGTTCATGTCCTGGGCCAACAGGAGGTCTGGGGGCCATGACCACCGAGGTCCTTCCAGTCTCAGTCAGACCATTAAATCTGGTCTTTTTATGAGAATTTGGGGTCTGCATCCCACTGCTCTCCTGCTCTCTCCGGAGTTCTCTGTTGTGTTCCCTGTCAGGGCAGTTATCAGTTGTAGCCAGGCACTATCTAGTTCTTCTGGTCTCAGGATGATGTAGTCGCTGGTTCATTTGGCCCTTTCTGTCTCTTGGGCTTGTAATCACCTTGTGTCCTTGGTGTTCTTCATTCTCCTTTGATCCAGGTGGGTTGAGACCAATTGATGCATCTTAGATGCCAACTGATTTTTGTATGTTTATCTTGTATCCTGATAGTCTGCTGAACTTTTCTATTAGTTTCAGTACTTTTCTTGAGGATTCTTTAGGGTTTTCTGTGTATAAGATCATCTCATCTGCAAATAGAAATACTTTTACTTCTTCCTTACCAGTCAGGATGCCCTTTATTTCTTTATCTAG
The DNA here is from genome assembly GCF_030014295.1 of Loxodonta africana. Classification (NCBI taxonomy): domain Eukaryota; kingdom Metazoa; phylum Chordata; class Mammalia; order Proboscidea; family Elephantidae; genus Loxodonta; species Loxodonta africana. The sequence goes on from NC_087354.1 coordinate 3,926,189, forward strand.
CCTTATTACTCTTGCTAGGACCTCCAGCAAAATGTTGAATTCAAGTGGGGATAAAGGGCATCCTTGTCTGGTTCCTGATCTCAAGGGGGATGCTTTCAGACTCTCTCCATTTAGGGTGATGTTGGCTGTTGGCTTTGTATAAATGCCCTTTATTACATTGAGGAATTTTCCTTCTATTCCTATTTTGCTGAGAGTTTTTGTCATGAATGGGTGTTGAACTTTGTCAAATGCCTTTTCTGCATCAATTGATAAGATCATGTGGCTTTTGTCTTTTGTTTTATTTGTATGATGGATTACATTAATTGTTTTTCTAATGTTGAACCATCTGTGCATACCTGGTATGAATCCCACTTGGTCATAGTGAATTATTTCTTTGATATGTTATTGAATTCTCTGGGCTAGAATTTTGTTTGGGATTTTTGGGTCTAAGTTCATTAGGGATATGCGTCTCTAATTTTCTTTTTTTTGTGGAGTCTTTACCTGTTTCGATATCAGGGATATGGTGGCTTCATAGAATGAGTTTGGGGGTATTCTGTCCTTTTCTATGCTCTGAAATACCCTTAGTAGTAGTGGTGTTAACTCTTCTCTGAAAGTTTGGTAGAACTCTGCAGTGAAGCTTTCCAGGCCAGGGCTTTTTTTATTAGGATTTTTTTGGTTACCTTTTCAATCTGTTATGGGTTTATTTAGTTGTTCTACCTCTGTTTCTGTTAATTTACACTCCTTGGAAACTCTATGGGGCAGTTCTACTCTGTCCTGTAGGGTCGCTGTGAGTTGGAATCAACTCAACGGCACTGGGTTTAGTGTGTTTCTAGGAATTCATCCATTTCTTCTAGGTTTTCAAATTTGTTATAGTACAATTTTTCACAGTAACCTGATATGATTCTTTTTTTATTTCAGTTGGGTTTGTTGTAATATCACCCATCTCACTTCTTATTTGGGTTATTTGCTTCCTCTCCTGTTTTCTTTTGTCAGTTTGGCCAGTGGTTTATCAATTTTGTTGATTTTTTCAAAGAACCAGCTTTTGCTCTTGTTAACTCTTTCAACAGTTTTTCTGTTTTCTATTTCATTTAATTCTGCTCTAAATTTTATTATTCCTTTCTTCTGGTGCCTGAGGGTTTCTTTTGTTGCTCTCTTTCTATTCAAGTTGTAGGGATAATTCTTTGATTTTGGCCTTTTCTTCTCTTTGTTTGTGTGCATTTATTGATGTAAATTGACCTCTGAGCACTGCTTTCATTGTGTCCCAAAGGTTCTGATCAGAAGTGTTTTCATTCTCATTGAATTCTATGAATTTCTGTGTTCCATCCCTCATGTCTTTTATAACCCAGTCTTTTTTGAGCAGGGCATTGTTCAGTTTCCAAGTGTTTGATTTCTTTTCCTGTTATTGATTTCTACTTTTATGGCCTTATGGTCAGAGGAGATGCTTTATAATATTTCAATGTTTTGGATTCTGCTAAGAGTTGATTTATTACCTAATATATGGTCTATTCTGGAGAATGTTCCATGTGCACTGGAAAAGAAAGTATATTTGTCTTCTGTTGGGTAGAGTGTTCTGCATATGTCTATGAGGTCAAGGTGGTTGATTGTAGTATTTAGGTCTTCCCTGTCTTTATTGAGCTTCTTTCTGGATGTTTTGTCCTTCACCGAGAGTGGTGCGTTGAAGTCTCCTACTGTACTCGTGGAGCCATCTATTTCACTTTTCAATGCTGTTAGTGTTTGTTTTATGTATCTTGCAGCCCTGTCATTGGGTGCATGAATATTTAACATGGTTTTATCCTCCTGTTAAGTTGTCCCTTTAATCATTATATAGTGTCCTTCTTTATCATTTGTGGTGGATTTAACTTTAAAGTCTTTTTTTGTCAGTAATTAGAATTGCCACTCCTGCTCTTTTTTGATTCTTGTTTGCTTGATATATTTTTTTCCATCCTTTGAGTTTTAGTTTGTTTGTGTCTGTCAGTATAAGGTGTATCTCTTGTAGGCAGCATATAGATGGATAGTATTTTTTTTTATCCATTCTGCTACTCTCTGTCTTTTTATTGGTACGTTTACTCCATTCACATTCAGCCTAATTATGCATAGGCATGAGTATAGTGTTGTCAATAGGATGTCTTTTTTTGTGTGTTGTTGACAGTTTCTTTGTCCCACTTAATTTTTTGTGATGAGTATTTTATATATATGGAAACCCTGGTGGCGTAGTGGTTAAGTTCTACGGCTGCTAACCAAATGGCTGGCAGTTCAAATTTGCCAGACACTCCTTGGAAACTCTGTGGGGCATATCTACTCTGTCCTATAGGGTCACTATTAGTCAGAATCAACCTGACGACAACAGGTTTGGTTTTTTTTTTAGTTTATATATTGTCTTTTCCTCTTATTTGTTGTTGTTGATTTTGTTTCTGTTGAGTTTCTATTTTTTGCTTGTATTTTATTTGATAAGTAAGATTGTTAATCTCCTTTGTGGTTTCCTTAGTATTTAACCCAATTTTTCTAGGTTTAAACCTAACTTTTAACTCTTTATATCGCCTTGTGTTCCTTACCACGTGAGAGATTTATGACTAAATTTCTTGTAGTTTTGGTTTGGTTTTTACAAATTCCCAAAGTTTCTGTTTATCTGGAAATGTCCTAATTTCACCTTCATATTTGAGATACAGTTTTGCTGGATATATGAGTCTTGGCTGGCAATTTTTTTCCTTCGATACTTTATATAAGTCATCCATTGCCTTCTTGCCTGCATGGTTTCTGCTGAGTAGTCTGAGTCTATTCTTATTGACTCTCCTTTGTAGGTGACTTTTTGTTTATCCCTAGCTGCTCTTAAAATTCTCTCTTTATCTTTGGTTTTGGCAGGTTTGGTTATAATATGTCTTGGTGATTTCTTTTAAGATCTACCTTACGTGGAGTTCGATGAGCATCTTGGGCAGATATCTTCTCATCTTTTGTGATATCAAGGAAGTTTTCTGCCAACAAATCTTCAACAATTCTCTCTCTATTATCTGTTATCCCTTCCTGTTCTGGTACTCCAATCACTTGTAGGTTATTTCTCTTGATAGAGTCCAAAATGATTCTTAAGTTTTCTTCATTTTTAAATTCTTTTATCTGATTTTTCTTCAAATATATTGGTGCCAAGTGCTTTATCTTCAAGTTCAGAAATTCTGCCTTCCACTTGCTCAATTCTGCTCCTCTAACTTTCTATTGAGTTGTCTAACTCTGTAATTTTATTGTTAATCTTCTGAATTTCTGATTGCTGTCTATCTATGGGTTTTTCCAGCTTATTAAATTTTTCTTTATGTTCTTGAATAACCTTTTTAATTTCTCCAATTGCTTTATCTGTGTGTCCTTGGCTTGTTCTGCTTATTGCCTGATCTCCTTCCTAATCTCGTCCCTGATGTCTTGAAGAGCTCTGTATATTAATCTGTTGTGTTCTGCATCTGGTAATTCCAGGAAAGCACCTTCATCCAGAAGATCCCTTGATTCTTTGTTTCGAGAGCTTGTTGAAGTGATCATGGTATGCCTCTTTACATGATTTGATATTGACTGTTGTCTCTAAGCCATCTATAAGTTCTGGTACTAGTTTATTTTATGTTTGCTTACTGTATCCTAGCTTCTTGTTTTGTTTTGTTTTGGTACACTCAAATAGGTTGCTTGAGTGAGCTAGCCTGATTATTTTCAACTTTGAAGCTCTGACATCCTGTCACCAGATGGCTAGAGCTGTTATGAGTTATATCAGCCTAGGAGTCCATTTGCTTTTCTTGTGTGGATTCAGCTCAGGTGTCCAGGTAGCTGGTCATCAAGTGTGTGGTATGGGCTCTGTCCTACAGTCTTAGAGGGGCAAGGGTGATAGGTGTAGGTACAGGTGTCTGGTTGGAGCAGGGGGTCACAGTCTGAACAAGGCAGGGGTCTGACAACTGTACTCCAATTCTCTCTGAGGAAAGTGCATCCCTGTTCCCTTGATTGCACAGGTTTGTGGTTACTGCTGATGGACCATGGGCACCCAATGCTTTTGGTCGTAAGCCTGAGTGGTATCAGTTATCCTTGGACCTCTGTTGCAGGTGGCTGGGTAACCTGAGTGGAGCCACCAGTCCTTAGGCCCATGATGTGGGTAGGTGAGGACCCTGTTTAATAGGCAAAGCAGTGTCAAACTTCAAACACCACCTGTCCACCACTTAACTGAAACTGTTGCAGTCTGCCAACAAGGTCCTATTTTCCTGAAATAGGCCCACACAGGTCCATGCGGGGGGAAATGTATTCAAAGTCCGCAGACCATTTATGTCTGGACAGGAGCTGCTTCTGTCCTGAGCTCCTCAAGTTAGTGGAGCTGGAAAATTATCTTTTCCCCTGTTGTGAATTTATTCCTTTTCCAGGCCGGAAGCATGGCTCAGGGCCCTCAGCAGGATGTATCTCAGGCCCAGGGAAATCAACTACCACTGAAATTGGCTTGGGGGTGAGTGGCTAGGTAAAATATACACAAGTACTTAGCTTTTGCTGAGAGCAATGTTCTTCTCTTCTTCAGAGGTGTGAGTAGGCTGTGTGGCTGGCTGTTTCTCCCTGAGGAAACTGCTGCCAAAAGCTACCACCAGCCCCCGACAGCTGCTTCCAGAATGGTGCCTGAAAGATCCCAGAGATTTAGGTCCGGTAAATCCTCTCTGCTTCTGAACCGTCTTTCCCTTCCCTTGATGCTCAGTCCATTTTCTAACTTTGCCTTTGCTTGTTCAGGGCTCCTAGCTTGTCATAAATATAATTGTTTCACTTGTTTTTCAGGTCTTTGTTGTAAGACGGATCACTGCAAGCGTTTGGCTACTCCGCCACCTTGGCCTCGCCTGGAGAGAGATCTTGTTTTTTATTTTGATGTGCAAGATTGTTAGTTTCCTTTGTGTTTACCTTAATATTTACTTCTGTTTCTAAGTTTAAACCAGTCTTTTATTTCTTGATATCCCCTTGACTTCCTTTCCGTATGAAAGTTCTATGAGTAAATTATGTAGTCTCTCTTTTTTGTTATCTTTTACATATTGAGATTTCTTTTTCCCTATTTTCAGTTTTTATCTTTGATTTATTTTTGTGACTTCCCTATCTGGGTTGACATGTGGTTGCTCAGTCCTGTGTTCTATTGTTGAGTTGTTATCTGATGTTATTGATTTCCTAACTGGGGGACTCCCTTCAGTATTTCTTGTGATTTTTTTTTTTTTTTTTTTTTTCACAAATTCCCCAAACTTCTGCTTGTCTGGAAATGCCCTAATTTTGCCACCATATTTGAAACACAGTTTTGTTTGATATGTAATTTTCAACTGGCAATTTCTTTTTCCTTCAAGGCTTTATAAATGTCATCCCATTGCCTTCTTGCCTACCTGGTTTCTGCTGAGAAATTGGAGTTTATTCTTATTGACTCTCCTTTGTAGACAACTTTTCATTTATCTTTAGCTGCTCTTTAAGTTCTCTCTTTATCTTTGGTTTTGGCAAGTTTGATTATAAGATGTCTTAGTGACATTCTTTTGGGTTCTCCTCTGTGTTGGTTTCAACGAGCTTTTAGGATAGATATCTTCACAGCCTTCATGATGTCAGGGAAGTTTTCTGTCAACAAATCTTCAAGAATTCTCTCTGTATTTTCTGTTACCCCTTCCACACCCCCACACGCCCGGTCTGGTACTCCAATTCCTCTTGATAGAGTCCTACATAATTCTCAGGGTTTCTTCATTTTTTTTTAATTCTTTTATCTGATTTTTCCTCATATTATTTGGTGTCAAGTGGTTTTTCTTCAACATCACTAATTCTGATTTCCATTGCCCTGTTTCTGCTCCTTGACTTTCTATTGAGTTGTCTAATTCTGAAATTTCATTGTTAATCTTTTGGATTTCTATTTGCTGTCTCTCTATGAATTCTTGCAGCCTGTTAAATTTGTCATTATGCTCCTGTATAACCATCTTAAGTTCCTCTGTTGCTTTGTCTATGTATCCCTTGCTTTGGTCTGCATTTTGCTTGATCTCCTTCCTGATCTCTTGAAGAGGCCTGCATACTAATCTTGTGAATTCTACCTCCGGTAACTGCAAGAGTTTTTATTCCTCTGGGAGGTTTCTTGGTTCTTTGTTTTGGTCACTTGCTGAAGCCATCATGGTCTGCCTCTTTATGTAATTTGATGTTGACTATTATCTCCAAGGCATCTGACATGGATTGAATTGTGTCCCCCCAAAAAATGTGTCAACTTGATTCCCAATATTGTGTGGTTGCCCTCCATTTTGTGATTGTAATTTTTTGTTGAGAGGTTTAGGGTGAGATTGTAACACCACTCTTACTCAGGTCACCTCCCTGATTCAAGGTAAAGGGAGTTTCCCTAGGGTGTGGCCTGGGCCACCTTTTATCTCTCAAGAGATAAAAGGAAAGGGAGGCAAGCAGAGACTTGGGGACCTCATACCACCAAGGAAGCAGTGCCAGGAGCAGAGCATGTCCTTCAAACCTGGGGTCCCTGCACCTGAGAAGCTCCTCGACCAGGGTAAGACTGAGGACAAGGACCTTCTGCCAGAGGTGACAGAGAGAGAAAGCCTTCCCGTGGAGCCAACACCCTGAATTTGGACTTGTAACCTACTAGACTGTGAGAAAATAAATTTCTATTTGTTAAAGCCATCCGCTTGTGGTATTTCTGTTATGGCAGCATTAGATGACTAAGACAACATCAGTAAGTTATCATATTTATTTATTTTTATTTGCTTATTGTGTCCTAGCTTCTTGTTCTGTTTTGTTTTGATATGCCCAATTAGGCTGATTGCATGAGCTACTTTGAATAATGCTGTCTTTGAAGCTCTCATATCCTGTCATCAGGTGGTTACTAGGTATGTGAGCCCAAGAGTTTATTTGCTTTTCTTGAATGGATTTAGCTCAGATGTCCAGGTCATTGGTCACTGAGTGTGTGGTGCAGGTTCTCACCTTCAGTCCTTGACGGCCAGGGGTGACTGGAGTAGGCACAGGCATCTGACTGTAATATGGGGTCATGTGCTGAGCAAGGTAGGGGACTGACAGCTGTCCCTGAGTGCCGGGTGGAAGGTGTCTCACTGTTCTGTACAGCAGATAGGTTGGTGGGTTTTTCAGCCAGACTTAGTCACCCAGTGCTGTCGGCTGTAAGTACTGGGAGGCATCACTTGTTCTTGGACCCCTGTCATGGGTGGCTACGTGCAGTGGGTGGAGCAACCAGTCCTCAGGTCACTGATGTGGGTAGGTGAGGACCCTGCTTAATGGGCAGGGTGGTGTCAAATGTCTTGAATCTACCACTCCCCATTAGTTGTTGCAGTTGAAAATAGGCTTTAGGTATATACCCTGTTGTACTGTGCTAATGAGGGCCTGTGCTGTTGAAATGGGCCCACACAGATCTAAGAAGGCACGAAAGGCATTCAAAGTCTGTGAACGCCTTATGCCTGTGCCTAGGCAAAGCGGATGTGCCTCCCCTGAGTCCCTGGCTTAGAGGAGCTGGCAGATTTTTTTTCCTGTTTGTTAATTTGTTCTCTCTCCAAAGCCGGGAGAATGGCTTAGGACCCACAATGGGTCCTACTTTTGGCCCTGGGGGTGCAGCAATTGCTGAAGCTGGATTGGGACCCAGAGCAAAACAGGAAGGGAGTAGGTAAATGAGAGAGAGGTACTTCCCAAAGGTGGTAAGGTTTTTTTGATCTGCATGGTAGGTTAGATGCTTGTACTTATCTTTCACCAATTCAGTGGAGATTCTCCCTGATTCTGGAAGCCTGAGCAGTCTCTTTGGTACTCGGTTTCTCCTGATGTGGAAAACGTGTCCAGAGTGCTACTGCCTGCCTCAGCCTGTGCATACCAGCTGATCCATCCTGCAGGGTGCCAGCCAGGCCATGTCTGGCAAATCCTCACAGCCTCCGAACAGTCTCTCCCTCCCCCCGCCACTCAGTCCAACTCCTCAACTTTGTCTTCGGTGTTCAGGGTTCCTAGATTGTCATATAGAATTGATTCACTTGTTTTTCTGGTCTTTTTTATAAGAGGGACCACATGAAGTGTCTGACTACTCTGCCATCTTGGCCCTGGCTCCTCATTAAAATTAAAAAAAAAAATGTGCTTCTGAATACCATAGTTTCACGTGTTCTCAGGGCAAAAATTCATTTAAAAATTTCCAAGTCAGTGACACTGCCCTCAAAATGCTCATTTCCAAGGCAAATCCTTCCACTTATTCACTACAGTTTGAGGTGAGAGCAGAGGACTCTGTTATAATAACTTGTGACATCTCCAATCTATGTTATGTCTGGTTTTCCTTATTCATTGTTAGAAATAATCTCATAAACCAAAGAATCCAGCAGGGGGTGTAGAATTTCAGTTTCTAAGACACCACACACATTTTGGGGGAAAACAAGTTCTCTCCTTATTGTTACAATCCAGGAAGCCTCTCATTACTGACTACAGAAGAAAACGATCTACATAAAAGCCATTGTGCCTGAGCAGTGATCAAAGGGTTTCTCTGTCTGAAAGGTCCAGATCCTTTCTGCAAAATTATTAATGACTGTGTTCTGGTGGCTGCTTTGCAGGCGAATCTCTCTCAGACTGAAATTTCTTTCAAGTATTCATACCATGTAAGTGGATAATTACTAATATTTATGAAAATAATTGAATGTAACACACTTTTATAAAAGCAAAAACTATTTTTCCGGGAGTAGTGCCTGTGTTTCTCTGTTTCTCCAAAGTGATGATGATTCTTTACGCTTGTTATTATTGTTGTTAGGTGCTTTCGAGTCGGTTCTGACTCATAGCAACCCCATGCACAACAGAACGAAACACTGCCCGGTCCCGTACCATCCCTACAATCATTCCTATGCCCGAGCTCATTGTTGCAGCCACTGTGCCAATCCACCTCTTTGAGGGTCTTCCTCTTTTCTGCCGACCCTGTGCTCTGCCAAGCATGATGTTCTTCTCCAGGGACTGATCCATCCTGACAACATGCCCAAGGTATGTAAGGCACAGTCTCGCCATCCTTGCCTCTAAGGAGTATTCTGGCTGCACTTCCAAGACAGATTTGTTCATTCTTTTGGCAGTCCATGGTGTATTCAATATTCTTCACCAATACCACAATTCAAAGGCGTCAACTCTTCTTCAGTCTTCCTTATTCATTGTCCAGCTTTCACGTGCATATGATGTGATTGAAAATACCATGGCTTGGGTCAGGCGCTCCTTAGTCTTCAGGGTGACATCTTCGTTCTTCAACACTTTGAAGAGGTTCTTTGCAGCAGATTTGCCCAATGCAGTGCATCTTTTGATTTCTTGACTGCTATTTCCATGGCCGTTGCTTGTGGATCCAAGTAAAATGAAATCCTCCACAGCTTCAATCTTTATACTTAGTATGAGAAAAATCTTAGACAGGTGTGTCTGAGAGTGTACATTCACGTTTATAAACATAGACACATGTATGTGAAATTATCTGTTTTCCCACATAATATTTACAGAGGAAATAACCAAATATTCTTCAGAAATAAATGTGATTTTCATAATGAAAGCAAATTAGAAGATTGAGAGAAAATGTAGTCATACTCCTGGGAAATGAAACTGCTGTTTTTGAGAAACCCATTTCTCTTTGGACCATCAGCGCTGGTATATTCCTTTTTCCTCTCTTATCCTTCTGGACTAACAAAGCTAAATACATGGACTATGAATAAAAGCTAGAACACTAATGTAGGAAAGCTGAACCAAGGGGCAAAGTTGGGGACTTGAATAACATCTGCCCTTAATCATAAGATACCTTTGTGGTTTCACCACATTTTTGATCACATCTCTTCATTCTACAAACACACCTGTCTACAAAAGGGTAAATGAGATTCAAGGATGAAGCAATTTTTACCTTATCTTTGGAACCAAAAGACCTCTCCTGGCTGTGCTGGACCGCTTTTCCTCCACTTCCCCTCCTCTTTACTTGTGTAATGTGAACAAACCTCATAGTCCTCATAGTGTGTGCCTTCCTCCTGTCCTGTCAGCAAATGGGAAGTAGTGGGGGAGGTCTGCAGAGGGTGGGGTGTGACAGGCCTTAGTAAGCAGGCCCAGGAGAGGAGGATCTGTGGGAAGAGGGCCTGACAGTCCTGGATAATCTTCTCCTCAGAGATTCCAGGCCCCTCAGGCTCCATGCACCAGCTGTTCAACACACCCCTCCACCAAGAGGTGCTTACCTGTATATGGGAAGTAGTTATTGTTGGGAGTCAGTGAGTAGATTCTGACTCATAATGATCCCTGTGACAGCATAGAACAGCCACATAGGGTTTTCTTGGCTGTAATCTGTACAGAAGCAGATCACCTGGTCTTTCTCCTGCGCAATTGCTGGGTGGATTCAAATGGTTAGCAGCCATGTGCTTAACCATTTGTACCACCAGGACTCCTAAATAGAAAGCAGTGATAGGTTGTAATTTCTGATCTTTAAGAGAAATGTCCTATTTTATACTGCACTGGAAAAAAAAATACATCTTTGTATGTTTTTCAATTTGTGTACATTTCAAGAATTTCCAATAGCTGGGTCACACTTCAATTGCTTTTTCCTGTGCTCACTTGGCTGGGGCTGGGATGGATGTGCCCTGGACCCTCCTGTCATTTTACCCTTTAGTTATTCCACTGTAAGACTTCTGAAGCTTTGAAAACCTCTCTGCATCTTTCTCCCCTCACCTGAAAATAACACCTTTTCATCCCCTAGTGTTTATGAGAATTAAATGAGATGATGCTGAGGGTGAAACACCTGCCATGCAGGCAGCCGGAGTTACTTTCAGTGAGGTGAGTTTCTTTCCTTCAGCAGACTCCTGCAGAGAGTATATACTTGCTTCCAAGGAAGCCTCGATTTTGGAGCCTAGTGTAGCAGTGGAAAGAGCCTGGGAATTGAAATCACACTGATCTGCCCAAACCCTGCATAACCAGCTCTGTGACTCTAGAAGTGTCGTTGAAACTTTCTGGGTGTTGATATCCTCATCTTTAAAATGGGTGTAAAAACCCCTTCCTTAAATGGCTATAGACTGAGGTGGTGCTGAAATGCTTTGACCTAGCAAAGCTGAGTTATGTCCCCAGTTTCTGGTTAAGGTAGGCCTAAAAAGATATTTTGCAGAGATTTGGGGGGCAGAAATTAAGCAGCATTCATGTACTGGCACAATGGAAAGTTGGGACATGAGCTCATATGACTTTGCTTCTCTGCTGGTTCTTCTTCTTGGGGTGGGCAACAGCTGACCTGCAGTGGTTCCACCTACCCTGATTTTCCTTCAGTTCCTCCATCTCCAGGGTCAGACTTGTGTTTAGCTCCACCATGAAGGTGTCAGCTTCTCCTGCGCATTACCATATCATCAGAAGTTGTAGGCAGTGAGAAACTGACACCCAGAAGTGTGTTGATAAATATTCGAAAACCTGCTTTCCTCAAAAAAAAAAAAAAGCCTTCATTTATCATATTTTCCAATTCACATGATGTGCATATTCCCACCAAGACCAATTTCAGGCCTCTAATATGATGCCAATGAATGTGGAGTTGGGAAGAGCACACAACAGGCTCTCATGAGCTGATGTGGTCAATCCAGACTCCACTGCTAAAGCAGGTTCCATTTGTTTTTATGAGTTACAGCACACGCTTGTGAGTCCTTTCTTGTCCTTGCTCTCTTCTACTTTATAGCCATCTTCCTGTGCAAACTGTCTGCCCTGCTCACTTCAACTTGAAGGTTTAGACATGAAGGCACCTTACAAAATTGCATCAGAACAAATCCCTAGATGAATCCCTTTATTTTATAAATATAAATATATATGTTGTTCTGTGCTGTTGAGTCACTTCGACTCATAGCAACTCTATAGAACAGAGTAGAACTGTCCTGTAGGGTTTCTGAGGTTGTAATTTTTACAGAAGCAGACTGCCACATCTTTCTTCCATGGAGCCACTGGTGGGTTTGAACCACCAATCTTTCGGTTAGCAGCCAAGTCCACTGGACCAGCAAGGTCCCCTATAAATATATATCGTTCTTGTTGTTAGGTGTCATAGACTCACAGCAACCCCATGTACAGTAGAATGAAACCCTGTCTGACCCTGCACTGTCTTCACAATCCTTGCTATGTGTGAGCCCATTGCTGTAGCCACCTTGTCAAACCATATCATCAATAGACTTCCTTTCTTTTGAAGACCCTCCACCACTCCTCTGTCAGTTTGTCTTACTGTGGAGGATTGCATGTTGCTGGGATGCTGGAAGCTATGCCACTGGTATTTGAAATATCAGCAAGGTCACCCATGGTGGACAGGTTTCAACAGAGCTTTCAGTCTAAGACAATCTTGGAAAAAGGACCTAGTGATCGACTTCTGAAAAAATTGGCCAGTGTAAATGTTATGGATAGCAGTGGAACATTTTCTGATAAATATATATACGGTATTTTTACACAAATAACTTGTGCCTTCTACCTTTATTTGCCAACCGTGCCCTCTCCTCATGAGGTATTTTTGTAAGCCCCACTATGCTAGTTTTTTTTACATGTTGCTGTAAAAAAAATTAGCAAGTGCACTTACAAAAATACCTTCCAGGGTGAGGGCACAGTTGCAAGGCACATGTTATTTGCATAAAAATACAGTAGATATGTGTGTGTGTGTATATATGTATGTGTGTATATTCACACAGGTAGTGTGCTCATGCAGAATCTGTACATAGACCAAGAGGCAGTCCTTCAAACAGAATGAGGGGATACTGAACGGTTTAAAATCACGAACGGTATGCATTAGGGTTGTAACCTTTCAGCATACTTACTCAATCTGTATGCTGAGCAAATAATCCGAGAAGCTGGACTGCATGAAGAAGAACATGGCATCAGGATTGGAGGAAGACTCATTAACAACCTTCTTTATGCAGACGACACAACCTGGCTTGCTGAAAGTGAAGAGGACTTGAACCACTTACTGATGAAGATCAAAGACCACAACCTTCAGTATGGATTACACCTCAACATAAAGAAAACAAAAATCCTTACAACTGAACCAATAAGCAACATCAAAAATAAATGGAGAAAATATTGAAGCTGTCAAGGATTTCATTTTACTTGGATCCACAATCAACACCCATTGGAAGTAACAGTCAAGAAATCAAACGAGGTATTGCATTAGGCAAATTTGGCTGCAAAAGACCTCTTTAAAGTGTTAAAACAAAAAGATGTCACTTTGAGGACTAAGATGTGCCTGACCCAAACCACAATATTTTCACTTGCCTCCCCCCAACCCCCAGTGCCTCATATGCATGCAAATACTGGATAATGAATAACCCTTTCAAGATCCAATTATTTTCTCCTTTGAATTTTTTGTTGAAATTATGTGTTTTCACTAATGAAGTCCTATTGATTAAAAGGACCAGTTCAGAATTTGTGTCATGAGTTATGGATTTTGATACCCATTATCTGGCATCACATATGTTCAGGGGACACTGGACACAGTAAATCCTACTGATATGAGAATGATAAAATATTTTTATTGTAATTTTTATTTTATTTCCTGAAAATTTGCAAAGCATGGGGTAAAACATGAAGGCACCTGGCAATGATTGCACATACATTTTATTCTAGTCTTCTTCTTTGCCTTTTTATCATTTTTCATGAAGCTTTTCAAAATATGGTACAATGCATTCTTTCTTACCACAACACTACTTACGGGGCTAATAAATAAAGCCAAGGGTTTTTTTGTATCAGGAAAATTACCACTACAATGCATTCTTCATTACTGCAAAAGCAGTACTGACAGGCAAATAAATAAAACTAAAGGAATTTGAATCTCAGAAAAATTACCATTGCTATGTGTTCTGCATTATAACAAAAGCAGTATTAACAGCTAAGAAGTAGAAGTAGCTGCCCAGGAATACTGCAGAACTGCTCACAGCCATGCCTTCCACCTGCTACATGTGGAAGCACCGATTGGATCCTAACATTAAATGTAGGGTAAGAATAACTTATAGGCATTCCAATCTCTTGAAAAGTACCACTGCAATGCATTGTTTCTTATTTCAAAAAAAAAAAGAAAAAAATTTTTTTTCCTCTTTTTTTTTTTCCAAAGGCATTTTTAAATGCTCAGAAACTAGAAAAGCAGGGAGTCAGTAATACCTGGAAACAATGAGTGGTGTCAAGGAGAAAATGAATGGTCACTGTGAGTGAATGGGCAATGTATAAGGAAAACCAAAGAAGAACTGATGCCTTGAATATGATGCTGGAGAGGAAAATTGAATATACCATGGACTGCCATAAGAACGAACAAATCAGTCTTGGAATAAGTAGAGCCAAGAAGCTCCTTAGAGGCAAAGATGGCAAGACTTTATCTCACGTACTTTGAACATGTTATCTATCGGGAGGGACCAGTACGTGGAGAAGGACATGCTTGGTAGAGAAGCTGGGAAAGAAAGGAAGACCCTTAACGAAATGGATTACACAGTGGCTGCAGCAACGTCTTCAACCATAATAATGATTGTGAGGATGGCACAGTGTTTTGTTCTGTTGTGCATAGAATCGCTATGAGTCGTCACTGACTTGATGGCACCTAACGACAACATACTGAATGGAAACTGTCAATAGCTTATTCTTGTGATAAATACATTCTCGCAAGAACATAGTAACTGGGGAAACAGAGTGAGGAGGATTAGCTCATAGTAATAAAGGCAAACCTGATAAAAGTTTAGAAAATCCACATATCCAGGAGCATCACCTAAGACAATGCTCAATCTGCAAAAAAATGAGGCTACAACTCAAGGTTCTTGAGTTTCAAGCATTTCAAAAGGCTCCTGCCTTGAGGCTAAATGATTTAAAATTGGGCAACCTCCTCTCCAAAGAACTCCAGAGGCATAAAAATTAGTTCAGATACCTTATGTCCCACGGGTTTTGAAAGGATAAAGAAGACTGAAGAAGAATTGATGTATTTGAATTATGGTGCTGGAGAAGAATATTGCATATACCATGAACTGCCAGAAGAATGAACAAGTCTGTCTTTGAAGAAATACAGCCAGAATGTTCCTTGGAAACTTCATCTCTCTTACTTTGGACTTTTTATCGAAGGGACCAATTCCTGGAGAAGGACATCATACTTGGTAATGTAGAGGGTCAGCAAAAAAGAGGAAGACCCTGACCAAGATGGATTGACACAGTGGCTGCAACAACAATGGGTTGTGAGGGTGTGAGGATGACACAGAACTGGGCAATGTTTTGTCTGTTTTGCAGGGGGTCGCTATGAGTCAGAACGGACTCAACATCACCTAACAACAACATGTGTGAATGTATACGTATACATATATATGTATAGTTGTGTGTATGCATATGTACGTGTGTGTATGTATGTATATATATGTGTATATATAGAGAGAGAGAGTCATTGTTGTTGATGTACGTTATTTTTGACTCATAGCAACCCATGTGACAAAGTAGAACTTCCCCATAGGGTTTTCTAGGCTTGGTAAAGTAGAGGGTCTTTGAAAAATGAAGACCCTCAATGAGATGGCATCACACAGTGGCTGTAAAAATGGGCCCAAACATAGCAACTACTGTGTGGATGGTGCAGAACCAGACAGAGTTTCATTCTTTGTATATTTGTATATAAAAAAAAAATAAGGTCGCTATAATTCAGAACTGACGCAGCTTCACCTAACAACAGCAGCAACAATAAAATCTTTACAGGAGCAGATTGCCAGGTCTTCCTCCTAAGGAGCTACTGAATGGCTTTGAACTTCCAACCTTTAGGTTAGCAGCTGAGCACATAACTGTTGAGCCACCCAAGGACTTCAACCATTATTAATAAGATATTTTAAATTCTTCTTATTGTATCAAGTCTTCAAAATGCCTCCTTTGTATAGAATTCCTTGTGGTGGACACAAGAGTTCATGTCACAAACTTGGCTACAAAAAAACTAACTTTACCATAACTCAGTTCAATCCCTATTTTGAGTCTCCATTACATTGATGACAAAAAAAATAATATGTCATTTCTGTTTTTTTTTTGAGTCATTTGAGGTTAATTCAAGATTCCCTCTCCCCTTTCTTAGGTGGGTGGATTTGTTATCGCAATTTCATGAGTTAGAGCCGCCCGACACAAAGAGCCAATTCTTGAGACAGGGGTGAGGTGAGTAGCAAGAGCTCTATTAGATACACTGGCATTTGGAGACAGAGGGAAATGATCTCCTCCTAAAGTCGTCTGTCTCACCGGACTACCAATCAGCTCAGGTTTTTAAGGGAAAAGGGGCCACAAGTTTTAGGGACTTGTGGAATGTGCACTCTTCTGTTTGGTTTCAGTGGTCATACCTCAAACATGTTGATCTTTTCCTGTCATTATCCCCTAGGCTAAAGGCGGTGGCTGGCCCCATCCTTCTTATTTGACAGGGTTAGATCAATATCACTTGCTTTCCACAGTCTTAGAGGAAGCATTGGTTAACACTTAACCATTTGGGGAGCTAACATCAGAATCTTACTTGGAAGCAGGGATGGGCTAGGGGAGGGAAAGGAGAGAAAGAAGAAGGAAAAAAAATTGGCTCAGGTACTTTCAAGATATGGCTGAGCAGTCTGTTTCAATCCCCCCTTTTTGTTGTAGGTTTCTCATTCTTGGGAAACAGGGCACCGTGTCTCTCTAGCTGCTTCCTGCTAGATGGGGGCATAGAGGCCTAAGGGTTAGAGACGTGAGAAGCTAGATGGGGGCATAGAGGCCTAAGGGTTAGAGAAGTGGAACTCTTGTGTCATCTGAGTTAAACCATTGTATCTGTCTTGTATCTATCCCAAAACCCAGTGCTGTTGAGTCAATTCTGACTCATAGCGACCCTATAGGACAGAGTAGAACTGCTGCATAGAGTTTCCAAGGACCACCTGGTGGATTTGAACTGCCAATCCTTTGGTTAGCAACCGCAGCACTTAACCACTACGCTACCAGGGTTTCCCTTGTATCTATAAAAAAATGGCCCTTTATTAGGCTGCTGTATCTCTTCTTGCTGGGTGATGGGCTGAAATTTCTGAGCAACCATCATTTAGAGCTGGAACTTTTGAATCACTTGAAACGACTCCACCCTTCCAGGGAGAAGGCGCCAACTCATTAAGGCATACACCAAGACACATAAGCTTATCTAGAGAGAGGAACAATATAAGCAAAGGTTAAAATAGAACTTAGTAGAAGAGCTAGAGCAAAAACAATTCTTAAAAATACTTCTATAGTACTTATTTTTATGGTACTTATTTACCGGTCTTTGTTTTTTCTCTTGAATAGCCACTTAAGTCTTTTTATTGGTTCTTATTTTTTTGAAAGGCAAAAGTGGGAAGCAGACAAGTGTGTTGTTAGAGTTATGTCTTTTCAAGTCTTAAGAATATTACAGGGTATAAAATGAGCAAAACTATTGAAAGCTTTACTTTTTCACAAATTGGCTAGAAACTGTGATCTTATATTTTGAATTGTCATTCTTAACGATCATTGGTACAGGTTTCAGTAATGACAGTCAGGAGGGTCTTCATTGGCCTAACAAATTTCTATTCATTAGATGTTAATAGAAAAAGATAAGAGTGGAAAGTCTTATGTGAAAGGATCTCTAAAAGACATTTTCTAAGATTATCCTATTTATTGTCTTTATACCTCAAGGCCCAGTTGATGTGTCTTTGTGAGTCCTTGTAAGCCCAGCTCTAGCTGGGTCACATTCTCAATGTTCAAGGACAGGAAGTAATGACTCTAATATTATTTCTTAAATCTTTCCTTCTTTTTGACTGGAGATTGAAGATACCACATCGATGATCCATACCTGGACTTAGTCGAGCTCCTAGATGGCGACCATGGCAGGTTCTTTAAAGTCACGGTGCTGGTTTTCCACCACATACCATCTGGTTCTTCACCAGGATCTTAAGAGCAATGTTCTCATCAATCACATTGTTAAAGTGAGCAAACTCAATGTACATCAACATTTTAGCCCAAGGCCTTCTTTTGTCTTTTAGGTGTGTAAGACAATAGAAGTTTTATTATGTCTAATACTATCAGGATGTAGACTAAGAGTATTACTTGTAGTAGTGTAAATAAATCTGGTGTTTGTAAGGGTGTTACAGTGTGTAACCAAGTAACTTGTTGTCTAATTCTGTTTGTATATCTTGTTCTTCTCTTGTGTTATTTATTTAAATATAACAAGAGGTATTTGTTCCAGCACATATCATACTTTCTTGGACTAATAAATAAAATCTAAGACTATTTTGTTATTTCATGTCACCTTGTCTTAATGAGGTCAGAGATCACTGTTGTGTTTCCATCCCACTAGCAACTTTGTCTGTCATTTGTCCCTTACTGATTGACAAATTTCTTAAAGATTTCTCTAATTCAAATATACCGTAAGTAGGAATTAACGTTACCAACCATACTCAGTGTTGGACAAGTGGGCTTTCTTCTGACTCTCATTTTACAAAGGGTAACAAATTAACATTACCTTTCTAGTATTTACTATGAATATATAAAGATAATCTTAAAGTTCTCAAAGTGTATTGCTCACGCATTCGCCAAGAACCTAAATGAGATTATTCATGTAAATTCACAATTAGTTAGAAAGGAATCATTTAAATTAGTATAGTTGGATCTACCACACAAAAACATACTTATAATGCACACAAAGTATGTCTATAGAAAATTTACATGTGACAAGTTTCTATTAAGAACACATGATTAGCAAGATAATACAGGATGGACTTCTGTCAGAGGTTTTTAGTTAATTTGTTTCAAACATACTAAGTGTTCTTCTCAAGGGTAAGCCGTCCCTCTTTAGTTTACCTGTTAACAGTCATGGGTCACTTTTTAGAAGCAGAAGTGAAACCTAAGAGAGAATGGAGCCTGAATCATGAGGACGAGCTCTTCTGAGAGTTTTTTTTTAAGATACACAATTCTTTGTATAGTAAGAAGGTGAGCGTTTAATTACAAACATTAGACAGATATTTCGTACAGCATTGTCTTGAAGTCAGATTAAACCGATTACTGATTTACCGTGAACATAACTCTACTGATCTTGAGACTCAGTTTCTCAAAACAGACCGAATTCTTCAAAAAAAAAAAATAATAATAAATAAAGCACAACGCTCAGAGCCAAAATGGTCTTGGCTAGTTTATCCGGACAATTGTTTGACTCAAAGTGGCTTCAGGAATCAGGTTTTTTTTTTCCAGGCTCGAAGTTCAAAAGGATACCCAAAGGTGATGGCCTATGTAGGTTGCCCCAACCTCTACAACAGCCAGAAATCTGGATTCCAGGAGAAATACATACTCTCTCATGGCTCCCTCCTTTGAATCATAATCTTGTTATAGAATCTTTGATCAAAAATGCTCAATAAATGGTAATTGGGCATCATCTGGTTTTTAAGATCCCAGGCACCATACAGCAAATCAGGAGGTAGAATAGAAACACACTAGACCAATTGTCTGAAATAATTAATGAAACCGTGACACTAAGGTCTTTGAACCAAGGAAACAAATCTCATGAGGTATTTTTCATGCGCCTCTGTAGCAACCACATTCTGTAAAACCTATGACTGTGTATTAATATAAATACAGCAACATTCACCTATTAAGGCATAAACCATTCTTTGAGAGAACTACCAGAAAGCCTTATACTATGCTAATCTGTAGAATCAATCATAGCGCAAATTTCAGACACTTTTCTGGTTACGATATTTACAACTTTCTTAAGTTTACCAACAGGAACTTCTAATTCAATAGTTAAAATAACTAAACCCGTTAGATAATTTAGGAGAAAAGAGGAAAATGGTTTCTTACGCCTAGAAAGTAGGACTTTAAAGCATTATTTAAAGAAAGAAAGACCTTAAAACATCAGAAATGTTCTCACATAGAAGCTACAGCATCATTTCGTTTACTCAGTCTCCTGCAGTTAACTCCTGTTGTAAGTGATTCTGGATCGACCGTGCAGTCTGCACAACCATCGGCTTCTACACAGAGGTTCTGGAAATCTTGATTGAGTCTAGTCAGTCTTTTTCATAAGTCCAATATAGTCCATCTTTTTTGTTGAGATATTCTGGTCAAATGTTTTCAGAAAGTCAGTAAAGTAAAAACTTATCTGTAGAAGACAAAACTTAATATGGTCATGATTAATTTATAAACATAATTCTTTATAGTGAAAGAACTGATAGAAATTAATTACAAGTATAACGTAAAGGCCAAATAAAATCAGTTAAAAAAATTTTAGATAAAAATATTTTCAATAATAACCATTAACCATATTTTTAAAGAATTTTAAATGTAACACATAATAATCTTGAGACATAATGCCATATAGACGGGATATCCCAAGAACATTCTAAGACTATCAAGTCTCTAAATACCTGAATAGTAATTCTTCATTTAATCTATTGGCTTTGATGTTGCTAGATTAAAAAAAAATAAAGTTATAACCAAGTTAGCAATCATTTGCTGTCTGATATTAGGCAAAAACACAAGAGGAAATACTAACAAATTTTAACCCAAAGAGAAAGAATCAGGCACTTCTCATGATTTTAACAATATGTTCTATGTAATTTATAGCATGTTAAATAAACTTTTTTAGCACTTTTTCTTTATAAAATTTTGTGGCTTCCCAACTTGTCAGGAGTTTATCATAAGTCACTAAAAAACAATACTTTATTTAACCAAAAATCTTAAAGTAAAGACCTTAGTTTTTTTGCTTTTTTCTTTAAGACATGTGGTTTGGTTTCTGACTCAGGAATCTTATCTAATGACAGACTGAACCTTTTCGTCTTTGAAGCAGAATACTCAAAGAAGAGATTAAATCTTTAACTCAGTAACCAAAGAAAATTTTGTTATTTTAACAGCGAGAAACCTAATTCTTTGTTTTATATGCTATTTAACATTAAAGTTCTTAAAAATCTCATAAAATAAACTATTAACTTTAGTCAAACAGATAAAACTTTTGACCATTATCAAGTAAATTTCTTTTTTTCAATAAATCTCTTAAATGTTTTTTGTTGTATATCTCTTATGGTAAAAAAAAAAAAAATTTTTTTTTTTTTTTACATCCCCTTAATTGGCAAAAATGAACTCACACATTAGCAGGCCTAAATACACACATATGTATTTTTCTTTTTGGCTTCTTAAAATTCTCTTACAACAGAGAGGACTTGTTTACAGTTTTTTTATGATTGGGATCCACCCAGTTTCTGATAACTATAGTAAAACAGCAATTTTCTTTATCTTTTGTCTTCAAAGAGTTTTTACGTAGTTGAAAGGGATCTTTTAAAAGGTTCTCTGGAGCTAAACGACCCTGGAGACTAGGGCTGCGGGCTGATCTTGCCCTGCCCTACCTGCCTGTTAACTCTAGGTACAAGACAAGATTAGGTCATTCTGATCCACTTTTAAATTGACCAAGGCATTTTGAAAGGCTATTTACCCAGTAAGTACCAAAGCTCTTCAGCAATTTTGTAAATGAATCCATGAATTTTTAATTAGGGAGACTGGGGGCTGGAGGGAGTCATCCTAATTCATTTATATATGTTTAAGTACACCTAGGAAACCCTGGTGGCATAGTGGTTAAGTGCTATGGCTGCTACCAAAGAGGTCAGCAGTTCAAATCCAACAGGAGCTTCTTGGAAACTCTATGGGGCAGTTCTACTCTGCCCTGTAGGGTCGCTATGAGTTGGAATTGACTCGACGGCAGTGGGTTTGGTTTGGGTTTTTTTTAAGTGCACCTAAGCATTTTGAAAGGCAAAAGATAACAATTTTTTCTCTTTATCTCAGTTAGAGTAAACTTGGCAGGCCTGTTCTATTAAAAAAAAAAAAAATTTTTTTTTTTTTTTAGTCAAGGGATTTTTAACCCTATACTTCCTTCAGTTTTTGAAGCCTTTTTTTTTTTTTTTTTTGATAGTAAGAAAAGAACTTCAGAATTTCTAATGTTTAAGGATGTACCCTAGGGATGAATCTCCTAGTACATTCTGATTTTTCCTTCTGTCCAGTTAACTGTTCCCAAGAACCTAGCCTTTTATTTTTGTGAGTGGTTGATACCACCAGCTCTTTCTTGTAGTCCAATAGGAATTTATTTGTCTCATGCTCTGCAGCCAAGAGTTTTCTCAGCTCTGGAAGAGAACCTTTTTAAAATCTTAACACTCTGCCCTGAGCGTTCTCTGTATTATGCTTCAAATCCCAGTCTAGACTGAAAATCTGTTCTCCCCACGCATCTCTTTTTTTTTTTTTTTCAGCCTAATCAACAAATCCTCAGGAGTCTCTATAAGTATGTTTTAATTTACCCTGAATATATTTTTTTTCACCAGTTACTTTCTATGTATCACACATAAATTACACATAAGACACAGACAGAGGCGATGGAGATAATCTTGCCGTCTCAACCTCCCAGACAGCCAGCCAGGCTACAGAGGTGATTTTGGCAGCCTCAACTTCCCAAACAGCCCCAGTCACAGGTAAGATTCACCTACAAGAGGAACAGACAAACAGAGACGGCTCAGACCAGACAAACCAGAAAGGAAAGGGGGAATAAGGATAATCTTAGTGAGGTCTAACATATTACTAGGAATATCTGAATCTCCACTTCAATCTTCCAGATGCTGCGTATCTTCAATGCCAAATGGAGGGGCTTCAATCTCCCAATCTAAACCAATAGAGATGTCTATCTATATTCACTCCCCCAAACCAGGGTGCACCAAACAGAGGCAGACAACAATCCAAACACAAAAACCAACTGCCGATATACAGTCATACACCTGCCCAGTTCTATAGTCACCAAGAGTCTTTCCTTGCCATCCTACTCACAGGGACGGCCATCCAAGGCGCCACTTGCCTTAGAAACCAAGGGCCTAGGTCCAGTTCCGGAAGCCACACTGGCCCACCGTATCCGCCCTGGCCCTGATGACAATAAGGAGAGGGTCACAGACTCACCTCAGGATACTGGTTAGGTCTTGCCTTCACCCATCTCTTTGGCATGGTTAGGGACTGGTGGCACTGCAGGGGAGCCCGAGTCTGGGGACAGCCTCCAGGAAAAACAGAGTTCCTAGCGGCTGCTAGGTAGAAGAATTTTTGATCAGGCTTGGGCCCCATCTCGGGGTCACCGTGTCTAAAATGGCTGGAATACCCCTACAGGCCAACAAATTTTTACTGCAATTTCGCGAGTTAGAGCCTCCTGCGGCAAATAGTTAATTCTTGAGACAGGGGTGAGGTGAGTAGCAAGAGCTTTATTAGATATACCAGTATATAGAGACAGAGGGGAATAATCTCCTCCTAAAGTGGTCGGTCTCACCAGACTACCGATCAACTCAGCTTTTTAAGGGAAAAGGGGTCATAAGTTTTAGGGACTTGTGGAATGTGCACTCTCTTTCTTCTGTTTGGTTTCTGTGGTCCCATCCCTAACATGTTGATCTTTTCCTGCCATTATCCCATCAGCTCAGGGAGGTGGCTGGCGCCATCCTTCTTATTTGACAGGCTTAGATCTATATCACTTGCTTTCCACAGCCTTAGAGGAAACATTGGTCAACACTTAACCATTTGGGGAGCTAATATCAGGATCTTACTTGGAAGCAGGGATGGGCTAGGGGAGGGAAAGGGGAGAAAGAAGAAAGAAGGAAAAAAAATGGCTCAGGTGCTGTTCAAGATATGGCTGAGCAGCCTGTTTCAGACTTATTTGTGGGGAATGGGTGTTCCCATGGCTTGAGGACATGAATGAGCTGTATTCCACACTGATGTCTGCCTTGAGGCACATCATATCTGCTCCTCATCGTAAGCAACCCTCTGCCTCCACCTAGATATTCATGGAGGTGCTACTGTTAACGGAATAAGGTTCTTGCCTCTCAGTGGTCAAGAATGAGCAGGTAAGGCACGTAGTTTTCCACACGAGCAAAGATTTATTGAAGAGGCTTGCAAGCAGAGACGAGGAGGGCCTAGAGCAACGCTTACCTTCATCTCACAGGACAAGAGACAGGCCCAAGTTTTTAAAAGTTCTTCGGCAGGAAAAGATTCCTGTTTATTCATCGACACAGGCAGGGATGTGTTAACTAAGGTGCACACGCAGCAGCTTTCCAAGATGGCTCCTGTCCTGAAGGCCTCTGGGATTTGTAGCAGGACTTATTATGGGGTGTCACGCCTGTGCAGTCTCTTGCTCTCTGGGTTCGATTCCCTGGCTGGGGGTGTAGTCCCTCACTGCCCCTGGTGGAACATCACACAGCGGCCACAGGTGGATGTTCTGCGCATGTGCCTGGGTCTGGTTTTCTCCAGCTGCTTCTGAAAGGCAACTTTAAAGAAGCTTGCGGGCTATTTTTAGATGCCCTGCCCCATTGTTCTGGGGAATGGCTTTGTTTCTGCACTCTGACCCATTTCTTGTTACTTTATTTACAGATTTTGGGGCCCCTCTGTTCTCTGTCTTACTAAGTCTCTAGATTCCATACTCAACCCCCTATTACCTCCCTGATAGCATAGTCTACTTCTCTTCTCTAACCACACCAGTCTCTTCACTATTTCTCAAACAGGCACCCTCCGATCTCAAGGCCTTTGTTCCCTGTCTTACTACCTTCTGCAGGTCTTGTCTCAGATGTGGTCAGGGCTCTCGGCGTGGTCAAGTGTGGTCACAACCATGTGGAGATGGCCCCTGGTCATGATTCTGAGGCCCTCCAGGACCTGGGCCCTCAGTGTCACACTCCAAACAACACAGAAAAATGGCATGGGCCTACAGAACAGTGCTAGTAGAGAACTTTGTGGGTCATGAAGCACGAGGATCCTCCCTCTGCTCTGCCATCAGTAACTAACTCTTTTGCTTCCCTCTGATCCCTTTCAATCTCTCTTTCCAGCTTAAAAGATCTTTAGCAAGTATTTTTCTAAAATTTTTCTGTCTTCTATATGGCTCTGTGTCCAACTATTTATTTTTAAAAACTTAGAAGTCAATAGGAAAACCTGGTGGCATACTGGATAAGAGCTATGACTGCTAACCAAAATGCTGGCAGTTCGAATCAACCAGGCGCTCCTTAGAAATCCTATAGGGGCATTCTGCTCTGTCCTATAAGGTTGCTATGAGTTGGAATCAGCTCAATGGCAATGGTTTTTTGTTTGTTTATTTTAGTAGAAATCAATAATTTGGAGTCTTTATGTCCTGAACCAGTTGTTTCCATTTCCTTAGGGTAATGTAGCCTCAGGTCTAGCTGCCCGAGTGAAGGGGAGGGGTCTCAGGCTGCAAGTGAATGCGACAAAGCAATGTGGCAGGTTAAGTCAATAACTGTAAACTACAATTCAGGGATATGAAATTAGGGAATTAGTTCATTTACACAGAACAGATTTTGTGGGAGTAACAGAAATCATGATGGGATCCAAAGATTTCAAAACTTAGTCACTCTGGCTTGTAAATACATTTCTCCAATGAGATTTTTCAGTAAACAACTGTATGATGATTGGTGCTAATCTTATTTTGAAGAACAGTTTCAGAAAAACATGGCCATATCTACAGTGAATTGATTGGCTTCTTCAGCTTGGGCAAAGAAAAGGCGCTATTGGAATGCTTGTGCTTTAATTGAAATAACTTGGATTACCTTTGAGGCTGAGGCTACTCTGGGTGTGGGAGCCAGAATTACAATCACTTCTTTGATGCTTATTTGGTTTTGTGGTTTTCTAACACTGCCAGGAAGCAGGGAGAACTCTGCTGTTTATCTTTATTGCCGCTTTGATAACACAAGCTGGGTAGGATCAGTACTCAGCCTAGGACAAATTAAACACGTTTTTGACTTAAAGAAATTTTACTGATTTGATCACACAACTATCTTCCAAGATGATATCCTTTTCTGTGCAATATGGTATCAGTACTTCAACCTGTATGCTGGAAAAAAAATCATGGGCTGCTGTTTGGAGGAAGGATTGAAAACCAGACACCTCCTCTTGGAACCACCATGGATTTGTGCCAATGGAGTCAAATCCGAAAACTGCCCAGGGAATTAGCTCTTACCTTGTTTCCAGATTTGGAAATTATGGATGTTTTCCAAGAAAGGTTGCAGAGGGACCCAATGAGGAGTCTGGGAACAAAACAAGGGCCCATTTGCTTCACCTGGCATTATCTTGTAGTGGTTTGCAAAGCTTGCTGTGCCTATGCAAAGCTAGTGCACTGTTACACAGGCTTCATGCTTCAGTGATTTGGCTTTGTCCTGGAAGAACAGATTGCTGCACTCCTTGGGTTATTTGTGGGCTCAGGATTCTATAGATGCATTGCACATTATTGTGCTTTCTTTTTGAAATGATGTGGTGGTTGGTGACTGAGAATACCTACCTCTGAATGCTAATCCTCCTTCCACATCCTGCAGGGCTCTCACCCTGGGTTTGCATCCTTACACAGAGGGAGGAGCACTGCTGTGGGACTGCACCCACCTACCTATATCATGTTGTCCCGCCCTTGGATGCATTGGGTTGAGGTCCTCTGAGGGCTGCCTGGGAAGAGGTGGCCCAGCCATAGGCGTGCAAGACCCTCCTCCTAAGTTGCGCTTCATGGTGGGTGTGGTGGTGCCATTGCTTCTGTTTGTCACATTTCCTTTTGTTCTACTTCAGTTTGCTTCATAGCAGCATGGGTGCTCCCCAGTCATCTGGCTCTGCTGGGCCCTTTGGTGGCAGTCCTGTCTCTGTTGACAGAGTCCATATGTGGTGCTCTACAAGTTCTCCATGAGGACTTTTCCCTCTTCAGTCTCTTCTCTGCAAACTTCCCCCCCAAAAACTAAACCTGTTGACGTTGAGTGGATTCTGACTCATAGCAACCCTAAAGGACAATATAGAGCTGCCCCATATGGTTCCCAAGGAGTGCCTGGTGGATTTGAACTGCGCCAACCTTTTGGTTAGCAGCTGTAGCTCTTAACCACTACACCATCAGAGTTTCCAACCTCTTCTCTGCAAGCACGGCCAAAAAACAAAACCAAAGCTATTGCTGTTGAGTTGATTCTGAATCATAGTGACCCCATGTGTTACAGAGTAGAATTGCTCCATAGGGTTTTCTTGGCTATACTCTTTAAGGTAGCAGTTTTGCCAGGCCTTCTTTTGCTGCACCACTGGGTACCTTTAAGCTAGCAGCCAACTGAAAATTCTTGGAGCCACTCAAGCTCCTTAAGCATTGCCAGAGGGGGCCTATAAAATGCAAATCTGATTATGTATTTCTCCTCCCGACCTTTCCCCTCACCCCCACCACTCACATACAAGGTCATCTCAGTGCTTTTAGTCCTGCATGGTCAGCCCCTGCTGCTCTGAAGCACCTTGCTCCTCCCTGTGCCCTTGTTGGCCCCTCTGGATGAATACTCCCCTTGCAGTAATGAGACAGGGAAGAAAAAGGGACTGACCTCCTAGGGAAGAGCCCTGCAAATACCTACAACTTGCCACTTACTTACAGAAATTATGTGCTTGGCTAACTACGTAAAACCTCATCCTGGAATGTGTGATAAGGAAAGAACAAACAACATACTCCCTTGTAAGATGTTTTTCAGAAGGACCTACTGAATCTGGTCCCTGGAGCATGCAGAGACATCTGCAAGGTAACAGGTGGCTTCCACCTGAAGCAAGTACCCACCACAGGAATTGAGCCAGCACCATGGGAGGGACTGCACAGGTGCAACACCCCATAATAAGTCTTGCCACCCAGTCCCAGAAGCGTTTGCTATGGGTTCCATCTTGGGTTCCAGATGCACGTGCAACCTAATTTAGTATGCACCTCCATTCTGAAAAGTACCAGCCCCTTGAAAGAAGCCTACTAAATATTCATTACTCGATTATCCCACCGAGCCCATATAAGCCCCAGAAAAACCTTTGTTAAAGGGAACAGAGGCTAGCATTGCCTGGTCCCTCTCTGTTCCCCGCCCACTCATGAACCTCTGCTTTCTTTCTGCTGCTAATAAACTTTTGTTCATGTGGAACCTCTGAGCCTCTCCTGGTCATTCTTGGTCAGTAGAAGGCAAAAACCTAGGTAGGGCTTAGTCCCAAGCTGGGAAACTTTGGCCTGCAAAGTTATAGCTTAACTCAGTTATGTCCCACCACACCAGGTCAGATGCCTCCACCACTCATTCTCCTAGAATGACGTAGAACATATACCATTGTCATAATATCACATTGTTACTGCAATTTCCAGAGTTAGAGCCACCTGATGCAAACAGCCAATTCCTGACACAGGGGTGAGGTGGGTAGCAAGAGCTTTATTATATGTACATAGAAAACCCGCTGCCATCGAGTCGATTCTGACTTATAGTGACCCTACAGGACAGAGTAGAACTGCCCCATAGAGTTTCCAAGGAGTGCCTGGTGGATTCAAACTGCCGACCTCTTGGTTAGCAGCCGTAGTACTTAACCACTACACCACCAGGGTTCCCTATACATAGGAGACAGAGGAAAATGACCTCCTCCTAAACCTGTCTGTCTCAAGAAGCTGGAGGCCAGCTGGGGTTTTATAGGGAAAGTGGGACATGGGTTTTAGAACTTGTGGAATGTCCATTCTGTTTTTGTGTGGTTTCGGTGGTCACATCTCAAACATGTTGATTTTTTCTTGCTATTATCTCGTCAGGCCAGGGGGTGACTGGCAACATCCTGGTGAGCATCATCCCATTTGGCAGGCTTAGATTGGTAGCACTTGATTTTCCGTGGTCCTAGGGGAAACACTGGTTAACTTCTAAATTTTAGAGGAGCTAACAGAAAAGCCTTACTTGGAGACAGAGACAGGCTAGGGAGGAGGGAAAAAAAAATGGTGCAGGTACCGTTCAAGATATGGCTGAGCAGTCTGTTCCAACATGAGTTGAGTGCTGTTGCTTCCCAAGCCTGCAGCTTCTTTGCACGCAAGGGCTATGTTTGTCTTTGCTCATGATGGAATCATTGGTGCTTGGCACCAAGCAGGCCTGTAATAAATATCCAGTGTGTTAGGTAGAATTAATGAACTGCAACATCTAATCCAGCACACCCTCTACACTGCCCCACTCCAGTCCTAACAGCGCTTGGCATACACTGGTTGATCATAAGTAAATTGACCAAATCAATTTTACCAGTGTGATGAATGCATGATGAAAAATTTTAAGGAATCAGATATGATATCACAAAATGTTTCAAAGTCATTTGCAGCAAATATTATGTTATTTGACGTTATACTATCAGGACTTTTAAAACCCCTGTTCTTCCATTAAAGGTACTCATTACTATTGAGACCCTCACGAACCCAGTAGACACTTGATGCGTGTTTGCCGATGAGGCAACAAGAGCATCATTACTACAGAGGTAATTGATTTTCACAAACAAGGGCCTGAGCTCACTGATGAATGAGCAAATGAGGCACTGCAAGATGCCAAAATGCCTTCAGAGTGAAAGCAATTATTTCAGCACATTTTTACTAGTAAGTGCTTTTATTGGATTTCACATTTTTCAATTAGGAATTCCCTGTGGGGTATACATAACAACTGTATTAAGCGGGACATCTGATTAACGGAGCATTGCATTATCAGCAGTCCTGCTCACAGCCCTGGCAGCTACAAGTGGTGGCCACTTGCTGTACCTCCCTCAATCTTTGTGCAGGAGCTAGGGGTTCACCTCCTAGCACCTTACCTTCTCTGAGGCATGCATGGGGTTTTCTGAAACCTTTTTTTTTTTTTTTTAAAGTAATCACTGTGGGGCTGGGCTGTAGGTGACAAATCAATGATTTAATGAAGGGATGCCCGTATCAAGCTCTTCTTTTCTGTTGGAATCACAGCAAAGTGGAGGGTGTGTGGCCAGGCCAGGCTGATTCCAGTGTGCAAAATCTCTCAGACTCAGGCCTACCTCTGTTGACCGAGCCACCCATCCCTGGCCGGCCTCGTCAAGAAAGGAAGGAAGGAAGGAAGCGGGGGGGGGGGGGGGGAGGGAGGGAGGGAGGAAGGGAGGGAGGAGAAAAAGAAATATAAAATCTAGTAAAGCTGCATTTTACATTCTAAAAGGAATTTTGAAACTTTTAATGTAGGGTTTTCATATACTCAACTCTTGTCTTTAACTTTACTGAGAAAGGTAAGATAGCCTGGAGAGAATCCTGTTTGTCTCTTCACAAGAAAACATTTAGCAATTAGGTGACTTCACACCTACAGTGTCAGCCTCATAGCAACACTGCAAACTAAGTCATGCAGGGTAGTTACTGCCCATCATTCACGGGAGACAGAGGTCAGTGAGGTAGAGTGGCTGTCCCTGATCCTCAACCAGCAAGTCACAAAGCAAGAGCAAGATGCCGGGTCCCACTTTCTAGACAGATAGTCAGACCAGGCCTGCTGACAGCATCTTAGTCTCCCAGAGGTTTGCCTACACTTGCCTCTTCTTATCTCCTCTATCATTCCTTCTGTGCTTCCACAGGGCTTCCATGTCCACTGAAACCTAACAGCTCCCATTATTTTGAGCTTCTATAATCCCCTCCTAACCCAGCACAGAATTTTCTGCATTAAACTACATAGTCTCCACTTTCCTGATAAACTTTCGTCCATCCCCCTCCCTTGCCTGTCCTTGGTCCATCATCCAGCTCATTTTGTTTATCTTTCTTTCCCAGGCAGATGTCTCTAATGACTAATCAGCATATTAGTTGTCCTCTGATCTGATCCCCACACCTGTAGAAGCCTCACTGCCCACCATCTATGACACCATGTTCTCAAACACTGTGAGTTTTCCACCATATTTCTTTTTCTTATATGTATTCAGCATTCTACCTGATCCTTGAAATGTTTTCCTTTCTTGGCTTGAAATCATATGGCCCTGGGAGTCACTCTAACAGTGGAGGGTTCCCTTTTGCACCTTATCCTCTTGCTTCCTGAATAAGGATATTTCGATTGACTCCACACTCTCCTGTCCTCTCCCTCTATGTTCTCTCCCTCGAAAACCAAGAGCCTTCTCACGGTTTTAGCTGCTATTTCTATGAACATGATTCCAAAATTGCTATTTCTAGCATGTTCTTTTCACTAAAGCACCGGCCCTGCACTTCTCTCTATTGTGCTTTCACAATAAACTCAAAAATATCTAAAACCAAAATTCCCATTTCTGCTTCAGTCTGGCTTCCTTTCCAGGATCCTGCTTCCGACGGGGATGTCATTTTTTCCACATGGCACCATTTGTATTTCTACTGCTTTTTTGTCCCCATGGTGAATGTGCACCCAATTCATTTCTCATATTCCCTTGCTGCTTCTCCAGGTGCTTTACTCCTTCCTTCCCATTCTGCTGCCACCACACTAATGCAGGCTATTATAACTGCAAGTCTTAATTGCAATAAACTCTTCATTGTTATCTGTGCTTTTAGCCCTTTTTACACACTATGCTGCCCCATACGCAGCTTTAACACTCCCTGTAATAATACTTTCATTGTGCATGCCCCCGGTTTAAGCACCACCAGTCAGTCATCTTGCCTGTCATTACAGGCTCTGAGAAACACAACAATTCACATTGCCCTCTGTGTCTTCATCAGCTACCTCCACTTCAGCCTCATCAAGGCACTGTCTCTACCCCTATATCCCAATGCTTAGCCCTCCCGCACGTCTTTAGGAAAAGTTCATCTTACCTGAGGCACTTTCCTCAACTTCCTTTATTCCATCAAGCAAATCCCACCCATTCTTCAAAGACCAATTCCAGTCTTTCTGCTCCTCAAAGATTTTTCTGGTTGCTGCAGCCACTAGGCATCACTGAAAGATCACTGAGAAGGCAGGCTGCTGGCTCCCAAATACCAGTTTGTGGAATGCCATTAACCTGGGAATAAATATAACCAGGAAATTTTTAATGATACAGTGTATTGTGAATCTGTGGGGGAGATCAGGAATGCTATTTTTTAAGAAACTACCCATGGGATTCTGATGTGCAGTAGATGTGAATTTATTTAACAGTTACTCATGATCTTAGTTTTTTATCTAATATTTCATGTGTTAGATATTATTTAACCTAATAAAATATCTAA
Organism: Loxodonta africana; assembly: GCF_030014295.1. Taxonomy (NCBI): domain Eukaryota; kingdom Metazoa; phylum Chordata; class Mammalia; order Proboscidea; family Elephantidae; genus Loxodonta; species Loxodonta africana. Next base: position 3,958,008 of record NC_087354.1, read on the forward strand.
GCTGCTTCAGAGTAGGATTGGTGGTTTACCTTCCTCACCAACGGCATAGGGAGCATATAACTATTTTCTACAGATACCACTAAGCATTAGTTCCCCTGTTTTTTCATTCATTCTATTTACTTATTTAATGTGCATTTATTGGCCACCAACACGTGCCAGGTGAGTTTCAAATGAGTTAACTTCCGATGAGATGAGAGAGACTCCCCATTCCATGTGACACGTGTTCTGCTAGTTAGTATGGACAACCAGAATAGAAAGTAATTGATTTTTCCTTGGGAAGTCCATAAATTCTCAAAGAAGAGGTGATATAGGTGACATTTGAGCTGGGCAGTGAAGGTTGAGCAGAGACAGAGACCATTCCTGGAAGAGGGTAAAGTACAACAGAGAGCAGAAAAAGCCAACGCCACTTTGAAAGAAAAATGAATGGTTCTAACTGGCTAGAGAGAGTGCAAATGAGGGGATGGTATAAGGAAAGCTATGGGAGATAAGGTGAGGGTCACACTGCAGCACGGTGGGGAGCCTTCTCAAGGCTTTTAGGAAGGGGAACAATGAGATTAAAGCTCTGCTTTGGGGTAATAAATCTGACCACAATGTAGAAATTGGGTTATATGCAAGAGCTTGTAGACTGGGAAAACATCCATGAAGCTGTCACAAGGAGCCAGAGGGAGGCAGATGAGACTTGCTCTTCTGTCATGAGAGTGAAAATTCAGAGTAGTGGGTAGCCATTGGATGAACAAAGCTTGGTTCCCGTTTTATTCTAGACAACTGTCTCCTGCTGCCTCCCCCAGCCATTTCTAAAGACTTCTTCAAAATTTTTAGCTCAGGCCCGTAGGTGAATAACCTATCATTACACAAGACAGGGACCATAAAGAAGTACTGGTTTGTGGGGGAAAAATAGGAGTGTGACTTTCGACACACTGCGCTTGACTTGCTTCCATGACACCACTGTGAGGTGTTCAGAAGGTAGTGTTACCGCAAATTGCGGATTCGAGCCACCTGCCGCAAACCAATAGTGAGACAGGAGGTAAACAGCAAGAGGGCTTTATTGAACACCGGGTTCAAGAGACAGAGGGGGCAAAGTTTCCCCCAGATTCTGTCTGCCCCAAGAGGGCTACAAAAGGATTTTATAGGGAGAGGGTCAGGGTTTAGAAATTCCCAGGAATGATGATTCTTCTTTGAGGCGGACATAATGACGCCGTGACTTATTGTTGATGTCTTGCAGGCCTCTCTACGCCATCCTGTTATCGGTCAATGGATGGGTCCCGGTTTTGCTCAATTATCTCGGGTGCTGATGGTATCGCCCATTGTTTTTGTCACCTTGGAGAGAAACATGGCTTAATCAACAACAAAAATCTTGATTACCTTGTTTTTCTACAATGGAATTTGTTTTTTTACAAAGGAACAATCGTGAGACAGATTCCAGAGCAAATAATCGGCATTTTTAAAGACTAAAGATTTTAATCACAGTTTATACAGCTAAAGTAGAAAATATATTCTCTCTTATTTTAACACTAAAACACTACAGAAAATGTATTTTCTCTACTTCAGTAGGCGGTGGAAATACTAACTTAGAATGCAGGAGGGAAGTGAAGAACATTCAGACACAGTCATTAAAAATGAGGAAGTATTTGGAGCCCTGGGAATGAGTGAGACGGGGATATGATTTTGACATGAGAAGAAGGTTGGATATAGAAACTGTTACTTCCATTCAGCAAGGATATGGCTGAGCCTGAATTTTATTTTAGTTTGTTTCTTGTTGTTCTTCTGTTTGATATACTAATGAATCAATGATTCCCATTAAGAAAGAGGATCCACTGAGTTATTAAGAACTAATGAGTTAAACAATCAGCACCAAAACAAGAGGTGGGCTAAGTGAAAGTGCCAGGTGATAGGCTTTGAAGAGATTCAAACTTAACCGCTCCAACCTTACCACAAATAGACTTTCTGAAGTCCAGACTTTGGTATAAAAACCATGTTTTCACTGTTATTAAGAGAGAGAGGACACAGATTTACTGGAAGTACTAGGAGGATCTCATTACGTACAAAGAAGAAACTTTTATTTATAACATGTTTTTTTTTCTAGTTATTATGCCCCCAGAAGTTATCATTCCAGTGAATTTCACTTTCCCTTCAGTTGTTATAGTTTCTTTACCTTTTCAGGAGCTCAGCATTCTTTCTCATACACAAAAAAAATTAATTAAGTTAATAGCTACACCTTATGCATCATTTTAAAAATCAGAGTTACAGTAAAGTAGAGACAGAAAGGAGTGCATTGCTTAACTTGCCCAAATTTTCAGGGCAGGATAATGAGTGGTAACACAATAATCTTGATCTCTGCCAATACACACTAAGTTCTCAGTTGTAGACATTTTTAGAGTTTACTTAAACCAATCTGAAAGAAGAATGCTTTATATACATTTACTTCCAATGAGACTAAAATTTTTTAGTAGATATTTATTCCTTGTCCCCAGATTGCTTTTCTGGTATAAAAGAGTCTTTTAAAAATATCAGTGTTACTTACATTGATATATATTATATACAGATACAAAAAAATTGAGGTAATTCCAGCTGATGGCAACCCCATGTGTGTCAGAGTAGAATTCCACAGAGTTTTCAACAGTGTTCTTATAGAAGCTACTGGGTGGATTCAAACCACTAGCCTTTTGGTTAGCAGCCTAGTGCAAACAGTTTGCACCACCTGGGGACCTCATATACAGGATACGAGTTATTTATTTACAGAGATTTTTAGTATATCAAATATCCCTCCCAATTCCCACCTCTATGCCTAGGCTCCTTAGATCTTTTGTGAGAAAATTACTTTTTACATTTAAGCTTATTACTCAACGAAAACCCAGTGCCGTAGAGTCGATTCTTAAGCTTATTAAGTTGTCTTTTATTCCCAATAATTCTTTGTTTCACACCTACCATCATCCTGTTGTTAACAGAAATGTTGGTGGCTCAACTCCACCAGTCGGTCTACAAGAGAAACATGTGGCAGTCTGCTTCTGTAAAGATCTACAGCCTTGGAAACCCTAATGGGCAGTTTTTACTCTGTCCTATGGAATAGCTACGAGTCAGAATTGACTTGACGGCAATGGGTTTGGTCTCGGTTGCTATCGTACAATAACGGAAAACATTGGGAACATGAAAATGCGTGAGGCAAGTGCAAGATATAAGAGGCATAGTTGTAGCATCTGGAAATCTCTGAATTCAATAATAAGCATTTGTTGAGTGTCAACATTGGGCAAGGCATATACTGAGTATACTTGGTGATACTAAAAATGAATAAGATATAACCTCTTTCTTTAGGTCTAACAGATTCACTGCATATCTTGGTATGCAACAAACACAAAGACAACACATGGTATGGAAGAACAGAATGTTTTTATACATCACCTCACTTAAGCCTCTTAAGAAGACAGCGAGTGAAATGTATGTTTCTAGCACTGATGGGAGTGGCATTGGGTTACCACCCATGTTCACTGTTGGTAGTTGGCCTGGGTATATTACTTAATGACTGTGTGGTAAGTGATGTGTATTTGCAAAACAACAGTGTTTTTCAATTAGAAACAAGCATGAAAAAATCACAAAGAGTCAATTTAGAGGCTGCTAAGCTTTAAATCTATGGAATTTTTGTACGATTCAAAGTACAAAAATGTAATTCCCTTTGTTCTCCATATCTGTAATTTCTAAATACACATAAACAAAAAAATTCCATGGCTAGAACTCCTGAATGTTTTCATGTACTTAGTGACATTTTTCTCACTACTTTATGAGTGCCCTCTATCGTCCTTATGGTCTGTTTCCCTTTCTTTCTTTCCTCTTGCATACCGAGCTATCTTTGGGTGTTTTTGTGTCCTCAGCAGAGTACATGGCTAATGAGGGTGGGTGTTTCACCTCTGCTTTCCTGGAGTACTGGACACTGCCTTACCTGACCACCATGTAAGTGGAGCCTGAGTGTGACAGATCCTGTTTATTTCCTCCTGTCTTAGTTACCTAAGGCTGCCATAGCAAAATACCACAAAATCAGTGACTTTAAGAAATAGAAATTTATTTTTTCAGGACCATGCTATAATGGTTAAGTTGTGTGTCAACTTGGCTGGACCATGATCCTCAATGGTTTGGCAGTTATGATGTAGTTTGGCAGTTTTTAATGATGTAATCGCCTCCATCCCCTACGAGTCTCTCACTTTGTGATACTGTGGGGGCTTGAGTGTTGCTACAATGTTGGAAGCTATGCCACTGGTATTAAATACCATCAGAGTCACCCATGGCAGACAGGTTTCAGCTGAGCTTCCAGATTCAGAAAGACAAGGAAGAAGGACCTGGCAGTCTACTTCTGAAAAGAATTAGCCAGTGAAAACCTTATGAATAACAGTGGAACTTTGTCTGATACAGTGCTGGAAGACGAGCCTCTTAGGTTGGAAGGCACTCAAAGTATGACTAGGGAAGAGCTGCTTCCTCAAAGTAAAGTCAACTTTAATAATGTGGCCAACCAACTGAAAGAGATCCATATTTATGCCTATTCCCAAGAAAGGTGATCCAACAAATTGCAGAAATTATCAAACAATATCATTGATATCATGTGCAAGTATAATTTTGCTGAAGGTCATTCAAAAGCAGCTGCAGCAGTATGTTGACAGGGAACTGCCAGAAATTCAAGCTGGATTCAGAAGAGGATCTGGAACCAGGGATATTATTACTGATGTCAGATGGATCCTCACTGAAAGCATAGAATACCAGAAAGATGTTTACCTGTGTTTTATTGACTATGCAAAGGCATTCTACTGTGTGAATCACAAAAAATTATGGATAACATTGCAAAGAATGGGAATTTCAGAACACTTAATTGTGTTCATTAAGAACCTGTGCATAGATTAAGAGGCAGTCCTTAGAACAGAACAAGGGGATACCATGTGGTTTAAAGTCAGGAAAAGTGTGCCTCAGGGTTGTATCCTTTCACCATACTGATTCAATCTGTGTGCTGAACACATAATCCGAGAAGCTGGACTATATGAAGAAGCACTGAGCATCAGGATCGCAAGAGGTCTCATTAACAATCTGTGATACGCAGATGACACAATCCTGCTTACTGAAAGTGAAGAGGCTTTGAAGCACTTATTGGTGAAGATCAAAGACCACAGCCTTCAGTTTATGGATTACATCTCAACAAAAAGAAAACAAAAATTCTCACAACTGGACCAAAAAACAACATCATAATAAATGGAGAAAAGATTGAAGTTGTCAAGGATTTCATTTTACTTGGACCCACAATCAATACCCATGGAAGCAGTAGTCAAGAAGTCAAGACTCATTGCATTAAGCAAATCTGCTGCAAAAGACCTCTTTAAAGTGTTGAAAAGCAAAGATGTCACCTTGAAGACTTAGGTGGCCCTGACCCAAGCAATGGTGTTTTCAATCGCCTCATATGCATGCGAAACCTGGACAATGAATAAGGAAGACTGAAGAATTGACGCCTTTCAATTGTGGTGATGGTGAAGAGTATTGAATATACCACGGACTACCAAAAGAATGAACAAATCTTTCTTGGAAGAAGTACAACCAGAATGTTCCTTAGAAGCAAGGATGGTGAGACTATGTCTCACATACTTTGGACTTGTTATCAGGAGTGATCAGTCCCTTCAGAAGGATGTCATGCTTGGTAAAGTAGAGAGCCAGTGAAAAATAGGAAGACTCTCAGCAAGATGGATTGACACAATGGCTGCAACAATGAGCTCAAGCATAAAAACAATTGGGAGGATGGTGCAGGACCGGGCAGTGTTTCATCCTGTTGTACATGGGTCGGAATTAGTTGCAATCGACTCTACAGCACCTAACAACAATAACAATGACAATCATCTCCATAATGAGATCTGCTATAGAATGATTACCTCCATGATGAGATCTATTGTAAACAGCTAATTGGTTGAAAGGGAGTTTCCTTGGGGGTGTGGCCTGCATCCAATATAAGTGTAATTTCTGCCAAGGTTCACTGGCTTTTGCTCACTCTGAATCTTGCAGCTGGCTCCTGTTCATCTGACCTTCAGTTCTTGGGATTTGAGCTAGCAGCTTACCTGCCGTTTTATCTGCTGATCTTCGGATTTGTCATCCTCCACAGCCTGTGAGTCAGATGCCTGCTATCTGACCTTCTGATCTTGGATTCATCAGCACTTGTGGCTAGGTGAGTCAGAAGAAGCCTCCAGCCTGACCCACGAACTTGGGACTTTCCAGCCTCTACAACCATGTGAGTTATTTCCATTATATAAATGTCTCGATATCTATATGCTGTGCTGGTTTTTCTTCTCTAGAGAACCCAGCCTAAGACATTTGGTACTCAGAGTGGTTCTAGAGAAACAAAATTGTAATAATGAGTTTTCTAAATTGGTTCTCAAGTCTGGTTAGTCATAAAGATGTTGATGACTCTGCCTCCAGTAGTAAAAGGGGCACTGCTAATCCATGGTGTGAGGTGGCAATAGAAATACACAAACCATCACCAATAGATCAGATATTGGTGAGAAGTAAGGCTTTGAGTGATTGCATGTTTGGTACTTTTCTACAATTTTGTCTTGATGAGAACTATAAGGAAGCTGGTTGGTCCTACTTTCACTAGACAAAGTAATGACAGAAAGAGATGAGCTCAGGGTTTCAAAGTCAAAGGTCAAATGCCACATAAATGACCTCAAAGCTTCCTCTTGTGCCTTGAAAAAAACCCTTATTTCTTGTGGTAACAGACCTGATGTTGCCAAAAATCAAACCCAGAGTCTTATTGTTAGAGTGGCTGAATTACAACACCAATTGAATTCCCAACCTCAAAAGGTTTCTGAAGTTAAAATGAGGGCATTGATTGGGAACAAACGGGATCCTGAAACTTCGAACAGGGACATATGTGCAGATAATCAGGAAGCTGGGGACACTGAGCCCTAAATTCTGTTGAATCATTCCTGACAACAGAATTAGCCCTCTCACTCCCATCTGAAGAGATTACTCAATGATTGTCCGTTAAGCCACCCTGTCTAGTAAAACCATTATCCCTTCCATCCCCATCTGATGGAGATTAACCCAGCTGTTTCTAAAGAACCTTTGTCTAAGTCATTGCCTGGGGCATTGCCTGAGGCAGATGCCTTACAAGACAGTGTTGAATATTTTTTAAAAATCCCCACCATCCATCTTGGCTTCTAGACCTGTAACTAGACTTAAGTCACAGCAAGCCCCAAAAGGTGAAGTGCAAAGTGTGACCTAGGAGGATGTACATTACACTCCAAAAGAATTGTTTGATTTTTCTAACATGCACAAACAGAAACCTGGGGAAAATGTGTGGGAATGGTTATTAAGGATGTGGAATAACGGTGCAAGGAACATATAGATGGATCAGTCTGATTGCATTGATATGGGCTCATTATACACAGATTCTTCATTCATTGTGCCAGCTGGAGAGGTTAGGAAAAGATCTAATAGTTTATTTGGTTGGGTCACTGAAGCATGGATTACACAGTCGTCTGCACTAAATCAAACTGAAGTACGAGATCTGCCCTGGTATGCTGTAGAAGAAGATATCCGAAGGCTTAGGGAAATTAGCATGTTGCAGTGGATTTATCAGGTGTCTTGGTCATCTAGTGCTGCTATAACAGAAATACCACAAGTGGATGGCTTTAACAAAGAGAAGTTTATTCTCTCACAGTCCAGTAGGCTAGAAGTCTGAATTCAGGGCGCTGGCTCCGGGAGAAGGCTTTCTTTCTCTGTCAGATCTGGAGGAAGGTCCCTATCGTCAGTCTTCCCTTACTCTGGGAGCATCTTAGCACAGGAACCTTAGGTCCAAAGGACACACTCTGCTCCCAGCACTGCTTTCTTGGCAGTATGAGGTCCCCCTGTCTCTTTGCTGGCTTTTCTCTTTCATATCTCAAAAGAGATTGGCTTAAGACACTATCTAATCCTGTAGATTTCATCAATATAACTGCCTCTAATCCATCTCATTACATCATAGTGATAGGATTTACAACACACAGGAAAATCAGGTCAGATGACAAAATGGTAGACTATCATACAGCACTGGGAATCACGACCTAGCCAAGCTGGCAGATATTTTTTGAGGATACAGTTCAATCCATGACAACAAGTTAGACCCACAGACCCACACCTGGAGTTTCCAGAGGACTCACCCTTTACCAAGACAGTGAGGAACAAATCTGTGAAGGGAGCCCAAATATCCCTGATGACTGCTGTGATTGCTTGTTTATGTAAGTCAGATTTGACAGTAGGAACTGCACTAACTGAATTAAGACACGTAACTTCAATGGGGCTGATTGGACCCCATGGTGGTGGGGGCCAAGTGGTGGCGTTCAATCAATAAAGACTGTAATGCACAGTGGAGTCAAAGCAGTAATCAGAATAGTCTGACTCATGGGGATCTATGGTGTTGGCTACTTAGTCACAGTGTCCTAAGGGTGAAATAGTTGGTGAATCTATTAAATATTTACTTGATCTGTGCAAGTGGAAGAACTTTAGGCCAAGTGAACGGCAGTCTAATTTGAATCGCCAGAGTAGAGAGCCATGGCCCCTCAATCAAATTCCAGACTTTAGCCAGTTTGTAGACCCACAACCCCTAGAGGAGGCTGGGTCCCCTTGAGGAAGGACCCCACTACACTGTCAGAAATTTATCCTGTCAATCTTTCTACCAGCTTTCCCCAAAGGGATCTGTGGCCTTTTATGAGAGTCATTGTTCACTGGGGAAACGGAAATAATCAGTGTTTTAGAGGGATTACTGGATACCAGCTCTGAACTGACTCTAATTCCACAAGACACAAAATGTCATTGTGGCCATGACACATGCTCTCTGTCTGTGTTAGCTCTAGAGGAAGATCTTTCCTTGTCTCTTTCAGTCTCTGGTAACCATGGATGTTTCTTGGTGTTCTTTGGCTTATAGATGGATCCTTACATGGTATCTTCCTCCTATGTGTGAGTCTCTTTCCATGTCTGCCCTCTTTTATAAGAAACCACTCAGAAGGGATTAGGATAGAATCCACCCTACTCCAATATGACCTTGTTTAACTTAATAGATAACATTTGCAAAGAAAAATCCTGTTTTCAAACAAGGTCACATTCTTAACTACAGGGATTAGGACTTAAATTTTTCTTTTGGGTTGGGAGGCATAGTTCAATCAATTATACTTGCCAAAGCTAACAGACTTCACATACATGGAATGCTCATGGCCATTAAGCTGCATCCAACTGCTGAGGCTGCCTGAGCTCAGATCTGTTTTTGCTTGTGGTGCATATTATTATAATTGTGCAATATAGTCAAATATTATACAAACCCTCGAGAAACGAATGTGAAAAGAGTTGTTCCTATAACCTGACCCTACAAATGCCAGTAAATTTTCATTAGTCAGATGAGACTGCCTTAAACCAGATTTGGCCTGCCCCACGTGTGCAGAAGGGCCAGCTGTAACCATTAGTTGACCTCAGCAGGGGATGCAGCAATAGGTGGAACAAATCAAAGGAAAATTATCACCCAGACCCCATTCCGAAGCAAGAGATCGGACAAGAACCATGTCACCTCCTATTTCCTGGCCACCATACTCCTGCAAAATCTTCCTACGTGTTCCTTCTGGAATTTACCCTCCCCAGTATGCCTGTGAGGCTGCCGTTTTGCTGCCTAAATCACATATAAGCCCTACTTCCAAATAGCTGGGGAATGGGATCTGAGGACCTTCCTCCTGGCTCCTTGCTCTACACATTGCAGTAAAGTTACTTTCTCTTTCTCAAAGGCCAGTGTACAGATTACTGGCAGGTCTGAGCATGCCAGACAGAGCCCACCTTTTAGTGTTCAGCAACGTTCCTATGAAAATTAGTTAAATGGTTTTGAAAGACTTGATAAGACTGCTATTGAATGAGTAAGGTGAGTGTCAAAGGCGGAAAACAAAAATCTGGAAATATTCTACTTTCAAATTGCTTTGCAAGTGTCTTTAATTTTTTTGCTTTAGTTAAAAGATACTCAGAGTTGAAATATGGTGGTGGTGAATGCAAAAAAGACAAAGAACTACAATCACACATAAAGAAAAGATTTTTGTCTGCAGTACAAAATTTGTGAATAAATATTTATGTGCTTAAACTTAAATTTTTTCAAATTCTGTGTCTTAGTTAACTACCGTACTGTACCTATTGTCACTGAATGGACTGTGACTCATATCTACCCTGTAGGACAGAGTAGAACTGCCCCACAGGGTTTCCAAAGAGTGGCTAGTGGCTTTGAACTGCAGACCTTTTGGTTAGCAACTGAGCTGTTAACTACTACACCACCATAATACCACAAGTGGATGGCGTTAGCAAACAGAAATCTATGCTCTCACAGTCTAGTAGGCTAAAAAAGAAGTCTGAATTTAGGGTGCCAGCTCCAGGGAAGGCTTTCTCTCTCTGTCAGCTCTGGAGGAAGGTCCTTGTCATCAATCTTCACCCAGTCTAGGAGCTTCTCAGCTCAGGAACCCCTGGTACAAAGGGTCTGCTCTGTTCCTGGCACTGCTGTCTTGGTGGTAGGAGATCCGTATCTCTCTGCTCCCTTCTTTCTCTTTTTGTCTCTTGTAAGATAAAAGGTGATGCAGGCCACATCCTAGGGAAACTCCCCTTAAATCAGATCAGGGTTGTGACTTGAGTAAGGGTTTTGCATCCTACACTAATCCTCTTTAATATAACCTAATCTTGCCTCACTAACCACAGGCAGAAATTAGGATTTACAACACATAGGAAAATTACATCAAATCACAAAATGGAGGACAACCACACAATACTGGGAATCATGACCTAGACATGTTCATACACATATTTGAGGGGCACAATTCAATCCATAACAGTATGCTTTATTACTTTTAGTGACTTCTTGCTTTATACGACTTTTAAAAATTACTCAACCACATACTGATTCCCATTGAAACATCAAGAAAGATCTGTTGGGCCAGGCAGTAGGGATTCATTTCATTTATTTTGACACACAGTCCAGTAGATACTTCAAAGTCTTCTGACTCTTAGTGGAAAACCAAGGGAGACTTCCGGGAGCCCTCAGAGAATACCAACATAAGGTCAGCATTTTCTCAAAACTCCCTATACTTGTCTTCAATCTCACGCTTACTAAAAATTTGCTGATTCCTCCTGTAAAACCCTGCAGAGTTGACTCTGAAATGGCTCTCTCTTTATTGACTGTCTCTGTATGTCTCTTTTATATTATTTACTAGTAATGTTTTTGACAAGGTGTGTTGTCTGTTATTTTCTTATTTAGGGCTTTCCCAAGATCTATGACTTCTAATCCATCCCCAAAGATACCCATCTTCATAATTTACTCTCTGCAACAGTAGGCTTATTCCCCCAGTCTGCAACTGTGACATGGCAATGCCTATAGCTTGACTTCAGGAAGGACCTGAATGGCAAGAACTAGACAGCGATTAATGCAAAATAAAATAAATCCTCATTTTAAACAAGAGGGATGTGAAGGAAACGTAGAACTACAGATTATCATTTGGCCTTAATAGCAACATCCTAAAGGAAACTAGGCTGCTTTCTAAATGAAGTTTTAGAAATGTGTAAAACAGGACTAGAAATACCAGCTTTATCACTTGACTATAAAGCTCTTGGAGTGAAGGAGCTATATTTAAATTTGCTTCCTGGTATGAGTAAAAAAGGAAAAGTCTGTTCACTCAGAAGGAAATCTTGCCACAGGGAATATTCATTTACACAAGCTTCTTCAGGTCAAGAGGAGGGTTCAGGTTTTGAGGCTACAGGGGTAGGAAACTTTTTCTTGTAGAAAAATGTTAAATTGACTATGAGCTTACCTGGAGAAGAAGTATTTATGGAATCTTTATTTTGTGGATAGAAAAAAAATAATCTCATCTCCCCTTGAGTCTTGTTAACTCTTGCTGACATGGACCCTGTGGTTGAGGTGGCTTTGTGCTCCCCTACACAGTGTACATCCCACCTCCGCTCTCCACCTCCCCACCCCCCGCCCTGTCTCCATGATGCCCAGCAGGTTTTGAGGGGAGTAGAGCTTCTATTTTACAGAGAAAGATGGCACTGAGAAGGCAAGCATCTCATTGATATGGTAGAAACACTGGGATAGAAACACTTCAGGTACTTTATCCCACCCCACAGCCATCGTATTATATGTACCCATCCCAGTCCTCAAAAACTTCTGTGATTAGCATATCGCTGAATCGTACTTGAAAAGAATGAGCTGTGTTTTGTCAATTTCTATTGGATATAGCAATAACTCTGGGACAGAAATTTGCTATTCTATATCTGAAACTCTAATTATAGGAATGAAATAAGAAGGAATGACAGTCTTGGACTTACTAAGCAAAAAATTGACTTTATCTGTCTCACACCCGATGATCTCATTTTAATTCTTACATGTAGTTTACTATGGTGACCAATTCAATTCAACATCATTGTACAGTACCTCGTAGGTGAAAGCAATATGCTAAGTCCCATAGGGGACACAAGAATCCCTGGGTGGAGCAAATGGTTAATTACCAGATTACTAGCAAAAGGTTGGTGGTTTGAATTCTCTCAGAGGTGCCTTGGAAGAAAGGCCCGGTGATGTCCTGCTAAAAGGCTTTGGGCTGACATGTCTGGGTCAGGTGTTCGCCCCCAGGTGATCCACTTTGATGTGTGAGGGCTGAGTGACGTTGATGTCCGATTGTGTAAACTCAAATGCTCCTCCTTGGAACCATGGGGATGGGGTGGAAGGAAGAGAGCAAATTTCCCCCAAGAAGTGCAGAAAGCTAAACAACCTCTCCAAAAATATTTACTACAAGAAGCTTAGACCAGAGCTCATAAATTTCCTTGGGATTCTAAAAATCTACAATTCCTTCACTGTATTAAGTATTTCTTTCTCTCTTTTTTTTTAATTCCTTTTTTATTGAAGCGAAACTCACATAGCATAAAATTAACCATCTTAAAGTGTACAATTGGGTGGCATTTAGTACATTCATAATGTTGTGCAACCACCATTTTTAGCAAGTTCCAAAACATTTTGCTCGCCGGAAAAGAAAATTCCAGACGCATTAAGCAGTCAACCCCCATTTCCCCGTGCTTCCTGCCCCTGGAAAACATCAGTCTGGATTTTGTCTCTATGAATCTGCCTATTTCGAATATTTCCTGTCAATAGAATTATATGTGACCTTTAGTGTCTGGCTTCTTCTACTTAGCATAATGTTTTTGATACATTGTAACATGTATCAGCAGTTCTCTCATTTTGTATGGATGAAAAGGAGTCCCTGGGTAACACAAGTTGTTGAGTGTCCAGCTGCTAACTGAAAGGGTGACAGTTGGAATTCACACAGATGCACCTGAGAAAAAAGGCCTGGCAATCTACTTCGAAAAATCAGCCACTGAAAACCCTGGGGAGCACAGTTCTACTTTGAAACACATGGGCTTGCCATGAGTGGAATCAACTTGACAGTAACTGATTTTGTTTTTTTTTTTTTTTAAATATTCCATTGTATGTTCATACCACAATTTGTTTATTCATTCATCCATTGATGGACATTTGGGTTGCTTCCACTTTTTGGCTTTTGTGAATAGTGCCGCTGTGATCATGTGTGTACATGGGTCTGTTTCAGTATCTGTTCTGAATTATTTTGTGTATATACCTAAGAGTGGAATTGCTGGGTCGTATGATGTAAAAGACAACGCTGGTGGTGTAGTGGCTAAGAACTACGGCTACTAACCAAAAGGTGTGTAGTCTGAATCCACCAGGCATTCCTTGGAAACCCTACAGAGCAGTGGTTCTACTCTGTCCTATAGGGTCACTGTAAGACGGAATCTACTTGACGACAGTGGGTTGTTTTTATAGCATAAAAATGCTGGGGCGGGGGGCGGTGTCTGACCTCCTCTAACTTCACAAGGGGGAAGGAGAATCAGGATCAACAGCTCAAGGCTGATTCCTATGAGATGGAGGCCACGCGTGCCTCCCCTCTCCACCATCTTTACCAATTCTGACACCAACTGTCCCTCCCATGGCGCTCTCTTGCTTCTGGATTCGATAATTCATTGCAATGGCCACACAGAACTCACAGGCAATTCTCACATTACGGAGTTTATTAGGGAAGTAACAGGTTACAATTCAGGCTCAGGAACACTCAGGATACAGTTCTGCCATCAGGACAGCTTCTTCCCAGCCGTGCCACAGGCCCACCCCTCTCTCTGGCCCTTTGGCCTCTACCCTGCTCAGGCAGATGTTACAAAGCTCTTTTAGCTCCACCAGTAAGTGCTCAGAGGTGCGCCACACCCCCAGCAAGCCTCGGCCCAAAGGCACTCAGCTTTCTCCATCCATGGGTGGGGAAGCCCGCTGTGCCATCTCCTGCTGGTCTCTCTTGCCAGTCTCTCCTTTTGGCCTTTTCTGTAGCCATTTCTCTGCCACTGCTTCTCACTGTCTTCAGTGTTACAGCTCTCTGTCTCCTGGGTTCAGGAACTTCTCAGCGCAGGGATCCTGGGTCCAAGCATCTGCTTTCCACTCTTGGCTCTTCCTTCTTGGTGATGATGGATCTTCTTTTTCCCACCTCTGGGATGGCTCACCTCAAGCCCAGCAGGATGCAAAACTGACCAACCCCCTTGGTGGGCCATAACTACCCTATTTGCTCAGTTCACCCAATCACTTGGGTGGGAGTTATAAGACCATGGCAAGAAAGGCCACACAAAAGCAATCCATCGCACTGCATATGGTAATTTTATGTTTAACTTTTTGAGGAACTACCGAATTTTTTTTTTTTGCACAGAGGCTGCACCGTTGTGCGTTTCCATCATCAATATACAAGTGTTCCCATCTCTCCACATTCTTGCCAATGTTTTTCCCTTTTTTTTTTTTTTTATTATTGCCATCCTAGTGAATGTGAATTGATACCTCATTGTGATTTTGATTTGCATTTCCTTGAAGATGAGTGATGCTGAGCATCTTTTCATATACTTGTTGGCCATGGGTATTTCATCTTTGGTGAAATGTCTATTAAATTCCTTTGCCCAGTTTTAAATTGGGTTGTCTTTTTGTTGTTGAATTATGAGTTCTTTATATATTTTTATTAGATATATGATTTTCAAATATTTTCTCTCATTTTGTAAGTTG
Organism: Loxodonta africana; assembly: GCF_030014295.1. NCBI lineage: Eukaryota > Metazoa > Chordata > Mammalia > Proboscidea > Elephantidae > Loxodonta > Loxodonta africana. The sequence continues at coordinate 3,973,111 of NC_087354.1, forward strand.
TTTTTTCAGTTTCTTGATAATGTCCTTTGATGCACAAATGTTTTTAATTTTGATGAAGTAGAATTTATCTATTTTTGTTGTTTTTGCTCATGCCTTTGAGGTCATATCTAAGAGTCAGTCCATTGCCAAATCCAAGATCAGGAAGATTTAACCTGATAATTTCTTATAGTTTAAGCTTGTATATTTAGATTGTTAATCCATTTTGAGTCGTTTTTTGTGTATGGTGTGAAGTAGGGGTCCACGTTCATTGTTTTGCATGTAGATATAAAATTGTCCCAAAATCAATTTTTGAAGAAACTATTCTTTCCCCCATTGAACAGTCTTGGCACCCTTGTGGAAAATTAATTGGCCATAGATGTATGGGTTTATTTCTATAACATTGATCTATACCAGTACCACACTGTTTTGTAGTAAGCTTTGAAACAGGGACGTGTAAGTCCTCCGGCGTTATTCTTCTTTTTTCAGTATTGTTTTGGCTGTGTGGAACCCCTTACAATTTTATATGAATTTGGGGACTGGTCTTTCCATTTCTGCAAAAAAGATCATTGGAATTTTGATAGCAATTGCATTGAATCTATAGATTAATTTGGGTAACAATGACATATTAACCGAATTAAATCCTCCAATTCATGAACACGGCATGTTTTCCATTCATTTAAGTCTTCTTTATTTTCTTTTGTAATTTTGTAGTTTTCAGTGTACAAGTTTTTCTACTACTTTGTTAGCCCTTGGTGTTTCATTCTTCTTGATGCTCTTGCAAATGGACTTCTTCTCTTAATTTCTTTTCTGGGTTATTCACTGCCAGCGTATAGAAATACAACTGATTTTTGTGTGTTGATCTTTTATCCTGCAGTTTTGCTGAATTTGTTTATTAGTTCTAATAGTCTTTCTGTGGATTTTTCAGGATTTCCTACACATAAGGTCATATCATTTGCAAATAGAGATAGTATTACATTTTCTTTTTTTATTTGAATGTCTTTTATTTCTTTTTCTTCCCCAATTGCTCTGGCTAGAACTTCCAGTAAATTATTGAATAGAAGTGGTGAAAGTGGGCATTCTTGTCTTATTGATGATCTTAGGGAAAAAAAAAATTTTCCTCCCAGGCTTTCACCATTGAGCATGTTTTCTATAAAAGCCGTTTATCTAGTTGAGAAAGTTCTCTTCTATTCCTCGATTGCTAAGTTTTTTTTTTTTTTTTAAATCATGAAAGGGTGTTGGATTTTGTCAAATGCCTTTTCTATGTCAATTGGAATGAGAATATACTTTTTCCCTTCATTGTATTGATATGGTGTATTGCAATGATTGATTTCCATATGTTGAATCGTCTTTGTATTCCTGGGATGAAACCTATTTGGTCATGGTATAAAATCTTTTTTAACATACTGTTGGATTCACTTCAGTAATATTTTGCTGACAATTTTTGCATGTTTTCATAAGGAATATTAGCCTGTAGTTTTCTTTTTGTTGTTATTGTTGTGTCTTTCTGGCTTTGGTACAAGGGTAATACTGACTTCATACAATGCATTAAAAAGTATTCCTTTCTTTTTCATTTTTTGGAAGAGTTTCTGAAAGACTTGGTGTTAATTCTTCTATAAATGTTTGCTAAAATTCACCAGAGAAGCCATCTGCTTTTGAGCTTTTCTTTGTCTGGAGGTTTTTGATTACTGATTCAATCTTTTTACTCGTTATAGGTCTTTTCAGATTTTCTATTTCTCTCGATTCCGTTTTGGGAGGTTATATGATTCTAGATGAATTTGTCTGTTTCATCTAGGTTATCTACTTTGTTGGCATACAATTGTTCTTATTATTCTCTTAAAAGCCTTTCATTTCTGTAAGGTCATTGGGAATGTCTCCTTTTCATTCTTGACTTTAATAATTCGAGTCTTCACTTTTTCTTCTTAGTCAATACAGATAAAAATTTGTCAATTTTCTTGATCTTTTCCAAGAATCAATGCTTCATTTTAAAGATTTTACCTATTGTTTTCTATTATCTATTTTATTTGTCTCGCTCTAATCTTCATTATTTCCTTCTTTCCACTGGCTTTGGGCTTAGTTTGCTTTTCTTTATCTAGTTGCTTGAGTCGGAAAGTTAGGTCACGTATTTCGGAACTTTTTTTTTTTTTAATTAACTTTTATTAAGCTTCAAGTGAACATTTACAATTCCAATCAGTCTGTCACATGTAAGTTTACATACATCTTACTCCCTTCTCCCACTTGCTCTCCCCCTATTGAGTCAGCCCTTACAGTCTCTCGTTTCGTGCCAATTTTGCCATCTTCCCTCTCTCTCTATCTTCCCATCCCCCCTCCAGTCAAGAGTTGCCAACACACTCTCCAGTGTCCACCTGATTTAATTAGCTCACTCTTCATCAGCATCTCTCTCCCTTGGCATTTATAGCTATAAATTTCCCTCTTAGCACAGCTTTTTCTAAATCCCATAAGTTTTGGTAAACTATATTAGATGTTTTTGATGGCAGGTTGTTTTGGGTCACTGTGCCTTCATATCCAGGAGTTTTGTGCATGCTACTCTTATGGTTATCCCAATAAGTCACAGATTTGAAACAATGGTTTTTGGAAGGTTCCTGTATTTCTAGAATTTTTAAAATTTTGTTTTAGGTGAAGGTTTAGAGAGCAAATTAGTTTCTCATTAAACAATTAATACACACATTGTTTTGTGACATTGGATGCCAACCCCACAATGTGTCAACAATCTTGCCTTCTTGACCTTAGGTTCCTCATTATCAGCTTTCCTGTCCCCTCCTGCCTTCTTGTCCTTGTCACTGGGCTGGTATACCCATTTAGTCTCATTTTGTTTTGTGGGCCTGTCTAATCTTTGGCTGAAGGGTGAACCTCAGGAGTGACTACAGTACTGAGTTAAAAGGGTGTCCAAGGGCCATACTCTCAGAGTTTCTCCAGTCTCTGTCAGACCAGTAAGCCTGGCCTTCTTTTGTGAGTTACAGTTTTGTTCTGTGTTTTTCTCCAGCTCTGTCCAGGACCCTTTATTGTGACCAATGTCAGAGCAGTCAGTGGTGGTAGCTGGGCACCGTCTAGTTGTGCTGGACTCAGTGTGGTGGATGCTCTGGTAGTTATGGCTTATTAGTCCTTTGGGCTAATCTTTCCCTTGTGTTTTTGGCTTTCTTCATTCTCCCTTGCTCCGTATGATGTGGGACCAGTGGAGTATCTTAGATGGCTGCTCACAAGCTTTTAAGAACCCAGAAACTACTCACCAAAGTAGGATGTAGAACATTTTCTTTATAAACTATGTTATGACAATTGAGCTAGGTGTCCCCTGAGACCATGGTCCACAGCTCTCAGCTCAGTAAATTTTGTCTCACACAGAGTTTGGATGTGTCTATGAAGCTTCCATGACCTTGCCCTGCTGAAATTGTCCTGACTTCCCTTGTATTGTGTACTGCTTTACCCTTCACCAAAGTTACCACTTATCTATTGTCTACTTAGTGTTTTTCCTTCCCCACCACTCCTCTCCCTCATAATCATCAATGATTGTTTCTTTTTGTGTGTAAACCTTTTCATGAGTTTTTATAATAGTGTTCTCATACAGTATTTGTCCTTTGGTAATCGACTTATTTCACTCAGCGTAATGGTCTCCAGATTCAGCCATGTTGTGAGATGTTTTGCAGATTCATCATTCTTCTTTATTGTCACGTAGTATTCCATTGTGTGTATGTACCATAATTTGTGTATCCATTCATCTGTTAATGACCACCTAGGTTGTTTCCATCTTTTTGCTATTGTGAATAATGCTGCAATGAACATGGATACACATGTGTCTATTTGTGTGAAGGTTCTTATTTCTCTAAGGTATGTTCCTTGTAGTGAGATAACTGGATCATATGATATTTCTATTTCTAGCTTTTTAAGGAAGTGCCATATAGTTTTCCAAAATGGTTGTACCATTGTATTTCCAACAGCAATGGATAAGAGTGTGTGTGGGTGGTGCGTGGGGGTAGGTGGGCAGGAAAAAGGAAAGGAAAAAAGGGAAACGAGAAGAAACAACAAAAAAAGCAACAAAAGCAACAACAAAAAAATAAATATGGTGCTGGGAGAGCCAGCAGATTTGGGGTAGCAGCTAGCTGATATATCTCTTCTGAGGCGGTGTGGTATGACCCATTAGGAAGGAGCAATGGCAGCGCAGGACCTAGATGAAAAGGAGAAGAAAAAAAGAGAAGGGGAAAGGTAAAGAAAAATAAAAAATATGATGCTGAGGGAGCCAGCCTGTAGGGGTGGTGCAGACCTACAGAGGCCTTGTGTCAGAGGCTCTCTAGTTGAGCAGTATGACACAGCCCATTAAGAAGGGGCAGGAACAGCACACGGGGCTAAATGGGCAGGAGAAAGGAAAGGAAGAAAGGGAGAGAGAGAGAAGAAACTGAAAAAAAAATGGCACTGAAGGAGCCTGCCAGTGGGGGCAGTGCAGACCCAGGGATGCCATGTGCTGGTGGCTCTCCAGCTGAGCTGTATGGCACAGCCTGTCAAGAAGGGGTAGGCATGGCACGTGGGGCTAACTGGACAGAAGAAAGGAAAGGAAGGAGGGAGAGAGAAATGGAGAAGAAACTGGGAAAAAAAAGGAAAAAAATTGGTGCTGAGGGAGCCTGTTAGTGGAGTGGCACAGGCTCAGGGAGGCTGTGTCCTGGTGGCTCTCTAGCCAAGCAGTGTAACACAGCCCATCAAGAAGGGGCAGGGGTGGCACACAGGGCTAGGTGAACAGGAGAAAGGAAAGGAAGGGAGACAGAAGGAAAAAAAAAAAAGAACGAAAGAAAGAAAATATGAGGATGAAGGAGCATGTCGGTGGGGGCAGCGAGGATCCTGCCTGTCGGGAAGGCCATGTGCTGGTGGTTTTCTATCCGAATGGTGTGGCACAGCCCATCAAGAAGCGGTAGGGACAGCATATGGGGCTAGTTGGGCAGAAGAAGGGAAAGGGAGGAATGAAGAGAGAGAGGAAACAAACAAAAGCCAAAAAACTAATAACAACAACAACAAAATGGTGCTGAAGGAGCCAGCTGGTAGGGGCAGGGTGGACCTGGGCAGCAGTGAGCTGGTGTCTTTCTAGCCAAGTGACGATGGCCCATTGGAAAGCATCAGAAGCAGCATAGAAGGAAGAAGGGTAGGGGTGGGAAAGCATGTGTCCCTGGTTACCTGGTGCTCAGTCCCTGTTGAGAGCTCTGTGAAGTTGCCTTCCTGTTCTCCCTGTTCACCATTCTTAGCGACTGAGGTCCAAGATGGAGAACTCAGCTGCATAAGCTAGTAGGGTACCTCCACTCCATAGTTTTTCTGGTTCTCTGACAGTTTCTTATTTCAATCAGTGCTTGATAGAGTTGTTTATCCCTTCATTTGATGCTTAGAGTCCCGGGATTGGTGTTTGTATATGTTTTACTTAGTTTTTTGGGTCTTTGCTGTAGAGAGACAGCATGGTGTTTCTGTCTATAGTGCCATGTTGGCTCCACCCGTATTTCTAGAATTTGTGTCTTCATATATTCTGTATCATGATATAGCTAAAAGAAATTGAAAACATGATTTCTGTTTTCAAATACCACCTAATTGAAGAAATAAACTTCAATTTATTATTGGTTGACCCAGGAATATAAAACCACCTAAAATGGAGTCCTGGTGGTACAATGGTTAAGAGATCAGCTATTAACCAAAAGGTCAGCAGTTCAATCCACCAGCGACTCTTTGGAAACCCTATGAGGCAGTTCTACTCTGTCCTGTAGTGTCTCTATGCCTTGGAATTGACTCGAGGACAATGGGTTTGATTTTGGAAGCTGAAAACAAAGCTAAGTTTATTTTTCCCAAGACTAAAACCCTTTAATGGCTCTTCACTGTTTCCCAAATAATGCCCAAGTTCCTTTGCACGACAAGCAGGGGTCTTTAAGATATTGTTCCTATTCATCTCTACACTCCCCTCTCCCTTCGTATATCCCAGGAACACCTTTTGTATTGTCCTGCAAGTCTCTGACACTCCTTGCCTCTGGTCCTTTGTCCATGCAGTGCCAATGGTGTGAGTACTTTGTCCTTTTCCTTTGTTTGGTTCTCATCCTTAAAGGTTTTTATCAGGAATTATTTTCTCCAGGAAATTTCAGACACTCTCAAGTATAGTCTGCTCCTGCTTGAGCTGTGCAAGCCTCTTTTTCCTTGAATTACACTGAAATATTCTGTTTTTGCATGGCCCCACCTTCCCGTTAGACTCAAAGCTCTTAGTCTGGAACCTAGATTTGTTCATCTTTTTCTTCACAGTGTCTCCTAAGGGGCTTGACACATAGTATATACCCAGTAGTTATATGTCAAACTTAGTGAAAGGAGGGCATAGACTTAATTGCTGAGTGGTGTGGTGTAAGCCATGAGAGTAATGCAGTTGGAAAGAAATGCAGCGGTCAATGAGATCTAAAGTGTTAGTATTAGGAGCAGTCACCAAGGAAGCAGGACTTGGGTTTTTTTCGAGGAGTAGAATTTGGATGGGAAAAAGGAGAAAAGACCAGTTCAGTCCTGGAGTTTGCCTTTAGAAATGGAAGACAAATGAGAATAGACTTGGCTTATGTCAGAAATAACGAGGCTGGCTGGGCTAGGTGGTAAAAGGCTTTGGAGGAGAACGGAGAACTGCTGTTGAAACTGGGGTGGTGGCTCTGGAGGTTGGTTGGCTTGATCCTACATTTACACTCAGACTATTTTTGTAGCACCCCCAGCCCTGTGTATTCCTACTTGAAAGGTCATTTGGAATCTTCTAAAATGTCATCTGTACCCTGCAGAAGGCTATTTTTGCTGACCACCAGTCCTAGGAAAGCTTTGTTCTCAGGGCACATAGGAACTGGTTCTAGGCAAGTGGATGGGATGTGCTGGAATCCTGGAAGAGACCTCCACAGGGTCAGGGAACCCCACATCCCAGAGTGACACAGCCACCAACTTCCAGGTGCATATTGCTTGTTATGAACACCCGCATTTCCCTTGTCTTTGCGGTTATTTTGCTTGTCATTTTATGGGATACTAATTACATTGACGCAGTGGCTGCAACAATAGGCTCAAACATATCAATGACTGTGAAGATGATGCGAGATGGGGCAGTGTTTCCTTCTCTTATACGTAGGGTAGCTGTGTATACAACAGTTGCACCCTAGAGCTACAAACTTCTAACAAGCTGTTACCCAGGAGACTAAACCTGGACTTGCTTCTTCCTGGAGATTTTATTTTTTAAACAGAGCATCTTAATATATAGATGTAAGATACTAATTTTTCATTTAACACGTAATATTCCTTTGTGGATCAACCCTATCATTGTGCATGATTATCCCACTACATTATGAGCTTTCTTAAAGGGAGAAAATCAGCTTGTCTTCCTGAAGGTAGAAAAAATATGAAGTAAAATAAACCAACTAAATATAAGTGATGCTAGATATAAAAGCTGCTAAGGGTTGCCATAGTAACTGAAATTCTAAAAGTGACAGAAGCAAAGAACATCAGGTTGTTGTGACAAATGACAGTTGAAATGGTAGGTTTCTTGTGGTGCTTGTTTTTAATTAATGTAGCTCTGCAAGGAGTGTTATTCTTGAATAATAGATTAATGCTGTAAATCAGGAATCTGGCTTGCGGACTTGTTTTTGCAACACTGGGATGCTAAGAGAATGCAGAGAGCAACTGCAGAGGGAAGCTTCCCAGTGAGAGAGGACGGCTGATGTTGTTATGCCAAGTCACATGATACATGTGAGCATGGGCACTCCCACAGACTGCGGAAGCAGCTGTCTCTGGCAGCAGTTGTCAAAGTAAGGATGAAAATGCAACAGTCACCACAAAGAAAAACATTTGTGTAACATCGAGAATCACTGGCTTGAAAAAATTCAATACATGTTTTTTTTGCCCAGTGCTTTTTGGTAGGGGTTTACTGTGTAGGATAAAAACATGCATCTCTCCTGTGGTAACCTGTTTCTTCCTCCAGAATGAGAGATCCTTTGGTATTGTGAGGTCTTAACTCTGTGTGTTTCCTCCATCAGAGGCTGGGTGGGAGCCTGCACAGGCATCTGCAGATATTAAAATATAATAGGCAAACTTGAGACAGGAGGCTCAGTCTTATGACAGACATGGGGAGGATATGCTGAACTCTGTATAGTTTGGGAAATTGAGGACAATTTTTTTTTTTAAGGGTCAAATAATATGTCCCTCAGGCATGAAGTTGAGATGAACCCAGGTCCTCACACTCCCAATGCCCATCCCCTTTGCCGCATCTCCCTAACCCTCCTCCGCAGGTCATCAGCCCCAGGCAAGGCCAACATTTAGCTCTTTGACTTGGGCCGTGGGGATTAGTGCATTAATTAATTTATTTATTAGGAACTCAAACCAACTCCATAAGGACCTTAGCACAAAGAAAAGCACTTTTAAAGAAGAGACAAAAAAAAAAAAAAAAAGGCATGGGTGGGGGAGTCCTTTTCTGTATGTTTCCATCTACAGTGTGCTGACCTATAGAGTTTCCTGATCCTTATCACTTGTTTTGTTTACCTCAGTCCCATACCCTGAATATAGTTACGTTAAAGGGGCTCTCTCTCTCTCTCTCTCTATATATATTTTAATGAAGAAATAAATGAATGAAAAAAAAATCTGCATGTCTAGGTAATTATAGTGGAAGGTTCATTGAATTACGATTATGTTACTTCATGAATCCATCAAACTCTTTTAGGGACCAACCTTGTTTCAATTACTTGGGTAAAATAGCTGTGATTAATACAAAACAAGGAGAAATGTAACTGCTTAGGAAGTCTTGACGTCTAGAGAGTAGCATGAACAATCAAACCACAATTAACACACAGAGGGGCAAACACTCTATTAGAGATATACGCATAGGAGAATATGAGAACCCAAAGTTTCCCAGACTAGAGGAATCTAGAAAATTTTCCTAGAAAAAATGAAACTTGAATGGAAGCTTAAGGAAAAGGAGCTAGGTAGGCAAAAAAAGAGAGAAGGTTGTCCTAGATCCAAGAGGCACAAACCAGCACAGTGTATTTGTTGAACATGCTGAAAAGTGAGTATGACTGTAAGGCAGGGGTATGAGGGTGTGGGAGTGTGTGGGAGAGGGCGTGGCTGGAAAAGCTGGTGTTGGCATGCAGCCCAGGGAGAGTTCTGGGCATCTTTCTGAGACAGCAAGACTTGACCCTAAAGTTACTGAGGAAACTCTAGACCTTTTACCTGCATATTCATATTATTAAATTCATGCATGCTCATTATGAAAAATTGGGAATTATGAATTGTAGAGGCCAGGGAAAAAGCACCAATTGTCTCATCACAAAAATACCCAGTGTGAACACACGCTAATGTATTTTTTTCACAGCAGTTTACACGTAAAAAATTTATATGTAAAATTTACATGTATTTTACATGTGAAAAATAGTGAACCTTGAGAGCTGAATTAAAAATAAATAAATAAGCCACAAAATTACAGAAAAGTTGGAAGTGTGGTACAAAGAAGGTTTTTTTCTTTGAACCTTTTGAGAGTAAGTTGCTTACCAGATGCCCTTTCCCCAGTAATTCCTATAACAAGGGCATTCCCCCACCTGACCACAATTCAACCCCATTCAATCAGCAAAACCATGAAATTAACATTAATACATAATCTTCAGATCCTCAAACTTCAAGTCTTACCAGTTGTTCCCAAATGTCCTTTTTTGGCAAAAACCTCAGGTTCAGAATCCCATGTCGTATTTGGCGTCACGTCTATTTAGCCTGAGACAACTCCTCAGTCTTCCCTGGACTTTGATGACCTTGACACCTTTGAATTCTCTGTTCAGTTCTTTGATGGAATGTCTTTCAGTTAGAGTTTGTCCGAGGTTTCTTCATAGATCTGATATGGAATTTTGGCAAGAATCACACAGAAGAGGGAGGCTGTGTTCTTCCCAATGTATCCTACCTGGTGGGTGACGATTTTGGTTTGCATAATTACTAATGATGTTCACTTTAGGCACTTGATTCAGTTGATTTTGGCTAGAATTCTCTACTGAAAAGTGAGTCCTTTGCCCATTTGTGATTGTTAAGAATTTTCTGTGGAAATACTTATGTTGGGAAACAGTATAATTGTGTTTCTGCACATATTGTGAGAAGAGGTACTGACAATTTTTTGTTCTGGTCTATCTTCCCTAGCCTTGGGAGACTGTAATAATTTTTTTTTTAATCTTCCTCAGCCTTGGGAGACTGTAATAATGTCACCTTCTGGAGCAGAGGTAGATTTATTTGCTACCCAGTAAAACGCAGATCACATTCCCCTGTGGGGCAAATGTTGAGTAAGTTGCTTGGAGGTCATTACAAAAGTTTGAGATGTCCTAGGCTTAGGGTTCCTCAGCTGTGATGTGAACCCCCTGTGTGTGCAGCACCCTCTTGGGATGCTTCATGTTGTCCCTATGGGACTTGAAGGTCAAAGCGAACTGGTACGAATGTGAAGCTCATGCTATCTGCTGTGCAGTGAGTTATCAAGTCCTTTGTCTCTGAGCCAGGAGTCTTGTATCTTCTGCCAGTATCTATGAAACTATGAGCAGCTAACTCGTTAGCTTACAAAGGTAAATCCTGACAGTTTTTGAGAACTTTGAGACTACGGAAATATCCCCTTGTCATAAAACTTTTAATTAATTCATTTATTTATGTATATGTATTTGGGCTCATGGCTTCCTATTTAAAAAGAAAATAAATGAATAAATAAAACAACAAAAACACACTATCATCATTGTTCCTTTCTGTGTATAAATTGTGCTTCATTTGGCCAGTGGAAGCCGTCTCAAATTGGTTTCTTTGTCTTTTTGACAAATCGTTGTCCTTCTTGGAGCAGGCGAAAGATGTGGAAGTCTGCTTCCATAAAGATTTACAGCCTTGAAAACCCTGTGGGGGCAGTTTTTGTTCTGTCCTATAGGGTCACTGGAAACTCCAGTGGCATAGTGATTAAGTGCTATGGCTGCTAATCGAAAGGCTGACAGTTTGAATCCACCAGGTGCTCCTTAGAAACTCTATGGGCAGTTCTACTCTGTCCTGTGTGGTCTCTATGAGCTGGAATAAACTTGATGGCAATGGGTTTGGTTTTTGGATTTTATAGGGTCACTGTGAGTCAGAATAGACTTAATGGTTGTGGCTTTGAGTTTGGGTATCCTTCTTTGAACACTTAAGTTGGTTTCTGGCACAAAAATATATTTCAGCTCATCTTGTACTTTTCCTGTCCCCACCCTTGATTCAGTCCTTTCTGTAAGGAGCCCTGGTTTTATTTATGGAGCATGGTAATTAGAAGCTAAGATGTGAGCACTTGGTGTGCTCATTGGTACTGGTGTGCTAATGTTCCCATGCTTTCTTGGGGGCCATCGTGAGGATACACAAATGTTTACACACACACACGTATAGGTACACACATATTCACGTACACACAGACATGCTTACATCATTATTAATTTATCTATTTATTAATTTATCTATCGATCTTGAAAATCATGAGGTCATGTCAATACCTCCCATACCAATCCAACACCAAAAGTCTTATTATAAATTTTTTCCTTTCCACGTTTGTAACTCTCCAACAGTGAGAAATCTGTCTCCTAGTATCCTTGATATATATATGTATATCACTTACATAATCAACCCCATCTGTGCCACTGCACCTTCCCACCCTAGCATAAATGCATTCCTAACCCTGCTTGGCCTCTGACACTCCATGATATCCATGCTTGTGGAGGAAAATTTCCTCCCCAAGCTCTCTAGAGGAATTTATAGTTTCTAAAGTCAATGATTTTCAAGGGCCTGCTGTTTCTCTGAGCCTTTAGATGATGTTTATTATTGTTAGGTGCCCTTGAGATGACTCTGACTCACTGCAACGTTATGTACAACAGAATGAAATGTTGTCTGGTCCTGTATCATCCTCAGTCACCAGCATGTTTGAGTCCATTGTTGCGGCTATTGTGCCAATCCACCTCCTTGAGGGTCTCTCAAACCCACTCTGGTCCTCTACTTCACAAAACACGGTGACCTCCTCTAGTGGTTGATTTCTCCTGATAACACGTCCAAAGCAAGAGAGTTGGATGATGCTCTATTGTAATCTGTAAAGTTTTCCTTGGCTAAATTTTAGAAACAGAATCCAGGCCTTTCTTCTTAGCTTGTCTTAGTCTAGAAGCTCCACTGAAACCTGTCCATCACGGGTGACCGTGCTGCTATTTGAAACACTGGTGGCTTAGCTTGCAGCATCATTGGGACACACAAGCGACCACAGTACAACACACTGACAGACGGGTGGTAGTCAGGTGATGCTGTTACTCCCTTTGCCAGAACGTGTTTGCTATAAGCCCCGTATGGATGTGTTTTTCCTTTACTCATCCTCAATAATAAAAGCTTCACCAGATAGTTTGGCATGGGTATTCTTGCTCCCCTTCTCAGTGCCCTGGAGGGACTAGAGGCTTTTCTCGGTGCAGCTTGGTGGTCAAGTACTGGGGTCTTCTGGCCTCGACCACAGGGAACCCAATGCCCATTCCACACCGCTCTCAGCTTCTTCCTTCCCCTTCGACGATCATGTTACCTTATTTTTTGAGATTGCGTTTTTCAGTATGCAGTTCACCACTGCCACCCATCAAGCCCCGTTCCACTCCAATTCCTGGCTTGTTTTCCGGGATCTGCAGTCTAGAAATGCAAAGAGAGAATCTGAGGCTGGAGGTGGTATGTTTAATATATTCTATGTCCCTCCATCATACTGAACATTGTTGCTCAATTTTTTTTTTTCTCCATGCACATCATAGGTAGGCAAGATACTCCTACCAGTTATGATGGCTCCTGATTAGGGGGTGAGGGGAGAATTTATTATATTGTGGAATATGTACCTGAAAATGTCTCCGGTGACTTGGATCACAGCCCCCTCTAGGAGGTGATTTCTCCCTCTTGTCATGCAGCCCTCTCTACTCGGAATGGCAGCCCTGTGGTCAGCTCAGGTATTGTTAACTTGTGTGGAAGTGGGGGTTGAGGGGAGAGAGCTGGATGAAAAGTAGAAAAGACATTGGGGCAGGGAGGGGCAGTTGATTCTTTGATTTTCATTCTTCTAATTACTCACCGAAGGCATGTAGGTTTGCTTATGGTGGCATAACCCAGGGCTTGCTGGCCATGCGAGGACCATGGTAGGTCTCTTTGGCTTTGCAGGAGATAAAAAGGCCTACCTAAGTCTATAAACAGTCATACTCTCTAGAGCGATGAAACCCTTTAATGAGCATTCATAAGTATATTCGTGGAAAATGGTAGAGAATGTGCCAAGGTCTGCTTCCGGATCCCATTTCAATCGAAACCTCCCCATTGAATATTTCAGAAAGCCAGTGAGAGGCTGATGATCTTCTAGGTGAGCTGTTTGGAGGCTCAGGACTATGACCTTGATAGTGAGCTCTTTAGAGCAACTGAAGGGAACATTATGATTGATTAGATGTAGACTGTAAGTGGAAACCATGAGTTGGAATCAACACAATGGCAAATGATTTTTTTTTTTTTTTTGTATGAGTGAAAGGAAGAGTCCTTGGGTGGTGCAGATGGTTAAGCAGTTGGTTACCAACTGAAAAATTGGCAGTTTGAATCCACACAGAGGTGCCTTTGAAGAAAGCCCTGGGGATCTACTTCCAAAAAGTCATAGCCATTAAAAACCACGTGGCAATAGTTCTACTCTGTGATACACATGGGTTTGCCATGAATCAGAGTTGATGTGAGGGCAGCTGTTTTTTTTTTTTTTTTCTTTCTTTCTTTTTTCTTTTTTTATGAGTGGAAAAAAGGCAAGAAAGACACTCAGGTTTTCCTATATGGCTAAATCAGCAAAAGAATGTATGTATTATCGATATTTACTTTTTTTCTCTAACAATTACTCCTTACAAAAACATTCTAAACTTGATTCCAACTCACAGTGGCTCTATAGAACTGCCCTGTGGGGTTTCCAATGCTGTAATATTTATGGAAGCAGACTGCCACATCTTTCTCTTGCAGAGTGGCTGGTGGGTTCAAACCACTGACATTTTGGTTAGCAGCCAAGGCCTTAACCACTGTGCCATCAGGACGCCTTCAAAAACATCCTAGAGATTAAAAATTGAGACATCCTCTTGGAATTGTCCACAGTATCTGCCAGTGCTGGGCACTTGGAAGGCTGGGCACTTTAGAGTCATTCAGTACTTCAAGGATGAGCCTTTGGTCTTGGGCACACAGACGTCGTTATGAATATTTAGTTCCATCAGGGTTGAAGCCCATGTTTGGGGCATGTTACATTAAAGAGCATAGAATGTTTTCACTAAGATCTACTCCACCCTGTCTGAAAGAGTTTTTGGGCCTTCAGGGCTTTACTACTGCGTAGTCAGAGTCAAAAGTCATATAGCAATGATGCCATGAGCTAGGAACAAAATTTAACCCTCATAATACATTTATCCTTATTTACATCTCAACGTACATATAGTATTAACCTCTCTTTTATAATTCATAAGGTTGGTTAATAACTCATTATGAATGATTTATTTTTATTAAGAAACAAAACAAAACAGAGTGACACAAGTATAGCCCTAAGAGGGAAAGTGTTATATGTAAGCAGTGTGAGGGTCAATCACCTGGTGAGAAACTAGGGTTTTTGTAGTTTCTGCAAATATTAGGAAAATGGGTCACAGCCAATTCTATCCCACTTTAGGTCAGATTCCAAAAGATAATCTCAGTTGTTTTATTCCTCCCTCAGGGAGTATTATCTAGAACTTGTGCTTTTTAATAAAGGAGGCTTGAAAGTAAGGTCAATTTTTTTTTTTTTTAATAAGCATTTTGCTTTATCAGCAAAAATGCAGCTTCCTTCACTGAAGTCACAAATAAAGCCACTATTCATATTTATCTAAGGAAGTCACAGACAAAATGCGAAAGCAGCTTGGAGCCCAGAGACAGGACAGTGGGAAACAATTCTGAGAAACTACAGGGAAAGTGGTAATTGTGCCTGAACAATAGATTTAGTTCTTTAGGTCCTAGTAGCCAAAGCAAAAAGGAGAAGAGGAAGGCTTCTGGGAATTTCACTGCCTGCTAGCAGGAAGTGCATTCCCTCTGCAGGGGAAATATTCCAGACCTTCAGTCATTCATCCACTCAACGGATATTCATGGCACATGTCAAGTGAGCCAGGAGAGTTCAGATTGAAAGAGACTTATAATCAAGACAAAAACCATCATAGAGTTAGTAGCTTATCTCAAGAGGGCCACCATCATTCCTTCTCTGAGTATGCACAAGCCTCTCCTCCATTGAGTGGTGGAGTCTATTTCCCAACCCCTGAATCTGGGCTGTTCTGGGACTGTGTTGACCACAGAACATAGCAGAAATGACAGTAGGCCAGTCCCAGGAATGGGAGTTTCTGCTTTCTTCCTTTTGGAAGCCAGCTGGCATATAAGGGGTGCAATTGCCCTGAGACTATCGTGCTTGAGCAGCTCATGGCATGTGGAGAAGCCCTGGGGATGGAGATGCCACTAGGTGGGGTACCAGCCTCAGCCCAACTCAACCACCAGCTGAATCCAGCCAAGTGAAACATAGTAGCAGCAGTCATGTGCAGTAGGAAAACCAGGTTGATGAGCTCTTCTTGAATTATGAGCAAAATAAAATGGTTGTTTTTAAGCAAGTATGTCTTGGGGTAGTTTGTTGTGCAAGCTCAAAACCAGCAGCTTACAGTTGCAGAGAAGACCAGCAGATAAACAAGCATTAACAACAAGTGCGATGAATGTTGGACAGCCACATGCTTCTTTGCTCTCTTCTGTATTGTAGGGGGCTGGAGTCTTGCAAACTACATTTCTAGTCTGCTTAGCCTACTGGCTTCTGATTAGGTTCTGTCAGTTGGAAGCGCTGACAGGAGGCTGAAACGTGAGAAGAAGGGGCGATGTTTTCTCCTTCTTCTCTTTCCAAGGGCAGTGAATGTCACTTGCATTTCCAACAGAGGCACATCCATGAGTTTCAGAGGTCCCAGCAGCTGAGGCAGTACATACAAATGAGAGGCTGCCTGGAGAGGCTCTGTGGCTGCAGCATGAGTGGCCCAGAGCTTTCCAGCAGTATTATCTGCAGGCACGGCGGTAACAGCTCCAACGGTGTCAGTGATTAGATGCTCCTCAGTTTTGGTAATGTAAGCTCCTTCTTTTTCTCTGGTAGCCCTTCTCCTAAAGTGTTGTTTTGTTTTTGTATTTTTTACTTTTCTGGCTAGGTATTGTTTGATACAGTTTTTGTAACCAACGTGCCCTCAGGAAAGAGGAGGAGCTAGCAAAGGGAGGGGATATGCGCGCGTGAGTGAGTGTGAGTGTGAGCCAAAGGGATTGATAAACATTCTAGGCAGAGGGAAGAGAATATGCGAAGGCTCATGATGACTAGGAAATGGCATGGAAAATAAATCAGGAATGTAAATACAGCTAATTCTGGAAAGAGTGTGGGGAGAAAGTAATAGGAAATGAGGGTGGAGACAAGGACTGCGGTCAGGACATGCAAAACCCTAAGGTCCTGTGAAGAATCGTGGGCTTTATCTCAGTATAAGGAAAGGGATTGGTGGGTAGGAGTGTCATGATCAGAGCTGCATTTTTTTTTTAATAATTTTTATTGTGCTTTAAGTGAAACTTTACAAATCAAGTCAGTCTCTCACATGTAAACTTACATACACCTTACTACATACTCCCATTTACTCTCCCCCAATGAGTCAGCCTGCTCCCTCCTTCCAGTCTCTCCTTTCGTGACCGTTTTGCCCATTTCTAACCCCCTCTACCCTCCCATCTCCCCTCCAGACAGGAGATGCCAACACAGTCTCAAGTGTCCACCTAATACAAGTAGCTCATTCCTCATCAGCATCTCTCTCCAACCATTGTCCAGTCCATTCCATGTCTGATGAATTGTGTTCGGGAATGATTCCTATCCTGGGCCAACAGAAGGTTTGGGGACCATGACCACCGGGACTCTTCTAGTCTCAGTCAGACCATTAAGTCCGGTCTTTTTATGAGAATTTGGGGTCTGCATCCCACTGTTCTCCTGCTCCTTCAGGAGTTCTCTGTTGTGCTCCCTGTCAGGGCAGTCATTGGTTGTGGCCAGGCACCATCTAGTTCTTCTGGTCTCAGGATGACGTAAGTCTCTAGTTCATGTGGCCCTTTCTGTCTCTTGGGCTCATAATTATCTTGTGACCTTGGTGTTCTTCATTCTCCTTTGATCCAGGTGGGTTGAGACCAATTGATGCATCTTAGATGGCTGCTTGTTGGCATTTAAGACCCTAGACGCCACACTTCAAAGTGGGATACAGAATGTTTTCTTAATAGAATTTATTTTGCCAATTGACTTAGATGTCCCCTGAAGCCATAGTCCCCAAACCCCCATCCTTGCTCTGCTGAAGCATTCAGTTTATTCAGGAAACTTCTTTGCTTTTGGTCCAGTCCAGTTGAGCTGACCTTCCCTGTATTGAGTGTTGTCCTTCTCTTCACCTAAAGTAGCTCTTATCTACTATCTAATCAGTAAATAACACTCTCCCACCCTCCCTCCCTCCTCCCTCTTGTAAGCACAAAAGAATGTGTTCTTCTCAGTTTAAACTATTTCTCAAGATCTTATAATAGTGGTCTTATACAATATTTGTCCTTTGCATCTGACTAATTTCACTCAGCATAATGCCTTCCAGGTTCCTCCATGTTATGAAATGTTTCACAGATTCCTCACTAGAATTGCATTTTTTTGAAAACCACTTTTGGTGCCATGTGAAGTATAGATCTGTGTGCAGTATACCCACCAAAAACCAAACCCACTGCCGTTGAGTCGATTTCGACTCATAGCGATCCTATCAGGGAACATCTTTTGGCCAAAGCTGAAACCATGGAGTTGCACAGAGGGAGTGGGAAGGGAGAAAAGTCTGAGAGATATTTATGGGGCATATAGGTCAGAAATAAATCTTAAAAAGAAATTATAATATGCCACGGAATAGAAAATATCTAAAGTAGTAATTTGCAAAAGACTCAAATGATCTTTGCACGGCTCAAATGATCTTTGCGCCCAAATCTTACATTGGCCTTGTCATGGGTTGAATTGTGTCCCCCCCCCTCCAAAATATGTGTCAACTTGTTTAGGCCGTGATTCTCAGTATTGTGTGGTTGTCCTCCATTTTGTGATTGTAATTTTATGCTAAAGAGGATTAGTGTGGGATTGTAACACCACCCTTACTCAGGTCACCTCCCTGGTCCAATGTAAAGGGAGTTTCCATCGGGTGGGGCCTGCACGACCTTTAATCTCTCAAGAGATAAAACGAAAGGGAGCAAGCAGAGAGTGAGGGGCCTCGTACCACCAAGAAAGCAGCACCAGGAGCAGAGCGCGTCCTTTGGACCTGGGGTCCCTGTGCCTGAGACCAGGGGAAGATTGATGACAAGGAAACTTCCTTCAGAGCTGACAGAGAGAGAAAGCCATCCCCTGGAGCTGAAACCCTTAATTTGGACTTTTAGCCTGCTTTACTGTTTTTTTTTTTTTTTTTTTATTTCTCTTTGTTAAAGCCATCCACTTGTGGTATTTCTGTTACAGCAGCACTAGATAACTAAAATAGGCCTCCAATATAAACTGAGAACACAGAATTAAGATTGAATCAGAGAATGGGAGCTACCGCCTCTGCACAAACTAGTTCAGTTTCTCTAGAAATAAAATCTTATCTCTGTATACAACTCATGTTATTGGCTTATGAAAGGTCTGGATTGCCTGGACGCTCTCTCAGCTGGATTTATTGTCCAAATCAAGCTGAAGACATCAGCAACTGGAGCACCATGAAGTTGGTCACATGATTTGATCAATCTGAGTAAGTGGGGCAAGGACCGTTCTAACACTAGAACTTTCAAAGGAGACAGCACTGCCTGTTCCCGACATGCATTAGCCACTATCATCCAGACTTAGGCTACATGTAGGCCTAAACATAGAAAGAAATATCTTAACCCCACCTTGGAAATGGCATAGAAGCCAAAATTCAAAACACTGTCCCCTTCTCTGAAAGTTTGAGTTTGAGAAATGCTGACCCCCAACTTAACCACATGCGTGATTCTGTCCAGAGGCTGATTCTGTCCCTTCCTTTCTCCATTCTTAAAGGTTAACTAGAAGAATGGATCTGGTTTCTTCCCTAGCGCCATACATCCACGTCCAAACCTCTGTTGAAGCCATATCTCTACTTGGAGAGCTCTTCTCCCTTTCCCAGTCCTGGTGACTGTTGCTTTGGGAAACCTCTGGATAACATCAGCTACTTCTGCCCCAACTAACCTCTTAGTTGGGGCAGAGAGAGCAGTGAATTGGCCAGAATGTATGAATTCCTTTTTCCAGGAGAGTTTGACAAGTAAATATTAATTGTTGTTATTTATTGTATAAGGAGCCCTGGTGGTGCAGTGGTTAAGCGCTTGGCTGCTAATGGAAAGGTCGGTGGTTTCAAACTCATCAGCCTCTCTGAGGCAGAAAGATGTGGCGGTCTGCTTCCGTAAAGATTACAGCCTTGGAAACTCTTCGGGGCAATTGTACTCTGCCCTATAGAGTCTCTATGAGTTGGAGTGAACTCCACGGGCAATGGGTGGGTCATTATTTATTGGAATTTTAAATGATTTATATGGTGGACAATGGATGGGTTATTATATTGGAATTTTAAAGATTTATTCGGTGGGCAGTGGGTGGGTTATTTCTATTGGAATTTTAAATGATTTATATGGTGGTCAAAAATAATAATCCTGATTACACTGCGTAAAACCTGAAGGCTTTTTGATATTTGAATTACAGAGTAAGACTACAGTTTTCAGCTTTCCCCTAAGGGGTTACAGCTTTAAACAATTACGGTTTTCTTTCTACGGAGGACATAAATTCACTTGGTAGTTTTCCTTCCAAAATCCTAAAATGACACTGTTTTCCCACACCGGGAGTCGAACCCGGGCCGCCTGGGTGAAAACCAGGAATCCTAACCGCTAGACCATGTGGGAAGACACAGAAGCGATCTTGAGTCTGAGCAAATTGAATGATTGTCCTCTGCTTCCGCCTTCTGCGCTCCGCCTCCCGTCACCGCGCCTGCCTTCTGCGCTTGCGCGGCCGTCTTCCTCTCGGCGCTCTAAGCGGCCTCGGTAGCGGAGCCCCTGCTGGGCGGATCCCCATACCCAGCCCCCGCTACGCCGGCGCGCCGCAGGCTGCTTCCTCGGCCCCACACGCCCTCGCTCCGCCCGGCGAGCGGCCCCGGGCCGGTTCGGTCCATGGGGACGCCCCGGGTCCGCCGGGCTTTAGTTAAAAGGCTACCCCCGTGCGTTTTGGGAAAGAACGGTTTCAAATTGCTTAAGATGCAAAGGCGAAAAATCTCCAGTTATGAGCCTGGGTCCCCTGCTCTCAGTCCCCAGGCTGGACGCTGAGGGTAACTTCTTAGTAGACCCGGTGTTTCTGGTCATGATGCTTTAGGACCTAGGACATTTTAACTGAATACTTGCTACAGATTCATTTTAATTTCATGAACCAGGGCTGAATGAACGAAACCCTAAAAACCCACAGAGGGTGTTTGGGAGCAAAAGTCCTTAGGACAGAGACTGTCTTTAAGATCTTTAGGGAAGGCCTCAGAACCAGAACCAGTTGACTAGAGTCTATTCCAACTCATGCCTTACACTATTAAAATAACAGTAATAATGAATTAAAGAAAGGAAAACACCCACATATTGCACTACACTGAAACTCTTCTATGGCAAAAAAAGTAAAAAAAAAAAAACTGATAATCAATTACAACTTATATATCAAACTTTGTATGTTATATAGATTACAAAACTACACATTAATTATAAGAAATATGCTGCAGTATAAAAACAACAACTTGATGTGAACAGGCCATCCGCTGGCGAGAAGCCCACTACCAAAAGCATTTGAAAAAATTCTCAACCCCACTGGCTCCCAGCTAGCATTTGACCAAAAAGCAAAAGTCTGAAAATGTAAAGTGTTGGCAAGCATGTGGAAGGAAAGGAAACTCTCAGAAACCTGTAAAACTGGATCAGTGAAGGAGATTGTCAGAATTTCATAAACATGCTCATGACCAAGAAATTCCAGTTTTTATTTTTATAAAACTATTATTGTTCCAGAACAGCCTCACACCCACTGAACATGAAACACTACCATGAAAGTGATAGACACACTAAGGCACCGACAAACTCGTTTCGATTCTCCTGTAACCCAGATTTCTGGGTTCACGGAGTTGGAATGACCCACAGGCCATCTGCCCTGAGGTGTCCTTGTGAACTTTCATAGAACTGGTTCCCTGGAGTCACCTTCAGGTGGAACAACCGCTTAGCAAAAGCAGCAGCCTAGCAGAGCATTGAGTTTTTTCGGAAAAGTATCTATGTGCAGCCAGCTTTCCGAAGCAGGAACTACAGGGTCTGACTTCTTGTTAGGCACCGTCCAGTTGGTTCAGACTCACAGTGACCCTTGTGTACAACAGAACAAAACACCGCCCAGTCCTGCACCCGTCTCACAATGCTTGAGGCCATTGTTGCAGCTACTGAGAGAGTCGAATTTTGAGTGTCTTCCAACCTGAGTGGCTCATCTTCAGGCACTATGTCAGACAATGTTCTACTGCTTTCCATAAGGTTTTCACACTTTGGCTTTTTGGCCAGATGCTAGCTGGGAACCAGTGAGGTTGAGAATTTTTTGAAATGCTTTTTAGTCGTGGGTTTCTCACCAATGAGTGGCCTGTTCACATCAAGTTCTCCTTTTTATATTGTGGCATTTGTCTTATAATTAATGTGTAGTTTTAAAAATTTGTATAAGATACCAAGTTTGATATATAAGTTGTAAATGCTTATCACTGAGTACTTTTTTTTTTACTTTTATTTTTTTAAAGAAGTAGATTGCCAGGTCCTTCTTCCTACTCTGTCTTAGTCTGGAAGTTCTGCTGAAACCAGTCCACCGTGGGTGACATTGCTTGTATTTGAAATACTGGTGGCATAGCTTCCAATATCACAGCAACACACATGCCACCACAGTACCATAAACTGACAGCCAAATGGTGGAAGTGTCTGACTAGAGGCTGTTTTAGGCTTTATGGCAGTCCTGGGTGACTGTTTCTGTAACCTGCTCTGTGCTTTGATTATCTTCTGAGAAATTAACATAACAATGACATATGTAACCTGCTTTCACTGTCCCCCTTCGGAGCCCCTTCTCAATTTGTTAGGGTGATGCTGCCCAATTCAAATCATATTTACTCACAATAAATATATTCTGTTACACTAATATTTGGTGTTTCTCTAAGCAATTTAGGTTTTTGACAACACAAATAGCATTACCACAATGAATGGGGCAGGGTCATCTCAGACAAAAAAAAAATCAAAGAAGGCTCAAGGGATTAATCTCCAAGAATTTCAGACATCTGTGTGATTAAAAATAAGAAGAAGGAGTTTCAAACATTTGTGGGATGAGAGGCACCATAAATAAAGTCAACAGACAAATGACAGACTGAAAGAAAATGTCAGAAATACGTTTAATAGAAAAGGTGAATATACTATTGTTAAAAAATAATCAAAACTCTAAGAAATTAAAACATAAGATTTATTACAGTCATTCTCTACACATGCGGGGAGATGATTTCATTCTGAAACAAGTGGTTCTAAGTAGGCTCGTTACAATTCTAAAAAAAAAACTTCAAATTAGCTCCAAACAATAATATGTTGTTTGATCATTTCATAATTTAATAAATAATTTGTAAATTGGGGGAGCACTAGTCTCCCATGCATGAAGGAAAAATGAAAAAGAAGCACTCTGAAGGATTAGAGATTCCACAGAAGTGTAATTACTTTTTTCTTCATAAATGTAAGTTTCCATGGTGACCAAGTACTTAACACTTACTGAGTTAGCTTAGAAAGGAAACTGCTGAAAATTTGGCCTACCCATTTGTAGCGATGAGACGTGCTCAAATTAAAACTGAGGAAGCCCAGAGTCTTTTTCATTAAATCACAAGACAATGGTTTTGTTATTGACTATCCTTTTCTAGCCAGAAAATACAAATTTAAAATGCTGTTGAGCAGCATGTGGTTAAAAAAAAAAAAAAGAAGTCAATGCTTTTGCAGTTAGGGTAAGCTTTTTTTACAGTTAATTTTTGGTTTCGTGGGTGAGAAAAATACCTTAAAATCAAAGTAAGATATCTATTATTATGTTTTTCCTTCTTTCACACTGTGGAACTAAACCTAACCATATAAGGAAAAAACCAACAGGAAAAGGGGAAAGGATATGAACAGGGAATTGAGAGGAGAGGTATTCTGGTTGGTCAATAAAGGTGGGAAATAGCGCATCTTCACTTGGAACTATGGCAACATAATTTAAAGCAATGCCAAAATACCCAGTGTTGAGAAAGTGAGGAGGTTAAGCTCAGACAATGGAAATGGTATGGCCCATTTAGGGGCACAGCTTGGCAAATATCTATCAAAATGTAGATGCTGTGCATTTAATATAGCAATTTCACTTCAGTGCTGCCCGTGGCCAGGAACCCTGTGACACTCACACCTTAGAGAGGACAGTCTGAGAGGCAGTGCTCTGCAGTAGTAAACAGTAGGTAAGACAGGGAGCAAAGGCCCTGAGATCAGAGGGTTCCTGTTTGAAAAATAGTGGACTGGTATGGTTAGAGGAGAAATAAGTAAAAGAGAAGTAGACTATTTTAGAGGGAGGTAATAGGGGGTTAAGTGTGGAACCTAGAGACTTAGTAAGACAAGGAACAGAGGGGCCCCCAAACCTGCAAACAAAGTAACAAGAAATGGGCCAGGGTGCAGAAACAAAGCCATTCCCCAGAACAATGGGGCAGATTATCTAAAAACAGCCCACAAACTTCTTTAAAGTTGCCTTTCAGAAGCAGCTGGAGAAAACCAGGCCCAGGGACATGCACAGAACATCCACCTGTGACCGCTTTGTGACCTTCCACTAGGGGCAGTGAGGGGCTACAGCACCAGCCAGGGAATCGAACCCGGAGAGCGAGAGACTGTGCAGGCATGACACCCCATAATAGGTCCTGCTACAAATCCCAGAGGCCTCCAGGACAGGAGCCATCTTGGAAAGCTGCTGCATGGGGCACCTTAGTTAACTATCCCTGCCTGTGCCTATGAATAAACATGAATCTTTCCCCGCCCAAGAACTTTTAATAACTAGGGCCATCTTTTGTTCTGTGAGATGAGGGTAAGCCTTGCTCTAGGCCCTCCTCGTCTCCGCTTGCAAGCCTTTTCAATAAAGCTTTGCTCATGTGGAAAACTACGTGCCTTACCTGCTCATTCTTGACCACTGAGAGGCAAGAACCTTATTCCGGTAACATAGGTACTTGGGTGCCTTAGGGCCTTTTCATGCTGCGTGAAAGTCCCCATACCAGGTGAACAAGGGGCTGCAGCACAGACTCCACAGTCACTTTCTTTCTGGCAAGTGAATAGAGATGGCTGGTCTTTCCTGCCAGGCTGTGCAGAGGTTGCTGGGAAGTGGCTGCCCAGTCAGAGACAGTCTTTCCCACCTCCTTTCACTTCAGTGGAGCCATGAAAGTACGAGTGCTCAGTGGCCATTCCAGGTTCAGCTTCTTACAAAACTGGTGATCTTTTCCCACGCTACTCAACCATTACCTGAATGCAGAGAATTCTGAGGCCCTGGAGGAGGAGCTAGAGTCACAAGACAGAAAAAGACTGGGTCTCTGAGTCACCATGTGGAAGCCACTTGCCAACACATACAGTGTGTTGTTACAGCTAGAAATAAAGTTTTATTGCATGAAGTCTCTGAAATCTGAGGGCTTGTTTGTTAGTACTACCCTAAGTAATGCAAAAGCTTTCTGTGATGAGAAAGGCAAGCATCACGGAAAAAAATCTAGTAGCAATTAAATGTCTCAGCAATTATTGTGTTTTAGGGGGAAAGTACTGTAGAAATTGAAGTATAATAAGAGGCTTGAATATTTTACTTTATTTTACAGGGCAGTGTTCCCTTGAGACTGTTGTAGGGTAAAAAAATCACAAAGATTAGTAAAGCAAAAAGAAAGTTTTATTCAGCATATGTTCAAAAAGGCAAGCGGGCAAGCATGCTGCCAGAGCCAATGTCTGCCCGAATCCCAGGAAATAGTATAGAATAAGCAAAAGTGGGAAAATGGACAAGCATGCTGCCATACCCATGTCTGTCCGAGTCCAAGGAAGGTTACAGAATCATCAGTACATATTAACATTATAAATGGACAAAACCATTGAAATCTTCACCTTTTCACAGATTGGCTAGAAACTGTGATCTTACATTTTGAATTGTCTTTTTAATGATCGTTGGTGCAGGTTTCAGTAACCGACAGTCAGGAGGGTCTTCATTTGTCCAACAAATCTATTCAGTAAATGCTAATAGAAAATGATAAAAGTGGGAAAGTCTTTTGTGTTCTGGCTTGTGTGAAATGTTCCCTAAAAGACATTTTCCAAGATTATTCGATCGTCTTTATCTCAGGGCCCAGTTGATGTGTCCTTGTGAGTCCTTGTGAGCCCAGTTCCAGCTGGGTCACATTCTTTATGTTCAAAGACAGGGAATAATGGCTCCAATAATGTTTCCTAAATGAAGACAGAACCCTGACAGTGCTGAATTCCTTACCTGGCTTCCACCCCTACAGTGTTGTATTGGAAAATTGGTTCCTTTGCTGGGCTTCCCCTCCCCCAGCTTTGCATTCGAATCCTGCTTTTGCTTGGAGGTTTTATGTAAACCCCATTGCACCTGCAAAGTATGATTAAGAATGTTGCTGATGGAACTTGTATGAACTCTCTACTTGTAAACCCCTTTAAAAGCAACCTGCCTGCCTGCCTTTGGAGAGCAGTCTTGTTAGCAGGAAGCACCGATTGACTCCATTTCCTTGTACAAAGAAATAAAGGTGGCTTTTTGTTCTCCCACCTCCATCTCTCACTTACTGGCCAATACAAGTCATGCCAAGTAAGAATCTGGGGTTTCTACCCGGTAACATCCTCGTATTCAGTTTAGTATTAATTTAAGTGGAAAAAAAAAAAAAGAATTAATATCCTGAATTTATATTTTTTATTTAGATACTTGATGTATTTTAATAATTTAGGATTTAGACTTAAGACACTTTAGATTTGAAAGACAACCTTGAGGATTTTTAAGGCCAACACCTCAAAAATATTCAAGAGGTTAAAATGATATATTTTGAAATTGAGAAGTGTGAGGATTTCTCAAGATCATACAACTAATAGATTTAGTGAAATCCTTTTAGGAGACCATCTTTTATCCATCCCATGATAAGGAAATATTGGATTATGCTGGAATGATTGAAAAGCTAGAAAGAAGCCTCTCCACAAAGGAATGGAAAATTTCAGTAATGATGTACATTCTAAATAAAAAGGTCTTTCTATTTTTTATGAGTAGTAAATTGGATGGCACCTCAAATAACATTTCTGGTGATCCATTGTTTCTCAACTTGGGTAACCTGAACAGTAAAATAGAGAGAATAACATACATTGTGTGTGTGTATAAATTTCTACTCCCTCTTTGTTAGATATCCATGTTATAAATCCCAAATCCAAAAGCTGTTAAGTTTTGGAAAAATTATTGAAACTTTGAATATAAATTTCTCTCTATTATCATATATAGCTGGGTAAGTTCTTAGCCTCCTCCCTGAATTGAAAGCAATACATGCCCTGTGTAATTGTGAGTGTCCATTGTCACCCCCAGAAGGCTCGCTCAGCTACTGAACAATGGATGGGATGAACCCTTGCCCCCTTCACTGATGGGTCTTGTGGATGATTTCTCCAGATGGGATTTTGGTTCTGATTGGGGAACTTACCTGCATTTTACCATTGTACCCTTGGTCTGCTCAGAACCCTGGGAAAAATGTATAATCCCTAGAGATTTAAGGTGACTTTTTTTTTTTTTTTTTGCTTAAGTGTGTTGTTGTTGTTCTGTGCTGTCGAGTCAGTTCTGATTCACAGTGACCCTATGTATAATGGAACGAAACACTGCCTGGTCCTGTGCCATCCTCACAATCCTTGCTATGTTTGAGATCATTGTTGCATCTTCTTTGTCAATCCACCTCATTGAGGGTCTTCCTCTTTTTCACTAACCCTCTGCTTTACCATGAATGCAGTGCTTCTTCAGGGACTGGTCCCTCCTGATAACATGTCCTAAGTACATGAAATGAAATCTTGCCATCCTTGTTTCTAAGGCCCGTTCTGGCTGTACTTCTCCCAAAGACAGAATTTTTCATTCTTCTGACAGTCCATAGTATAGTCAATATTCTTCAACAACACCATAATTCAAAGGCATCAATTCTTATTCAGTCTTCCTTATTCATTGTACAGATTTGCGAGCATATCAGGCTTGGGTTCAAAAAAAAAAAAAAAAACCAGTTGCCATTGAGTCGATTCTGACCCCTAGCTACCCTATAGGACAGAGTAGAACTGCCCCCATAGAGTTTCCAAGGAGGGCCTGGTAAATTTGAACTGTGACCTTTTGGTTAGCAGCGGTAGCACTTAACCACTATACTACCAGGGTTTCCAGGTTTGGGTTAGGCTCACCTTAATAGTCAAAGTGGCATCTTTGCTCTTGTGCCATCTTGCTTTTCAACACTTTAAAGACGTCTTTTGCAGCAGATTTGCCCAATGCAATATGTCATTTGATTTCCTAACTGCTGCTTCCATGGGTGTTGATTGTGGATCAAAGTAAAATGAAATCTTTGACAACTTCAGTATTTTCTCCATTTATCATGAAGTTACTTATTGGTACAGTTGTGAGGATTCTAGTTTTCTTTATGCTGAGGTGTAATCCATACTGAAGGCTGTGGTCTTAGATCTTCATCGGTAAGTGCTTCAAATACTCTTTGCCTTCAGCAACCAAGGTTGTGTCATCTGCTTATAGAAGGTTGTTAATAAATCTTCCTCCAGTCCTGATGCTGTGTTCTTCTTCATATAGTCCAGGTTCTTGGGTTATTTGTTCAGCATGAAGATTGAATAAGTATGGTGAAATAATACAATCTTGATACATGCATTTCCCGATTTTAATCACACAGTATCCCCTTGTTCTGTTAGAAGGACTGCTTCTTAAGCTATGTGCAGGTTTTGCATGATCGCAAAGAAGTGTTCTGAATCCCATTCTTAGCAATGTTATCCATAATTTGTTAGGATCCACACAGTCAAATGCCTTTGCATAATCAATAAAACACAGGTTAAACATCTTTGTGGTATTCTCTGCTTTCAACCAAGATCCATCTGGCATCAGCAATGATATTCCTCATCCTGCATCCTCTTCCGAATGCAATTTGACTTTCTGGCAGTTCTCTGTTGATGTACTGCTTCCACCATTTTTGAATTATCTTCAGTAAAACTTTATTTCTGTGTAATTATATCAGTAATGATATTGTTTGATGATTTCTGCATCCCTTTGGATCTGCTCCAGTCGATCGGCCAGGTAGCTGACTTCCAATGTTCTTGGCATAGATGAGTGAGCACCTCCAGTGCTGCATCTATTTGTGGAAAAGTCTCAGTTGGTATTCTGTCAATTCCTGGAACCTTATTTTACACCAATGCAGCTTGGATTTCTTCCTTCAGTACCATAGGTTCTTGATCATATCTTACCTCCTGAAACAGTTGAACGTTGTAGTGACTCTGTATTCCTTCCATTTTCTTTTGATGCTTCCTGCATCATTCAATTTTTTGCCCACAGAATTCTTCAGTATTGCAACTCAAGGCTTGAATTTTTTCTTCAGTTCTTTCAGCTTGAGAAATGCTGAGCATGTTCTCCCTTTTGGTTTTCTAACTTCAAGTCTTTGTGCATTTCCTGATAATACTTTACTTTGTATTCTCAAGCCTCCCTTTGAAACCTTCTGTTCAGTTCTCTTACTTCCTCATTTTTTCCTTTCGCTTTAAGCACTCTAATTTCAAGAGCAAGTTCCAGAGTCATTTCTGACATTCATTTCATCCTTTCGTTTGTTTGTTTCCTATCTGTTGAGTGACCTTTTGTTTTGTTCATGTATGATGTCATCCCACAACTTGTCTGGTCTTCACTAATTAGTGTTCAATGTGTCAAATCTGTTCTTGAGATGGTCTCTAAATTCAGGTGGAATATACTCAAAATTGTACTTTGGCTCTCGTGGACCTGTTTTAATTTTCTTCAGCTTCAACTTGAACTTCCAAATAAGCAACTGATGGTCTGTTCCACAGTCAGCCTCTGGCCTTGTTCTGAGTGATGATATTGAGCTTCTCCATCTTCTTTTTCCACATGGCTTCTAATCAAAAGGTCAGCAGTTCAAATCCATCAGCTGCTCCTTGGAAGCCTTGTGGGGCAGTTCTATTCTGTCCCACAGTGTCACTAAGAGGTGGAACCAACTTGATGACAACAGGTTTGTTTTTTTGGTTTTCATTATCTCTATTCACAGTTGTAGTCCATTTGATTCCTGTGTGTTCCATCTGGTAAGGTCCATGTGTACAGTTGCTGTTTATGTGGTTGAAAAAAAGCTATTTTCAATGAATAAGTCATTAGTCTTGCAAAATTCTATCATGTTATCTCCCACGTTATTTCTATCACCAAGGCCATATGTCCTAGTCATCTGGAGCTGCTCTAACAGAAATGCCACAAGTGGATGACTTTAACAAAGAGAAATTTATTTTCTCAGAGTCTAGAAGTCCAAATTCAGGGCGTCAGCTCCAGGGAAATGCTTTCTCTCTTTGTCGGCTTTGGAGGAAGTTCCTTCTCATCAACTTCCCTGGACTAGGAGCTCCTTTTCACAGGAACCACTGGTCTAAAGGATGTGTTTTGCTCCTGGTGCTTCTTTCTTGGTGGTATGAGGTCCCCAACTCCCTGCTTGCTTCCCTTTCCTTTTATCTCTTGTAAGGTAAAAGGTGGTAAAAGACCACATACCAGGGAAACTCCCTTTACAGATCAGGGATGTGAACTGGATAAGGGTGGTGTTACAATCCCGTCTCCAACATAATATTGTAATCACAAAATGGAGGACAACCACACAATACTGAGAATCATGGCCTAACCAAGTCGACACATATTTTGGGGGGATGCAATTCAGTCCTTGACACCATATTTTCCAATTACTGATCCTTCTTTGTTTCCAACTTTTGCATTCCAATCACCAGTAATTATCAATTCATCTTTTTATAAATATTTTTAACTTTATTTTTTTATTGCATTTTAGGTGAGAGTTTACACAGCAAATTAATTTCTCATTAAACAATTAATACGCAAATTGTTTTGTGATATTGGTTGCCAACCCCTGAGTGTGCCAACACTCCCCCTCTCTCTATGCAGGTTTCCCATTTCTAATCATGCACTTTTCCTGTCTTTCCCTGCCTTCTTATCTTTGCTTTTGGGCAGTTGTGCCCATTTAGTCTAGTATGAACTACAGGGCACATTTCTCCTGTGTGTTATTGTTTGTTTTATAGACCAGTCTAATCTTTGGCAGAAAGGTGAACTTCAGGAGTGACTTTGCTTCTGAGTTAAAAGATTGTCCAGGGACCATACTCTCGGAGTTTCTCTAGTCTCTGTCAGACCAGCAAGTCTGGTCTTTTTTTCTGTGAATATGAATGTTGTTCTACATTTTTCTCCTGCTCTGTCTAGGACTCTCTATTGTGATCCCTGTCAGAGCATTTGGTAGCTGGGCACCATCTAGTTGTTCTGGGTTCAGGCTGGCAGAGGCTGTGGTATATCTATGCATCTTGATTGCATGTTTGACCAATTTCAGACTGCAGAAGTTGGTAAAAATCTTCAATTTCTTCACCTTTTGCATTAGTGGTTGGTGCACAAATTTGAATAATAGTGGATTTTACAGCCAAAAAGAGCATTTCAAATCTATTCTGAAATACAATGCTGTCACTGATAGAATAATACCCACATGCCCACAAGGAGGACCAGTTAATATGACTATTATTATTCAAATTATTACCTGAGGACCTCTATGGGTGGAATATTCAGGAGTCAAACCAACTACATCTGTGGAAACAGACAATGGAGAAGCTCAATATCATCACTCAGAACAAAGCTAGGGGCTAACTGTGGAATAGACCATCAGTTGCCCATTTGCAAGTTCAAGTTGAAGCTGAAGAAAATTAAAACAAGTCCATAAGAGCCAAAGTACAACCCTGAGCATATCCCACCTGAATTTAGAGACCATCTCAAGAATAAATTTGATGCATTGAACAGTAATGACTGAAGACCAGACAAGTTATGAGATGACATCAAGGACATCATACTTGAAGAAAGAAATAGATCATTAAAAAGATAGGGGGAAAAAAAAGACATCAAAATGGATGTCAGAAATGACTCTGAAACCTGGTCTTTTACTTAGAGTAGTTAAAGTGAAAGAAAAAAACGATGAACTGAACAGCAGATTTCACAGGGTGGCTTGAGAAGATAAAGTATACTATTATCATGAAACGCACAAAGACCTGGAGTTGGAAAACCAAAAAGGAGAACAACTTAACATTTCTGAAGCTGAAAAAACTGAAGAAAAAAAATTCAAACCTCGGGTTGCAATACTGAAGAATTCTGTGGGCAAAAATTGAATGACGCAAGAAGCATCAAAAGAAGATGAAAGGAATACACAGTCACTGAACTAAAAAGAACTGATCAACATTCAACCATTTCAGGAGGAAGCATATGATCAAGAACCAATGGCACTGAAGGAGGAAGTCCAAGCTGCACTGAAGGCATTGGCAAAAAACAAGGCTCCAGGAATTGACGGAATGCCAACTGAGATGTTTCAACAAATGGATGCAGCGGTGGAGGTGCTCACTCATCTATGTCAGGAAATTTGACAGTCAGTTACCTGGCCAACCAGCTGGAAGAGATCTGTATTCGTGCCCGTTCCAAAGAAAAGTGATCCAATGGGATGCAGAAATCATCAAATATCATTGCTATCACATGCAATTAAGAAGATGCTGAAGATAATTCAGAAATGATTGCAGCAGTACATTGACAGGGAACAGCCAGGAATTCAAGCTGCGCTCAGAAGGGAATGTGGAATGAAGGGTATGACTGCTCATGTCAGATGGATCCTGGCTGAGAGCAGAGAATACCAGAAAGATGTTTGTCTGTGTTTTTTGACTATACAAAGGCATTCGACTATGTGGATCATAAGAAATTATGGATAACATTGCGAAGAAAGGAAATTCCAGAATACTTAATTGTGCTCATGTAAACTGTCTACATAGACCAAAAGGCAGTCATTCTAAGACAGGAGCAAAGGCCCTGACATCGGAGGGTGCCTGTCTGAGAAATAGTGAAGAGACTGGTGTGGTTAGAGGAGAAGCAAGTAAAAGAGGAATAGGCTATACTATCAGAGAGGTAATAGGGGGGTAAGTGTAGAACCTAGAGACTTAATAAGACAGAGAACAAAGGGGCCCCCACATCTGCAAACAAAGTAACAAGAAATGGACCAGGGTGCAGAAACAAAGCCATTCCCCAGAACAATAGCCCACAAACTTCTTTAGAGTTGTCTTTCAGAAGCAGCTAGAGAAGACTAGGCCCAGGGACAAGCGCAGAACATCCACCTGTGGCCGCTGTGTGATGTTCCACCAGGGGCAATAAGGGACTACGCCTCCAGCTGGGGAATCAAACCTGGGGAGCTAGAGACTGCACAGGTATGACACCTCATAATAAGTCCTGCTACAAACCCCAGAGGCCTCTGGGACAGGAGCCATCTTGGAAGACTGCTGTGTGCATACCTTAGTCAATATATCCCTGCCTGTGCCCATGAATAAACATGAATCTTTTCCTGCCCAAGAACTTTTAAAAACTTGGGCCATCTTTTGTTCTGTGAGATGAGGGTAAGCGTTGCTCTAGGCCCTCCTCATCTCTGCTTTCGAGCCTCTTCAATAAAGCTTTGCTCATGTGGAAAACTACGTGCCTTACCTGCTCATTCTTGACCAGTGAGAGGCAAGAACCTTATTCTGGTAACAATTCAAACAGAACAAGGGAATAATGTATGGTTTAAAATCAGGAAATGTGTGTGTCATGAATAAAATGTCCATTTGAGCAAAGTTACAGAATATAAAGGAAACAAATTCTGACTGTTTGCTTTCTTTCATTGGTATAAGGAGGTTTCTAAATGTAATTTGGGTTAAAAAATTGCCTCTCTATTCTTTAGTTAAAGCTAATGAAAAATTTAAGAAACTTTCTAAGCAACACCTTCAAACAATATTCAGGTTTAGGTACTGTTGACATTTCCAATGGCCTTCCTTCTTTTTTGTTAGGGTTTGAAACTGGAAATGCAGATATAGTTATAAATAAAAAAAATTGACTGACAAAGCATTCCATCACATCAACATCAATATTTGGCTGAACCTTTTGTAGAGACCTTAGATATTAAAAATGAAAAATCCTCCTGAAGAAATTATACTCTTTGTCTGAAAGATAGATCATTTTGTTTAACATGGAAGGTTTCTCCTCCTTTAGTTTCATACTTAGGAATTAATAAGTGTGCGTTTTTGATCAAGTGGCTTGATATAATTCTCAAGGATGTACATTATGTCAAAACCAGCTATACGACACTCTTTTGTGTATGTCAAAATCTCTCATTATACATCTATACTTTCATCCCTCCCCTAACAGATTGAAGGTAATTAGATATTTCTGAAGACTGCTCTAATTTTCTGCCCCATTCTTTTTCCTTCTCTTGAGAACCTTTAAAAATTAAGTGATCAAAAATATCATTCAGTTGTTATGCATATTCTCTGGGCATGTTTCGTTGAGATAAACAGTCAAATTTGTCTAAAAAAGAAACGAAAGAGCTATCTATTTTTTTCTTTGTGTGCACTGAAAAGTTATGTTCATAATAGCTTTTGTTACTATGGCTACAAGACAATAACAAAAGGCTTCAATGTCAAGATAAAAGGAAACCTTGACAAGATTCAGAGTCTTTAGCAATTAGTTTACCATAAAAACATTAGTGCAATATTTTGGGTTGTTCACGATGAAGGTAAAATTTCTTGTGATTGAAGCTTCCTAAGTTTAAGAGCTAAGTAATTTTCCACTATTTATGTAACTTGTTTAAAGTAAAAAATCATATGTATAAAATTGTATTCAACTAAATAAAATGATAATGTGGACGTCATGTTTATTAATATATTTTTATTTTAGAATAGTTTTAGAAGTACAGGAAAGTCACAAAGATATAATATAGTGTTCCCATATACCACACACCACTCAATTTCCCCAATTACTGACATCTTACATTAATATGGTACATTTCTCACAATTAACAAAGCAATATTGATACATTATGATTAACTGAAGTCCATATTTTATTCAAATTTCCTTAGTTTTCACCTAATATCCTTTTCCTGTTCCAAGATCCCATCCAGGTTCCCACACTACCTTTAGCCTTCATGTTTCCTTAAGCTCCTCTTGGCTGTAGTAATTTCTCAGGATTTCCTTGTTTTTGATGACTTTGTCAGTTTTGAGAAGTGCTGGTCAATTATTTTGCAGAATTTCCCTCAACTGACATTTGTAGAATATTTTTCTATGATTAGACTGGATTTACAGAGTTTTGGGGAGGAAGACCACAGAGATAAAGTATTATTCTCATGACATTATATTAAGGGCACACACTATCAACATCACTTATGACTGTTAATATTGATCTCGCCCACCTGGTTGAGGTAGTGTTTGTCAGTTTTCTCTCCTATAAAGTTATTCTTTTTCCCCTTTCCAAACTGTGGTCTTTGGAAAACAGTCACTAAATGCAGCCCACACTAAAAGAGTGGGGAGTTATGTTCTACCTCCTTGAGTGTGGAATAGGTACAAATATTATTTGAAATTCTGAAAAGGGAATTTGTCAATTTTTCCATATTTATTATGTGTGTATGGGAGGGGGGGTT
This sequence comes from Loxodonta africana, assembly GCF_030014295.1. Taxonomy (NCBI): domain Eukaryota; kingdom Metazoa; phylum Chordata; class Mammalia; order Proboscidea; family Elephantidae; genus Loxodonta; species Loxodonta africana. The sequence continues at coordinate 4,007,902 of NC_087354.1, forward strand.
CTCTCTTTTTCCTCTTTTTTTTAAGCACCTCCTTACTTGCAGTCACAACAATATGCCCCAGGCTCATTTTGAATATTTCATGCCAAGCCTAGAATCAGTACATTTCTCCAAGGAACCCTGGCTTCTTTTATTGGAGAATGGTACTAGAAACCAAGACCTGGGTGCAGTGCTAGGTGTGTTTTATAGCTCTGGTCTCTCAGCCAACAGACCAAGAAATATATTTGTATATCTTAACTCCTGTATATACACATATCTCATATATCTACATGCATCCATCTATATGAAACTAAACGTAGTTCATACTGATCTCTTCAACTCTAATCCATTACCCTAGAATCATTCTATCCTTCTTTCATTGCTTATGCATAACCTTCCATTCCAATAGTGAGAAACCTGGCTCCTACCATCTGCCATCTATTTACTCAATTTTTCTTTTCACTACACTTGTATACTAGTTTCAGACGTGTAAATTCACAGCCCCATAGGAAACAACTTTATCAACTAGAGTACAGTGCTTATATGCGATTCCTTTTGCCTTCAGTCCTACAGATCCCACTCATTTCTAAAGTTGCTTAGGTCAGCACCTTTTTCCCCAACCTCTTCAGTGAGGTTGTTTCATACGTTTATAATACAGTGAGATTCTTTTGTCACAGTCTGAATTCCACGTTGAGATTCTTTAACCTTCCAAATAACTTTTTTTTTAATTTGTGTTCATTAAGATCCACTTTTTTTTTGTTAACTTTTATTGAGCTTCAAGTGAACGTTTACAAATCAAGTCAGACTGTCACATATAAGTTTATATACACCTTACTCCGTACTCCCACTTGCTCTCCCCCTAATGCGTAAGCCCTTCCAGTCTCTCCTTTCGTGACAATTTTGTCAGCTTCCAACACTCTCTATCCTCCCATCCCCCCTCCAGACAGGAGATGCCAACACAGTCTCAAATGTCCACCTGATATAATTAACTCACTCTTCATCAGCATCTCTCTCCTACCCACTGTCCAGTCCCTTTCATGTCTGATGAGTTATCTTCGGGAATGGTTCCTGTCCTGGACCAACAGAAGGTTTGGGGACCATGACCACTGGGATTCCTCTAGTCTCAGTCAGACCATTAAGTCTGGTCTTTTTGTGTGAATTTGGGGTCTGCATCCCACTGTTCTCCTGCTCCCTCAGGGGTTCTCTGTTGTGCTCCCTGTCAGGGCAGTCATCGATTGTGGCCGGGCACCAACTAGTTCTTCTGGTCTCAGGATGATGTAGATCTCTAGTTCATGTGGCCCTTTCTGTCTCTTGGGCTCTTAGTTATCGTGTGACCTTGGTGTTCTTCATTCTCCTTTGATCCAGGTGGGTGGAGACCAATTGATGCATCTTAGATGACCGCTTGTTAGCATTTAAGACTCCAGACGCCACATTTCAAAGTGGGATGCAGAATGTTTTCATAATAGAATTATTTTGCCAATTGACTTAGAAGTCCCCGCAAACCATGGTCCTCAAACCCCCGCCCTTGCTCCGCTGACCTTCGAAGCGTCCAGTTTATCCCAGAAACTTCTTTGCTTTTGGTCTAGTCCAGTTGCGCCGACCTTCCATGCATTGAGTATTGTCCTTCCCTTCTCCTAAAGCAGTTCTTATCTACTAATTAATCAGTAAAAAACCCTCTCCCACCCTCCCTCCCTCCGCCCCTTGTAACCACAAAAGTATGTGCTCTTCTCAGTTTATACTATTTCTCAAGATCTTATAATAGTGGTCTTATACAATATTTGTCCTTTTGCCTCTGACTCATTTCGCTCAGCATAATGCCTTCCAGGTTCCTCCATGTTATGAAATGTTTCACAGATTCGTCAGTGTTCTTTATCGATGCGTAGCATTCCATTGTGTGAATATGCCACAATTTATTTAACCATTCATCTGTCGATGGACACCTTGGTTGCTTCCAGCCTTTTGCTATTGTAAACAGAGCTGCAATAAACATGGGTGTGCATATATCCGTTCGTGTGAAGGCTCTTATTTCTCTAGGGTATATTCCGAGGAATGAGATTTCTGGGTTTTATGGTAGTTCTATTTTTAACTGTTTAAGAAAACGCCAGATAGATTTCCAAAGTGGTTGTACCATTTTACATTCCCACCAGCAGTGTATAAGAGTTCCAATCTCTCCGCAGCCTCTCCAACATTTATTATTTTGTGTTTTTTGGATGAATGCCAGCCTTGTTGGAGTGAGATGGAATCTCATCGTAGTTTTAATTTGCATTTCTCTAATGGCTAGTGATCGAGAGCATTTTCTCATGTGTCTGTTAGCTGCCTGAATATCTTCTTTAGTGAAGTGTGTGTTCATATCCTTTGTTCACTTCTTCATTGGGTTGTTTGTCTTTTCGTGGTTGAGTTTTGACAGAATCATATAGATTTTAGAGATCAGGCGCTGGTCAGAGATGTCATAGCTGAAAATTCTTTCCCAGTCTGTAGGTGGTCTTTTTACTCTTTTGGTGAAGTCTTTAGATGAGCATAGGTGTTTGATTTTTAGGAGCTCCCAGTTATCTGGTTTCTCTTCGTCATTTTTGGTAATGTTTTGTATTCTGTTTATGCCTTGTATTAGGGCTCCTAAGGTTGTCCTTATTTGTTCTTCCATGATCTTTATCGTTTTAGTCTTTATGTTTAGGTCTTTGATGCACTTGGAGTTAGTTTTTGTGCATGGTGTGAAGTATGGGTCCTGTTTCATTTTTTTGCAAATGGATATCCAGTTATGCCAGCACCGTTTGTTAAAAAGACTATCTTTTCCCCAATTAACTGACACTGGGCCTTTGTCAAATATCAGCTGCTCATATGTGGATGGATTTATATCTGGGTTCTCAATTCTGTTCCACTGGTCTATGTGTCTGTTGTTGTACCAGTACCAGGCTGTTTTGACTATTGTGGCTGTATAATAGGTTCTGAAATCAGGTAGAGTGAGGCCTCCCACTTTCTTCTTCATTTTCAGTAATGCTTTGCTTATCCGAGGCTTCTTTCCCTTCCATATGAAGTTGGTGATTTGTTTCTCTATCACATTAAAAAATGACATTGGAATTTGGATCGGAAGTGCATTGTGTGTATAGATGGCTTTTGGTAGAATAGACATTTTTACTATGTTAAGTCTTCCTATCCATGAGCAAGGTATGTTTTTCCACCGAAGTAGGTCCTTTCTAATTTCTTGTAGTAGTGCTTTGTAGTTTTCTTTGTATAGGTCTTTTACATCTTTGGTAAGATTTATTCCTAAATATTTTATCTTCTTGGGGGCTACTGTGAATGGTATTGATTTGGTTATTTCCTCTTCGATGTTCTTTTTGTTGATGTAGAGGAATCCAAGTGATTTTTGTATATTTATCTTATAACCTGAGACACTACCAAACTCTTCTATTAGTTTCAGTAGTTTTCTGGAGGATTCCTTAGGGTTTTCTGTGTATAAGATCATGTCATCTGCAAATAGAGATAATTTTACTTCCTCCTTGCCAATCCGGATGCCCTTTATTTCTTTGTCTAGCCTAATTGCTCTGGCTAGGACTTCTAGCACAATGTTGAATAAGAGTGGTGATAAAGGGCATCCTTGTCTGGTTCCTGTTCTCAGGGGAAGTGCTTTCAGGCTCTCTCCATTTAGAGTGATGTTGGCTGTTGGCTTTGTATAGATGCCCTTTATTATGTTGAGGAATTTTCCTTCAATTCTTATTTTGCTGAGAGTTTTTATCATAAATGGGTGTTGGACTTTGTCAAATGCCTTTTCTGCATCAATTGATAAGATCATGTGGTTTTTGTCTTTGGTTTATTTATATGGTGGATTACATTAATGGTTTTTCTAATATTAAACCAGCCTTGCATACCTGGTATAAATCCCACTTAGTCGTGGTGAATTATTTTTTTGATATGTTGTTGAATTCTATTGGCTAGAATTTTGGTGAGGATTTTTGCATCTATGTTCATGAGGGATATAGGTCTGTAATTTTCTTTTTTTGTGATGTCTTTACCTGGTTTTGGTATCAGGGACATGGTGGCTTCATAGAATGAGTTAGGTAGTATTCCGTCATTTTCTATGCTTTGAAATACCTTTAGCAGTAGTGGTGTTAACTCTTCTCTGAAAGTTCGGTAGAACTCTGCAGTATAGCCATCCGGGCCAGGGCTTTTTTTTGTTGGGAGTTTTTTGATTACTGTTTCAATCTCTTTTTTTGTTATGGGTCTATTTAGTTGTTCTACTTCTGATTGTGTTAGTTTAGGTAGGTAGTGTTTTTCCAGGAATTCATCCATTTCTTCTAGGTTTGCAAATTTGTTAGAGTACTATTTTTCGTAATAATCTCATATGATTCTTTTAATTTCAGTTGGGTCTGTTGTGATGTGGCCCTTCTCGTTTCTTATTCGGGTTATTTGTTTCCTTTCCTGTATTTCTTTAGTCAGTCTAGCCAATGGTTTATCAATTTTGTTAATTTTTTCAAAGAACCAGCTTTTGGCTTTGTTAATTCTTTCAATTGTTTTTCTGTTCTCTAATTCATTTAGTTCAGCTCTAATTTTTATTATTTGTTTTCTTCTGGTGCCTGATGGATTCTTTTGTTGTTTGCTTTCAATTTGTTCAAGTTGTAGGGACAGTTCTCTGATTTTGGCTCTTTCTTCTTTTTGTATGTGTGCATTTATCGATATAAATTGACCTCTGAGCACTGCTTTTGCTGTGTCCCAGAGGTTTTGATAGGAAGTGTTTTCATTCTCGTTGCATTCTATGAATTTCCTTATTCCCTCCTTAATGTCTTCTATAACCCAGTCTTTTTTCAGGAGGGTATTGTTCAGTTTCCAAGTATTTGATTTCTTTTCCCTAATTTTTCTGTTATTGATTTCCACTTTTATGGCCTTGTGGTCTGAGAAGATGCTTTGTAATATTTCGATGTTTTGGATTCTGCAAAGTTTTGTTTTATGACCTAATATGTGGTCTATTCTAGAGAATGTTCCATGTGCACTAGAAAAAAAAGTATGCTTTGCAGCAGTTGGGTGGAGAGTTCTGTATAAGTCAATGAAGTCAAGTTGGTTGATTGTTGTAATTAGGTCTTCCGTGTCTCTATTGAGCTTCTTACTGGATGTTCTGTCCTTCTCCGAAAGTGGTGTGTTGAAGTCTCCTACTATAATTGTGGAGGTGTCTATCTCACTTTTCAGTTCTGTTAAAATTTGATTTATGTATCTTGCAGCTCTGTCATTGGGTGCATAAATATTTAATATGGTTATATCTTCCTGATCAATTGTCCCTTTTATCATTATGTAGTGTCCTTCTTTATCCTTTGTGGTGGATTTGACTTGAAAGTCTATTTTGTCAGAAATTAATTTTGCTACTCCTTTTCTTTTTTGATTGTTGTTTGCTTGATATATTTTTTCCATCCTTTGAGTTTTAGTTTGTTTGCGTCTCTAAGTCTAAGGTGTGTGTCTTGTAGGCAGCATATAGATGGATCGTGTTTCTTTATCCAGTCCGTGACTCTCTGTCTCTTTTTTGGTGCATTTAGTCCATTTACATTCAGCCTAATTATAGATAAGTAAGTGTTTAGTGTTGTCATTTTGATGCCTTTTTATGTGTGTTGTTGACAATTTCATTTTCCCACTTACTTTTTTGTGCTGAGACGTTTTTCTTTGTAAATTGTGTATTCCTCATTTTCATAGTATTTGACTTTATGTTTGCTGAGTCGTTAAGTTTTTCCTGGTTTTTATTTTGAGTTATGGAGTTGTTATACCTCTTAGTGGTTACCTTAATATTTACCCCTATTTTTCTAAGTAAAAACCTAACTTGTATTGTCCTATATCGCCTTGTATCCCTCTCCATATGGCAGTTCTATGCCACCCTTATTTAGTCCCTGTTTTTGATTATTGTGATCTTTTACGTATTGACTTCAATGATTCCCTCTTTGGAGCATTTTTTTTTTTTTTTTAATTAATCTTAATTTGTTTTTCTGATTTCCGTATTTGAGTTGATATCAGGATGTTCTGTTCTGTGACCTTGTGTTGTGCTGGTATCTGACATTATTGGTTTTTTGACCAAACACTTTCCTTTAGTATTTCTTGTAGCTTTGGTTCGGTTTTTGCAAATTCTCTAAGCTTGTGTTTATCTGTAAATATCTTAATTTCGCCTTCATATTTCAGGGAGAGTTTTGGGGGATATATGATCCTTGGCTGGCAGTTTTTCTCCTTCAGTGCTCTGTATATGTCATCCCATTGCCTTCTTGCCTGCATGGTTTCTGCTGAGTAGTCTGAACTTATTCTTATTGATTCTCCCTTGAAGGAGACCTTTCTTTTCTCCCTGGCTGCTTTTAAAATTTTCTCTTTATCTTTGGTTTTGGCAAGTTTGAGGATAATATGTCTTGGTGTTTTTCTTTTTGGATCAATCTTAAATGGGGTTTGATGAGCATCTTGGATAGATATCCTTTCATCTTTCATGATGTCAGGGAAGTTTTCTGTCAGCAGATCTTCAACTATTCTCTCTGTGTTTTCTGTCCTCCCTCCCTGTTCTGGGACTCCAATCACACGCAAGTTATCCTTCTTGATCGAGTCCCACGTGATTCTTAGGGTTTCTCCATTTTTTTTTTAATTCTTTTATCTGATTTTTTTTCAGCTATGTTGGTGTTAATTCCCTGGTCCTCCAGATTTCCCACTCTGCATTCTAATTGCTCCAGTCTGTTCCTCTGACTTCCTATTGCGTTGTCTAATTCTGTAATTTTATTGTTAATCTTTTGGATTTCTACATGCTGTCTCTCTATGGGTTCTTGCAACTTATTAATTTTTCCGCTATGTTCTTGAATAATCTTTTTGAGTTCTTCAACTGTTTTATCAGTGTGTTCCTTGGCTTTTTCTGCAGTTTGCCTTATTTCATTTCTGAGGTCATCCCTGATGTCTTGAAGCATTCTGTAAATTAGTTTTTTATATTCTGTATCTGATAATTCCAGGATTGTATCTTCATTTGGTAAAGATTTTGATTCTTTAGTTTGAGGGGTTGTAGAAGCAGTCATGGTCTGCTTCTTTATGTGGTTTGAAATCGACTGCTGTCTCTGAGCCATCACTAAGATATTGTAGTGATTCTATATTTGCTCACTGAGTCTTATCTTGTTTTGTTTTCTTTCAATATATGTGGATGGGCTACTAGATTGTGCTGTCTTGATTGTTGTAGCCCTTGACTTACTTATGACCTATTACCAGCTGGTTTGGGCTGTTGCCAGATATATATGCCTGAGTCTATTCACTATTCTTGAGTAGAATCTGATTTTGGGTCATCAGTGTGTGCTGCACCCTAACACCTATCCACCTCGAGAAGTAGTGGTGATAGTTGTGTGCACCAGATTCTATTAGCAGCTGGGGTTCACACTCCGGGGGGGGGGCAGGATGCTGACAGGCTTCCCCCAAGTGTCAATGATGTAGGTGTGTCTCTATTCCTAAAGCACCTTGGTGGGAGGGCTCTGCAGCTGTACCTTAGGCCCCCAATGCAAGTACCTTTACAGATTGGTAGGTGTCACCCTCCTCAGACCCCCAACGCAAGAGGCTAGTTGGTTTGGGGGGAGCTTCAGCCCTCAGTTCCCTGTTGTGTGTCAGTGAGGGCTCTGTTGAATAAGCAGAGATATCAGACCTGGGAAACTTGTTTTTCCAGTAAATCCGCTAAAAAAAAAATGCGGTCAGATCCCTATCAGAAATGCCTTTGCATTATAATAGCCACCTTGTTCCCCGTAGGGATGAAAGCCCGAGATATGGATCATATACGCTTGGCTGGAGCTGTTTCTGTGTTTTTAGTCCAATTAGGGAAGGATTTTTGGTCCCTGCGTTTTTTGTGATTGCTTCTCTCAGGCCGGAAGAATGGGTTAGGAAAAGCCGGAAAAAAAAAAAAAGGAAAAGAAAAGCCGCGGAGCCGGAGCCATTCTCCCTCTGGCTCAGGAAATTCCAATGTTAATGAAGCCACATGGGAAGGGGAGGGGAGGGTTCAGAAAAACAGGAGAGAGTAGCATCCCGGAATATAGCCAAAGTTGCTTATCTTGCTTGGGCTGACTATTTTATCTGAGATTCCCGAGGGGCATGTCGCCTATTTGTGCTGTCTGTGTAGAGATTGCCCCCGAGGATCTGGCCCGCAGAAGCCGTGATCAGTTCCTCCGCTGCCAGTCCAAAGTCTGGCGCCAAGGTTCTCCAGCTGGGACTCTGCACTCTCAGCTCCAAAACCAGTCACTGCCTCCCCGGAACTTCTCCTCCCACCAGCCGTGTCTCCGCGTGGCCCACGCAGACTGGCTGGGCCCCCTCCTGGGGGTCAGTTCAGGAGGGTAGGGCTGCTCCCCGTGTTTGCACCTTCACAGGATATCCTGCTCAGCTCTCCTGTGCTCAGTCCAAAGCCCTGCGCCAAGGTTCCCCAGCTGCGATGCTGCACTCCCAGCTCCAAAACCAGTCGCTGCCTCCCTGGGACTTCTCCTCCCACCAGCCACGTCGCTGCGCCGTCTGCGCTGATCAGCTGAGCCCCCTCCCGGGGTCAGTTCAGGGAGGTAGGGCTGCGCCTCGTGTTTGCCCCGTCACAGGATGTTGTGTTCAGCTCCCCTGCGCCCAATCCTAAGCCTGGAGCCAAGGTTACCTGACTGGGACGCTGGCTCCAGGCTCTGAAAACAGTCTCTGCTTCTCCGTAGTTGTTTGTTCTCCGTCTCTGTCACTCAGGTCAACTCTTTAAATCTGTTTGTTGTTCAGGGTTCATAGATTGTCACGTATGTGATCGATTCACTTGTTTTTCCGAGTCTTTGTTGCAAGAGGGTTCCGAGGTAGCGTCTACCTAGTCAGCCATGTTGGCCCCCCAACTAAGATCTACTTTTTGTGCTGTAAATTTCAATGGGTTTTGGCAAATGCATAGGGTCATATATCTGTCATTAGGTGTTATACAAAATATTTTCACCACCCTAAAAATTTCCTTATGCTTCCACTTGCCTTATTCCCCTAGCCTCTGGCAACTACTGTTTATTGTCTCTAGAGTTTTGCCTTTACCTATATGTCATATACATGGAATAGTACATTAGGTAGCCTTTTCAGATTGGCTTCTTTCACTTAGCAACAGGCATTGAAGTTTCAAATGTTTTTATGTGGCTTGATAGCACATTCCTTTTTATTGCTGAATGGTATTCCTTTGTATTCCATCCACAGTTTGTTCATCCACTCACCTATTGAAAGCTATCTTGGTTGCTTCCAGCTTTTTTGATGATTATAAATAGCACTGCTATAAATATGTGCGTGCAGGTATTGTGTGGATATAGGTTTTCAAATTAGTTTGGCAAATACCTAATGCAATTCCTGGAGCATATAGTAGGTCTATGTTTATCTTCTTAAGAAACTACCAAACTGTCTTCTAAAGTGAGTATACCATTTTGCATTTCCATCAGCAATGAGAGTTCCTGTTGCTCCACATCCTTGCCAGCAAATGATTTTATCAGTTTTATTTATTTATTTATTAGCCATTCTGACAGATGTATGAAGCCCTGCTGGCGCTGTGGTTAAGAGCTTAGCTGCTAACCAAAAGGTTGGCAGTTCAAATCCACCAGCGGCTCTTGGAAACCCTGTGGGGCAGGCTTACTCTGTCCTATAGGGTTGCTATAAGTTGGAATCAACTCGATGGCAATGGGAATAGATGTATAGTGGTATCATGTTGTTTTAATTTGCATTTCCCTAATGACAAATGGTACTGAGCACCTTTTCATATGCTTATTTGTAATCTGTGTGTTTTCTTTTGTGAGATGTCTGTTATGACCTTTGGCCCCATAAGCAATCAAGGGTTCCCCTACTACATCAAGAAGACATTCTTGCCTCACTGCACACGCTTAATTCCAAGTTTCATTTATTACCTGTCATAGCTTCCAGCAGCCTAAGCCGGGGCTTGCTACACCTGATGGTCAAATTACGCATAGTGGAAAAATTAGAAAACATGTGTGATCATAAAAGTATGTACCTACCTTACCCCACCACATATCATTTTAACATCCAGGAATAGATTACACAACCAATTTGTCACAATTTCTTTCAGTCTCTTTTCTTCTGTGGGATTATATTTTCTTTACATAACTAGGATATTATCTGTATCTTGCTTTATTTTACACATTTTACATTCAAACACAAAATATTTTAATGCTGTGTAATACTTCCCCACATAGATATATCATAATTTAACTAACCAGAACTAATATTGGGCATTTCGGTTATTTCCAAGCTTTTCTTATCTCAAAGCATGTTGAGATAAACCCCATGCTTCATAAATCTTTGACCTCATTTAAGATAAAATCCTAGAGTTAGAACTAACCCATTAAAAAACCAAAACCCATTGCCTATGAGTTGATTCCAACTCATAGCGACCCTATAACATAGAGTAGATCTGCCCCATAGGGTTTCCTAGGCTATAATCGTTACAGAAACAGACTGCCACATCTTTCTCCCATGGAGCGGCTGGTGGGTTCAAATTGCTGACCTTTGGGTTAGCAGCTGAGAGCTTAACCACTGTGTGCCACCGGGGCTTCTTCAGAGTTAGAACTATCATGTAAAATTTTAACAGGCTTTTAAATGATCTTTGATATACACATCTGAATTGCCTTTTCACAAACTTGTTAACATTTTACTTCTCTGGCAGGGACTGAGAATACTCATCTTTACAGTCCCACTAGCACTGAGTAATGCAGGGTTTGTTATCCTTGCCAAGCTGTCAACCCAGTGGTGTGTCTTGTGTTAATTTAGATGTATTTAATTTACTGACAAGACTGAATATTCTCTATTATGCTTGAAATCAGTTTCTTATAATAGTTTTGTAAATACTCATTTATAGCCTTAGTGACGACACACTTTGTTCTGAGTCTTAGCCACAAACTGCTTCTCTATCTTGAAAACGTGTCTTTAATCACAAAGGAAGACCAGGGGAGAGTGTGGAGAAAAGATCCTGAACTTCAATTTCGGGGAAAGCCAGATGAAGACTGCAGCCTCTTCATGTAGTAAGGTCATAACATGGGATAACAGGTTAACTCTCTTGGCCTCTGTTTCCTCTTCCGTGAAATGAGGCATAAACCACATGTCTTAGTTTGCTAGTGCTGCCATACAGAAATACCATAAGTGGATGGTTTTAAAGGACAGAAATTTATTTTCTCACAGTTCTGGAGGCTAGAAGTCCAAATCAGGGTCTTGGCCATGTCAGTTCCTTCTGAGAACCCCTTCCTAGTTTCTGGTGTCTGCTGGAGATCTTTGGTGTTTCTGGGCTTGTAAATGCATCAGTCTCCATTGTCTGTCTTCCCCAGTGTGTATGTCGCTGTGTCTGATCTGTTCTTTTTATAACTCAAAATTGATTAAGTTAGGGAGCCACCCTACTCTGGTATGGCTTCATTAACATTGCAAAAGAAAACTCCTACTTCCAAACAGGGTCATATTTACAGGTACCAAACAAACAAATTCATCACCATAGAATCAATTCCAATTTGTAGCAGCGTTTTATAGGTACAGGGGTTAAGATTTCAACACACATTTTGGGGGAATACAATTCAATTCATAACACTATGCTTCCCAGGGCTTTTATAAGGATGACATTTGATAATACATGTGACCATCCTTCTTCTTTTCAGGTTTGTTGCTCAGGATTGAGACTTTAGCTATTGTGTAAATTTTGTCCATTGTTGTGAACAGGATATTGGCCAGAGTCCTGTTAACATGGAAAGGATGGGGCTGGCCATGGGAGAAAGGAGTATAAGGGAAAGCTTGGTATTGGTGTGAGGCACTGGAATATATCCAGGTCGGCAATTTTTGTTTCTTTGTTTAAGGGTCAATTTAAGGAAAGGGCAGTTTACAAGTTATATTTATATATAAAGTTCTTCTTCTGCTTCAAAAGACGGTTAATAGTTTTCAAGCTTGTTTTCTGCCAGTCAATAAGAAAGTAAGTAGACCTACTCAAATTATTGATTTCCTATTTCTCAACAGACCCTAAGTGACCCAAAGTTGGATATGTACAAAATTATGAGCAGTCAAAGAAATACAATAACTCACTTGAGGGGAATCACAAGCTACAGATTGACATCAATGAAGCTGAACTCGTAGAAAAATCAGTTGAAGACTTTGACATAAAAGTAAGACTCAGAAGGAGATTCAATTAGAGCATAAAAATGACATTCTCAAATTTAAATTTTATAAGGAAACTGGAAAAACAGTTCACCATTTAGAGCAAGGTGCCAAAGGAATCAAAATAATGGAGGAAACATGAGGCACCAAAAGTAGTTTTAGGAAATGTAATAAGCAAATAATCAAGCAATTCTAAGAGATAAAAACAAACAAAAAAAAGACTAAATAATAAAGAAAATTTTCTCTGAGATGAATGAAGTGTTGCGTATAGAGATTGAAAAGGTTCACTGAAGAGTAAAAAGATATATATATATGCATATATGTATATATTTTTAAATAAGGAGATGTCTAGACAGACTTTTTTGGAATGCTGATATTTCAAATATAAAGAGATAATCATTTGAGCTTCCAAACTGAAAAAACAGAGTGCTTATAACTGAAATAAGAATAGCATTAGACTTCTTTTCTCTGGCACTGAGCCTCACAGACAGTGAAATAACATCTCTGAAATACTGAGAGGAAATATTGTGGTCCAAGAACATATCCTCAGCTAAAATATCATTCACTCCTCAAGGCTAAAGAAGATATTTTTAGTTAGCCATTGATTTAGAATATACCATCTGACTATTACAGCTGAATAAAATACTCGAGAAAGTTTCCAAATAAGATAATAATTGAATCAGAAAAGAAATATGATCCTTGAATCTTGCAATATCTAAAATGTAAATAAATAACTAAAGTGTCATGGGGAACTAGACTGCAAGTGTTAAGAATTATTGAAACAGAAGCAATATAATGTAAAGGCAAACCAATGGAAACATACAAAGATATTAAAAAAAATTCTATAAAGAAAACTTTGAACTTACAAACTGCAGTAAACACTGATATGGCATATTAGATATTAAATATATCCTAACAAAATTACTGAGCTTCAACGTGAAGAAAATTTTCCTTTGCCTATTTATAAATAACCACATCACAACTAATGAGAAAGGAAAACCACCCCTGCCTGCCTTCAGGCCTTCGTTTTCTCCATATAAACATTTAGTATTAAAAGATGGTAGAGCAGTATTTTCTAAAGTCTCATGGAAATGAAGCGTGGCCAAAATTTGATTCCAAGACAGTCTTTCAGTTATAAAAGCAGCAGAACAAATGGTTTTAAATCTGCTACATCTAGGAATATAGCTCCTTTGAGTTATTTCTGAAGATAGTGCTGAAGATAAATTTCAACCAATCTACAGATGAGTGGGTAAACTTTGGAGAAAAGACAGGCCTTTGGCATTGAATCCATTTAATAAATTAAGAATAAATCCAATGTGGGAATTACGATCATAGAATATGAAGTATATGTTGCATACCATAATGTTGTAGAGAGGACCCAACTAACCAAAGCTACAAAGGAAATGAAAGAAAAGGTAAAAAATGATGAAGCATTATGGCACCCTTTTCTTACAGCTGGTGTCAAGGTAATCATTTCAAAGCTGGTAAATAGGATAATAGAGGGATAAGCTTTTTTAAATTTTAAAATTTAACACTGAAAATGATATTCAACTAGAGTATAAAGGAGAGAGGAGGGGTACTTAGCAATGGGAATATACCAGGTTCAATGTGAGAGTAAGAAGGTAATATGTCTTGTATAAAGAAATAGAGGATTGAGTTTTTTTTTTTTTTAATATTGTTAAAGTTATAAAGTAATTGCTGGAAAAAAATTGAATAAAATTTAATTGGTACGCAGAAGAGACACTAACACAAAACCAAGCAAATACCCTGTATGAAAGATATAACCACAAAAGAGATTATAAAACAGAAAGAGCTGAGATAAATTCTGTTTCTTTATCCAGTCCGAGACTCTCTGTCTCTTTATTGGTGCATTTAGTCCATTTACATTCAGTGTAATTATGGATAAGTATGTGTTTAGTGCTGTCATTTTGATGCCTTTTTGTGTGTGTTGTTGACAATTTCATTTTTTCCACTTACTTTTTTGTGTTGAGACTTTTTTTTTTTGTAAATTGTGTGTTCCTCATTTTCATAGTAGTCAAATTTATGTTTGCTGAGTCCTTATGTTTTTCTTGGTTTTTATTTTGAGTTATGGAATTGTTAGACCTCTTTGTGGTTACCTTAATATTTACCCCTATTTTTCTAAGTAAAAACCTAACTTGTATCTTCCTATATCACGTTGTTTTCCTCTCCATATGGCAGTTCTATGCCTCCTGTATTTAGTCCCTCTTTTTGATTATTGTGATCTTTTACATAATGACTTCAATGATTCCCTGTTTTGAGCATTTTTTTTCTGCTTTAAAATTAATCTTAATTTGTTTTTGTGATTTCCTTATTTGAGTTGATATCAGGATGTTCTATTCTGTGACCTTGTGTTGTGTTGTTATCTGATGTTATTGATTTTTCTGACCAAACTATTTTCTTTAATATTTCTTGAAGCTTTGGTTTGGTTTTTGCAGATTCTCTAAGCTTGTGTTTATCTGTAAATGTTTTAATTTCGCCTTCATATTTGAGAGAGAGTTTTGCTGGATAAATGATTCTTGACTGGCAATTTTCCTCCTTCAGTGCTCTATATATGTCATCCCATTGCCTTCTTGACTGCATGGTTTTTGCTGAGTAGTCTGAACTTATTCTTATTGATTCTCCTTTGTAGGAGACCTTTCTTTTATCCCTGGGTGCTTTTAGACTTTTCTCTTTATCTTTGGTTTTGCCAAGTTTGATGATAATATGTCTTGGTGTTTTTCTTTTTGGATCAATCTTATATGGGGTTTGGTGAGCATCTTGGATAGATATCCTTTCATCTTTCATGATGTCAGGGAAGTTTTCTGTCAGCAGATCTTCAACTATTCTCTCTGTATTTTCTCTTATCCCTCCCTGTTCTGGGACTCCAATCACACGCAAGTTATTCTTCTTGATAGAGTCCCACATGATTCTTAGGGTTTCTTCATTTTTTTAAGTTCTTTTATCTGATTTTTCTTCATTTTTTTTTTATATTGGTGTCAATTGCTTTATCCTCCATCTCCCCCACTCTGCATTCCAATTCCTCGATTCTGCTCCTCTGACTTCCTATTGAGTTGTCTAATTCTGTAATTTTACTGTTAATCTTTTGGATTTCTGAATGCTGTCTCTCTATGGATTCTTGTAGCTTACTAATTTTTCCACTGTGTTCTTGAATAATCTTTTTGATTTCTTCAACTGCTTTATCAGTGTGTTCCTTGGCTTTTCTGTAGGTTGCCTTATTTCATTTCTGAGGTCATCCCTGATGTCTTGAAGCATTCTGTAAATCAGTTTTTTATATTCTGCATCTGGCAATTCCAGGACTGTATCTTCATTTGGGAAAGATTTTGATTCTTTAATTTGGGGAGTTGTAGAAGCAATCATGGTCTGCTTCTTTATGTGGTTTGATATCGACTGCTGTTTCAGAGCCTTCTATAAGATATTGTAATGATTTATTTTATATTTGCTCACTGAGTCTTATCTTGTTTTGTTTTCTTTCAATATACGTAGATGGGCTACTAGATTGCGCTGTCTTGATTGTTGTAGCCTTTGAATCACTTATGTCCTCTTACCAGCTGGTTTGGGCCGTTACCAGAAATATAAGTCTAAGAGTCCATTCACTATTCTTGAGTAGAATCTGATTTTGGGTCGCCAAGTGTGTGGGGTAGACTGTCACCTATTCGCTTAGAGGAGTAGTGGTGATAGTTGTGTGCACCAGATTCTAGTAGCAGCAGTGGGTCACATTCCGGGGGGGCAGGATGCTGACAGGCTTCCGCCAAGTGCCAGTGAGGTAGGTGTGTCTCTATTCCTAAAGCACTTTGGTGGGTGGGCTCTGCAGCTGTACCTTAGGCACCCAATGCATGTACCTCTACAGATTGGTAGATGTCACTATCTTCAGACCCCTATGGCAGGAGGCTAGGTGGTCTGGGTGGAGCTTTGGCCCTCAGTTCCCCGTTGTGGGTCAGTGTGGGCTCTGTTTAATAGGTAGAGTTTTCAGACCTGGGAAAAATATCTTTCCAGTAATCCGCTAAAACAATTGCAGTCAGATCACTATCAGAAGCCTTTGCATTAAAATAGCCACCTTGTTCCCTGTAGGGATGAAAGCCCAAGACTGTGGATCACATATGCTTGGCTGGAGCTGGTTCTGTATTTTTTGTCCAATTTCGGGAAGTCAGGGAAGGATTCTTGGTCCCTGGGTTTTTTGTAGCTGCTTCTCTCAGGCCAGGAGAATGGGTTAGGAAAAGACAAAACAAACAAACAAACAAAAAAACAGCAGAGCACTTCACTCTCTGGGCCAGGAAATTCCAATGTTAATGAAGCGGCCTGGGAAAGGGAGGGGAGGGATCAGATAGATAGGAGAGAGTAGCACCCAGGAATATAGACAAAGTTACTTATCTCCCCTGGTGAGGACTGTTTTATCTGAGATTCCCGAGGGGCGGGTAGCCTGTGTATGTTGGCTGGGTCAAGATTGCCCCCGGGGGTCAGGTCCACGTCCTGTGCATGTGCTGTCTCAGAAGCCGTGGTTAGTTTCTCCGCCTCCGGTCCAAAGCCCAGCGCCACAGTTCCCTGGCTGGGATGCCATACTCCCAGCTCCAAAACCAGTAGCTGCCTCCTGGTGACTTCTCCTGTCAGCCGCGTTGCTGTGCTGCCTGCATGCACTGGCTGGGCTTCCCCTGAGGTCACCTCAGGGGGCTAGGGCTGCATTCCATGTCTGTGCCGTCTCCGGATGCCGTGCTCAGCTCCCTTTCGCCCAGTCAAAACCTGGCGCCAAGGTTTTCTGACTGGGACACTGGCTCCAGGCTCCGAAAACAGTTGCTGCTTCCCTGTGGTTGCTCGTTCATTCTCGCCTTAGCCACGTCAGTGTGCAGACTGCTTGTGCTGGCTGAGTCTCTATGGAGGTTAACCCACGGGGCTAGGGGTTATGGCTGTGTCCCATGCCTGCCCCGCCTGAGCAAGCTGCTATCAGCTCTGCAACTCGGCACCAGGAAAACCGCGAGGGCTCAAGGTTGTGGAGTGGGTCACGGGATCCAGAAGCGGTCGCTGGTTCAGGGCGCAGCTTTTCGCTCACCTGTCACTCAGGTCAACTCCTTAGATCTGTTTTTGATGGTCAGGGTTCGTACATTGTCATGTATGTGATCAATTCACTTGTTTTTCCGAGTGTTTGTTGCAAGAGGGATCCAAGATAGCAACTACCTAGTCAGCCATCTTGGCCCCGCCTCCCTTAAAAGTTTGTTTTATTGTTGATTTCACAGACTCCTCTTTGGTGCTGCTGATTGTCTGAAATTTTTTGTGTGTATTTATTTTACTGAATTAAATTGTTTTCCTTCTTGTTAATATTTTTCTTCCAATAACATTGAGCTTATTGTGTTTATTAATATCTTTCCCTAGATCCTTGTGTTGAAGGCTTAGTTTATTTTCAAACTATCTTTAATCAATGCATTTAAGGGTTTCTGTTGTTCTAAATGTCCCTTTGGCCTCATCCTATGTGAGTGAGTATATGGTGCTCTCATTTGTTATTTAGTTACAAATGGTTTACAATTTCTACAATTATTTGATTTCTAATTTAAAGTTCCTACTATTATTTGATTTCTAATTTAAGGTTATGTAAATGTTTTGCCTCTTTAAAATTGTCTTCTAATGTTATTGCTTTGTGAAGTAAAATGTGGTGTGAAAAATTTGTAAGATTGCCTTTGTGGTTCAGTACAGGGTTAATTTATTTTGAATGTTCTATGTGTGTTTGAAAAGAAAGAATACTCTCTCTTGAATTATTGCAGCATTCTTTGTTCTGTGTGTGTATGTGTGTGTATATGTATGTATAGTTTTATAACCCAAAAATCCAAACCCAGTGCCATCGAGTCAATTCTGACTCATAGCGACCCTACAGGACAGAGTAAACTGCCCCATAGAGTTTCCAAGGAGCACCTGGCGGATTCAAACTGCTGATCCTTTGGTTAGCAGCTGTAGCACCTAACCACTACACCACCAGGATTTCCATATAGTTTTATATGTATACACTTGTGAATTTAAAATCTCTACCCAAATTATTTAATCTACTGGGTCGATCCCTTTCTGAGAGAGGTGTGTTAAGTCTACCACCATGTAGAATCTGAAGTTCTATATTTTGAAGCTATAGTGTTTTCTTTAAAATTTTACCACATCCCTAACAATGTGTGGTTAGATTTTTAATGTTTTCAGATCTCATCTAAATGGAAGGACATGGTATTTATTCTTGCAACTTGCTTTTTTTTTTGCTCATAATTATGTTTCTAAGATTTGTGTGTCTTGATCTGGGCCAGAACTATCAATCTGCAATGTCTTAGGAGGTTGTGTTTGGTCTTCATGGTTCCAGCATCCTGTGGGTTCTGCCCTTGGATTCCCCCCATTTGACTGCCTGGGCTTCATTCCTTTGTATGTAGCACATGTCTGGGAGAGACAGTGACTACAAAGCCGCTTGCCCATCTGGTTCAGGATCTCACTTTCTTTCTAGCCTCTGAGTTATCTTTATTATCTTGCCTACTCAGCAATGTATTTAAACATGTTTAAAAATATATTTTTCTGTCATTTTTAATTGGAAGATTTTTTTAGCAGGAGAATATTCAGGGTACTTAGTTCATCATATTGCCAAAAAGGAAGTCAATTAATGCCTTATTTTTACTTAATTTTAAAAAGTTAAATAAATATATTCAAGAAATTTTAGCCAACAGGAAAATACAAAGAAGATATTAAAATCACAAATAACACGGCAAAGGAAGTATTGGTATCATGTTGATACATACTCTGCTTTTCCTTCTCTGCATATACGCATTTTTAAACAAAATATTTTCTTTAAGACTTTTGACATATACCTTTCTATATCTTTTTCTCTGCGTATGTAGATATAAAACAAATAGAATGTCAGTTATTTTTTCTTGCAAAAATATTTTATGAACATGTAATATTTTTCTGTAAAATAATTTTTAGTGGTGTGCAGCCTATCATATGGCTATGACCTGATACCCCTAACCTATGCTTTATTATTAGACATTTAGCTTTTTTAAAAAATCTTTTTAAGGAAACTCTGTATTTTTTTCCAAAACGTTGGAACCATTTTGCATTCCCACTAGCAGTGCATAAGAGTTCCAGTCTCCCCCCAGCCTCTCCAACATTTGTTATTTTCTGTTTTTTTGATTCTTGCCAGTAATGTCAGGATGAGATATTATCTCACTGAATTTTTTTTTCCATTATACTTTAGGTGAAGTTTTCCAGAGCAAATTAGTTTCTCATTAAACAATTAATACACATATTGTTTTGTGACATTAGTTGCCAACCCCACAATGTGTCCACACTCTCCCCTTCTTGACCTTGGGTTCCCCATTACCAGCTTTCCTGTCCCCTCTTGCCTTCTTGTCCTTACCACCGGGCTGGTGTGCCTCTTTAGTCTCCTTTTGTTTTATGGGCCAGTCTAATCTTCAGCTGAAGGGTGAATCTCAGGAGTGACTACATTATTGAGTTAAAAGGGTGTCCAGGCACCATACTCTCAGGTTTCCTCCAGTCTCAGTCAGACCAGTAAGTCTGGTCTTTTTTTTGTGGGTTAGAATTTTGTTCTACATTTTTCTCCAACTCTATCTGGGACCCTCTACTGTGATCCCTGTCAGAACCTTTGGTAGCTGGGCACCATCTAGTTGTGCTGAGCTCAGTCTAGTGGAGGCTGTGGTAGTTGTGGTCCATTAGCCCTTTCGACTAATCTTTCCCTTGCATCTTTGGTTTTCTTCTTCCCCTCAAGACCATGGTCCCCAGCCCTCAGCCCAGTAATTCGGTCCCTCAGGGAGTTTGGATGTGTGTATAAAGCTTCTATGGCCTTGCCTTGGTCAAGTTGTGCTGCCTTCCTTAGTATGTTGTGCTGTCTTACCCTTCATCGAAGTTACCACTTACCTATTGTCTATTTAGTGTTTTTCCCTCCCTTGTAACTGTCAAAGATTGTTTCTTTCTGTGTGTAAACATTTTCATGAGTTTTTATAATCGTGGTCTCATACAGTATTTGTCCTTTTGTGATTGACTTATTTCACTCACCATAATGCCCTCCAGATTCATTCATGTTGTGCGATGTTTCGCAGATTCATCATTGTTCTTTTTTGTTGCATAGCATTCCATTGTGTGTATGTACCATATTTTGTTTATCCATTCTTCTGCTGAGGGCCAGCTGGGTTGTTTCCATCTTCTTGCTATTGTAAATAATTAATGCTGCAATGAACATGGGTGTGCATATGTCTATTCATGTAAAGGCTCTTATTTCTCTAGGATGTATTCCTAGGAGTGAGATAACTGAATCATATGGTATTTGTAGCTTTTTAGGGAAGCACTGTATTGTTTTCGAAAACAGTTGTGCCATTTTACACTCCCACCAACAGTCCATAAGTGTTCCAAGCTCCCTGCAGCCTCTCCAACATTTGTTATTTTCTGTTTCTTTTTGATTTGTGGAAATCCTGGTGGCATAGTGGTTAAGTGCCGTGGCTGCTAACCAAAGGGTTGGCAGTTTGAATCCGCCAGGCGCTCCTTGGAAACTCTGTGGTGCAGTTGTACTCTGTCCTTTAGGGTCGCTATGAGTGGGAATTGACTCAACGGCACTGGGTTTTTGGTTTTCTTTTTTTTGTACCAGTAAGTTGGGGTGAGATGATATCTCATTGTAGTTTTGCTTTGCATTTCTCTAATGGCTAATGACTGTGAGCGTTTCCTCATGAGCCTATTAGCTGCTTGAAAGTCTTCTTTGGTGAAGTGTCTGTTCATATCCTTTCCCCATTTTATAACTGAATTATTTTTTTTTTGTTGTAGAAGTGTTGGATTTTCCTGTAGATTTTAGAGAGTAGACCTTTGTCGCATTTGTCATAGCCAAAATTTTTCTCCCAGTCTGTACACTTTCTTTTTATTCTTTTGGTTTTTTGATGAGCATGTGTTTAATTTTTAGAAGATTCCAATTGTCTAGACTATCTTTTGGTGTTTGTGTATTGTTAATTGTGATTTGTATCCTGTTTATGGTGTGTATTACGGCCTCTAGTCGACGGCACTGAGTTTTTTTTGGGTTAGTGTTGACTCTATTTTTTCTTCTATGATCTTTATAGTTTTCGATTTTATGTTTAGGTCTTTGATCCGTTTTGAATTAGTTTTTGTGTACGGTCTGAAGTATGATCCTGTTTTATTTTTTTTACAGGTGGACATCCAGTTCTGCCAGCACCATTTGTTAAAAAGACTGTATTTTCCCCCATTTAATGGACTTTGGGCCTTGTTGATGATCAATTACCTATAGGTGGATGGGCTTGCATCTGGATTCTTGATTCTGCTCCATTGATCAGTGTGTCTACTAGTACCAGGCTATTTTGACTACAGTAGCTGTATAGTAGATTCTGAGGTCAGGTAGTGTCACTCCTCCTACTTTATTCTTCTTCTTCAATAGCACTTTACTTATTTGGTGCCTCTTTTCTTTCCATATAAAGTTAATGATTAGTTTTTCCATCTTGTTAAAGAATGCTGTTGGTATTTGTAACAAGATTGCATTGCATTTGTAGATTGCTTTGGGTAGAATTACCATTTTCGCAATGCTGAATCTACCTATCCATGAGCATGATTTGTTTTTCCATTTATGTAGGTCTCTTTGGGTTTCTCATAGTAGTGTTTTGTAGTTTTCTTTGTATAGAATCTTTACATCTTTGGTTAGATTTATTCCTAAGTTTTTTTTTTTTTTTTTTTTTTTTTAGGGTTATTATAAATTGTATTGTTTTCCTTATTTCTTTTTCATAGTTCTCTGTATTGGTGTTTATGAATCCAACCGATTTTTGTATGTTATCTTGTATTCTGCTGCTCTGGTGAATCTTTCTATTTCCAGTAGTTTTCTTGTGGAGTCTTTTAGGTTCTGTAAGTATAATATTATATCATCCCAAATAAGGGTGGTTTTATTTCTTCCTTACCAATTTGGGTACACTTCATTTCCTTTTTTTCCCTTATTTCTCTAGCTTGGACTTCCAGCACAATGTTAAATAGGAGTAGTGATAAAGAGCATCTTTGTTTCTTTTCTCAGTGGGAATGTTTCCAGCCTCTCTCCACTAAGAATAATGTTGGCTGTTGTTTTGTGTAGATGCCCTTTATTGTGTTGAGGAATTTCCCTCTACACCTATTTTATTGAGAGTTTTTATCAGGAATGGGTGTTGGACCTTATTGAATTTCTTTTCTGCATTGATTGAGTTGATTGATATGATCATGTGATTCTTTTGTTTTATTCATGTGGTGGATTACGTTGATTGGGTTTCTAATGTTGTACCATCCTTGCATACCTGGTATGAATCCCACTTGGTTGGGCTTATTTATTTATTTATTTTTAATGTGATGCTGAATTCTACTGGCTAGAATTCTGTTGAAAATTTTTGCATCTATATTCATGAGAGATATTGGTCTGTAATTTTCTTTTTTTGTGATGTCTTTGCCTGATTTTGGTATCAGGGTTATGCTGGCTTCATAGAATGAATTCTGAAGTATCCCTTCCTTTTCTTTGTTCTGAAATAGTTTGAGTAGTACTGGTGTAAGCTCTTTTCTGAATGTTTTGTATAGTTCTCCAGTAAAGTTATCTGGGCAGGGCTTTTGTTGTTGTTGTTGGGAGCTTTTTAAATTACTTTTTCAGTCTCTCCTCTTGTTATGGGTCTGTTCAGATTTTCTATCTCAGTTTGTGTTAGTTTAGTTTGATGGTGCATTTCTAGAAATTTTCCATTTCCTCTAGGTTTTCAAATTTGTTGGAGTATAGTTTTTCACAGTACTCTGTTATGAATGATCCTTTTATTTGAGTTGGGTCTGCTGGAATGCCCCCCATTTTATTTCTTTTTTGGGTTATTTGTGTCCTGTCCTCTTTTTCTATTGTCAATATAGCCAATGGAGTGTTGATTTTGTTGATCCTTTCAAAGAGCCAACTTTTGGTTTTGTTGATTCTTTCTATTGCTTTTCTATTCTCTATTTCATTTATTTCTGCTCTGATTTTATTATTTTCTTTCTTCTTGTGGCTGTGGGCTTCTTTTGCTGTTCTCTATTTGTTAGAATTGTATAGCTAATATTTTGTTTTGGTACCTTCTTTTTTGATGTGTGCATCTATTGCTATAAATTGACCTCTGAGGACTGCCTTTGCTGTTTCCCAAAGGTTTTGATATGATGTGTTCTCATTTTAGTTTGATTATAGGAATTTTTTAATTACATCTTTGATTTTTTTCTATTACCCAGTGGTTTTTAAGGAAGATGTTATTCAGTTTCCATGTATTTGATTTTTTCCCTTACTCTTCCTTTTATTAATTTCTACTTTTGTGGTGTTGTGATCTGAGAAGATGCTTTGTTTTATCTCAATGTTTTGGATTGTGTTGAGGGTTGCTTTGTAGTCTAAGATGTGGTCTATTCTGGAGAAAATTCCTTGTGCATTGGAAAAGAATGTGTACTTTGCTACTGACAGGTGGAGTGTTCTATATATGTCTATGAGTTCGAGTTGGTTAGTTATGGCCTTTATATCTTCTGTATCTCTGTTGAATTTCTTTCTAGATATTCTGTCCTTTACCAAGAGTTGTGTGTTGAAGCCTTCTACCATTATTGTGAAACTTTTGGTTTCTCTTTTCAGTGCTGTTAGAGTTTGTTTTATGTATTTCAGAGCCCTGTCATTGGGTGCATAGATATTTATTATGGTTATATCCTCATGGAAGATTGTCCTTTTAATCATTATATAATGTCCTTATATCTTAAGCTGAATTTTGTTTCAAAGCCTATTTTATCTGAGATTAGTATTGCCACTCCTGTTCTGTTTTGGTAGCTGTTTGCTTGATATATATTTTTTTCATCCTTTGATTTTTTTACTATATTTACGTCTTTGTTTCTAAGATGTGTGTCTCTTGTAGACAGCATATTCATGGGTTCTTTTTTTTTTTTATCCATTCTTCACTCCTTGGCTCTATGGATGCATTTAATCCATTTATTTTTAGTGTGATTATTGATAGGTGTGAGTTTATTGCTGTCATTTTGTAGTGCTTTTTTGTGGTGCCAACATTTCTTTGTTCCCCTTACTCTTCTGTCTTCTGTGCTGAATCCCTTTTGTTTGTGGATTTTTTTTGTTTCTTTTGTTTTTGTAGATTTTATGTGTAGTGAGACTTTATGTTTTTCTTCTTTATTTTTAATAGTAGATTTGTTAACTTTCTTTGTGTTTACCTTAAAATTTACTCCATCTTCCTAAGTTTTAACCAGTCCTTTATTACTTGATATCATCTTGACTTCTTCTCCATTTGAAAGTTCTGTACCTACACCATCTATTCCCTCTTTTATTCTTCTGATATTGTCATTTACAGATTTACCTCTCTGGTTCCCTGTTGTAAACCTTTTAGTTTTGTTTTATTCCTGAGAATTTATTACTTAGATTGTTAACTGGCTAAAAGTGTCTTGTGTCCTAGATTGAGGTTGTTGTCTGATGTTGCTGGATGTCTAACTGAAGGACTCCATTTAATAATTTTTGTAAGTTTTGGTTTGATTTCTACATATTTCCTTAATTTCTGTTTATCTGGAAATGTCCTAATTTCACCATCATATTTGAGGGAGAATTTTGCAAATTATCTTATTCTTGGTTTGCAGGGTTTTTTTGTCTCAAGATTTTATATATGTCATCCCATTGGCTTTTTGCCTACATGATTTCTGCTAAGTAATCAGAGCTTAGTCTTATTGTTTTCCCTTTGCATGTGACTTTTCATTTTTCTCAATCTGCTCTCAGGATTCTTTCATTGTCTTTGGTTTTAGCAAGTGTGATTATAATATGTCTTGGTGGTTTTCTTTTGGGGTCTATCCTATATGGGGTTTATTGGGCTTCTTGGATGGCCAACTTTTCTCTTTCATGATATTAGGGAAGTTTTCCATTACCAAATTTTCAATGATCCTCTTTGTGTTTTCCATTTTCTTTCCCTGTTCTGGAAACCCCATCACACACAAATTTTTCTTTAGATTGTATCCTGCATCGTTCTCAGTTTTTTTTTCATTTTTCTTCATTCTTTCCTCTTACTTTTCCTCAGAGTGATAGCCAACATTTTGTTTCCAATTTCACTGTTCCTGTCTTCCATTGTTTCAAATTTGCTCCAAAAACCTATTGCGATGTTCTTTTCTGAAACCTTATTGTTTATCCTATAAATTTCTAATTGCTGTTTTTGTATGATTTCTAGTTGTTTATTTTGACATTTTGTTCAGGTATTATTTTCCTGAATTCTTCCATTTTTTTTCTGTATTTTCCCTGATTTTTTATGTATTTTCCATAATTGCACCTATTCCTTATTTTTGCCTACCATTTCTTTTGTTTCTGGGAGAACCCTGAATATTAGAGTTTTGAATTTAATATCAGGTATTTCCAGTACATTTTCTTCTACTGGAATGTCATCTGGTGTTTTATTATGGTCACTATCTGGAGCCATCCTGTCCTGTTTTTTCAAGTTTTGCTATTGTCTGCTGTCTTCAGGATATTCAGGAATTATTTTCTTTGTTTATTGTCTGTAGA
The DNA here is from genome assembly GCF_030014295.1 of Loxodonta africana. Taxonomy (NCBI): domain Eukaryota; kingdom Metazoa; phylum Chordata; class Mammalia; order Proboscidea; family Elephantidae; genus Loxodonta; species Loxodonta africana. The sequence goes on from NC_087354.1 coordinate 4,033,490, forward strand.
TTTTTTTGTTTGTTTTCTCCTGCCTTTTTGTTTTATTTGGTTATGTCTGTGCAGGTGGGCTCGGTTTGTTTTGTTGCTTGCTCACCAATTGGCACGATATTTTTACCATTGTGTCCAGCTATGCAGGGGTGGTCACTCAGCTATGATGCAGCAGGGCGGGTCCAGCTGTGGTGGGGGGTTGGGGATGGGCAGTTTGCAGCAAGAACTGGGGCTGATGGGTCAAGGCCCGGATGCAAAGCAGGCTGAGGTCCAGGGGACTGTGTTGGTGCTGCTCAGTGCATGGTATAGATAGGAGGTGGGAAGGGAAAGGATGTGATGTGTAGATCTAAGTGGGTAAGTGAAAAAAGAGAAGGAAGTGAGAGAAGAAAAGCAAAAAAAAAAAAAAAGGAAGAAGAAGGAAAAACAAAAAAATAGGAATATGAAAGCATTTGGGGGGGGCACGGTAGGCTGTGTGCTGGTGGCTCCGAGCCTAGCAGTGCAGCTCTGCCTGTAGAGAAGGGATATGGGCAGCATCTGGGGCTAGGTGGGCAGGAGAAAGGAAAGGAAATGGGGGAAAAGGGAGAAGAAAGCAACCAACAGATATAAATAAATAAATACAACAATAGCAACAAAAAAATATGGTGATGGAGGACCTGGCCATTGAGTGCAGGGTGAAATTGGGGTGGTGTTGGGCTGATGTCTCTCTCACCAGGTGGCACAGCATGTCAGGAAGGGGAGGAGACAGCACAGGGCCCAGTTGGGAGGGAAAGGGAAAAGGGAGAAGTGGAAAGATAAACAGAAATAAAAAATATGGCACTAAGAGAGCTGGCCGGTGGGTGCAGACCTGAGGAGACTGTATGTCAGAGGCTTTCCATCTGAGAGGTACAGCACAGCTCACCAAGAAGGGAGGTGGTGGCACACAGGGCTAGAGAGGTGTGAGAAAGGAAAGGAAGGAAGGGAGAGAGAAGAAGAAACAACAGCAACCAAAAAAGAAAAGAAAAAGAAACAAAACAAACAAACAATAAAATGGCATTGAGGTTGGCGATGATGGTGCAGACTGGGGAGGCTGCATGCAGTGACTCTAAAGCTGAGCAGTGCAGTACGGCACCTCAAGAAGGGGAGGGAGAGAGGCACAGGGCTGGGTAGGTGGAAGAAAGGAAAGGTAGAAAAGGAGAAAGACAAGAAACAGAAAAATAAAAGAAAAAACAACAAAGCAAGCAAACCAAAAATTCAAGAGGGGGAGGGAACAGCACACAGGGCTAGCCAGGCAGGAGAAAGGAAAGGAAGGAAGGGAGAGAGAAAGAAGCAACAAAAAAGCCACCTCCCTCCCCAAATGTAACAAAAAAGAAAACAAAACAAAATGGCACTGAGGGGGCCTTCTGATGGAGGTTGGGTGGACCCAGGTGGCAGTGAAAAGTGGTGGAGGCCTCGTACAGGGAAAAAGGATGGTGGATGGGAAAGCACATATCCCTGGTTTCTGGATGCCCTGCCTCCTGTTGGGAGCTCCATGAATTTGCCTTCCCATACTCCCTGTCTGCATTCCTTTGTGGGTGTAGTCCAATAGGGTGAGGTAAGGAACCTCCACTCCATAGCTGTCCTTGTTCTCTCTTCTCTGTCAGTTTCTTATTCCATTTGGTGCTTGATCAAGTTCTTTATCCCTTAATTTGATTCTTAGGGTTTCAGGATTGATACTTGTATCTGTTTTCCTTAGTTTTTTGGGTCTTCATGTCTATCTATTTTCCCATGTTGGCTCCAAAAATCTATTGTAGATATTTTAAATTCAGTTAGTAATTTGCCTTACTCTTGTTCATCAGAAGAAAATTGATATATGTTTTCTATATGGCATAAACTTAACTGATTTTTTTTCTTTATAAGTTGTCTTTGATGATATAGCAGTTTTTAAACTTCGGTTGATCATGAAAATAATCTTAAAATATTCATCTAAATTTTTATTTTACTCTTATAATGTCTTTTGAAAAACTGAAACTTGTTTATTTTATTGTAAAGATTGTTTTAAAACTATTTTAAAAGCCCCTGGCACAAATGTGGTTAAGAGTTTAAGCTGCTAACCAAAAGGTTGGCAATTAGAATCTACCATCTGCTCCTTGGAAACCCTATGAGGCAGCTCTACTCTGTCCTGTAGGGTTTCTATGAATTGGAATCAACTCAATAGCAACAGGTGGTAACCAAAAGGTTGGTGATTCAAACCCACCCAGCAGCATGGCAGAAGAAACAGTCCTGGCGATCTGCTTCTGTAAAGATTACAGCCAAGAAAACCCTATGAAGCACTTCTACTTTGTAACGTGAAGTTCAAATCCACCAGGCAGTCCTTGGAAACTCTATGGGGCAGTTCCACTCTGTCCTATAGGGTCACTATGAGTCGGAATCGACTCGACAGCAGTGGGTTAGTGGGTAGTGGTCAAAACAAAAATCAACAACAACAAAATTATTTTAATACAGTTAATTATAACTCGAGGCCTAATCTATCTTCCCCTCACTGATTGGAAAGTCTACCTTTACCATATAGGAAATGCTTTTTTATCCTGAGTCTGACTCTACACTCTGGTCACTGCACTTTTTCCCTCTTCTACTGTAATTACTGTGGCCTTTGCTGTTGTTTGTTGTTAAGTGCCATTGAGTCGGTTCCAACTCATAGCGACCCCATGCAGAACAGAATGAAACACTGCCTGGTCCTGAGCCATCCTTACAATCGTTGTTATGCTTGAGCTCATTGTTGCAACCACTGTGTCAATCTATCTTGTTGAGGGTCTTCCTCTTTTCCACTGACCATGTACTTTGCCAAGCATGATGTCCTTCTCCAGAGACTGATCCCTCCTGACAACATGTCCAAAGTATGTAAGGCACAGTCTCACCGTCCTTGCCTCTAAGGAGCATTTTGGTTGTACTTCTAAGACAGATTTGTTCGTTCTTTTGGCAGTCCATGGTATATTTGATATTCTTTGCTAATACCACGATTCAAAGAGATCAATTCATCTTCGGTCTTCCTTATTCACTGTCCAGCTTTCACATGCATATGATGCAATTGAAAATACCATGGCTTGGGTCAGGCTCGCCTTAGTCTTCAAGGTGACATCTTTGCTCTTCAACACTTTAAAGAGGTCCTTTGCAGCAGATTTACCCAAAGCAGTGCATCTTTTTTATTTCTTGGCTGCTACTTCCAAGGCTGTTGATTGTGGATCCAAGTAAAATGAAATCCTTGACAACTTCAATCCTTTCTCCGTTTATCATGATTTTGCTCATTGGTCCAGTTCTGAGGATTTTTGTTTTCTTTATGTTGAGGTGCAATCCATACTGAAGGCTGTGGTCTTTGATCTTCATTAGCAAGTGCTTCAAGTCCTCTTCATTTTCAGCAAGCAAGGTTGTGTCATCTGCATAATGCAGGTTGTTAATGAGTCTTCCTTCAACCCTGATACCCCTTTCGTCTTCATATAGTCCAGCTTCTATTATTATTTGCTCAGCATACAGATTGAATAGGTATGGTGAAAGAATACAACCCTGATGCACAGCTCTCCTGACTTTAAGCCAATCAGTATCCCCTTGTTCTGTCTGAACAACTGCCTCTTGCTATGTAAAGGCTCCTCATGAGCACGATTAAGTGTTCTGGAATTCCCATTCTTCGCAGTGTTATCCATAGTTTGTTATCATCCACACAGTCGAATGCCTTTGCATAGTCAATAACACAGGTAAACAACCTTCTGGTATTCTCTGCTTTCAGCCAGGATCCATCTGACATCAGCAATGAGATCCTGGTTCCACATCCTCTTCTGAAACCGGCCTGAATTTCTGGCCATTCCCTGTTTTATACACTGCTGCAGCTGTTTTTGAAAGATCTTCAGCAAAATTTTGCTTGCATGTGGTATTAATGATATTGTTCCATAATTTCCACATTTGGTTGGATCACCTTTCTTGGGACTAGGCATAAATATGGATCTCTTCCAGTCAGTTGGCCAAGAAGGTGTCTTCCATATTTCTTGCCATAGATGAGTGAACACCTCCAGCGCTGCATCTGTTTGTTGAAACATCTCAATTGATATTCCATCAATTCCTGAAGCCTTGTCGCCAATGCCTTCAGAGCAGCTTGGACTTCTTCCTTCAGTACCATCGGTTCCTGATCATATGCCACCTCCTGAAATGGTTGAATATCGAGTAATTCTTTTTGGTGTAATGACTCTGTGTACTCCTTCCATCTTTTTTGATGCTTCCTGTGTCGTTTAATATTTTCCCCACGGAATCCTTCGCTATTGCAACTCGAGGCTTGAATTTTTTCTTCAGTTCTTTCAGTTTGAGAAAATCCTACCGTGTTCTTCCCTTTTGGTTTTCCATCTCCAGCTCTTTGGGCATGTCATTATAGTACTTTAGTTTGTTTTCTTGAGATTCCCTTTGAAATCTTCTGTTCCGTTCTTTTACTTCATCAATTCCTCCTTTTGCTTTAGCTGCTCGACTTTAGAGAGAAAGTTTCAAAGTTTTCTCTGACATCCATCTTTGTCTTATCTTTCTTTCCTGTCTTTTCAATGACCTCTTGCTTTCTTCATGTATGATGTCCTTGATGTCATTCCACAACTCGTCTGGTCTCATATGGATATTATCCTATCACTGACAGCATTGTACTTCAGGATAGATCTTGAAACATTCTTTTTGACAATGAATGCAACACCATTACTCTTTGAGTTGTCATTCTCAGCATAGTAGACTATATGATTGCCTGATTCGAAATGGCCAATACCAGTCCATTTCAGTTCACTAATGCCTAGGATATCAATGTTTATGTGTTCTATTTCATTTTTGATGATTTCTAATTTTCCTAGATTCATACTTCTTATATTCAAGGTTCTGATTATTAATGGATGTTTGCAGCTGTTTCTTCACATTTTGAGTCGCAGCACGTCAGCAAATGAAGATCCCGAAAGCTTTACTCCATCCACGTCATTACGGTCTACTCTACTTTGAGGAGGCAGCTCTTCCCCAGTCATCTTTTGAGTGCCTTCCAACCTGGGGGCTCATCTTCCAGCACTATATCAGGCAACATTCTTCTGCTATTCATAAGGTTTTCACTGGCTAATGCTTTCCAGAAGTAGACTGCTGGTCTTTTCTTCCTAGTCTGTCTTAGTTTGTAAGCTCAGCTGAAACCTGTCCTCCATGGGTGACCCTGCTGGCATTTGAATACTGGTGGCATAACTTCCAGCATCACAGCAACATGCAAGCCCCCACAATATGACAAACTGACAGACAGGTGGGGGACTGGGGCCATGTAATCTGTAACTATCTGAATGTACGGGCTTGGTCATTACGGGAAAGATGGTAGCAGAGGCGATTGGTGGGTCAGGCTGTCAGTTGCTCAAGTATTCTCAGTCCTCTTCTATCACTCCCGTCCCACCCTGTACTTAAGCAATTCTCAAACCTCACAAAATTTACTTATAGATATTCCTGAATCTGTTTGTCCTGTATGTCCCCTGCCACCACAGAAAAGGAAACTCAGAGCTGCAATAGCCTTTGAGCTGGCCCCACATTTTTCCTTCCTTTCTTCCTTCCAATTTGTTCTCCCCAAGGCAGCTGGCATTTGTTTTAAAAATGCAAATATTCCATTTATTCAACCAGTTGAACTTAATGCTTAATTATTTTTCTTCAGTCATAAGTGTTTTTAAGTGCTAAGCAAATGGGTACACCACTTGGCAATATGTCAAACACCTTACAATGATGAATATTCTTTGCTTATGAATTTTGTGTTCATAATTTTGTATCAAGAAATGAACAGAAATGTTCTCAATGTTATGATGCAAGATGCTCATTGCAGTATTTATAATTAAAATAAAACTAAATGTCTAACTCTAGGGAATTAGGTAACTAAATCACATAGTGGTCTTATAAATAGCTATTGAAAACCTTACCCCTTCCTGATATTTAATAACAGTATATTTTTAAGTTATAAAGCTATATTACCTACATTTATATGTATATTTTTAATGATGCACATTTTGTAAAAAATGTATACGAGGAAAAAGTGCTTGAATAAAACGAATCAACATGTAAAGACTGGAATTCTTTTGGTAGGGAACCATGAATGGTCAGGAGTTCTTTTTTGGTGTTGTTTTCTTCAAGTTATCTACCATGAATATGATTTTACTTTTAAAATTTCAGTTTTTTAAATTTATTTTTAAAAATACAAAAACACAACCCTTTAAATATTGGAAATATGATATGTCCATCTTGTGTTAAAAAATTGGAATGAAGAGGGCTGGAGCCATGAGAAGAAACAAATGCTACAGGTCTAACGTAATGATTTTTCAATTTGGTAAAAAAGACAAGCAGGCATGGAAGAAAAGACAAGAAAAATATACATTATGTTGATATTTAGGGACAAAGGACTAAACTGAAAGTGTAAATAATCTAAAATTACATAATTTGGTATGGGGATTTTCTTTTAACACAGACATGGTCAGTGTTTGGTGTTTACATGAAATCAAATATCAGAGTCATTCCTAATTACCTAATTCAGGAGAAACTGGGCATACATTTTTCTTGTCCTAATTCAGCTTTTTAGTATACACAATTCAATGGTTTTAGCATGTTCACAAAATTGTGCAACCATGGCCAGTATCTAAATTTAGAACATTTCATCACCCCCAGAAGAAACCCCATACCTATTAGCAGTCATTCCCCATTGCCCTGTCTCCAGGCCCTTGTAACCACTAATCTACTTTCTGTCCCTATGGATTTTCCTATTTTGGACATTTCATATGAATGGAATTGTAGAATATGTGGCCTTTTGTGTTTGGCTTATTTCACTTAGCATAATGTCTTTAAGGTTCATCCACGTTGTAGCATGTATCAGTGCTTCATTCCTTTTAATGGCTGAATAATATCTCATTTTATGTATATAACATATTTTATCAATTGATGAATATTTGAGTTGTTTCCACTTTTTAGCTATTATAAATAATACTGCTATGAACATTTGTGTACAAATTTTTGCGTGGACTTTTTTTTTTCCTCTTGAGTATATATATGTCTAGGAGTGGAATTGCTGGGCCATACTTTTTGAGGAACTGCCGGATTGTCTTCCACAGTAACTACATGGTTTTACAGCTCCATCAACAATGTATGATAGTTCTAATTTCTCTACATCCTTGTCAACACTTGCTTATGTCTGTTTTTTTTTTTTATTATAGATATCCTAGTGGTGTGAAGAGGAATCTCGTGGTTTTGATTTTTATTTCTCTAATGATTAATGATGTTGAGCATCTTTTCATGTTCTTAATGGGCGTTTATAAATCTTCTTTGCATAAATGTCTATTCAAATCATTTGTTCAATTTTTAATTGATTTTTAATTGAGTTGTCTTTATATTGTTGAGTTGAAACAGTTCTTTATATAGTCTGGATACAAGACCCCTGTCAGACATATAATTTGCAAATATTTCCTTCATTCCATTTATTGTCCTTTTACTTTCTTGATAGTGTCCTTTGATGTACAAAAGTTTTTGTTTGTTTTTCATTTTGATGAAGCCAATTTGTCTATTTTTTTCTTTGGTTGCTTGTGCTTTTTGTATCATATCTAAAAAAAACACTTAGTAATCCAAGATTTACAAAGATTCACACCTAGGTTTTTTTTCAGAGAATTTTTTTAAAATAGTTTTAGCTCCTATATTTAGGTCTCTGATCCATTTGAGTTAGTTTTTGTATATTGTGTGAGGTAGCAGTCCAGCTTCACTCTTTTTGCATTCGTTATTCTTTTTGCGGTCATTCCAGCAATGTGAAGGTTTATTTATGGACTCAATGCCATGCCATGGATCCTGTTTGCGCAGTGGTTAAGTTCTCTGCTGCTAACCAAAAGGTTGGTGGTTTGAACCCACCAGCCACTCCATGGGAAAAAAACCTTGGAAACCCTTTGGGGAAGTTCTACTTTGGACTTAGGAGTGGCAATTTAACCATTTACTATGCCAACTATTTGCCCTTCATTATCCCAAATTTCTCAATCCTATCTACAAGTGCTTAAGAGAAATTTTAGTAACTTCCATGCTAGTGTACAGGGACATTGTATGTACTGTTTCCCTGACCAACAGCTTTAACATAGTCCACACAAGAAGTGAGGTCCGTTCACATGACTCGCACTTAGCGGACTGATGCCGTTTGTCTCTGGGGGCTCACAAATCATCTTTCATAAACTCATTTTAGAATCTTGGTCAAGCATACTGACACACTGTATGAAAATTCACTTCACCCTTTTCTAGAAAATCCAAATGGCATTGATTATCCCTGATTTCCTTGACCTTCTATGTTCACAGTGACATCTCAGGACTTTCTCATGATGTTTCAGGAGATAATATGTAAACTGCAATATAAACTGCAATATAAAAAAAAAAATCATTAAAACTAGAAGAACCCTCTCTCAGTCTCTTCTTGCATGTTGGTGTTCTATTGCTCCTTAATAAGGCTAGTATTGACCTTTTGAACTCAAAGAGTTTGACAGAGACAGCATTTTGTTGTTTTGGTGGTTGGTTTTTTGAGATGACTTCCGACAACTTGGCACATGGAAAGAACCTCCTGTCCAACAACAGACATGCAAAAAATTTTGCATCAGATATATCATTTAGTGTAAAAACACAGCAAATTTGTAAGAAATAAAAGAAAGAAAAATCAGAGCCAGATCAGAAGTTCAGACTGATGGAACTCCATGGGAGTTGCATAGGGGTGTGTTAGTAAATGTTTCTTGGTAGGCTTTCCAGGAGAGAAGGAGATTTGCCAATTTCCACTGTGTAATTATTCCCACCTTGGCTGATTTCAAACTACCAGGTGCCATCACTGAACAGGGCTTTGAAGAGATGCATGTAACTGACTCTCCTGTGCATACTTATTCCAGCATACCCCTGGGTTTAGATCAATAAAGAATCCGTCCCACACAAGGGCTTGAATCTGGACTCCTCACACCCATGTCTGGGACACTAGCTGTGGGCTTGACTCACCCAACCAGAGGGAACTTAACATGAGCCCCCATACAAAAAAATGACAGTCTCCAAGAACTGCATTTCACCAAAAAAGAAAATCCCCAACCAGACCAGTGCCCTGAAACTCAAGAGAGCTGGACTGTCACAGGGCAAGTGTGAAGATCAATCTTGCCATAGACATCCACACCCTGGGCCACCCACTGGCCAGAGGAGGTAATTGTAAGCAAAATAATAATAATAATAACTGCAATAGACTGAAATATGTCAAATATGTTAGAGTCTAGGGGATCATAATAAAGCTTAAAATAAACCCAAATCATCATTCACCTTTAGTAGATGCAGAAAATCAATCCATTCTTCTAAAAACTGATAAGGAAAAGAACCAAATATTTACTCTATGTTTTCTGTTCAAACTGTACCTCAGAATAAGTAAATGTTTGATTAGGAGAGGTTCATTATGTAGAATACATTCAACTGCTAGCTGTAGATGAAGTGATGTGATTAAAATATGACCACTTTGTCTTCTCTAATAAAGTAATAGATCCAGGTAATCATCATCAGTTGCTAAAACCATTAGTTGGAAAGCTGTTGGGAACTTCATAAGGGATTTATCAGGTTGGCACAAGAACTAAGTAACCAATCCTGCTCACCAGGAGGGAGACAATTAGACATTATTTGCCTCGTGATCTGATGCAACAGGAAGTTCACAGCCCCATCTATGAAGTATTCTTTTCAAAAAATTAAACTTGAATCTAACCAGGGCTTAGATCTAACTAATAGTTTACCGGAAATGAAAAAAAAAAAAAGAAGAAGAACAAGTTAAACACAACCATGGGGATGCAGTCAATCAAATACAAAACATGGGTCATTTTACAGGACAAACCACCCTGTTTCTTCAAAAATGAATTACAACAAAACAAAACAAAAAGAGCAAGGGGCATGCCAAGTTTTGAAATAGGCTTAAAAGGCATTGAACTGGTTTTCTATTGCTGCAAATCACCATTAACTTAGTGGCATTAAGCAACACAAATTTATTCTCTTATATATCTGGAGGCTAGATGTCTAAAATGCGCCGGCAGGGCTGTGTGCCTTCTGGAGGTGCAAGAGGTGGGTCTTTTCTCCTTGCGTTTTCCAGCTTCTGGAGGTGTCCATACTCCTTGACTTAAAGCCTTGCAACGGTCTGACCCCTGCTTCCATTATTACATCTCCTTCTCTGACTTTGAGCCTCTTGACTCTTATAAGGGCCCTTCAGTTTCTCCTGGATTATTCAGAATAATCTCCCCTTTGCAAAAGTCTTAATTTAATCACAACTGCAAAATCCCACAGGTTCCAGGGATTAGGATGTGGACAACTTTGGATAAGTTGCCTTTGGGTGGACTCTGGCTCATGGACACCTCATGTGTCAGAGTAGAACCGTGGTCCAAAGAGTTTTCAATGGCTGGTTTTCCAGAAGTAGATTGCCTGGCCTTTCTTCTGAGGTATCTCTAGGTGAACACAAACTCCCAAATCTTTCAGTTAGCAGCCAAGCATGTTAACAACTTGCACTACCCAATGACTCCCTGGACAGTTCTGTGAGGGGGGAGGCATTATTCAGTTGACCACAGACGTATTAACAAACAAACCAATTATAGTGTTAGGGGAAGTGTATGAGGCAATGGGGGGAAATTTGAACACTGACTGAATATTTGAAAATATTAAGGAATTTTTGTTAAATTTTTTAGGTACGATAAAATATTTTAGTAATATTTTTAATAAATCCTTGTCTTTTGGCAATACATACTAAAATATTTGTGTATGAGTTGATATGATGTTTGGGATTTGATGCACAGTAACCGTGTAGGACAGAGTAGAACTTCCTCATAGGGTTTCCACAGCTGTAAATCTTTATGGAAACCGACCGCCACGTCTTTCTCCCACGAAGCATCTGGTAGGTTTGAACCACCATCCTTTTGGTTAACAGCGGGCAATAAGTTGGAATCCACTCGACAGCAGTGGTTTTGTTTGGTTTGATTTGGGATTTGCCTCAAACACTCCAGACTAGCCATGTGTTGAGAGTCATAACAGCTGGGTGATAGATGGGTGTGGGGTATGTGGACAAGCATGTTTGTATTGTTGGTGGGTGAGACTGCTAGAAGGAAAAGTTGAATATCCAGACAAGAAAGGACAATCTATACTGTGAGTTTACTGAGAGGGAGGAAGGAGAGAAAGCCAAATCATTAGTGAAGGATTAGGCATTGCCCAGGAGAAGGGGGTCTTCTAGCCTTTTAGGAAGGTGGGGAGAATGTTGTAGATGAGGTAGGCTTGAATACTTGGTAAAGGCAAATGGAGGAAATATACCCCTAGTGGTTTCTATTTTCTCTATTAAATAGGAAATGTGGGGGCAGCGAGGGGAAGTAGGTGGGTTGGCAGCATGGGGAGAGGCAGAAGGTTTGAAATAGTAATTGCAATGAATGATATAAACGGAGGATGAGCAGAATGTTCAGGCAACATTGAGGCCCACTAGCTACTTGAACTTATAGTGAAAAAAAATGAGCACTATTATGTGGTTTCCTTCAGAGTTGCCAGTCCACTCCCATGAGAGTTCTGAGAAAGGAGATATTCTGTTTGCTGAGGTGAAGGTTTTTCTGCTGGTATGTCAGAAACTGAGTTAAGGGTAGTCCAATAGTTAGAGATGGTGAACTATGACACTGAATCTCACTAAGTGGGAAGGTGAAAAATGTGCAAGGATCACAAAGCAAGGTCTTGATAGGGTTGTAGGGGACAGGCTGGTCTAGGAAGCTTGAAGAACAGAGGTACAGTCATTTGAGATGCTGCCAATTATTAAAAGTGGAGTAGTTTCAGGTCACGACAATGCTCAAGGTGAATGTGAAGGGAAGCAGCCCATGGAGCGTCCACTATCAAGGAGATGATGGATGGGGACATGGGAAATGAAGTTTCCAGGATCACAGAAGGCCATGGTGCCTTCAGTCCCCTTCCAGTTAAGCAGTTGCCCATCTCAGAAGTGATGCTTGCAAGGCCTTTGGGTGTGGAAACAGGCAGAGCCTTCACTTGGCAGAAGCAGAGCTACCCTTTTTTTCTAAACATTTTGGCATCTAAATGAAATGGTACACTATGAGCTCCTTGAAGACAGGGGCCAAGGGTTATTATCCATCTCCAGTGCTCATCATGAGACAGAGCCCCCATAGCACTGCATTAAAAATCTTGTTTTCTTTGCTTGGCTTCCTCCCTCACAGTGTTGCCTTATAAGTTCTGCTCCCTTTGCTGGGCTTCCTCTCCCTCAGCTTTGCATTTGAATCCTGCTTTTGCCTGGAGGTTATATGGAAACCCCATTGCTAACATAACTTATATGAACTCATTAGTTGTAAACCCCTTAAAATAACGTGTCTGCTTGCACTTGGGGAGCAGTCTTGACAACAGCAGCTCTGACTGACTCCTTTTCCTTGTAAAATGAAATAAAGGTGCCTTTCATGTTCTCTCACCTCAATCTCTCATTTATTGGCCAATACGAGTCATGCCGAGCAAGAACCTGGGGTTTCCATGAGGTAACAATCATAAGGATAGAAAGTGATAGATCCTCAATAACTACTATTAGTTTGGAATTCTGACTTAGAGGGGGAATTAATGTGTCCTTGTTAATTTTATCTATATTAATGATAAAGAGACTAGCAGCCTGCCCCATATAAGGATCAGTGACATAGGCATGGGAAGAACTTGGAAACACGCAACTCAGTATCAACCAGGAGTGAACAGACATTGTGGAGGTGTAACTTGGTTTGAGAGAAGTTGCACTTTAGAAAAGGCAAGGCTAGTGCGCTTTGGACAAGGAACCCTGGTGGGGCAACAGTTAGGTACTTGGCTGCTAACAAAAAGTTGGTGATTGGAAGTTACCCAGAGGCTCTGTGGGAGAAAGACGTACCATTTGCTTCCATAAAGATTACAGCCTAGAAAATTCTATGGGGAAGTTCTACTTTGTCACATGGAGTTGACAACAATGACAACAACTGCACTTTTAACAAGAATGAATCATGCAATGGACATAAAATGGGCATGATAATGGAAAAAAGTGGACGAGGGACTCACGGGTCTGCATGTGAATCCTGGGTAATGTTAATATCATGTGAACTTTCCTGAGCCTAAACTAGGGTAAGAATCCATGTATCTTTATGAGGGAGAAATGTGTATGCAGCAGATTCCACTTCAACAAGGCTGTGGAATCAGGTTCCTGGGAGGCCACAGGCTTGTCACTGAAGGATTTTGCTACCGAGCCTGCCAAAGCCCGGAGCCCTTTCCAAGCAACAAAATTATAGGTATGAAACATAGTGAGCTATTTTCTCCAAAACGTATCACAGAGAATCACAAGAGGACGCAAAAGATGACTTCTTCTCATTGCAGTGGCTAAAACAAAAGCTATAAAAATAAGTTCACGGTTAAAAATATCTGAGGATTGGTAGGGCAACAGGCTATCATTACTCAGAATCTGGCCTGCAATTAAAGATTTCCAAAAGGTTGCAAATTGCCCACTTCTTCATCAATTCTGCACTTTACCCCCACAATTTTACTTGGAGAAGGTGAGATTTTCCAGAGAAGCTTCCTTACAGCCCTGAAATCCCCCATGTTATTGGGGTGGCATGTCAATATTTTTGACTTTCTGAGTTCCTGCAGTTTCTCGTTCTAAATTTATTCATTTTGGCAGAACCACTGAGGAAATTGTGTTAATGCATTGGCATTAAATACAACTCCATGACTGGTAAATATCAGGTGTATTACTATCATTATTTTGTTTTCATTGTTATTGACTGCAAAAGGGAAACTCTTTCCATTTAGAACCTCTACAATGTGACAATGATAAATTTTAACCAAGCCCTGTGATCCTCAAAAGCCCTTCACCTTTTGGTGTTCGGTAAAAGAGCCGATGAAGACAGCATTGGCGTACCCTTAGCATGACTAAATTTAGGTGAGCTTCTTCATGACTCTAGTCCCCTGGCCTCTTTCTCTCTCAGACCTTACAAAATCCAAGAATCCGTATGGAACAGATTCCATCTACTCTTAATAGTAAACTCAGGAGACAACTCCATATGATCAACTCACCTCTTTGCTTAACCACCCCCATAACACCATTCGATATTTTTTCACTAGCTCATCTTAGCCTTTAAAAACCTTGCTCTGTGAAGAACAGTTTGGAGATTACTCAAAAAGTTAGAACATAGAATTACCATACAACCCAGGAACTCTATGCCTAGACGTATACCCAAAAGAATTGACAGATACATGTACTCCAGTGTTCGTTGAAGCACTATTCACGATAGCCATAAGGTGGAAACAACTGAAATGTCCACCAACAAATGAATGGATAAACAAAATGTGGTGAGTAAAGAGAACTGAAGTTAAGATACGTGCTAAACATGGATGAGCCTTGAAAACATTATATTCTGTATTGAAGTCAGACACAAAGGACAAATACTGTATGATCACACTTATATGAAATACCTAGAATAAGCAAATGTATAGAGACCAAAGTATATTAGTGGTTACCAGGGGTGGGTAGAAGGAAGGGGGAGGAAGGGGACTCACTTCTTAGGGGGCACCGAGCTTCTGTTAAGTGTGATAGAAAAATTTGAAAATGAATAGTGGTAATGGTTGTACAACATGATGAAAGTAATTAATGTTACTGAATGATACGTGTAAAAATGTTGAAAGGGCAAATTTTTTGTTTTATTGTATATATACTCACCACAAAACCCATTGCTGATGAATAGAAATGTAAATATATTAATAGTCGGGGGGGGAGGGGAGGAGCTTCCCAACTTCTGCTGAAGCAAAGTAAGAAATCAGACAGTTTTGGTCTCTTTCTCCCCATCGTGATGGTTCCCAGACACTGAAATGTTCCTTTCTTCCCCTCCCTTACCTTCGTCCTTTCCCCTCTCTTGCGTAGAACTTTTGAATAAAGTCTCCCTTGCCTGTTTGAACATTGTCCAGTGAAATGGCCATATCTACAGTGGCGGATAATTGTCTACCCAGCCTACTTCATAATCATTTGTCTACATGATTCACAGTTTCAGGAGAAAGTTACGTGGAGAAGTTTTACTTTATTATATTTTTAAATGCATATTATTATGTTTTTGTTTATTTATTTTTGTACCAAATACCTCCCTCTAGAATGGTCACACCCTTTTTTCTGCCCTCAAGTAGAATTCCACATCGCACACTATGAAGAATACACCATTAGCTAAGTGAGGTATTCAGGCAGCATTGCCTCAGGAGAGAAATGGCCCCAGCAAGAAGCGTGCACTTGCCTGCCATGGCTATGTCCCTGGGCCACCACTGCCTGGTGAGTGGTTGTCAGGTATGTAGGCTGCCTTTCTGCTCTCTGCCCTGTGTGGGGCTGCCACACTCAGAGAGCTACACTTTCCATATTTTGGATGCAATTATAGCTCATAGGGTTATGTTGTGGCTGCTGCGTTAGGTGTATTAATCCCTCTCTGACTGACTGAGTGATGTGACCCTGTGGAGGAGAACCATAGGTTTAATTTCTAAATCACCAACTCATAAAAGAAATATTCTATTTCTATTTTCATAAAACCCATCAGATTTGATGAAATAAACATCTGCAAAAGTGAGTGAGCCCCATGAGCTCAAGTGTGATGAACCTGTGAGAAGGCACAAAATCTGCCTCACTGTACAGTGGTCCTGAAGTAGTTAAGACACTGAAAGGTAGCAGGGCATTTGCCCTACACCAGGCTCAGTGCCAAGCACTTCACAAACATTGTTTCATTTATTCCTCACAGGCCTTGGGAGGTCTGCAGCGGAGATCATGCATTGGCTCTTTGCATGCTGTTCTGCAGGTGCTGGAAAGCTAACACTACCTTTCCCTGACTGTCCCAGGTGGAGTTCAGAATGTGATTTATCATTCCAATCAGAAGTTCTTACACAGACTTTGGGTGGAGGTGAGGTGAGTGGTGTCCTCCTAACTGGCCTGTTGGGGAGCATGGTTAGAGGCAGTGTCTTTGTCATGATCAGCTTTCAGCATCCAGGCAATAGTGGACATTGAGAAGTAGGCTGAGGCCATCCAGCCCCCGTTTGGTTTTGCTTCTGTGGACCTACAACTGGAGCACGAGTGCATCATCATCACATGGCCCCTTTATCACAGTTAACACAATGCTTCCAGGAGGCAGTTGCTTCCCTGAGGGGTCAGCCCCCCGATTCCCAGCACCAAACCCAGAGCCACGTCTACAACCAGCCACTCTACACCTGCCAGCAATATTGCAAGGACCCAATTCCCTGTATGAAATTCTTTACTGCTTTATAAATCTAAAATTATATTCTTCTGCAACTGAACTGACAGATATAGGCATTATTATTTTGATTCATAAATTCATAACTGAGGCTCCATAAGGTTAAGAAAAAAGAACAAATATGTATCAGGGACTGGATTTAAATTCACATCTATTATCTCTAAAGCTAATGTATTTACGCTATAACTTTAGATTTCTTCCAAACCAAGTCTGAACTAATAAATATGAAATAAGTACAAATTCCGTTTCTCCTAATAATGTAGAATATATAACTTGAAATCTCTGACTTTCCCCAAAGAATAGCGTTATGGATTTTTTAATATGCATGTTTCATTTTTATTTTTCATAAAAGAAAACAATGTGAGGAAATTTTACAGGAGACGGACCTGACAGCAGTGGATAAAAAGAACAAAGAAAATAAAAACAGGGATTGTGAGGGCCAGCACTGCCGTTGCTCTGCCTTTCAGAAGAGTGCTGCTGTTTTATGCAATTCAAAGGCTTGGGTTTTAATGCTAATACCAGGTAAGGAGATAAGGATGTGTCTTTGGGTCCTACCCTTTGCCGTCAAGTCGATTTCGACTCATAGCGGCCCTATAGGACAGAGTAGAACTGCCCTATATGGTTTCCATGGAGCACCTGGTGGATTCGAACTGCTGATCTTTTGGTTAGCAGCTGTAGCACTTAACCACTACGCCACCAGGGTTTCCTAGGGAGGTTCATATTTGAAACTGAGACCCAAACATGAAGTTAGAAATAGATAAAGGCCTACAACCTGAGTGAAACGAGAAATCTGGTATGTCTTGGTCTGAGTTGGAAATGTGGAAAGTGCCTATTTTAGGATTTAAAGTATTATGTCTGCCACTTGGATGAGGAGTTCAAATTTATATTACTGGATTAGCCCAGTAATTTTCAAGCCAAAAAACTAACATATAAAGTGGTCTCAGGTCACATTTTCACAGGACTTCTGGCAGAAGAAAATGGAAGTCTTATTTGGAGGAACAAGCTCTCACATGATTCTCGTATTTAAAGCCATGATGATGATGATCTCACAATCTACAATCATAAAGTGTAGGATAAAATAATTCACCAAGAATGAAAGTCAATAGAAGTAATAAACTGCAGGATTAAATACTCAAAAACTTCAGACGATAAAGCTATTAGATAAACACTATAAAAAGTATTCTTAAAATGATTAAAGGCACTGTTAAAAATGAAAGAGTTCCTATAAAATAAGAGTTTTACTCATATTCAAAGATTTGCAAACCACAAAATGCCAAAATGAAAATTCAAAATGCACTCTGAAGAGGAAGCATAAGTCCATGTATTTTATAAGAACTTCCAAACAAGTTGGGGAAAGAGTATGGGAGTAATTTGATTGGTTGACGTTCAACCTGCTCTGTAAGACTTATTTATCAAGAATTTCTATTGGCTCAGGTTCTCAACCTTAGCCACAGTTTCCTGAGTTCCAGAGTGGGTTCATATAATAATCTGGGTAGGCCACCTTAGAATTTTGAAGAACAAATTATTTTGGTCAAGAGTGTAATCAAGAGTCGTGTACTCTAAAAAAGCAGAAACAGGGGCCTAGGACAAAATGGAATTCAATTCAGACCTGTGTCAACAATTTTAGTTATGTCAAGTGCCTCAGTTTTAGAGTGCTCTTTCAGACTTCCTCCTTCTGATCATGAATCTCCTCAGAGATTCCTTGATCACCATTGTAAGTGTGTTTTTTTTCTGCAAGACTTCTTGTTGGATTGATTGTTTTTATAAGTAGGATCTTTCATAAACCTTTTCACCATGCCATAGCTCAGACATCTTCTTCTGTAATCCTCCAGTTGGGGCATGTGTGGAGCAAGGCCACATTTGGAGAACCAACTTAACATCCAAAAAGTGAGGTTGCTCTCCTCTAAGAACTTAGTTTCTTCAAAATACATAACCCTCTGCGTAGCCAGGCTGGCTACAGTTTGGTTAGAAGCATTAGGCAGGCATTTCAAGCAACATTTAATTCAACCTACAATAATTATTATTACAATCAAAAAGATTAATATGGTTTATAGTATAAAGTGCAACCAGGAACCAAAGCCATTGGGTAACCAACTAAAGATATATAAAAAGGGAGAGTAATGCATAGGAGGTATTGAATGTAGCCCAGTAGCCTTCTGGTGGATTTTTCTAATACCTTGTTCTACTTCTCCTGTGGCATTTATCAAGGTACAGCAGGAGGTATTAGCAATGGCACAAACTCTTCCTTGTTGGTCTAGCAGGAAATCAGGAGCTATTTTATTACATAATACAACTTTAGCAAAAGATTCTGAGGATTTCTGTTGTGCTGACATTCCACCTGCAATATCATCAGCAATTTGAGCTACTGTAGCAGATAAATTGTGAATAGATTTTTCAAGCTGAGGAACACTATCATTGAGTAGTTCTCAGAGAAATACCCACCCCATCTCAGGTTTTTTGGCAGCTATTGGATAATGTTGTGACACAAAATCTCTCTTATTCTGAATTAGGGTCTTTAAATCACTAACTCAGTGTATATTTTCATTATAGGAGTGGACATCTAAAGGAACTCTCAAAAGACCTAGGGTGCATTGACCCATCATATTCCAGCTATTTAGCCAGCATAATGCCCAGGCATGAGGTCCATCGTTTGGGTTCAGTTCCTTTATTGTGGGATGATTTGATCCTCCACACAAAAATGCATACCCATAAGGAACACAGGTCATGTTACTTTTGGTATAATTGTGTGGAAAGGGAATGGTTTGATTGACTTGCTCAAGGAAATTTTTTGTTAAAGAATTATTACAAGTGGACAATTGTCCCATCCTTAGTGGGTTCCAGAGTCTCATACAGAGGGGAGGGAGACATGTTGCTTAAATCTGTTGTATTTCCCTTTAGGAAATTTTCATTGCCTGAACTGATAAATTCATAAAGTATCTAGAAGGATCTGCATGTTGAACTGGAAAGTCATTTTGACTACTATGATAAGGAAAGATTTCTTTCACCCTAGAGCAATTCTGGCCCTGATGGTGTAGTGGTTAAGCATTTGGCTGCTAACCAAAAGGCCGGCAATTTGAATTCACTATCCACTCCTTGGAAGCCCTGTGGGGCAGTTCTATTCTGTTCTATAGGGTCACCGTGAGTCAGAATCGACTTGAGAACAACAAACTGGTTTAGAGAAATTCTATATTCTTTCCACTATTTTGGTTAGATTAAAGCATGGTACCTGGGGTTGTACCCACAATCCAGGGGAAATCCACACTCTAATATGTACAACTTGCTTTAAAAGGTCATGTTGAAGTTAATGGCAGCACTGGGTACAAGCCTGTATTTTAATATAGGAGATGCTCATGAATCTTAATTTTCATGCTCAGACCTGGAAGGTTTGACAGATCCAGCGTTCAGTCAGATTGCTAGTACAACCTACCAATCGGCCTAATTTAACAAATGCATTTTCTCTCCAAGCATTAGAAGAAATTGTTAAGAATAGAAAAATAAGGCTTAAATGAACCTTCATGGTGAATAAAACTACCAGGAAATTAGCCCAAAGGTATATAATAAGGTTAGTAGCATAAGGATAGTTACAGCTTATTAAGCAGTATCCACAAAATTCCACAATATGCGTAAAGTCTTGTTCCATGACATTGGGGCTGTCTGTTTCAAGGGTCATCTGCTTCTGGGTGACCTTGGCATAGGTTAAGTTTGAGGTCACCTGTTGGTGTACTCATCTAATGACTGGGAGGTGCACACTTATGTTGACTCATGTCTATTTGTGGGGAGATGCTGTTGAGTTTGTCTACCCACTGGTTTGTCAGCAACACCTAAAATGGTATCTTCCAATGGGCTTCTAAGGTTTTGGAGCTGAAACTCGTCCAATAGACTAGATCTCCAGGTTACAGGCCATGGTCAGAGAAGTCAGGAGCCTCGAGACGTTTGTCTGTGAAAGATTGTTCTATCTGTGAGACACAAGCTTGAAAATAGGCCATCAGTCCTTTGCAAGACTTTAGGATATCTACATTAACAACGTTTGGATCAGTGTAAGTAATGTGACTTAAGAGCATAGGTCTTTCAGTAGTATTTCACGGGGCGGGGGGGTGGGGAGCTTGTGTTTTCCAAATGGAGAGGATGTAAGATTTAATAACACCAAGAGAAGTACTTTAGGCCATGGCAACTCTAGACTTTCAGTTAATTTGGCTAACTGTTGTTTAATAATTCCACTGGTAAATTCTGCTAATCCAGAGGACTGGGAATGATAAGGAGGGTACAAAAACTGAGAGACTGGAAATATTTTACAAATTTATTTAATAAACTGTCTAGTGAAGTGTGTTCCTTTGTCACTGCGGGTGTGGTGGGGGTACCCCAGGATGGTATGATATTCTCTAGAACCTTCTTAGCAACAAACATGGCAGTTGCTTGGTGAGTGGAATAAGCTTCAAGCCGATGAGAGTACATACAAATCATTACTAAGACACATTATATCCCATAAAGGGAGGAAGTTGAATGAGATCTATCTGCCATTCCAACATGGACCCAGAGATGGAGGAAGTTCTCCTGATGATATCTTCAAAGGTTTCCCTGGATTGTGCCTTCCTTCGACATGCTTGACATTGTGCATAGACTTGTTTGACTATAAGGTGGGAATTCCCCACCAAAGTTTTTCCATAATTTGGGCCATTTTATCAGCTACCCAGTGGCTTAGAGAATGAATTATAGACAACATAGGCACCCTTTAGGCTTTCTGGTAGTGTAGGTTTTTGATTTGGCCCCAACTATAACTTTAAATTTTTGTTATATTTGCACACTTGTGATTTGCATTCATTTAATTCCTCACTAGGTGCTTGTGATTGTTTAGTGATCAATTCATAGGGTAGGACTTGCGTGTTGGGGGCAGTGACTTCATTCAACTCATACATAAGTACAGGCTGAGCAGTTACGTTTGCAGCAGCCCTAGTAGCATGATCTGCTAAAACATTTTCTTTAACCTCGGGAGAGCTTTCCAATGAATCAGTATAAGCAGTTACTGCGTATCCAGAAGTCCTTGTATAAGACCCATCAGCAAATAAAACAAGATCTGGATTACGTAAAGGAACATCTTTAAGATCAGCCTGAGGAACTAACAGTCGTTCAGTCAAATCTAGGTAACCATGGTCAGGAGTTCTGTCATCAGGCAAAAGTAAGAGAGTAGTAGGATTAAGTAGCCTTTTTTTTTTTTTTTTTGTGATGTAGATGACTGCGCGGAGGGGATAAAAGAATTTATAAGAAATCAACCAGCTAAAAAAGAGATGCTGAGTAAGAGCAGAATTTAATAAGGATTCTACGGAATGTGGGACGAGCACATCTAAATCATTTCCCATAATAATGTCAGCAGTGGCTTCAACGAGTTTGGCGGTAGCTGGAACTGCTCTCAAGGAAGGTGAATAGGCTTTGGCTACAGGATCTAATTGGAGACAATAATATCCAATACAGACCTGCTGATTTCCATGTGGTTGAGTGAGGACTCCTAAGTCATTTCTCTTTCTTTCATGAACAAATAGTATAAAAAGTTTGCCATGCTAAGTAGGTTTAAAGCTGGGGGATTGATTAGAGACCTCTCAAATTCATGGAAACATTCTATTTGTCCAGGAGTCCATTGCAGAGGCTTTGGGCTACCTGTTTTAAGAAAAGCAAAGAGTAGTTGAACAATCAAAGATGTTTGGAATACAGTTGCAGCATGTGAAGGAATGAATTATGTTCCCCCATAATATGGGTTGTAAATCCTAACCTCTATGCATGTGTTTATAATCCCATTTGGGAATAAGCTGCCTTTGTTATGTTAATGGGGCAGGATTAGTGTGTTGTTGTTGTTGATAGCTGCTGTTGAGTCAGTTCCAACTCACAGAGACCCTATGTACGACAGAATGAAACACTGGCGGGTTCTGCACCATCCTCACAGCTGTTGTGCTTGAGCCCATTGTCGCAGCCACTGTGTCAATCCATCTTGTTGAGGGTCTTCCTCTTTTTTGTTGACCCTCTACTTTATCAAGCATGTTGTCTTTCTCCAGGGACTGGTCCCACCTGATACCACGTCAAAAGCATGTGAGATGAAATCTTGCCGTCCTTGCTTTTAAGGAGCATTCTGGGTGTACTCTTCCAAGGCAGATTTCTTTGTTCTTCTGGTAGTCCATGATATATTCAATATTCTTCATGAATGCTGTAATTCAAAGGCATCAATTCATCTTCAGTCTTCCTTATTCACTGTCCAGTTTTCCCACGAATATGAGGCAATTGAAAATACCATGACTTGGGTCAGGCACACCTTAGTTTTCAAAATGACAACTATGTTTTGAACAGGTTTTTTTTCAACAGATTTGCCCAGTGCGATATATCATTTGATTTCTTGACTGCTGCTTCCATGGCCATTGATAGAGGATACAAGTAAAATGAAATCCTTGACAACTTCAATATTTTCTCTCTTTATCAGAAAGTTGCTTATTGGCTCAGTTGTAAGAATTTTTGTATTATCTATGTTGAGGTGTAATCCATACTGAAGGCTATAGTCTTTGATCTTCATTAGTAAGTGCTTCAAGTTCTCTTCACTCTCAGCAAACAAGGTTGTGTCATCTGCATTTCACAAGTTGGTAATGAGTCTTCCTCCAATCCCGATGCCCCTTTCTTCTTCATATAGTCCAGCTTCTTGGATTATTCGCTCAGCACACAGATTAAATAAATATGGTGAAATAATGTAACCCTGACAAACATCTTTCTTGACTTTAAACCATGCAGTATCCCCTTGTTCTCTTTGATGATGGCCTCTTGGTTTATGTACAGATTCTTCATGTGCACAATTAAATGCTCTGGAACTCCCATGTTTCACAATATTATCCACAATTTTTTATGACCCACATAGTCGAGTGCCTTTGGTAGTCAATAAAACATAGTAAACATTTTTCTGGTATTTCTGCTTTCAGCCAAGATCCATTTGACATCAGCAATGATATCCCTCATTCTATGTCCTCTTCTGAATCCAGTTTGAGTTTTTGGCAATACCCTGTCATTGTACTGCTGCAACTACTTTTGAATGATCTTCAGCCAAATTTTGTGTAAAGTGAATGATTTTATTTGATAATTTCTGCATTCTGTTGAATAACTTTTCTGTGCAATGGCCACAAATATGGATTTCTTCCAGTCATTTGGCCAGGTAGCTGTCTTCCAAGTTTCTCGATATAGGCAAGTGAGCAAGTCCAGTGCTGCATTTCTGTCTCAATTGTTATTTGTCAATTCCTGGAGCCTTGTTTTTCACCAATGCCTTCAGTGCAGCTTGGACTTCTTCCTTCAGTACCATCTGTTCTTGATGATATGCTGCCTCCCGAAATTGTTTAACATTGACCAATTTTTTTTTGATACAGTGACTCTGTGTATTCCTTCCATCTTCTTTTGATGCTTTCTGCGTCGTTTAAAATTTTCCCCATAGAATACATCAATACTGCAACTCGAGGCTTAATTTTTTTCTTCAGTTCTTTCAGCTTGAGAAATGCTGCCTGTGTTCTTCCCTTTTGGTTTTCTAGCTCCAGGTCTTTGAGTATTTCATCATAATACTTTACTTTGTCTTCTCAAGCCACCCTTTGAAACCTTCTGTTCAGTTCTTTTACTTCTTCGTTTCTTCTGTTCACTTTAGCTACTCTACCTCCAAGAGAAAATTTCAGAGTTTCTTCTGACATCCATTTTGGTCTTTTCTTTCTTTCCTGTATTTTTGATGACCACTTGTTTTCTTCATGTATGATGTCCTTGTTGTCATTCCACAACTTGTTTGGTCTTCAATCATTAGTGTTCAATGTGTGAAATCTATTCTTGAGATAGTCTCTAATTTCAATACTAAAGTTGTATTTTGGCTCTTGTGGACTTGCTCTAATTTTCTTCAGCTTCACCTTGAACCTGAATTGAGCAATTGATGGTCTGTACCTCAGTGAGCCTCTAGCCTTATGGTTACTGATGATATTGAGCTTTCCATTGTCTCTTTCCACAGACTCAGTCAATTCGATACCTGTGTATTCCATCTGGAGAGGTCTACATGTGTAGTCCCGGTTTATGTTGTTGAAACAAGGTATTTGCAGCGAAGAAGTTGTTGGTCTTGTAAATTCTATCACACAATCTCTGAAGTCATTTCTATCACCAAGGCCATATTTTCCAACTACCGATCTTCTACAACTACCAACTACTTCTTTGTTTCCAGCTTTCGAATTCCAATCACCAGTAATTATCATTGCATCCTGATTTCATGTTTGATCACTTCATACTGTGGAAGTTGGTAAAAAATCTCCAATTTCATCATTTTTGGTCTAGTAATTTTTACATAAATTTGAATAATAGTCATATTAACTCGTCTTCCTTGTAGATGTATGGATATCATCCTATCACTAACAGTGTTGTACTTCAGGATGTCTTAAAATATTCATTTTGATGATGAATGCAGCACCATTCCTCTTCAATTTGTCATTCTTGGCACAATAGGCCATTTGATTGTCCAATTCAAAATGTCCAATACCAGTCCATTTCACCTCACTAACGTCTAGGGTATCTATCCTTGTGCGGTCCATTTCATTTTTGATGACTTTCAATTTTCCTAGATTCATACTTCATAAATTCCATGTTCTGATTATTAATGGATGTTTGCAGCTGTTTCTTCTCATTTTCAGTCATATCACATCAGCAAATGAGGGTCACAAAAGCTTGACTTCATCCACGTCATTAAGGTCAACTCTACTTTGAGGAGGCAGCTCTTCCCCAGTAGTATTTTGAGCGCTTTCCAACCTGAGGGGCTCATCTTCTGGTACAATATCAGACAATGTTCCATTGCCTTTCATAAGGTTTTCACTGGTCAATTGTTTTAAAATAGACTGTGGGGCCTTTCTTTTTACTAGTCTGTTTTAGTCTGTAAGCGCCACTGAAACCAGTCCACTATGGCTGAGCCTGCTGGTATTTGAAATATCAGTTGCATAGCTTCAGCATCCCAGCAACACACAATCCACCACACTACAACAAACTGATAGAGGAGTGGTGGAGGATTAGAGTAAGGTGCGTCTTAAGTCAATATCTTCTGACGTATAAAAGAGATTACACAAAAAAAGTGAGAGAAACAGAGATGGGGGAAGATGCATGCCAAGTCACACAAAGATTTCCCAGAAGCAGAAACTCAAAAGAGACAAGAACCTTTTTCCAGAGCCAACAGAGAAAGAAAGCCTTCCGCTAGAGTAGGCACCTTGAATTCAGACTTCTAGCCACCTACACTGTGAGAAAATAAATTTTTGTTCATTAAACCTACCCACTTGTATTTCTGTTACAGCAGCACTAGATAACTAAGACATGGCAGTAGCCACAAAACCCAGAAAACCATTAAGCTTTTTTTGTTGTTTTTGTTTTTATTGTTTATAGTTGGTAAGGGATGGCTACAAATGGTTTGAAGTCTTTGTGCATCTAATTGG
Organism: Loxodonta africana; assembly: GCF_030014295.1. Lineage (NCBI taxonomy): Eukaryota > Metazoa > Chordata > Mammalia > Proboscidea > Elephantidae > Loxodonta > Loxodonta africana. The sequence continues at coordinate 4,059,180 of NC_087354.1, forward strand.
ATCCTCTGTGAAGTTAGAATATGGCCTAAATATTTAACTTATGTTTTAAAAAATTGAAGTTTATCTTTAAAAGGTTTGCCTTCCAATGGCCAAGCAATTAAGCAGAGACACAGAATTTTCTTCAGAATCTGAGGAATTCCTGGAACAAAGTAGCAAATCATCAACATATTGAATGGGGAGAAAATTATTTGAAACATTGGTTCATCAGGTTTTAAGACTTGAGAGAAATAGATGGGAGATTCTTAAATCCCTGAGGCCTGATGGTCCAGGTATATTTGTATCAGTCCCAAGTGAAGGCAAATAAACATTGACTATCACGGTGGACCGAGATACTGAAGAAAGCATTACATAGGTCCACTACAGTAAAAACCTTAGTCTTGGGAGGTATTTGAGACAACAAAAGATGAGGATTTTGAACTATTGCTAATTGGGAAATCACCAAATGATTGGTGGCCCTAAGGTCTTGAACAAATCTCTAATTTTTTCCATTAGGCGTCTTAACTAGAAGAATTAGGGTATTACATGGACCAGTGCAAGGTGTTATTAGCCCTTTATTAATTAATTCCTGAACTATAGGGGTTAACCCTTGAATTACCTCTTAGAGGGTATTGTGAAATCCTGGGAAATGGTTTCATTGGGTCAAGTTGAACTTTAATTGGTTGTGCACTATGTATTCTTCCCACATCTGTGGAGGAAGAAGCCCATAAGACTGGGGACACAGAGGCTAACAATGGGTGCTCTTTTTCTAAAGCAGAGGTATCCTTATCCATTGTCAAAGCCTCTAAGTGACATAATAGGTCGATTTACGGTTTCTCTGGAAATTGTAGGGTTATTTATTAAGTAAGTGGAAATAATCTATAATCCCCTTTTTATCAACGATTATAGATTATTTCCACTTAATAAATTTTGCCCTAAAAGATTGACAGGTGTAGTATCACATAAGATGAAAGAGTAGCTTTGAAATAAGGTTCTAGGAATGTTGATGCTGGCACAGATTGGGGTGTATGTTGAATTTACTACAGTGCTTTTTCCAGTGCTTAGGTATTTTTCAATAATGGCACACTCCAGAATAGAGGGACCTAGGGTTACTTTCTCTAAAAGGAGTTTGCACTTGTTGGAGCTGCAGAAACATAATGCAATTTGGTTTCTTAGATTTGTCTGTTTCAAGAGAGTGGGGCAGATTTTCAGCCATGTTAGTTCAATTATGGGAATAGTCTTGCAGTCCAGTGCATGATGCATTATTAAAGATTGCCAATTCTGGTTTGATACCATTGATAAACATAGGCTTGAAAGCTATTCCAGCACTTGGAAGCTCCAGGCTAGAATGCTCAGAGAAAGCATTAAGTCTTTCTTTAAAATTATACACAAATTCATCAGGTTCTTGTTTTCATTCCTGAATTCTTCCCCAATCAATTTACAGGGAAAGTTTTTGGAAGTGTGTCTAATAGTTCTTTTGTAATAACTTTTGATTCATCATAATAGGCTGCTGAATTGGTATGATTTTTGAGATCAGTAGATTTATCAGTTTCTTTCCAACTGGTGAGACTAATCCAGTTTTGTGCCTCTCCTGATCCAGCTGTCATATAGATTAACTGATACTGATAAACCAAACCAGATTGGTAAGCCTGAATTAAACTTTATAATTCCTTTTAAACTTTGGAGGGTACTTGATGGGTTTTGGAAACTCCTTACCTATTGCTCTTAATCTAGTTTTAGACAAGGGAGAGAAAGTAATTTCAGGAGATTTGTTCTCCCACCCTTCAACTGGAATTAAAGGGCATCTGAGACACCAGAGGGGGTTTAGGGTCAAGAGACAGATCACTGTTTGCAAATAGTATCTCAGACAGATCAGGATCTTTTCCAGGATACAGAGGGAGAGTAGAGCACAAAGCTAGAGGAAGAGCAGAAGAGTCAGAAGGAGTGGATTCATTGGTTGTTCTGTGTGTTTCCTCCTTAAGACAGTTATTAATCTTGGTTAACTGGGTATCATGTCCTGTAAAGAAGCCAATTAAGAATCATTGACACATTTTTATAAGCTTTAGATACAAAATAAGTATCCTAAACCTTTTGTTTATTTCTACAGTTCTCTAATTTAAATCTCAGATGTACCAATTTTCCCCACTCTAATGAACCCAAAAGTGGCCACTAGTCAGACAAACCATCTTTGGTCAGGGCATACCAGAGTTCTAAATACAAACATGACCAAGGCCTGTAAGCCTTGGACATGTAATAGGAGACCCACTAGGGAAATCTGCAGGGTTAGATTTGGCAGAATCCACATGCAAAAAAAGTGGATAACAAATGTCTGCAGACACAAATTAAAACTCGAGTAAATGGAACTGAGCTGCAGTGTAACAAAAAAAGGGAGCATAAGTGCACATCTCTTATCAGAGCTTTATACAGAGTGGGAAAACAGTAGGGGGGTACGTTTGATTGGTTGACATTCAACATGCCCTGTAAGATGCATGTATCGAAAATTTCTATTGGCTGGGGCACTCAGTCTTAGCCATAGTTTCCTGTGTTCTGGGGTTGGTTCCTGCAACAATCTTAGAGGAGTGCCCCCGAATTTTGCAGAATAAGTTATTTTAGTTAAAAGTATAGTTGTGGGTCATGTATTCTGAAAAAGCAGAAGCAAAATAGGACAAAACAGAGTTCAATTCAGACTAGTGTCAGCCATTTTAGTTATGTCAGTTGCCTCCATTTTACAGTGCTGTTTCACAGCATACAAAATGAAATTTAAAAAAAAAACATGAAATAGAACAACCAAATTTTTAAAAGAAGAAAACTCCTAGAAATAAAAATATGCAGTTGTTAAAAATCAAAACCGAGAGTATGAAATAACATACTAAAAACAATTTAAGAAAGAATTACTGACTGAAGGACATATCTAAGGAGAATAAAGCACAGAGAAAAACAAAACAAATAGCATGAACCAAAATATAAGGGACACTTAAATTAAAGAGAATTTTTAAGATATATTTAAAATTTCAGAAAACTAATTTAAATTTCTTTCTACAGGGAATGTCCACCACTGTTTAGCAAATACTGTTCAAAAACAAAAATTTCTTTAATCAGAAAGTGGAGAGAACATTTTATACTTTTTTTTTTAACAAGTTCAAGGTTGTAAACCTCCTGCGTTCACTGATTTATGTAAATAATGTATGTAATCGCTGTGCTGTTTTATTCTTGTTGCTCTAAGGAATGTATGGAAATAATTTTTCTTTTTACTTTAAAATTTACATCCAAATATAAGCAGGAGATACATCATGTACATCATTAGAACTTATGTACACACCCCAGCAAGGACTATGAAACATTTTTGACAGAGCCTACAAAAACAAACAAACAAAAAAAATCTGTGATGCAAATTTAGGGATAACTGTGTCTTTAAGAAGAACTGAGAAGCGATGCAAATTATAAAGCTCTCAAATAATTTATTATCAGCTCAAGACCCAATGTTTCACCTTGGCTTTGTTTCCTGTGTTTTGAAGATAAAATTGTTTTTCGCTACGACAAACAAAAACAATAATCAGGATTATATTAGCCCTCAAATCCAAGAAGATAAGGTTTACCAACAACATAAAGTTCAAGGGCCTTCGCTGAGAGTTGAAAAAGGAGCTATCTATACGATGCAAATATCTGGATGTTTGCAAATATCCAGTGTTGTTACTGGCTGGTGGGTAGAGGGTATGGGCTGTACTGGGTAACACTGTCAGAAGGGGTGGCACCAAAATGACTGTCTTAAAAATATTTGTACAGTATTTCAGCAGAAATTTATCATTTTGTATAAAAATATCCCTGTAATTAGTTATAACAACAAAAATATTTTTCTTAAGCCCAGCTTACATGCACCTACAAGGCTAAAAAAAAAAAAAAACTCTAAGCTAATTTACTTTTTCAACCTTCTAATGCATTATCAACCAATTACAATGACACTTTGAATCACGTGGTTTCATCTGCATGTGCTATAAGCATGTGCTTTTTTTGTTGCTGCTGCTGTTTTTATAGTGGCTGATTTTGCCAAACTTTCTGGCGTTTTAGCTATAATATTGTGGTAGTTAGCATGAGGGGGTGACACCATGAACTACCACACTGGATGACAACTACCCTGGTGACATCAATGAAGATATCCAGAATTTTACTTTTTTTTCCTCATGGTTATTTGCCTAAAGCAGTGGTTTTCAAAGTGTGGTACCCAGGTTGGGCACACCAGCATCACCTGGCAACATGTTAGTGACGTAGATTCTGAGGCTCTGCCCCACATCTACTAAATGGGTCACTCTGGGGTGGGGCCCAGCTATCTGTTTTAACCAGTGTTTGGGTGATTCTGATGCATGCCAACATTTAAGAACCTCTGAGATGAAGTCTGCCAAACAGCTGAGGGTGCTGTGTCCACAGGAAGTGGTAATTATATCTGCTGGGAATTTCATGCACTGTGAGGAAGGAAAGTGTGTGTCTGCAATCTCCGATGAATTGAAGACACATTATTCCAAGGCTAAGGGAAAAGCATCACCATTGTGGCCCTAAGAGGGGAACTTATTGCTGGCAAAGGCCCAAATCTATACCTGGAATAGTGGGAGACCCAACACAATGCTGCAAAAGTAGAAATGACTTACGCACATGAATAGACAAAGCTGCAGAAATTAATTCTCATTTAAAGATTATAGATCCAAGCAAAAAAAAAATTGATATTTACTTTTATTTTTCATGGCAATTACGGTGTGGGAAGTGCTTATAAAACACTCATCTCACTTAATTCTCATACCACTCTTATTCGTCAGTGAGGGCATTTTATTCCTGTCCTCTTGTAACAGAGAAGGAAGTTGAGGCTTTTCAAAGTCACGTGACCTGATCAAGATTATGCAGCTTGTAGGAGAAAGTCAATCCCCAGCTCTGACTCTGAATCCAGAGTTCTCTCCCATCAGAGATGTATAATCTGTCTACGAACTTTAGAGACAACTGGATGGTTTGTTGGAGAGGGAATAGAGATCCAGTTAAAACATGTGTAAATCTGTAATGCTTGAGCCAACATTGTCTAAACAGCTGAAATATATTTGAGCAGTAAAATTGCCTCTAGTTAACAGAAAGAAGGGGTTAGTTTTATTTTTCTTCATGTAAGTTTTGTTTCAAAGCAGTGTTCCCTTTATAAAAAATTCTGAATCAATAATTCCACCAGTGATATTTTTCCCCTTCCTGGGAATGTATGACTGTGTTCGACCATTTTTGTTGTAACCCCCCTGACTCATGGGGCTCTGTACACAATAGACTCCAGCCCTTACTATTAATCTGGAAGCTCAGCTAAAATCCATTTAGGATCAAAGCAACATGTAAGCCTCCAATAGCAGGTGGGTGGTGGGTGTTCATGAGGTGCACTGGCTGGAAATAAAACCTGCGTTTCCCCCATGGAAGGAGAGAATTTTACCACTGAACCACCAATGCCTTCACTCAACCATCTTTCTGGTGGTGGTTTCCTCAAAGAGATACTGATCTTGGGCTGTAAATTTTAGCCTTAGGTACATATTCACATCATTCTGGGCCAGGAGAAAACTTGAAAAAAATACTGATTCACTGCTTGCCCTTCATCCCCACCAATTATGTCAGAATTTGCAGGGAAAATGTGAAAGTTCCGCATGTTTCTATAATGTCATGAGGGTTAAGGACCAGTTTGTTGGTAGAGAACAAAAAAGGAAGTTCAGGAGAAACCACAAGACTGGATTTCCTAATATCTGAGTGGGAGAATATCCACCGAGTGCTAGACTTTCTTTTATAAGACCAAGAGTCCACTGCATCAGGGTTTCTCTCTGCATATGTTGTTATATGTATCCCTTCCTATATTCTCTTATATTTACATATGATATGCTTATGTGTGTATTTTCTTGGGAGTCCTTATCATTCAAATTACTGTACCTGCCACCATGCACAATCAGGTGACACTGGCTCTCCTAGAGGCAGTAAATAGATGACAGTTAGGAGGAGGAAAACAAAAAACAAAATTATAGGCCATTCCTCAAGACTGAAAACAAAGATTAGAATTGCATACAGGACATACTTTATGGTAAGAGCATGCATTCATGTTAGATGGATGACTTAACAATTCTTTAAAGCCTTTATAAACCCAGGTTTTGTTTCTATCAGGGTTGGTACAAATCTGAGGGGGGTGTCCTTTGTGTTGTGCTCTGTTGGATACAGGTGAACAGCACAGTTTAATAGGAAAGAATGTGGGCTTTGAAGTTACATAGACTGGGAGGGTAATCCAGAAATGCCATATGTTGGCTCTGTGGGCTCCAGCCTCTTGGTCTGTAGGACGAAGGCTGGAGAGGACCTCATGGAGTCCAAGTGTGTGTTAACATAAAGTGTGGAGACCACCTAGCTCAGGGCTGGCCATTAGCTCCTGCCTTATAGAAAGGTTAGGATGAGTGTTCTGTGACATGACAGCATCAAGAAGGGCTTTAAAAATAAACTTATGTAGAAAGTTTGAATGACATCACTTTCCCCAGAGGGGAATATTCCAGGGAGAAATGTGTCATGAGGTGATCCTCCACCACGCTGAGACTATATGCATCAGCACACATGAGGCTCTGAGTAACTGCAGAAGCCATACTTGTGTTATCCTAGAATTCTCCAAGTGCAGTTGCCAACTGTATAAATACTAACAAGATCCCATGAAGCCCCTGTTCTGTGACGCTGCATTTGGGAAAGGCTGCTTCAAATGAGAAACCTGAGGCTAAGTGTGGTGAGTAGTTTTTGTTTGTTTGTTTGTTTGTTTTTGTTTTTGGGCAATCTATTCCTCCTTTGTCATTACTTTTTGCCTCTTGTGCAAATCCTACTCTGAGCACCATGGCTGTTTGACATTCCTTTGCCACCAGTCACTAACCCCAACAAACTCACTGCTGTTGAATCAATTCTGACTCATAGTGACCCTACAGGAAATAGTAGAACTGCCCCACATGGTTTCCAAAGCTGTAAATCTTTACGGAAGCAGACTGCCACATCTTTCTGCCATGGAGCTGCTGGTAGTTCCAAGCCACAGACCTTTTGGTTAGTGTCTGAGAGCTTAACCACTCTGCCACCAGGGCTTCTTACCAGTCACCAAGGCATTATGAAATTCAGTCTATTATAAGTCTGAAAAATGAGGAGGTTTATGAGAACATGTGAATCATATTTCAGACCAAGATAATTATTTGCTCTAAAAGTATGAAAAAAGTTTTTGAAATTACTGATTTGTTTTCATTCAATAGTCAGATTAAAAATCAAAAATCATATTTTATCTTTGGCAAATTAATAAAAAATGAAAGTACATATTGAAAAACGATTCTCCAATATTTCGTCCAATCTAATCCCCTTTTAGATATACATATAAAAAAAAAGATCCCCAAAGGAGTATATTTCAGAAAATGAAGGTTTGAGCAAGTGAATCCTGTCAATTTTAAGCTAAGCCTTGAATATAAGACTTCTACTACAAAATGCACAGCCTTATAGAGCTTCTATATGGAAAAGAAATTCAGGTGATATAGGGAGATACAAGTTAGGTTTATACTTAGAAAAATAGGGATAAATATTAAGGTAACCACAAAGAAGACTAACAATCCCACACATCAAAATAAAAACCAAAATAAACGTAAAGATTCAGCAAAAACAAATTCAACTACAATGAAAAAGAGGAACACACAATTTACAAAAACTTCTCACCACAAAAAAGAAAGCGGAAAAATGAAACTCTCAACAACACACACAAAAAAAGGCATCATAATGACAGCACTAAACTCATACCTATCTATAGTCACTCTGAGTGTAAACGGACTAAATGCACCAATAAAGAGACAGAGAGTGGCAGAATGGATTAAAAAAAAAACATGACCCAGATATATGCTGCCTACAAGAGACAGACCTTAGACTTAGAGACACAAACAAACTAAAACTCAAAGGATGGAAAAAATATATATCAAGCAAACAACAATCCAAAAAAAGTAGGAGTGGCAATATTAATTTCTGACAAAACAGTCTTTAAAGTTAAATCTACTAGAAAGGATAAGGAAGGACACTATATAATGCTTAAAGGGACAATATACCAGGAAGATATAACCATATTAAATATTTATGCACCCAATGACAGGGCTGGGAAGATACATAAAACAAACTCTAACAACATTGAAAAGTGAGATAGACAGGTCCACAATTATATTAGGAGACTTCAACACACCACTTTTGGTGAAGGACAGGACATTCAGAAAGAAGCTCAATAAAGACACAGAAGATCTAAATGCCACAATCAGCCAACTTGACCTCATAGACATATACAGAACACTCCACCCAACAGCACCCAAGTATACTTTCTTTTCCAATGTACATGACATATTCTCCAGAGTAGACCATGTATTAGGCCATAAAACAAGCCTTAATAAATCCAAAACATCAAAATATTACAAAGCATCTTTCCTGACAATAAAGCCATAAAACTAGAAATCAATAGCAGAAAAAGCAGGGAAAAGAAATCAAATACTTGGAAACTGAACAATACCCTCCTCAAAAAAGACTGGGTTATAGAAGACATTAAGAAAGGAATAAAGAAATTCATAGAATCCAAGGACCATGAAAACACTTCCTATCAGAACCTTTGGAACACAGTGAAAGCAGTGCTCAGAGGTCAATTTATATCAACAATTGCATGCATATACAAAAAGAAGAAAGGACCAAAATCAAATTCAAATTCTCCCTACAAATTGAACAACTAGAAAGAGAACAACAAAAGAAACCCTTAGGCACCAAAATAAAGCAAATAATAAATATTAGAGTAAAATTAAATGAATTAGAGAACAGAAAAACAATTGAAAGAATTAACAAGACCAAAAGGTGGTTCTTTGAAAAAAATAACAAAATTGATAAACAATTGACCAAACTGGCAAAAGAAAAACAGGATAGGAAGCAAATAACCTAAATAAGAAATAAGATGGGTGAGATCACAACAGACCCAACTGAAATTAAAAGAATCATATCAGATTACTATGAAAAATTGTACTCTAAGAAATTTGAAAACCTGGAAGAAATGGAGGAATTCCTAGAAACGCACTACCTACCTATACTAACACAAACAGAGGTAGAACAATAGACCCATAACAAAAGAAGAGATAGAAAAGGTCATTAAAAACCTCCCAACAACAACAACAAAAAAAGCCCTGACCCAGATGGCTTCACTGCAGAGTTCAACCAAACTTTCAAAGAAGAGTTAACACCACTACTACTAAAGGTATTTCAGAGGATAGAAAAGGACAGAACACTCCCAAACTCATTCTGTGAAGCCAGCATATCCTTGATACCAAACCAGATAAAGCATGAACTCACATGCAAAAATCCTCAGCAAAATTCTAGCCAATAGAATTCAACAACATATCCAAAAAATAATTTACCATGACCAAGCAGGATTCATACCAAGTATGCAGGGATGGTTGAACATTAGAAAAACAATTAATGTAATCCATCATATAAATAAAACAAAATACAAGAACTACATGATTTTATCAATTGATGAAGAAAAAGCATTTGACAAAATTCGACACCCATTCATGATAAAAACTCTCAGCAAAATAGGAATAGAAGGAAAATTCCTCAACATAATAAAGGGAATTTATACAAAGCCAACAGCCAACATCATTCTAAATGGAAAGATTCTAAAAGCATTACCCTTGAGAATGGGAACCAGACAAGGATGCCCTTTATCACCACTCTAATTCGACCTTGTGCTGGAAGTCCTAGCCAGAGCAATTAGGCTAGATAAGGAAATAAAGGGCATCCTGATTGGTAAGAAAGAAGTAAAAATATATCTATTTACAGATGACATGAGCTTATACATAGAAAACCCTAAAGAAATCTCAAGAAAATTACTGAAACTAATAGATGAGTTGAGCAGAGAATCAGGACAGAAAAAAAATATACAAAAATCAGTCGGATTCCTCTACACCAATAAAAAGAACATCGAGGAGGAAATTACCAAATCAATACCATTTATAGTAGCCCCCCAAAAGATAAAATACTTAGGAATAAATCTTATCAGAGATGTAAAAGGCCTATACAAAGAAGACTACAAAACACTACTGCAAGAAATCAAAAGAGACCTACCTAAGTAGAAAAACATACCTTGCTCATGGATAGGAAGACTTAACATTGTAAAAATGTCTATTCTACCAAAAGACATCTATAGATACAATGCAATTCCGATCCAAATTCCAATGTCATTCTTTAATGAAATGGAGAAAGAAATCACCAACTTCATATGGAAGGGAAAGAGACCCCAGACAAGTAAAGCATTAGTGAAAAAGAAGAACAAAGTGAGAGGCCTCACTCTACCTGATTTTAGAACCTATTATACCAACACAGTAGTCAAAACAGCCTGGTACTGGTACCAGAACAGACACATAGACCAATGGAACGGAATTGAAAATCCAAATATAAATCTAGCCACATATGAGCAGCTAAAATTTGACAAAGGGCCAAAGTCAGTTAATTGGGGAAAAGACAGTCTTTTAAACAAATGGTGCTGGCATAACTGGATATCCTTCTGCAAAGAAATGAAACAAGACCCATACCTCACACTATGCACAACAACTAACTCAAAATGGATCAAAGACCTAAATATAAAATCTAAAACAATAAAGATCATGGAAGAAAAAATAGGGACAATGCTACGAGACCTAAAACATGGCATAAACAGTATATAAAACATTACTAAAAATGAGGAAGAGAAACCAGATAACTGGGAGCTCCTAAAAATCAAACACCTATGCTCATCCAAAGACTTCACCAAAAGAGTTAAAAGACTACCTACACAATGGGAAATAGTTTTTAGCTATGACATTTCTGATCAGTGCCTGATCTCTAAAATCTACATGATACTGCAAAAACTCAACTACAAAAAGACAAATAACCCAATTAAAAAATGGGCAAAAGATATGAACAGAGACTTGACTAAAGGAGACATTCAGGTAGCTAACAGATACATGAGGAAATGCTCACGACATTAGCCAATAGAGAAACGCAAATCAAAACTACAATGAGATTCCACTTCACTCCAACAAGGCTGGCATTAATTGAAAATAGAAAATAACAAATGTTGGCGAGCTTGTGGAGAGACTGGAACACTTATACACTGCTTGGGAATGTAAAACGGTACAGCCACTTTGGAAATCGATTTGGTGCTTCCTTTAAAAACTAGAAATAGAACTACCATACGATCCAGGAATCCCACTCCTTGGGATATATCCTAGAGAAATAAGAGCCTTCATATGAACAGATATGTGCACACCCCTGTTCATTGTAGCACTGTTTACAATAGCAAAAAGATGGAAGCAACCAAGGTGCCCATTAATGGATGAATGGACAAACAAATTATGGTATAGTCACACAACTTTTTTTTCCGTGTGGCCCATATGGGGATTGAACCCGTGACCTTGGCATTATCAGCACCATGCTCTAACCAGCTGAGATAACCGGCCGCCGGAAGGAATACACAGAGTCATTATACCAAAAAGAATTAGTCAATATTCAACCATTTCAAGAGGTGGCATATAATCAGGAACAAATGGTACTGAAGGAAGAAGTCCAAGCTGCTCTGAAGGCATTGGCGAAAAACAAGGCTTCAGGAATTGATGGAATATCAATTGTTATGTTTCAACAAACAGATGCAACACTGGAGGTGCTCACTCGTCTAAGCCAAGAAATATGGAAGACACCTTCTTGGCCAACTGACTGGAAGAGATCCATATTTATGCCTTTTCCCAAGAAAGGTGATCCAACCGAATGTGGAAATTATAGAACAATATCATGAATATCACACACAAGTAAAATTTTGCCGAAGATCATTCAAAAACAGCTGCAGCAGTATATCAACAGGGAACTGCCAGAAATTCAGGCTGGTTTCAGAAGAGGACGTGGAACCAGGGATGTCATTGCTGATGTCAGATAGATCCTGGCTGAAAGCAGAGAATACCAGAAGCATGTTTACCTGTGTTTTATTGACTATGCAAGGGCATTCGACTATGTGGTTCATAACAAACTATGGATAACTTTGCGAAGAGTGGGAATCCCAGAACTCTTAATTGTGCTTATGAGGAACCTTTACATAGATCAAGAGGCAGTTGTTCGCACAGAACAATGGGATACTGATTGGTTTAAAGTCAGGAAAGGTGTGCATCAGGGTTGTATTCTTTCACCATACCTGTTTAATGTGTATGCTGAACAAATAATCCGAGAAGCTGGGCTATATGAAGAAGAATGGGGCATCAGGATTGGAGGAAGACTCATTAACAACCTGTGTTATGCAGATGACACAACCTTGCTTGCTGAAAGTGAAGAGGACTTGAAGCACTTACTAATGAAGATCAAAGACCACAGCCTTCAGTATGGACTGCACCTCAACATAAAGAAAACAAACATCCTCACAACTGGACCAATGAGCAACATCATGATAAACGGAGAAAAGATTGAAGTTGTCAAGGATTTCATTTTACTTGGATCCACAATCAACAGCCATGCAAGCAGCAGTCAAGAAATCAAAAGACACATTGCATTGGGCAAATCTGCCCCAAAGGACCTCTTCAAAGTGTTGAAGAGCAAAGATGTCACCCTGAAGACTAAGGTATGCCTGACCCAAGCCATGGTATTTTTAATCACATCTTATGCATGGGAAAGCTGGACAATGAATAAGGAAAAGCAAAGAAGAGTTGACGCTTTTGAATTGTGGTATTGGCGAAGAATATTGAATATATCATAGACTGCCAAAAGAATGAACAAATCTATCTTGGAAGAAGTGCGACCAGAATGCTCCTTAGAGGCAAGGATGGCAAAACTGCGTCTTACATACTTAGGACGTGTTGTCAGGAGGGATGAGTCCCTGGAGAAGGACATCATGCTTGGCAGAGTACAGCGTCAGCAGAAAAGAGGAAGAGCCTCAATGAGGTGGATTGACACAGTGGCTGCAACAATGAGCTCGAGCAGAACAATGATTGTAAGGATGGAGCAGGGCTGGGCAGTGTTTCGTTCTGTTGTGCGTAGGGTAGCTATGAGTCGGAACAGACTCAACGGCACCTAACAACAACAACAACATATTCACACAATGGAATATTACACATCAGTAAAGGACAATGATGAATCCATGAAACATTTCATAATGTGGATAAATTTGGAAGGCACTATGCTGAGTGAAGTTAGTCAGCTGCAAAAGGACAAATGCTGTATAAGACCACTATTATAAGAACTTGAGAAATAGCTTAAACAGAGAAGAGGATATTCTTTGATGGTTATGAGAGAGGGGAAGGAGGGAGGAAGAGAGAGGGGTTTTCACTAATTAGATAGTAGATAAGAACTATTTTAGGTGAAGGGAAAGACAACACACAATAGAGGCGAGGTCAGCACAACTGGACTAAACTAAAAGCAAAGTAGTTTCCTGAATAAACTGAACACTTTGAAGGCCAGCGTAGCAGGGGCGGGGGTTTGGGGACTATGGTTTCAGGGGAAGTCTAAGTCAAATGGCATAATAAACTCTGTTAAGAAAACATTCTGCATCCCACTTTGGAGAGTGGCGTCTGGGGTCTTAAATGATAGCAAGTAGCCATCTAAGATGCATCAACTGGTCTCAGCCCATCGGGAGCAAGGAAGAATGAAGAATACCAAAGACACAAGGTAAATATGAGGCTAAGAGACAGAAAGGACCTCATAAACCAGAGACTACAACAGCCTGAGACCAGAAGAACTAGATGGTGCCCTGCTCTGACAGGGAATACAACAGAGAACCCCTGAGGGAGCAGGAGAGCAGTGGGATGCAGACCTCAAATTCTCATAAAAAGACCAGACTTAATGGTCAGGCTGAGACTGGAAGGACCCTGGAGGTCATGGTCTCCAGACCCTCTGTTATCCCAAGACAGGAACCATTCCCAGTCCAACTCTTCAAATAGGGATTGAACTGGACTATGGAGTAGCAAATGATACTGGTGAGGAGTGGGATTCTTGTACCAAGTATACACATGAGACTATGTTGGCTTCTCCTGTCTGGAGGGGAGATGAGTGGGCAGAGGGGACCAGAAGCTGGCCAAATGGACATGAGGAGAGAGAGTATAGGGAAGGCGTGTGCTGCCTCACTAGGGGGAGAGCAATTAGGAGTATATAGCAAGGTGTATATAAATTTTTGTATGACAGACTGACATGATTTGTAAAATTTCACTTAATGCCCAATAAAAATTAATTAATAAAAAAAAAAAGTAGAGTCTTAAATTTCATAACAAGCCAGATAGGCCCTCTGGGTGAGCTTATGAGAGTTAGGGAATGACCGCCTCACTAGGGAGCTGACACAAGAATAGCATTTCTCCTAGCCAAGTTTCCTTTGCATTTATAATTAAAGTATTTCATGAAGGTTCACAAAATAATTTTTAATAGTTTTAACTTGGATGACTGGTATTTATATTCAGTAGGCACTTGCTGAGTCTTTAATTTCAAGGTAATAAAACGATCGCCATTTCCTCAGGGTAAATCTTGGGAAGAAAATTTTGTTCTAAGACCCTGACTCGGGCTGGCTGTGAGGAGTTCATTTGCTTCAGTGTTGGGAATGAAGGGTAATGAATACACCCACATTCTGATGGAGGTGCCTACCAGACCTGGCAGCCCACACCTCATCAGTTCATTTCTATCTTGTGTGTGGCCTCCTTGGGCAAGCACTGTGTCCGTATCCACTGGTTTGGGACAGTATTAAACATCACCCTTGTCCTTCTTTTAGTGTTTTTCCATTCAGCAAAAATTGTGACCAAGGGTTATATTAATCTCTTTGGAGGATGATTGTAGAAAACATTATCTCTGAAATCAAGATCATGTTCTGTGTATAACTCCAGATAAAAAGTTTTTTACATGACTCTAAAATTAGAATAGGTTGTAAACCACAAAATGCAACAAATATCAAGTGGGCTTTTCACACTGGAGTTTTTCCAAGGAGAGTGAACTTCCTCAGTGTTATTTTTAATCGTCTTGCAGCAGAGTTTTGTTCACATTATCCAAGACAAGTTAATTCTGTCACTTATGGCTTTTTAGTCAAATCCAGAGTCTCTGTATAAATATCTCCACATTATCATTTCAGGTCAAGTCTGCTGGAGAAGATTTTGCCTTGCAACTTCACATACTTATACTACATAGAAGGTCAAATGGTAGGCCTTCAGTTGAGGTAATTTTTGATCCTCATATTTTGGCGACATTTAAAAAATTTAATCTAGTACTCTTCTTTTTGTTTTCTTCCTTTTTATTTTCACAATTCAACCAAATACTTATATAGTTTCCTCATAGATTTTTGGAATGGTAGGGTGGGAAGAGATTGTAGAATCTTGTGGTTCAAACTCATCCCTCATTTTATCTATAAAGAAGTTATTTCAGAGAAGTACAGAAAGTTCCTATGATTATGTTGTGAAATCACAACCTTGTTTTCTCTTTTTCACCTCTCCTTAGCATATATCCTAGACCAAAAGTTGTGACTTGGTAATTTGAAGCAACCTTCAGAGTCTTTGCCAATAATAAAGCATTTTATTTTCTCCAAGTGTGAAACTTTAATAGCTGTGGCCTTCAATGATAATTTTATTTTCATATGTATACCATAAAAAAAAAAAAAAAAAAAACCACAAGTTGCCATTGAGTCAATTCCGATTCATGGTGACCCATGTGTTTCAGAACAGAACTGTATTCCATAGGGTTTTCAATGACTGATTTTTTCAGAAGTGGATCTCTAGGTCTTTCCTCTGGGTGAACTCCAACCTTTAAAATTTCAGTTAGCAGCCAAACATGTTAACCAGTTGTGCTAACCAGGGACTCCATATGTACTATATCCTAGATTTATCATAATATATTGATAAACGGTTGTAATTCTCCTGGAATCCAGATTTTTGGGATCCATGGAGTTGGGGTAACCCACCAAGGCTGTTGCCCATTAGATGTCCTTTTGAGCCTTGAGGCTTGAAAAAACTGGTTTCTAAAAGTCACCTTTGAGCCAAACAATGGTCTATATAAACTAGTAAGACCATTTTGCCTTGGGCTTTGTGATCTTTTGAAGAACTCAGACAGTTTCCAGAAACAAAACTCCAAAAGTCAGACTAGAGATATGTTTTAGAGTCAATCAGTAATTACTTTAACTGTTCTTTAAGACAATGCTATACGATATCCTTCCTGACCACGAATTGTTTTTCAATTCTGTTCTGGCCTGTTTACATGGCAACACCAATAAGATTTGGCAATAAGAGTCCTTAGAGGTTCTGCCATCTTTGGAACACTTTTGACTCTCTAGTCAAAATGTTACTCTAATTTGCAAATCATATGCTAAATAAACCAATCAATTTCTAGTATTGGCTTAATATGATTTTTTGTTTTAACAATATCTATTTATCTTTCTTTACTTATTACATATTTGGTGTATTCTCTGCATCGAATTACATTTCAGAAAAATGTTTCTACATCTCTGAGAGAAAGATCCACCCACCTGTTGATAGTCATGAGGCCATGTAACCTAAATGGAAATAAAGAGTACTACACCCAAAAATGGAAGTCTAAAATTAGAATAGAATGCCTTTCTGTTCCTTATAACACTCCCACACTTTGTGTTAATAATGATGAGATATGACTGCACAAGGCTACTCAGCGTAAATCTGTTTAGTGAACACTAGGATACAACATAGGACAGAGATGACTTTTCCAGGGACCTAAAACACGGAGACTTAGAGCAATGATAAAACTGATTCCCATAGATTATAGCTGGCCTTTAACTAATTAAAAGTGATTTAATCTGAAAGCTAAGGGTGATTAAAATTGTGAGATGAAAGGAAGGAGAATGGAAACTGATTTCTGTTTTCACTTCACTTTCATTCTCTTTTGAAAAAATGGGGTGAGTGCTTACATCTATTCAAACTGAAGTCTTTGTGGCTGACTCATTGTTGTTTTCTTCCTTAGCTAGTAGAACACCTGGATATGGCTGGCCCTGCCAAAAGACAGGGGTCATTCATTACTTCTATAGTGGAAATCATCCACCCACAATGCTAAACTCTTAACCTAAACAATCAAATCAAACTGACCACGTGGAATGCAAAATCGATATTCAGAAATAGATCTGTAAAGAGTGTAAATCTTACCATTACCTGTTTGAATGACTTTAAACATATGCCAACTTGAAAAAGAAAACACACAATAGACCATATTTTAGGCCACAAAGCAAGCCTCAATAAATTAAAAAAGCATTAAAATAATGAAAACCATCTTCTCTGATCACAAAGCTATAAAATGAGAAATCAATAATAGGAAGAACAAGGAAAAAATAAAACACATGGAAACTTAATATCACCTTGCTTAAAAACCACTGGATAATAGAAGAAATTAAAAATGAAATTAAAAATTCCTAGAACCAAATGAGAATGAAAACATAACACCAAAACCTTTGGAACATAGCAGAAGCAGTCCTCAGAGATCAATTTACAGCAATAAACGCACACATAAAAAAAGAGGAAAGGGCCAAAATCAATACCATATCCCAAAAACTCGAAAGAGTAGAAAAAGAGCAGCAAAACTAGCCCACAATCACCAGAAGAAAGGAAATAATAAAGATTAGAGCAGAAATAAATGAAACAGAAAAATAATAGAATCAACAAAACTACAGGCTGGTTCTTTGAAAGGATCAATGAAATCAACAAACCTCTGGCCAAACCGACAAAGGAAAAGGAGAAAATGAAAATAACATACATATGAAATGAGATGGGTGACATAACAACAGAACCAGCTGTGATAAAATAATCATAACAAAATATTACAAAAAATTGTACTCTAACAAATTTGAAAACCTAGAAGAAATGGACAAATTTCTAGAAACACACTACCTACCTATATTAACACAACATAAGATAGAAAATTTGAGCAGACCCATAAAAAAGAAGACATTGAAGAGGTCATAAAAAAAAAAAAAAAAAAACTCTCAACAACAATAAAAACCCCAGCCCAGAGAGCTTCACTGGGGAATTCTACCAAACATTCAGAGAAGAGATGACACCAATTCCATTCAAACTATTCCAGAACATAGAAAAGGAAGGAATACTGCCAAGTTCATTCTATGAAGCCAGCATAACTCTGATACCACAGCCAGGCAAAGACAACACTAAAAGATAAAATAATGCAAAATTCTCCACACAATTCTAGCCAATAGAATTCAACAGTGTACCAAAAAAATAATACATCATGACCAAGTGGGATTCATACCAGGTATGCAAGGATGGTTCAACATTAGAAAGTCAACCAACATAATTCACCATATAAGTAAAACAAAAGAATCACATGATCATCTCAGTTGATGCAAGAAAGGCATTTGATAAAATCAACATCCATTCCTGATAAAAACTCTCAGCAAAATAAGAGTAGAAGGGAAATTCCTCAACATAATTAAGGGTGTATATACAAAACCAACAACCAACATTACTCTCAGTGGAGAAAGACTGAAAACATTCCACTTGCAAATGAAAACCAGACAAGGACACCCTTTACCACCACTCTTATTTGATGTTGTACTGGAAGTCCTAGCTAGAGCAATAAGGCAAGAAAGGGAAATAAAGGGCATCCAAATTGGAAAGGAAGAAGTAAAATTGCCCCATTCATAAAAATGATGATATGATCCTACACATAGAAGATCCCAGAGATTCCTCCAGTCACGGTGGTCAAAACAGCCTAATACTGGTGCAATTACAAACACTGAAACAAGTGGAACAAAATTGAGAACCCAGCAGTAAATCCATCCAACTACGGACAACAGGTCTTCAACAAAGGGTCAAAATTCATTAAATGGGGGAAAAGATAGTCTCTTTAGAAAATGGTGGTGGAAAAACTGGATATCCATTTTCAGAAAAATGAAACAGTGTTCCAACCTCACAGCATACACAAAAACTAACTAAAAATGAGTCAAAGACCTAAAGGTTAAACCTAAAGTAATAAAGTTCATGAAAGAAAACATAGGGAAAAATCTAGGAGCACTAAATTTTGGAATAAATAGACCATTAAACATAACTAAAAATGCACAAACAGCAGAAAATAAGCTAGATAACCAGGACCTCCTAAAAATTAAACATCTATGCTCATCAAAAGACTTCTTCAAAGGAGTAGAAAGAAAACCTACAGACTGGGTAAAAAAATTTTGGCAACAACACACCTGACAAGGGTCTGATCTTTAAAATATACAGAAAACTGTAACACCTCAACAACAAAAACACAATTCAGTTAAAAAAAATTAGCAAAGGACATGAGCAGACACTTCACCAAAGAAGACATTCAGGTGGCTAACAAACACATGAAAAGATGCTTGTGATCATTAGCCATTAGAGAAATAATTATCAAAACTGCAATGAGATACCATCTCACCCTGGCAAAAGTGGCACTGATCAAAAAAACAGAAAACAATAAATGCTGGTGAGGATGTGGAGGAGACTAGAACTCTTATACACTGATGGTGGGACTCTAAGTTGGTACAACCACTATGCAAAATGGTATGGTGCTTCCTTAAAAAGCTAGAAATGGAAATATATGATCCAGCAATCCCACCCCTGGGTATATATCTTAGACAAATAAGAATGTGACACCAAAAGACATATGCACACCCATGTTCACTGCAGCATTATTCACAATAGCAAAATATGGAAACAACCTAAGTGTCCACCAGTGGATGAATGGATAAACAAACTGTGGTACGTACATACAGTGGAATATTATGCAACAATAAAGAACAATGATGAATCTGAGAAACATTTCACAATATGGATGAAACAGAGAACATTATGCTGAGTGAAATAAGTCAATTACAAAAGGACAAATATTGTGTGACACCACTACTATAAAAAAGCAACAATAGGTTTACACACAGAAAGAAACATTCTTTAATGGTTACCAGGGATGAGAGGGGGAAGGAGGGAGAAACACTAACTAAAACTAGATAGTAGATAATGTGTTAAATCTGGTGAAGAGAAAGGCAGTACAAAAAAGAAGGGGTGGGGAGGGAGTCAGCACAACGTGACCAAGGCAAAGGAAGACACTGAGAGGTATGCAAGAACAAAGGGCAACTATGGTAAAGATAAGGTCCCCAAGAGTGGGAATCAACTTGATGGCAACAAGTTTGTTTGTTCGCTTTTTATGGTAAATACTATAACATATAATTCTACAACAACAGTAATAACAAGCAATAATCTGTGAGCGGACACATAGGTAGATATGTATCTAAATAGATGTTGGAGGACATATGGGAGTACACCCACGTGCATATATAGGTATGGTTGTGAATATTTCTACATACGTATCTGTAAGTGCTGCATGTATATTCATGTATATAATAGAGTACTTAAGGGGCGTAGTAATGGAAACTTCTTAGACATAAGCAAACACCTCTTGGGATTAAGCTACTGGGCTTGAAGGCCAAGAGTCATAGTCTCAGGGGACATCTAGGTCAGTTGGCATAACATAGTTCTTAAACGTAATGTTCTACATCCTAGTTTGGTCTTAAAAGCTTTTGAGCAGTCATCTAAGATACAACTATTGGTCTCTTCCAGTCTGGAGCAAAGGAAAATGAAGAAATCTGAAGACCCAAGGAAGCAATTTGTCCAAAGGACTGATGGTCCACGTGAACCAGAGCCTCCTCTAACCTGAGACCAGAAGAATTAGGTGGTCCCTGGCTACCACTACTGATCACTCTAACCAGGATCACAATAAAGGGTTCTGGTTAGAACGGGTGAAAAATGTAGAACAAAATTCAAATTCATAAAAAAGACCAGGCTTACTGGTCTGATAGGGACTTGGAGGAACCTCTGAGACTATTGTCCTAAGACAACCCACTAACATGGAACTGAAGCCAGTCTCTGAGGCCACCTGGCCTGTAAAATAAATGATAACTCCCTTGAAGAATATGCTCCTTAAAGCAACCAACTATATGAGACTAAAAGGTCAGCATTTGCCCAAAAGCAAAGATGAAAAGTCAGGGAGGGGCAGAAAAACTCGAGAAACCCAGGGTGGAAATGGGGAGAGTGCTGATACTTTCAGGGGGATTGCAACCAATATCACAGAAAAATTTGTGTATGAATTATTGAATGAAAAACTAATTTGCTGTGCAAACATTCACCTAAAGCACATTAAAGTGTTTTTTAAAAAAAGAAAACACACATACACACACACAAAACCCTAAAGCCTCCAAGATTTAATGTCAGTGACATACAGTCAAAATTAAGCCAATGCATATAGTCTTGTTTTCACAGTTTTTAAGATTTATGTGACGTTATTTCGTCTCTGGTGCTGTGAAGGTACAAGGATCACAGGCCTGCCCTCGAAAAGCTAACAACCTGGGATGAAAAATGTATAAATCAATATGCCATGGTGTGTACATTCAGGGGATCAGAATAAAGTTATTGAGTATGTTTGGAAGTCTGAGCAACTCACTCTGGGGAAAGTAGAGTTATTTTCACTGTGAATGAGACATTTAGATTCGTTTTTCAGGAAAAAAATAGAAATGAAAGGGGGAAGGATATTTCAGAGAGCAGGAAGATCAAAATCCTAAAACAGCATAACAGCCCTTTTCTCAAGTAGATTTGGTAAGTCTTGAGAATCTCACGCCCTGTATTTGGCTCTTCTCCTGAGATCTATCCAGCATGCCCACTGAGCAACTTACTCCTACATGGGTACCTGGCACAGTGGTCACCACAAGTTCTCAGTACAGGTGGAATGATGAGAAGTGGGTGGAAGCAGGGCTCTACCATGGGATTCATGCACTCAGATCAGAATTTCTGAAAATGACTCCCTCCATTGTCTGGTCGCAGCCATTCTAAATAACAAACCAAAGACATGGGCAGACCTATGCTCTATGCAGGGTATTTTAGATTTCATAAGATTTTAGCAAGATTGCTAAATACAAAATAATATGATAAAATTAGTTGTGACCCTGTATGTCAGAAAAGCACATTAAGAAAGCTAAATAAAATATTTTACGGTTTAACAGCAGCATTAAGAATATCAAGTGTTGCTGTTGTTAGGTGCTGTCAAGTCCATTCCGACTCATAGTAACCCCGTGTATAACAAAATGAAACACTTCCTGGTCCTGCACCATCCTCACAATTGTTGTTATGCTTGAGCCCATTGTCGCAGCCACTGTGTCAATCCATCTTGTTGAGGGTCTTCCTCTTTTTCACTGACTCTCTACTTTACCAAGCATGATGTCCTCCTCCAGGGACTGGTCCCTCCTGATAATGCGTCCAAAATATGTGAGACAAAATCTTGCCATCCTTGCTTCCAGAAGGTATTCTGGCTGTACTTCCTCCAAGACAGATTGGTCCTTTCTTCTGGCAGTCCATGGTATATTCAATATTCTTCACCAACACCATAATTCAAAGGCATCAATTCTTCTTCTGTCTTCTTTAATAATTGTCCAGATTTCTCATGCATATTAGGTAATTGAAAACATCATGGCTTGGGAGAGCCACACCTTAGTCCTCAAGGTAACATCTTTGCTTTTTAACACTTTAAAGAGGTCTTTTGCAGATTTGCCCAATATAATGCGTCATTTGATTTTCTGACTGCTACTTCCATGTACGTTGATTGTAGATCCAAATAAAATGAAATCTTGACTACTTGAATCTTTTCTCCGTTTCTCGTGATATTGCTTATTAGTTCAGTTGGGAGGATTTTGTTTTTCTTTATGTTGAGTTGTAATCCATACTGAAGGCTCCGGTCCTTGATCTTCATTAACAAGTGCTTCAAGTCCTCCTCACCTTCAGCAAGCAAGGTTGTGTAATATGCATATCACAGGTTGTTAATGAGTTTTCCTTCAATCCTGATGCTATGCTCTTCTTCATATAGTCCAGGCTCTCTGATTATTTGCTTAGTGTACAGGTTGAATAAGTATGGTGAAAGGATACAACCCTGACACACATCTTTCCTGATTTTAAACCATGCAGTATCCCCTTGCTCTGTTCAAAAAACCACCTCTTGGTCTATGTACAGGTTCCTCATGAGCACAATTAAGTTTCTGGAATCCCCAATCTTGACAATGTTATCCATAATTTGTTAAGATCCAAATAGTCAAATACATTTGCATATTGAATAAAACACAGGTGAACATATTTCTGGTATTCTCTGCTCTCAGCCAGGATCCGTCTGACATCAGCCATGACATCCCTGGTTCCATGTCGTCTTCTGAATCCAGCTTGAATTTCTAGCAGCTCCCTGTTGTTGTACTGCTCCAACTTCCCTTGGATGATCTGCAGCAAAATTGTACTTGTGTATAATACTAATAACATTGTTTGATAATTTCCTCATTCTGTTGGGTTGCCTTTCTTAGGAATGGGCACAAATATGGATCTCTTCCAGTCAGTTGGCCAGGTAGCTGTCTTCCAAATTTCTGGACATAGGTGGGCGAGCGCTTCCTAGTAATACATCTAACAAAGATATGCAAGACTTCTGTGGCAGAAAAACAACTTGGTTTTGATACACTAAAGAAAATCTATATACATGGAGATATACATCATGTTCATTGATTGGAAGACTCAATATAGTAAAGATATCAAGGAAAATCTCAGTCAAAATCTCACCAAGTGTCTTGTAGTCTTGATTTACTGTTTTTAAAGTTCATGTCAAAGTGAAAAGGTCTCAGAATAGCCAAAATAGTCTTAAAGAAGACAAGCAAAGAGAGGGGACTTTCCTTACATGTTATCAGCAGTGATTATAAAACTATCATAAATATGATAGCTTTGTTTGAGGATAGGCATAGATGGATAGATCAGAGGAACAAGGTGGAGAGCCCAGAAGCAGATCCATGCATATATTGACACTCCGTATACGACAGAGGCAGCACCAAAAAATTGGTGGTGTTGCATCATCCATGTATCAACACAGAAGGAACATGAACTGTCTCCTAACTCACAGTATATAAGCAAATCAATTCAGAAAGAATGTATACCTAAATGTGAGAAACAAAGCTATAAAGCTTTTAGGAGGCAATATAACCCGTTGCCATTGAGTTGATTCTGACTCATAGTGACCCTATAAGACAGAGTAGAACTTCCCCATAGGATTTCCAAGGTTGTAAATCTTTATAGAACCTTTCTACCTTTCTACCACAGATGGGTGGTGGAGTTGAACCACCAACCTTTCAGTTATCAGCCAGGCACTTTAACCACTGCACTACCAAAAGACAATATAGGAGCCTTTTTTTTCTCCTTCATGAATTAATGATCATTGGAATATATGGTTTCCCACCAATATTTTCTACTTCAGGTTTATTGGGAAGCTGCTTTCTTACTGATTAGGGCATGCTGCCACAAGGCAGGGGCCTTTATGACTGTTTGAAACAGAAAAAATACGCATGCGCCACAAATTACTGTTTTTACAGGATATTGTATGAGGTTTCTGAATTTTTGGCAGTAAAAATACAAATTTTGAAAATTTATGTTTGGGACACACATGTTCCAGTGGACTACGGGGGTAGAATTAGTGGGATAGTTATATCCCATTGGACTCTATGGATAGGCCTGTGGGAGAGGGCAAGGAAAAAAAATCTCTACTACCTATCAAAAATTCAGACACACTCAATGATTCAGCATGCTTCAACTAATGAAAACAAATAGTATCAGCAAAAAAATTCAAAGCAGAAAAAAATTGGATCTTGAAAGGTTTATATGGAAATTTCTACCACTCTCTATTAGTTTGTCACACTGTGGTGGCTTGCAGGTTGCTGTGATGCTGGAAGCTATGCCACTGGTATTTCAAATGCGAGCAGGATCACCCATGATGGTCAGGTTGCAGTGGAGCTTCCAGACTAAGACTGTGAGGAAGGACCTAGCAATCTACTTCCGAAAAAGTAAGGCATGAAAACATTATTGAAGGAAGTGGAACACTGACAGTGCTGGAATATGAGCCCCTCAGGTTGGAAGTGCCTCAAAATACAATTGGGAAGAGCTACCTCCTCAGAGTAGAGTTGACCTTAATATGGTTGGAGTCAAACTTTTGGGACCTTCATTTGCTGATGTGGTACAACTCAGAATGAGAAGAAGCAGCTGCAAATATCCATTGGAATGCACAAAGTATGAATCATGGAAAATTGGAAGTTGTCAAAAATGAAATAGAACACTTGAAGATCGATATCTTAGGCATCAGTGAACTGAAATGGACCGGTACGGGCCATTTTGAGTTGGACAATATGGTCTACTATGCCAGGATTGATAATTGAAGAGGAATGCCATCACGTTCATCATCAAAAAAAAAATTTCCAGGTCTATCCTGAGATACAACACTGTTAAAAAAAAAAAAAAATTTTTTTTTTAACACTGTTAGTGATAGGAAAATATACATGTACCTACAAGGAAGGACAATTAATATGATATTATTCAAATTTACAAACCAACCACTAATGCCAAAGATGAAGAAACTGAAGATTTTTTAACCAACTTCTGCAGCCTGAAACTGACCAAACATGTGATCAAGATGCATTGACAATTACTGGTGATTTGAATGCAAAAGTTGGAAACAAGGAAGAAACATCAGTAGTTGGAAAATGTGGCCTTGGTGATAGAAACAACGAGGGAGATCCCAAGATAGAATTTTGCAGGACCAATGACTTATTCATTAGACAAACATCTTCAACAACATAAACTGCCACTATACAGGTAGAACTTGCCAGATGGAATACACAGGAATCAAAATGACTACATCTGTAGAAAGAGACCATGGAGAAGCTCAATATCACCAGTCAGAACAAGGCCAGTGGCCAAATGTGGAACAGATAATTGATTGCTCATATGTAAGTTCAAGTTTAAGCTGAAGAAAATTAAAACAAGTCCACGAGAGCCAAAGTATGACCTTGGGTATATCCCACCTGAATTTAGAGACCAGCTCAAGAATAGATTCGATGCACTGAACACTAATGACTTAATATAAAAGGACGTTCATTGCTCTGACTACGATAAGGTTGTTGAGTAAATGCATCATTCTAAGAAGCAAAGGTCAATGTTTTTAGAAGTCCCTCTTCCCCACCTCCTTCTAGGCTGCCAAACACATTTCAAGTTCAGGAAATCCTTTAAGATCCTAAGCAGTGAAGTCACAGACTTGCTGCGTAATAGTCTGAGAGCATTACCTCTGTGAGAATTGTAGTACATGGGTTTCCCTTCTGCTTAAACAGCTGGACCTGGCCTTCCATCAGAGTTGTTAATGGAAATGTTTCTACTTTTGAAAGTTTTTTTGTTTGGAGGGTGTCATAGATTGAATTGTGTCCCTTCAAAATATGTGTCAACTTGGCTAGACCATGATTCCCAGTATTGTGTGATTATCTGCCATTTTGTCATCTGATGCGATTTTCTTATGTGTTGTAAATCTTATCTCTATGATGTTAATGAGGTGGGATTAGCAACAGTTACGTTAATGAGGCAGGACTCAATCTACAAGATTAGGTTGTGTTTTAAGTCAATCTCTCTTGAGATATAAAAGAGAGAAACTAACAGAAAGACAGGGAAACCTCATACGACCAAGAATGCAACGCTGGGAACAGAGCATATCCTTTGGACTCAAGGTTCCTGTGCTGAGAATTTCCTAGATCAAGGGAAGATCGATGACAAGAAACTTCCTCAAGAGCCAACAGAGAGAAAAAGCCTTCCCCTGGAGCTGGCACCCTGCATGTGAGGGAGTAAATTTCTCTTTGTTAAAGTCATCCACTTGTAGTAATTCTGTTATAGCAGCACTAGATAGCTAAGATAGAGGGCAATGAAACTTTTCAAATTGAATCTGAGATTCATATGGACATAAACAGAACTATCCTCAATCTAACCCTCCAATACATTGTTGGACAGTGGCAGAAAAGAGTTGGGGGAAAAAGGAGAGAAAAGGAATCCAGTTACCACCTAAGAAGGGGTCAGGACTGTATTTTGGAAACCAAGGTTTGGGTATCCTTTCTAGTTTTTCCAATTTTGTTGTTTTATTTTTCTCTCTTTGCTTCACTTTAAGGATTAGAATTACATGGTTCAAATAAAAATGTGCTTTTTTTTTTTTTTTTAGAAGGGAAGAAAGCAGGAATGAGAAGATTATATCCCCATTGGATTCCAATCTTTGAAGAAGAGAACATCCTCAGGAAAAGAGTGGGGAGTGACAGGTACAAGGAAGAAAAAAACTTGTTAAACTGTGTCCTGCGTCAAGGAAGAAACGGTGGCTGGAGACATTTGTAGGAAAGCTGGTGGCATTTTACAATATAAACTAGATGAGCAGATACACCCATACATAAAAATGGTGGTAAGCTCCACTAGGTCAACTAGTGAACACTTATAAGATCCCCTTCCACTGATCTACAAGGATCTAAAAAAAGGCCATTTACTCATATTTTAATTGGAATCTACTATATTCATTGTTTCATATATGGTGTTAACAGACTAATAGACTCACTTTTTCCAGACCACACACATGGTTCTCCAGTGTCCAGTACTCGAACTCACACCCTCATGACTTCTGCAATTCATGCTTATTTCATGCCCCTTACAAAAGTGTAATGAAAAACAGAATTAATTTGGCCTTATGTGGAGCTCTAACCTTCAGTGTACTTGAAGAATTAAATGTGTATACACTATTAGTTGTTAACATTGAACTTACAGAATGAAGAAAAAACTAATCCTACTGAGGAGATCTGTAGTAACACTAGAAGATTGTTCTCTGCACATAAACAAATATCATTTTTTAATATCTCATATATAAGGTATTATTTCTATTATATTTATCAATCACATCTAAGTTTTTTAAAGATTAATCAACAAAAATGTTAACACAAATGTTAAGTGATTTTTAGTTCTCTTAGAATGAGTTTTTGACATTGTTTTGAAAATGAAGTCTCTAGTAAATACATGAAGCTACTTTTAGTGACGTTTTTGGAACGAAGTAAGATCTTAACTTACAAAATAATTTTTAACTGGAAACTTGGCCTGGACTTGGAAAGGATGTGATTTCATTCAGTTCAATCTATATAAGATTTCCTGGAGGGGAGATGGTGAGCTGGAGTCTCGATCTCTTGCACAATAGAGTTCGGGCCAGGAGATTTGGAGATTTATTAATATTTCCGAGACTTTGGGCAGCAATTAATTTCATTGATTTCTCCAAATTCCACCTAATCCTCCATCATCAGATGATTTAACCAGGCCCAGAATTTAGATCATATCTTTGCTATGAACAAGAACCCTTGAGTATAAATCAACGGGCATCTCAGTCTTCCAGAAGTTAAACTTCACCAGTAGCCCTGGAGTGCTGAGTCATGGAGAGAGAGACTGACACTCCAGAACACTTCTTTCTTTTTTTTTTTTTTAAGATCTATGCTCAGATTATTCAGTACAGGCTTTGCATGGGTGACAAGTGGGGGCTCAGGAAGAGTTTTTGAGTTAATGCTGTTGAATTAGCTGAATGAACTTTGAATCATTTGTCTTCTGCAAACCTTTTTCTGCATGTGGTAAATGATTTTTTTTTTTAAGTTCCTTTTGGAAATGCATCTGTATTAGAAATGAGAAGATCTGAGTTAAAATTCTGGGTGTGTCACTCACGAACTATCTGTTCTTTGACGAGTTACTTAATATTTGAATGCCAGTTTCCTCTTCTCCAAAATGAAGTCAACATTAACCCCCTCCTTGTTTTTTGAATAATTAAATGAACCACAAGACCCAAAAATGCCTATTAAGGTGCTTGGCATGTAGGAGAAGCTTCATAAACCCTGTTGAAAATATTCATTCTTTTTCAGCTGCAATATTATGTAGTTCAATTCCACGTAGCAACTTGAACTCAGAGAGAAACAAATAGTTTTAAATTAACATCCCTCTTCATTCCCCTTTGTAAGAATCACATGCTATACTCAAACTATTGATTTAGCTGCTTTTAGATGAAGATACGTGTGGGAACTATATGAAGAAGAACAGGGCATCAGGATTGGAGGAAGACTCACTAACAACCTGCATTATGCAGATGACACAACCTTGCTTGCTGAAAGTGAAGAGGACTTGAAGCACTTACTAATGAAGGTCAAAGACCACAGCCTTCAGTATGGATTACATCTCAACATAAAAAAAAAAAAACAAAAATCCTAACAACTGGACCAATGAGCAACATCATGATAAATGGAGAAAAGACTGAAGTTGTCAAGGATTCCATTTTACTTGGGTCCACAATCAACAGCCACGGAAGCAGCAGTTAAGAAATCAAAAGACGCATTGCATTGGGCAAATCTGCTGCAAAGGACATCTTTAAAGTGTTGAAGCGCAAAGATGTCACCTTGAAGACTAAGGTGCGCCTGACCCAAGCCATGGTATTTCCAATCTCATCATATGCATGTGAAAGCTGGACAGTGAATAAGGAAGACTGAAGAAGAATTGACGCCTTCGAATTGTGGTGTTTGCGAAGAATATTGAATATACCATGGACTGCCAAAAGAACGAACAAATCTGTCTTGGAAGAAGTGCGGCCAGAATGCTCCTTAGAAGCAAGGATGCTGAGACTGAGTCTTGCATACTTTGGACATGTCGTCAGGAGGGATGAGTCCCTGGAGAAGGACATCATGCTTGGCAGAGTACAGGGTCAGCAGAAAAGAAGAAGATCCTGAACGAAGAGGATTGACACAGTGGCCGCAACAATGAGCTCAAGCATAACAACGATTGTAAGGATGGTGCAGGACCGGGCAGTGTTTCGTTCTGTTGTGCATAAGGTCACTACGAGTAGGAACTGACTCGACGGCACCTAACAACAAGAACAACAACAGATGAAGATACAGAAATACATTTTATCATTAGGAAGATAGACTGAAGAAAGACATTTTAATTTCCTTTTCCTTTCGGAAAACTAATTTATCTTTCAAACTGTTAACAAATTTCTATTTGTCTATCATTGCTCCTGTATGGAAAATGGGAAATATGTAGATTCCTTGTAAAATGCCATGCCATTTCTTCTAGTAATTGTGACTTTTATTTCCATAGGACTTAATGCTTTTAATAAGGAAACACTGGTGGAGTAGTGGTTAAGTGCTATGGCTGCCTAACTAAAAAAATGGTTGGCTGTTCAAATCCACCAGTCGCTCCTTGGAAACTCTATGGGGCAGTTCCACTCTGTCCTATAGGGTCGCTATGAGTCAGAATTGACTCCGACAGCAACGGGTTTGGGTTTTTTTGGTTTTATATCCATGCTATCATGTCCTTCTCACAAGAGTGCTATGAATAGGAGGGTAATATAATAAAGACATTAAAGCGGAGGGACACTAAATTTCTGTATATTAATCTGATAGAACATGAACAGAGAAATAAAAATCTCTATTTCCCAATGATCTCATGAACTTATCACTAGATGAAAAAGGGAAAATAATTTGAATATTAGTCTTCACAATATAACCATTCAGATGTGTAAAATTAAGTGGTCTTTCAAATAACTAGATGATTGGCTGTTTAAATATTTAGATAACTGTGTTCTTTATATATATGTGAATATGCGTAAACGCACACACACACACACACACACACATAAATAACCCAAAAACCAAACTCATTGACTACGAGTTAATTCCAACTCACAGCAACCCTGCAGGATAGAGTAGAACTGTCCCTTAGGGTGTATGTGTGTGTGTGTGTATATATATATATATATATATATGTCTAGACCTATGTTGATGTAATCTAGAAAATATTATGATGTATACTTAATTATTTAAATGTTGTTTTTGTTATTGTTGTTAGCTGCCATAAAGTTGACCTCGACTCATTGTGATCCCGTGCACAATAGAACGAAACGTTGCTGGTCCTGCTCTATCCCTGTGATCAGTTACAGATCATACTGTTATTGTTCCATAGGATTTTCGTTGGCTGATATTTGTAAGCAGATCACCAGGCCTTTCTTCCTAGCCCATCTTAGTCTGTAAGCTCCATTAAAACCTGTTTACCATCACAGCAACATGCAAACCTTCATTGACAGATAGGTGGTGGCTGCCCATGAGGCACATTGGCCAGGAATTGAACCCTGGTCTCCCTCATGGAAAGCGAGAATTCTGCCACTGAACCACCAATGTCCCAGTTATTTAAATTGTCCTCTTCAAAATACCAAAGTTCATATAGAGCGAATAAGAGTAGGGTTTGATTAATTGCTGAAGTGCAGCCATGAATAGTGGGGAGGGTGGGGAACCACAGCTCTACCTTGACATCCTATAGGTGGTATATAATAAACAGAACCTCTCTGAAACTCAGTTTTCTCATTTTCAAAATAGGGGTAATAATGCTGAAAGAATCAAAGGAGCTATATGGAAAATGCCTAAAAAAATTTTAGCATATAATAGGTGTTTAATTAAATGCTAGCCCCTTTTACTCCTTGATTTTAATTTTTTCAATAGTGAAGTATAGCACACTTGACATTGAGCTTCCCCATCATCCTTTTAGCCACTTTGATTCCTATATGTTCCATCTGATGAGATCCACTTGTATAGTCATCATCACATTGTTGAAAAAGGTATTTCCAATGAAATAAGTCATTGGTGTTGCAAAATTTTATCACGCGACCTCCTGCGTCAGTTCTATCACCAAGGCCACAGTTCCCAATTGCTGATCCTTCTTTGCTTCAATATATGCATTCCAATCACCAGTAATTATCAATGTATCTTGATTGCATGCTTGGTTGATTTCGGACTGCAGACTCTGATAACAGATATTTAATTCCTTCACTTTGTCGTTAGTGTTTGCTGTGTGAGTTCTAATAATAGTCATATTAACTGGTCTTCCTTATAAGTGTATGGATATTATCCTATCGGTTCTGGGTGGGTTACTATCCTATCACTGACAGTGATGTACTTCAGGGTAGATCTGGAAATGTTCTTTTTGAAAGAGAATGCAATGATGTTCCTCTTCAATTTGTCATTCCTGGCATAGTAGACCATGTGATTGTCCAATTACAAATGGCCAATACCAGTCCATTTCAGCTTGCTAATGCCTAGGATCTTCAAACATTTCATTTCATTTTTTCACAATTTCCAATTTTCCTTGGGTCATACTTTGTATATTCCACATTACTATTTTTGATGGGTGTTTGCAGCTGTTTCATCTCATTTTGAGTTGTGCCACATCAGCAAATGAAGGTCCCAAAAGCATTATTCCATCATTAAGGGTGATTCTGTGATATGCACATGATACAACCTTGCTTGTTGAAAGTGAAGAAGACTTGAAGCACTTACTGATGAAGATCAAAGACTGCAGCCTTCAGTATGGATTATAACTTAACATAAAGAAAACCAAAATCCTCACAACTGGACCAATAAGCAACATCACGATAAATGGAGAAAAGACTCAAGCTGTCAAGGATTTTATTTTACTTGGATCCACAATCAACGCTCATGGAAGCAATCAGTCAAGAAATCAAACAATGCATTGCATTGGGCAAATGTACTACAAAAAGAGCTCTTTAAATTGTTAAAAAGCAAAGATGTCACTTCAAGGTGGCAGTTTGAATCTACCAGGCGCTCCTTGGAAACTCTGTGGGGCAGTTCTACTCTGTCCTATAGGGTCACTATGAGTTGAAATCAACTCGACGGCACTGGGTTTGTTTGTTTGTTTTTTATATATACCTAATCAAAGCCATGGTGTTTTCAATTGCTTCATATGTATGTGAAATCTGAACAATGACTAAGGAAGACCGAAGAGCTGATGTCTTCGAATTATGGTGTTGGTGAAGGTTATTGAATATATCATGGACTGCCAGAGAAAGAACAAGCCTGTCTTGGAAGAAATACAGCCAGAGTGCTCCTTGGAAGCGAGGATGGTGAGATTTCATCTCGTGTACTTTGGGCATGTGATCCCAAGGGACCTGTCCCTGGAGAAGGACATCATGCTTAGTAAAATAAAGGAAGCAAAAAAGAAGACCTTCAATGACATGGATTGACACAGTGGCTGCAACCATGAGCTTAAGCATAACAATTGTGAGGATGGCACAGGATTAGGAAGTGTTTCGCACTGTTGTACATGGGGACACTATGAGTCCGAATCAACTCAAGGGTCCCTAACAACAATAATATCCCCGCAGCTGACCGCTACCCTGAATTTTAGGTCCAGAGTTCAGTTTTTCCTGTGTTTGAACTTCATAGGAAAGAAGCCATGCCGTATGTATTATTTTTTGCATCTAGTATTTCTTTTACTCAATGCTATTATGCTTGTGATCTTCATAGATGTTTTGGGTTGCTACATTTCATTCTTGTGTGATATCCCTCTGTATTTAAGTTCCATCATTTATTGATCTCGTTTCATGTTAAAGGACTTATGGGTTGTTTATTGTTTGAAGTTATTACGATGCTGCTATAAACATCGCTGCATACTTGTCTCTTGCTGCACATAGCCACATTCCTGTTAAGTATATACTCAGGATTGGCATTGCTTGGCTATGCTGTTGTTAGTTGCTGTCAAGCCAGCTCTGACTCATAAGGATCTTACGTATAACAGAATGAGATGTCTGGTCAAACACCATCCTCACAATCATGTTTGAGGACATGGCATTGCTGGGTCATAAGTGATAGATGTTCCCAACCAATGCAGGTAATATAACAAACTGCTCAAGTATTTGTACAAGATACATTTCTACTAGTACTCATAACCAACACTTACTACTGTCAGTCTTATAAACTTTTACCTATTCTAGTGGGCTTGTGTTGTTATCACATGGTAGCTTTAGTTTTCATTTTTCTGATGACTAATCAAGGTGAGCACTTTCTATCCTCTTTCTTAACCTTTCAGATATCCTCTTGCAAAGCCTATTTGAGTTTCTTGCTCATTTTTCTATTGGGTTGTCTTTTTCTTAATGATTTGTAGGAGTTCTTTATATATACTGACTAGACAAATAGGTAGCTAGCTAGCTAGCTGGATGATAGATAGATGATAGACAGGTAGGTAGGTAGGTAGATAGACAGATGGACAGACAGATAAATGATAGATAGATAGACAGACAGACACACAGACAGGTAGATAGCTAATTCATGGGGGCCTTATACAGAACAGAACTAAACATTGCCCGGTCTTGCATCCTCCTCAAGATTGTGGGCTTGTTTAAGATCATCGTTGTGGCTATTGTGGCAATCCTTCTCACCAAGGGTGTCCACCCTAACTGGCCCTCTGTTCCACCAAACATGATGTCCTCCTCCAATGATTTGTTCCTCTTGATGATGTGTCCAAAGCAAGCAAACAAGACCATGTTTTGTCATGATCTTTTAGGTTTTCATTGGCTAATGTTTGGAAGTAGATATATGCTGGATACAAGCTCTTTTTTTTTTTTGTATGTTTTGTTAATATATTCTATTTTGTGACTTGCCTTTTAAAACTCTTAATGGCATCTTTTGGTGAACTAAATTAGAATTTTAATATAGTTTAACTTACTAATGTTATCATTTATGGTTATTGCTTTTTGTGATCTAAGATGTTTACTACCCCAATTTCATAGAGATATTATCCACAGTATTTTCTAGAAGCATTTTTATTTTGGATTTAAGTCTACAATCCACCTGGAATTGATTTCTGTGAATGATGTGAGTTAGGGTTAATTTTTCCCCCCTATTTTATGGCTATCCAACTGACCCAGTACATTTCTAGAAAATAATGTTTTCTTCACTATCTTGGTGTATAATTAATCATAAATTGAGTATCCATATATGTATTCGTCTGTTTCTGGACTCTTATTCTGTTAGTCTCTTTATCTTTATGTCAATAATACTGTCTTAATTATTGTAGTTTTATAATGAGTTTTAATATTCTTGGAGCAAAACTTTCATCTTCTCCTTCTCCTTTAAAACTGCTTTAGCTAATCTTAACCCTTTGTATTTTCATATAAATTTTGCCATACCCCCCAAAAAACCCAATGCCGTCAAGTCGGGCCCCCTCAAAATAAAAACTTGGTATTTGTTTAAGAAGAAATTGACTATATAGACACATTTGGGGAAATAATTTACATCTTTACAATATTGAATCTTCCAATCCATTAATGTGACGTATGTCTCTGTTGTAAGGAGCCCTGGTGGCACAAACAGTTAAGTGCTCGACTGCTAGTCTACAAGTTTGTGGTTGGAACTCACCCAGCAGCTCTGCGGGACAAAGGCCTGACAATCTGTTTCCGTACAGATTACAGCTAAGAAAACTCTGTGGGAGCAGTTCTACCCTGTCACAAGGGGTTGTTGTAAGTCAGAATCAACTCGAAAGCATAAAACAACAACGTGCCTCCATTATTTATTGTTAGCAGTCAAGTCAGCTCTGACTCACAGAGACCTTATGTACAACAGAATAAAATGTTACCCAGTCCTGCATCATGGTCATAATCACCAGCATGTTCAAGTCCGTTTTGGGGGCTATTGTGCCATTCCATCTCACTGAGGTCTCCCATGCCTTTGCTGACCCTCTACTTCACCAAACATGATGTTCTTCTCCATTGATTGCTCCCGCCTAATGAGATGTCCAAAATAAGCAAGTTGGACAATGTTCTATTGTAAACCATTAGGTTTTCACTGGATAATTTTCAGAAGTATATTACCAGACCTTTCTTCTTAGTCTGTCTTAGTCTGAAAGCTCCTCTGAAACCTCCTCACCATGGGTGACCCTGCTGGTATTTGAAATACTGGTAGCATGGCTTCCAGCATCATAGAAACATGCAAGCCACCACAGTGCAACAAACTGACAAACTGGTGGTGGTTCCATTATTTAGGTCTTCTCTAATTTATTTTAGCACTGTTCTATGGGTTCTGTGTAGAGATCTTGCACATCCTTCTTTAGATTTATTCCTAGGTTTTTAAACTTTTATTATTACTATAAATCATATCATATTGCAAAACTTTATTTTATGGTGATATGTTGGTGGTACATAGAATTTCAATTGATTTTTTTTTTTCTTTTGGCCTTGGTATAAGCAATTTTGCTGAACTCACTTATTAATTCAGTAAACTATCTGCAGATTTCCCACAAACATAATCATATCATTTGCAAAAGAAATGAGAGTTTTATTTCTTCTTTTCTAAACCTTTTAATTTTGGTTTCTTTCTTTTGATTTATTGAATCAGCAAAACCCCAATACATTGTTGAATGGCAAGGAGCAGGCATTTCTCCTCTCATTTCTAATCTCAAGCAAGTGAATTGGGTAATGCTTTAGTTAGATCAAGGAAATTCTCTTCTATTTCTAGTTGACTAAGATATTTTGTCACAATGGGTACTAAATTTTATCGTATTTTTCTATGGCTATTGAAATAACCATATAATTTGTCTGTTATTCTGCTTGTGTGGTAAATCAGTCTCTTGCTTTAAATCAATCTAACATTTCTGGAATAAATGAAATTGGTTTTGAGGAATTATCCTTTTTGCATGGTGCCAGTTTTTGTCTGCTATTATTTTGATTAGCATATTTGCCTCTAAGTTCATGAGAGAATCAGGCCTGCAATTTTCCTTTCTACAATTTTTTTTTGTTTTTTGTTTGTTTTTCATCATCAGATTTAGGAATAAAAGTTATTCTGGCTTTAAATAATAAGTTGCATGATATTGCATACATTTTTTGTAGTCCATAGAAGAATTAAGCAAGATTGATGTTTTTTATTTTTTAAATTCATGGCAGAATTAACTGATAAAACAAGCTGGGCCTGCAGTTTTCTTTGTGCAGAGATGTATAATTACAGTTTAAATTTTTCCAATAATTACAGGGTTTCACATTTTCTATTGTTTGTTGTTTAGTTGTTTTTTTCTACTGTTTGTCCATTTCATGTAATTTTTCAAATCCATTGACATTGGAGTTATTTATAATTTTCTCCTATGATCTTTGTAATGTCATTGTGATGCCCTTGTTTTTTATACCATTATAATCTTTGTGATGACCCTTTTTTCTATTCCTGGTTCTACATTTTTTCTTGATCAGTCTCACTTAGAATTTATTAAATATTTTTAGTCTTCCCAGAGAACTAAATTTTAAATTGTTTGATTTTTTCTATTGTTCCCTTGTTTTCTAACTCATTGATTTCTGAATTTATGTTTATTATTTCTCTTCTCCTTCTTTTTTGGTTAAATTTCTGGTTCTTTTTAACTTTCTGTGATGTCTCATTAATTTTCAGCCTTTCTTTTTTCTGTTAGTTTCCTTCTGCATCTTACATATTTTGATATACATTTTTATCACTAAAATTCATTTCAAAGTATTTTCCTAGAGCCCATTGGAATTTCTTCTTTGACTCATATATTTATTTAAAAGGCTATATCTTAATTTCCAAACATATATTAATTTTCTAGTTAACTGCGTAATTGTTTTTTGGGTCGATTGCATTGTAGTCAAAATCTTATTCTGCATAACTTCAATTCTATGGAATCAGTAGAGCCTTGGTGCCGCAGTGGGTAAGAGCTCTGCTACTAACCAGAAGGTTGGCCGTTCGAATCCACCAGCTGCTCCTTGGAAACCCTGTGGGGCAGTTCTACTCTGTCCTATAGGGTCCCTATGAGTCAGAATTGACTCGATGACAGTGAGTTTTATGGCCAATTTTGTTGACTATTCCATCAGTGCATGAAAATCATGTGTATCCTGCAGTCTTCCATATATGTCAATTAAATCATATTTACCAATATTGTTCTCCAAATATTTTATATTCTTACTGATGTTTTTGGTGTGATTATTTCATCAGTTACAGAGTGGCATGTTAAAAGTCCCACTATTGTGGATTTGATGATTTTTCTTAATCATCGTTAATTAAATCTATTTATTTTGTCTATTCATTTTGAAGCTATACCATAAGGTGCCATTAAATTTATAATTGATAAGTCTTCCTGATGACCTGAATCTTTTATTATTATGCAATGTCACCTTTTTACGCAACAAAGCTTTTCTCAAAAAGTCTTCTTTGTCAAATACAAAATAGTTGCACTAACTTTTGTTTGGTTAGTGTTTGTATGGAATATCTTTTCCAATATCTTAATTTATATTTTAAAATTTGGACCTCATGTGTTCTTTTTCTTTTAATCTTTTGCAGTGTTTATATTTTAGATAAATCTCTTGCAACTAGTCTGAAAATCTTCAATGTTTTGTTGAAGCATTAAGTCAATTAAAAATATATTTTCACTTAGAGCTACCATTTTACTCATTGTTTACTATTTTGTTGTCTATTATACATTAATTTTTCCTGTCTTCTTTTAGGGTAATTTTGATCATTATATTTTTTCTTTCAATTTGCTTAGAATTTTTGTGTACTTTTATCATTGTTTTATGATTAGCCTAGAGTTTACCTAGAGTTACAGACATAAAAAAGTTTAATGTTAAACAGTGATTTTCCCTTTTTTTAGACAATGCAAAGACATTAAAACCTGTTAATGCCATTTATTATACAGTTTCTGTGTAGAGATCTTGCACATCCTTCTTTAGATTCATTCTTAGGTTTTTAAACTTTTATGATTATTATAAATCATGTCATATTACAAAACATTATTTTATAGTGATATGTTGGTGGTATATAGAATTTCAATTTTTTTTTTCTTTTGGCCTTGATATAAGCAATCTTGCTAAACTCACTTATTAATTCAATAATTTATCTATAGATTCCTTTGGATTTAAACTGATGTACACATCAGTTTAAATTATAGGTAGTGGTATGTGTAAATGTATATATAAAATATGAAGATATATATCTTAAATTATATATTATTTTTATATTTTGAATTAAATTTACCCAAATATTTACTGTTTTTCATTCTTGTTTGAACCGCATCACCTCTCTGGGAGAATTTTTTTTTTTTTTTGGCTGAAGAACACTCTCTAGTATTTCCTTAGAAAAATTTTATTTGTATCAAATATTTTTTATTTTATCTTCATTTTTAGTATTTAGTTTTATTTTTTCTCACTGGTCCCGAAGCTCCCTATAGACATAGGCTGGAACCCGACCCAGAATTTGATTACAATGTCAAGACTGATGACATCACACAGGTGCCAAGAAGGTGTGAAAAGGTTTATTATACACATATTGATGCTTTCTGAGAAAAGCAGGTCAAGCCCCAAAACTGATCCAAAAATGGTTTGAGACATAGGGGAAGGAGATTGGCTTGGGTTTTTATGGGAATTACGAGGGAGGGAATCCTCGGTTAGCTGGGCTACTAACCACAAGCTGCTCTGCAGGAGAGAGATGTAGTAGTTTGCTCCCGTAAAGCTGTACGGCATTAGAAATCCTATGGGGCAGTTTCAGTTTGTCCTGTAGGGTTGCTATGAGTCAGAATCAACTCGATGGCAGTGGGTTTTTTGGATGGAGGGTGGGAGTCCAAGTGAGGGTTCTGGCATGCTAGACAAACTTGCACTGTTTGAACCAAAGGAGGGAGACCCCAGGCTTCCCATTAGCTTGCCAAGGTGTGAGGCAGAGGGGAAGAGAGATGGTGAGGTTTAAAAACAGTTAGCAAACATCAAAAGTGGAGTTAGACTCTTTATTAAAATTGGCCTCTTAATTATTCCTTTTTAAATTATATTTTAATGGTTACTTTTGGGCTAATTCTAAGCATTCATAACTTATAAAAGTCTATTTACAGACAATATTGTACCACTTTCCACTTGACAACTTTAACAAACTAATAGCAGTTTAATTTCATTTACCTCACCTATCCCATCCTTTTTTTTTATCCCATCCTTTATACTTTTTTGTCGTATCTTTTACCTCCAAATACATTATATTTCCTCTTACAATATTACTATTTGTGCCTTAACAGTCTTACGATGTTATTCTTTGGGGTCCTAAACCAAACAGTAGGTGGCCGGTTAACACCCCTCTAGTGAACTTTGGACTCCAATGGTTATTTTTTGTCCCAGACCTAGAAGGCTGACTCAAGTGCCACTGCCCTTCTCTTTCTCATTGCTGGTTCTTCCAGAATGGACAGATCCACCCAGGGTAAGAGGCCGCACCAAACTGCTTTCTTCTACAAGCTGTTGGCTTTATCCTTTTTCACTGTCTTGTTAATTCACCAATGTCTTCAAGCAGATTTTAAATAATATATTCTTTCCAGTTTTCTAAGGATAGGCTAACTTCTGGTACCTAGTCTGCCAGTGTTGGAAGTTAATATATCCTGCCCCATTTCATGATCACTAATAGCATTTTTTAAAGTGTTAAAAAGCAAAGATGTCCCCTTGATGACTAAGGTAGGCCTGGCTCAAGCCATGGTATTTTCATTTGCCTCATATGCATGTGAAAGTTGGGCAATGGAAACGGAAGACAGAAGAATTGATACAATCAAACTGTGATGTTGGCGAAGAATATTGAGTATTCTATGGACTGCCAAATAATGATCAAAAATCAGTCATAGAAGAAATACAACCGAGTGCTCCTTAGAAGCAAGGATGGCAAGATTTCAGCATGTTTACTTTGGACATGTTTTTGTCAGTTTGTTCTACCATGGGGGCTTGTGTGTTGCTATGATGCTAGAAGCTATGTCACCGGTATTCAGATACCAGCAGGGTCAGCCATGGAGGACAGGTTTCAGCTGAGCTTCCAGACTAAGACAGACTAGGAAGAAGGACCCGGCAGTCTACTTCTGAAAAGCATTAGCCAGTGAAAACCTTATGAAGAGCAACAGAACATTGTCTGATATAGTGCTGGAAGATGGGCCCCCCAGATTGGAACACACTCAAAAGATGACTGGGGAAGAGCTGCCTCCTCAAAGTAGAGTCAACCTTAATGACGTGGATGGAGTAAATCTTTTGGAGCCTTCATTTGCTGATGTGGTGTGACTCAAAATGAGAAGAAACAGCTGCAAATACCCATTAATAATTGGAATCTGGAATGTACAAAGTATGAATCTAGGAAAACTGGAAATCATCAAAAATGAAATGGACCACATAAACATTGATATCTTAAGCATTAGTGAGCTGAAATGGACTGGTATTGGCCATTTTGAATTGAACAATCATACAGTCTACTATGCTGGGAATGACAGCTTAAAAAAGAATGGTGTTGCATTCATCGTCAAAAAGAACATTTCAAGATCTATCCTGAAGTACAATGCTGTCAGTGATCGGATAATATGTATATGTCCACAAGGAAGACAAGTTAATATAACTATTACTCAAATTTATGCACCAACCGCTAGGGCCAAAGATGAAGAAATAGAAGATTTGTATCAGCTGCTGCAGTCTGAAACTGATCGAACATGCAATCAAGATGCATTGATAATTACTTGTGATTGGAATATGAAAGTTGGAAACAAAGAAGAAGGATCAGTAGTTGGACAATATGGCCTTGGTGATAGAAACAATGCCGGAGATCGAATGATAGAATTTTGCAAGACCAAAGACTTCTTCATTGCAAATACCTTCTTTCACCAACATAAAGAGCGACTATACATGGACCTTGCCAGATGGGACACACCGAAATCAAATTGACTACATCTGTGGAAAGAGAAGATGGAAAAGCTCAATAGCATCAGTCAGAACAAGGCCAGGGGCCGACTGTGGAACAGACCATCAATTGCTCATATGCGAGTTCAAGCTGAAACTGAAGAAAATCAAAGCAAGTCCATGAGAGCCAAAATGTGACCTTGAGTATATCCCACCTGAATTTAGAGACCATCTAAGGAATAGATTTGACACACTGAACACTAGTGACTGAAGACCAGACGAGTTGTGCAATGATATCAAGGATATCATCCATGAAGAAAGCAAGAGGTCATTGAAAAGACAGGAAAAAAAAGAAAAGACCAAGATGGATGTCAGAGGAGACTCTGAAACTTGCTCTCGAACTTCGAGCAGCTAAAGCAAAAGAATGAATTGATGAAGTAAAAGAACTGAACAGAAGATTTCAAAGGGTGTCTTGAGAAGACAAAGTATTATAATGACATGTGCAAAGAGCTGGAAATGGAAAACCAAAAGGGAAGAACACACTCGGTGTTTCTCAACCTGAAAG
Organism: Loxodonta africana; assembly: GCF_030014295.1. Lineage (NCBI taxonomy): Eukaryota > Metazoa > Chordata > Mammalia > Proboscidea > Elephantidae > Loxodonta > Loxodonta africana. The sequence continues at coordinate 4,101,100 of NC_087354.1, forward strand.
AACTGAAGAAAAAATTCAAGCCTCGAGTTGCAATAGTGAAGGAGTCTATGGGGAAAATATTAAACAACGCATGAAGTATCAAAAGAAGATGGAAGGAATACACAGAGTCATTATACCAAAAAGAATTAGTTGATGTTCAACCATTTCAAGGGGTGGCATATGATCAGGAACCGGTGGTACTGAAGGAAGAAGTCCAAGCTGCTCTGAAGGTATTGGCAAAAAACAAGGCTCCAACTGAGATGTTTCAACAAACAGATGCAGCACTGGAGGTGCTCACCTGTCTATGCCAAGAAATATGGAAGACAGCTTCCTGGCAAACTGACTGGAAGATATCCATATTTATGCCTAGTTCTAAGAAAGGTGATCCAACCGAATGTGGAAATTACAGAACAATATCATTAATATCACACACAAGCAAAATTTTTCTGAAGACCGTTAAAAAATGGCTATAGCATTGTATCGACAGGGAACTGCCAGAAATTCAGGCTGGTTACAGAAGAGGACATGGAACCAGGGATATCATTGCTGATGTCAGATGGATCCTGGCTGAAAGCAGAGAACGCCAGAAGGATGTTTACCTGTGTTTTATTGACTATGCAAAGGCATTTGACTGTGTGGATCATAACAAATTATGGATAACATTGCAAAGAATGGGAATTCCAGAACACTTAATTGTGCTCAGGAGGAACCTTTACATAGATCAAGAGGCAGTTGTTTGGACAGAACAAGGGGATACTGATTGATTTAAAGTCAGGAAAGATGTGCATCATGGTTGTATTCTTTCACCATGCTTATTCAATCTGTACGCTGAGCAAATAATACGAGAAGCTAGATTATATGAAGAAGAGCGGGGCATCAGGTTTGGAGTAAGACTCATTAACAGGCATTATGCAGCTGACACAACCATCCTTGCTGAAAGTGAAGAGGACTTCAAGCACTTATTAATGAAAACCAAAGACCACAGCCTTCAGTATGGATTGCACCTCAACATAAAACAAAAATCCTGACAACTGGACCAATGAGCAACATCGTGATAAACGGAGAAAAGATTGAAGTTGTCAAGGATTTCATTTTACTTGGATCCACACTCAACAGCCATGGAAGCAGCAGTCAAGAAATCAAAAGATGCATTGCATTGGGCAAATCTGCTGCAAAGGACCTCTTCAAAGTGTTGAAGAGCAAAGATGTCACCCTGAAGACTAAGGTGTGCCTGACCTAAGCCATGGTATTTTAAATCACATCATATGCATGTGAAAGCTTGACAAAGAAGAACTGACGCCTTTGAATTGTGGTGTTGGTGAAGAATATTGAATGTACCATGGACTGCCAACAGAATGAACAAATCTGCCTTGGAGGAAGTACAGCCAGAATGCTCCTTAGAGACAAGGATGGCGAGACTGCATCTTACATACTTTGGACGTGTTGTCAGAAGGGATCAGTCCCTGGAGAAGGACACCATGCTTGGCAGAGTGCAGGGTCAGCAGAAAAGAGGAAGACCCTCAATGAGGTCGATTGACACAGTGACTGCAACAGTGAGCTCAAGCATAACAACGATGGTAATGATGGCTCAGGACCGGGCAGTGTTTTGTTCTGTTGTGCATAGGGTTGCTATGAGTCAGAACCGACTCAACGGCACCTAACAACAACAACAGCAACACTTTGGACATGTCATCAGGAAAGTCCAATCGCCAGAAAAAATACATCATGTTTGGTAAAGTAGAGGGTGAGTGAAAATAAGGAAAATCCTCAAAGACATGAACTGACACAGTAGCCACAAGAGTGAAATCAAATATACCAACAATCACGAAGATGGCACAAGACCAGGCAGTGTTTCAGTGTGTTATGCATAAGGTCTCCATGAGTTGGTGCCAACTCAATGGCAATTAACAACAAAAACAACAGTAGTGTGTTTAATCTCTGAGTTTTCAGAGAATAGATAAGGCAAAGATTTCATTTGCGTAATAATGTAATAATTGAATCGTATTGCTTTCCAGTGGAAATAAATCAATGTATTGAGGTACATAGTTTTCAGATATACCCAAATAGTTTTGCTGCTCCAATTCTGTGTGCCCAAATAAAGCTGTATAAATGGCAGGCACATGGAAACACTGGCCTTGCTGCTCACCGGATGTCTTAGGGACCATTGTGGAACTACTGCAGGTAAATTGATCCACTACCAATGTCCTTGTTATTGAGCTAATGTGAGGCACTAAGGTGGACTCTGTGATAGTCCATCACCACAATTTCAGAGAAGCTGATGTTTGAATGTTTTATGAGATGCTCTGGAAAGTTCTCAGAGTGATGAAAAACACCAGGATTTGATGGATCCTGGAGAAAGTTGAGACTCTCAGCAAACTTTAAGAGTCCAGGTTTATAAACTTTCTTCCTTTGAGAATTTTATTTCCACATTTGCAGACAATCCCATGGGGCTAATGGGCCCCTGAAGCTCACCCACAAAGTTGCTTAGACTTCACTGACCCCAGCTAAGCATTTCTGACTAGGTACTACTGCACGCTCAGTTATTATATCTACCCAGTGGCATCCCACCTATGCTCAATACCCCCAGGGATTGGGGCTCACTGCCTTCACCAGACCACATTCCATACTTGAAAAGTCCTGATATTGTTAATTTCTTCTTAGCTGAGCTCTTTCTCCAAATTGATTTCAGGAAGCCTTGAAGATCAAGCTCTTTTATTTCTCCCTTCTAACAGTCTTACCTACATTTGAAGCAGCCCACATGTAGTACTGGAGTCTTCTCTCTTTTGAGTTAATTATCCCCAGATTCTTTAGTCATTTCAAATGGGTTATGTTATTTGCAAAATTAGTTAGAGTCCAAAATTTTAAATAGCTTACAGAATCCAGGCAAGTAAAGTAAATGAGGGAAGGTGTCCTGGTCTTTGCATTCAGCATACAGAAATTTTCTTTACTCACACTTAGAAAGTTTTTAATTACACTGCTTCTGATAGACACGAGTGCAGAGAATTATTTCTGCACCTGAAGAAAGGCGTCAGTATAAGTTTGAAGAAAATTGATAGAACCAGAAATAAGTCCAGCTGTGAGTGTATGATGGCCTATTGAAACTGGCAGCTGGTCTCCCTCCTCCCATGGCTGCCTCGTGGGAAAATAGAACAAGTATGATCAGTTCTTCTGATTGTTTGCCAAGATAAAACAAAAACAACAGCAACAAAAAACCACAATCTGGATTTGTAGGTGAAATAGTCTGAATTTGAAATATAAGTTAAAATTTCATTTGGAAATTCTAAACAAGGACTGTGTGTCACCAACTCCTGGACTCTGCTTCAAACTTGCCCACCCTGGTCGTTTCATTTAGTGCACTCCAGGAAGTCTACCTCCTTCCTGGTGTGTGCCCCCCGAACTGGGAATGCTGCTTTCCTGGTATTGCCTGACAGAATGGATTAAAGTCAATCTAGATAAATTTAACTACCACCTAAAGTATATTAAACTATTAGTGGTGAGTGTGTGTGTGTGTACGTGTATAACACTATCTCACTCTTGAGTGCCCTGACAGCTACAATCTCCAAACCATTTTTTTTTTTTTTGGTGGTGGTGGTAGGGTGATGTATAATTCCTGTTTCCCTCATCCTGTTGGAAGCACTTATGGATCATTGGACAATGAACAGAAGACTTGCTTCTTAAGCGCATGCAGCACGTCGGTGTAAGGGCATGGAGACGCTCCTCCCATCAGCCCAGCTGGAGAAAGAAGGGCCAGTGCTTGTTCACTCTTAGACCTAATTGCATTGTTTCCTCTCCAAAAGATGACAGGGAGATGTCCTGTACAGATCCCAACACCAACCCCTGCCCCACTCCCCACTTTGTTCCTCCTCCTTCACCAGAAAGACAGGATAATTTTCCTGAGGTAGGAAGTGAGCCAGTGCTTTTACACGGGCACTATTCTCCACAACCACAAGCAGACTGCTCTCATTTTCCATTAGTTAGCCCCCGCTCCCATAGTTGTACATGGACTCATGTCTCATGAGATCTTGGAGAATAAGAAGCAGAAGAGAAATAAGATGATATATTATTTTTAAAGGTCATATGGTGACCTGTGTATTTAACTTTTCAGCAGCAGAATTAGAGATGAGAAAACCAACTCAAGAATGTGACCGGAGGCTGAGTCATATTGCTAATTGGTATATGTGCATGAGTAAAAAACTCAGAAAACCTCAGGGTGATGACTCCTGTCTAACATCCACTTCTCTTCGCCCTGCATTTGCAGAAGATATATGTGACCTCAGTATGCAGATACGAAATTGCAATTAGGAGTGAAAGGAAGGGCTAGCCCCTCCCACTCATGCAGGCTGCTGAGGCCAGTGGAGCTTCTCATGAGCTCGCTAGTTATGACATATGTTAACTTTAACTGTTAATAATGAACTTTTAAGTCTTGTTTCTACTCTTCTACATAAGTGCATGCATAAACGTTTATAGGCACACAAGAGATACAGCACACTGAGAATGTGAGTTAGAACTTGGGTATCCATAAACTTGAAGGAAACCCCTAAAAGTTTGCGCATTTCCTCCTCCTATATTGCTTAGTGCTCACTGTCGCCTTAGAACAGAGCATCTCGATCCCCTTTGCACAGTGACCAGTAGCTGCAGCCTTCAACCAGCAAATGTGGTACCTTCGACCCTTCCTCAGCTGCTTCCTGGGATGAATCAGGGTGAGGCCTTCCCTCCCTGGTCCAGGTGCCCAGTGTGGAGGCTGTAGGCCCGTCATTTCAGGAGGAGAGGACACTTCTCTGCTCTTTGATTGCCTGCTCCCCCAGGCCCCCCAGGTGCCTTGGAAGGGTCACATTAATGTCACGGACTTTCATGAAAATAAAAGGCGCTTTGTCAATGTTGGGTATTGCTGAAGTGAACTTCCAGCAGCATAGTGCAGACCCAGGACTAATGCCAACACAGCAGTAACCACAGAGGAGACAGCACCCCACTGAGGTTGGGAACCTCCGAGGTGCTCTTATATTGAGATGGCTGAGCCACACCGCACAGGTGGCACACCCAGCATTTTAAAGACAAATCCAAGGTGCAGCAACCATTATCAACATTTTAGGGAGAAAATCCAGTGGTGTAAAGGGGTCTTAATAATCGCTCCTCTGTAGTCAAAAAGACCAATACACGGCATTATGAATAAGCTTCATGAATTCTCACAATATTCGATGAATCAAGGAAACCACAACTTCTGACATCTGCTTCCCTAGAACATATGTTAAATGAGTTAAATGAAGGGGCAGTCTTAGCAACATAAAAATAGACATTTCTGAGCAGAACACGATGTGTCCCATCACTCCATGGTTTTGGAGAGCCTGAACTGTGTCTCTCAGGGTGGGGGGGGGGGTGCAGGAGTGTCTTTGCTCTTCATCAGCTACAATAAAGAGAGGGTGAGGGAGGCCCTCTCCACCCTCTCATACAGAGCTTGAGCTGCAGTGGGCCTTTGGGGAAACAAGGAAAGACTCTGCAGTGTATCCTGTGAAGGATGGAGCTGACACTGAGGTAGCAAGGGGGGAGGGCAGTTGTCTCACTCAAAAAGAGTGGGAGAGAGTGAGGGTGCATGGGGGAGGGTCACGGCTGTGCCCTACTCCTTTCTCTGGCAGGTAAGGATTTGTGGGCACTGAAGGGAGGCTGAATTCTGGTTTTGGAGGAAGGGAACAGGATTGCAGTGCATAGTTTTTATGTCTGCAATGTGCTAGCACCCCTCCCACAACACACACACACACTTCATATCATCAGACTGGACAGGCAGGGGCAAGGGCATTGATGTGGGGTCACCCAGGACCTGGTGTGAGGCTGGATCTTGCACTGGTTAGCTGGGCTCCGTAAGGAAGCTCCGAACCTCCCTGAACTTCAGTGCCTTCTGTGGGGCAAGAGACAACAACAAAAAAACAAGGCAGTACCCACATCCACACCTGCCTCTGTTGGCACAGAAAGAGACGGTGAGGGGGCCAAGATGGCGGACTAGGTGGACACTACTGTGGATCCCTCTTGCAACAAAGACTCGGAAAAACAAGTGGATCTATCACATACATAACAATCTATGAACTCTGAACAACAAACACAGACTTAGAGACGGAGAACGAACAAATACGGGCAGACAGCGATCATTTTCAGAACTAAGAGCCAGCATACCAGGCAGGTGACCTTTGGAGCCCGGGTTGGGGCAGAGCCCAGGGGGCAGACGGCACAGACAAGGGGCCCAGCCCTGTCCCCCCCGAACCCATCCCAGGAGGGAGTCTAGCTGGTTGGCGCAGGCGGCGTAGCGGCGCAGCTGGAGGGAGAAGCACCCGGGAGGCAGTGACTGATCTTGGAGCGGGGAGAGCAGCATCCCAGCTGGGGAGCCGTCCCGCCGGGAGTTTGGCGGGAAGCGGGCGAGGCGCGAGAGTGGGGATCAGCTATATTTCCCTAAAACGACCCCGGGGGGGGCGCCCAGACGTTCGTGAGGGCCACGCCCACCCAGTTCGCGAGAGCCGTGTGGCGCACCGGAGGGAGAAATCCCCGGGAGGAAGTGACTGGTCTTGGAGCGGGGAGAGAAGCGTCCTAGCCGGGGAGCCGTCCCGCTGGGATCTTGGCGAGAGCAGGCGGGGTGTGAGCGCATTCCCCTGAATAGACCCTGGGGGCGGGCCCAGCTGTTCGTGAGGGCCACGCCCACCCAGTTCGCGCGAGCGATGCGGCGCACTGGAGGGAGAAATCCCCGGGAGGAAGTGACTGATCTTGGAGCGGGGAGGGTAGCGTCCCAGATGGGGAGCCGTCCTGCCAGGATTCTGGCGGACGGGGGCTGAGCGTGAACGCAGGGATCAGCTCTATATTCTGTGGTGCTACACTCCTAGCTCTCTGATCCCTCCCCCACCGTCCATAGGCGGCTCCATTAACATCTGAATACCCTGAGCCAGAAGGAGAATTCAGATAGGGATCTGACTGCATTTTTTTTAGCTGATTACCTGGAAAATCTAGTTTCCCAGTGATGGCTTGGAGACAGCAGTCCATATCAAACCACATAAAGAAACAGACCATGACAGCTTCTCCAACCCCCCAAACAAAAGAATCAAAATCTTTCCCAAATGAAGATACAATCCTGGAATTATCAGATACAGAATATAAAAAACTAATTTACAGAATGCTTAAAGATATCACAAATGAAATTAGGATAACTGCAGAAAAAGCCAAGGAACACACCGATAAAACTGTTGAAGAACTCAAAAAGGTTATTCAAGAACATAGCAGAAAAATTAATAAGTTGCAAGAATCCATAGAGAGACAGCATGTAGAAATCCAAAAGATTAACAATAAAATTACAGAATTAGACAACACAATAGAAAGTCGGAGGAGCAGACTTGAGCAATTAGAATGTAGACTGGGACTTCTGGAGGACCAGGGAATCAACTCCAACATAGCTGAAAAAAAATCAGATAAAAGAATTAAAAAAAATGAAGAAACCCTAAGAATCATGTGGAACTCTATCAAGAAGGATAACTTGTGAGTGATTGGAGTCCCAGAACAGGGAGGGGGGACAGAAAACACAGAGAAAATAGTTGAAGAACTCCTGACACAAAACTTCCCAGACATCATGAAAGACGAAAGGATATCTATCGAAGATGCTCATCGAACCCCATTTAAGATTGATCCAAAAAGAAAAACACCAAGACATATTATCATCAAACTTGCCAAAACCAAAGACAAACAGAAAATTTTAAAAGCAGCCAGGGAGAAAAGAAAGGTTTCCTTCAAGGGAGAATCAATAAGAATACGTTCTGACTACTCAGCAGAAACCATGCAGGCAAGAAGGGAATGGGACGACATATACAGAGCACTGAAGGAGAAAAACTGCCAACCAAGGATCGTATATCCAGCAAAACTCTCTCTGAAATATGAAGGAGAAATTAAGATATTTACAGATAAACGTAAGTTTAGAGAATTTGCAAAAACTAAACCAAGACTGCAAGAAATACTTAAGGAGATTGTTTGGCCTGATGACCAATAATATCAGGTACCAGCACAATACAAGGTCACAAAACAGAACGTCCTGATATCAACGCAACTCAAATAGGGAAAGTACAAAAACAAACAAAGTAAGATTAATTCTAAGAAATAAATAAATAAAATAAAACACATAACAGGAAATCATGGAAATCAATAGATAAACGATCACAATAATCAAAAAGAGGGACTAAATATAGGAGGCATTGAACTGCCAGATGGAGAGTGATACAAGGCGATATAGAATGATACAAGTTAGGTTTTTACTTAGAAAAATAGGGGTAAATAATAAGGTAACCACAAAAAGGAATAACAATTCCATAACTCAAGAGAAATGTAACGACTCAACAAACATAAAGTTAAACATTATGAAAATGAGGATCTCACAATCTACTAAGAAAAACGTCTCAGCACAAAAAAGTATGTGGAAAAATGAAAGGGCCAACAACACACATGAAAAGGCATCAAAATGACAGCACTAAAAACTTATTTATCTATAATTATGCTGAATGTAAATGGACTAAATGCACCAACAAAGAGACAGAGAGTCACGGACTGGATAAAGAAACACGATCCATCTATATGCTGCCTACAAGAGACACACCTTAGACTTAGAGACACAAACAAACTAAAACTCAAAGGATGGCAAAAAATATATCAAGCAAATAATAAGCAAAAAAGAAGAGGAGTAGCAATATTAATTTCTGACAAAATAGACTTTAGACTTAAATCCGCCAGAAAGGATAAAGAAGGACACTATATAATGATAAAAGGGACAATTGATCAGGAAGACATAACCATATTAAATATTTACGCACCCAATGACAGGGCTGCAAGATACATAAATCAAATTTTAACAGAATTGAAAAGCGAGATAGACACCTCCACATTTATAGTAGGAGACTTCAACACACCACTTTTGGAGAAGGACAGGACATCCAGTAAGAAGCTCAACAGAGACACGGAAGACCTAATTACAACAATCAACCAACTTGACCTCATAGACTTATACAGAACTCTCCACCCAACTGCTGCAAAACATACTTTTTTTTCTAGTGCACATGGAACATTCTCTAGAATAGACCACATATTAGGGCATAAAACAAATCTTTCCAGAATCCAAAACATCGAAATATTACAAAGCATCTTCTCAGACCACAAGGCAATGAAGCTAGAAATCAATAACAGAAAAACTAGGGAAAAGAAATCAAATACTTGGAAAATGAACAATACCCTCCTGAAAAAAGACTGGGTTATAGAAGACATCAAGGAGGGAATAAGGAAATTCTTAGAATGCAACGAGAATGAAAATACTTCCTATCAAAACCTCTGGGACACAGCAAAAGCAGTGCTCAGAGGCCAATTTCTACTGATAAATGCACACATACAAAAAGAAGAAAGAGCCAAAATCAGAGAACTGTCCCGACAACTTGAACAAATAGAAAGTGAGCAACAAAAGAACCCATCAGGCACCAGAAGAAAACAAATAATAAAAATTAGAGCTGAACTAAATGAATTAGAGAACAGAAAAACAATTGAAAGAATTAACAAAGCCAAAAGCTGATTCTCTGAAAAAATTAACAAAATTGATAAACCATTGGCCAGACTGACTAAAGAAAAACAGGAAAGGAAACAAATAACCCGAATAAGAAACTAGAAGGACCACATCACAACAGACCCAAATGAAATTAAAAGAATCATTTCAGATTACTACGTAAAATTGTACTCTAACAAATTTGCAAACCTAGAAGAAATGGATAAATTCTTGGAAAAATACTACCTACCTAAACTAACACATTCAGAAGTAGAACAACTAAATAGACCCATAACAAAAAAAGAGATTGAAACGGTAATCAAAAAACTTCCAACAAAAAAAAGTCCTGGCCCAGACGGCTTCACTGCAGAGTTCTACCAAACCTTCAGAGAAGATTTAACACCACTAGTACTGAAGGTATTTCAAAGCATAGAAAATGACGGAGTACTACCCAACTCATTCTATGAAGCTACCATCTCCCTGATACCAAAACCAGGTAAAGACATTACAAAAAAAGAAAATCTTAGACCTATATCCCTCATGAACATAGATGCAAAAATCCTCAACAAAATTCTAGCCAATAGAATCCAACAACACATCAAAAAAATAATTCACCCTGATCAAGTGGGATTTATACCAGGTATGCAAGGCTGGTTTAATATCAGAAAAACCGTTAATGTAATCCATCACATAAATAAAACAAAAGACAAAAACCACATGATCTTACCAATAGATGCAGAAAAGGCATTTGACAAAGTTCAACACCCATTTATGATAAAAACTCTTACCAAAATAGGAATTGAAGGAAAATTCCTCAACATAATAAAGGGCATCTATGCAAAGCCAACAGCCAATATCACTCTAAATGGAGAGAACCTGAAAGCATTTCCCCTGAGAACGGGAACCAGACAAGGATGCCCTTTATCACCACTCTTATTCAACATCGTACTTGAAGTCCTAGCCAGGGCAATTAGGCTAGACAAAGAAATAAAGGGCATCCGGATTGGCAAGGAGGAAGTAAAGCTATCACTATTTGCAGATGACATGATCGTATACATGGAAAACCCTAAGGAATCCTCCAGAAAACTACTGAAACTAATAGAAGAGTTTGGCAAAGTCTCAGGTTATAAAATAAACATACAAAAATCACTTGGATTCCTCTACATCAACAAAAAGAACACCGAAGAGGAAATAACCAAATCAATACCATTCACAGTAGCCCGCAAGAAGATAAAATACTTAGGAATAAATCTTACCAAGGATGTAAAAGACCTATACAAAGAAAACTATAAAACTCTGCTACAAGAAATTCAAAAGGACATACTTAAGTGGAAGAACATACCCTGCTCATGGATAGGAAGACTTAACATAGTAAAAATGTCTATTCTACCAAAAGCCATCTATACATATAACGCACTTCCAATCCAAATACCAATGTCATATTTTAAGGGGATAGAGAAACAAATCACCAATTTCATATGGAAGGGAAAGAACCCCCAGATAAGCAAAGCATTACTGAAAAAGAAGAAGAAAGTGGGAGGCCTCACTCTACCTGATTTCAGAACCTATTATACAGCTACAGTAGTCAAAACAGCCTGGTACTGGTACAACAACAGGCACATAGACCAATGGAACAGAATTGAGAACCCAGATATAAATCCATCCATGTATGAGCAGCTGATATTTGACAAAGGCCCAGTGTCAGTTAATTGGGGAAAAGATAGCCTTTTTAACAAATGGTGCTGGCATAACTGGATATCCATTTGCAAAAGAATGAAACAGGACCCATACCTCACACCATGCACAAAAACTAACTCCAAGTGGATCAAAGACCTAAACATAAAGACTAAAACGATAAAGATCATGGAAGAAAAAATTGGGACAACATTAGGAGCCCTAATACAGGGAATAAACAGAATACAAAACATTACCAAAAATGATGAAGAGAAACCAGATAACTGGGAGCTCCTGAAAATCAAACACCTATGCTCATCTAAAGACTTCTCCAAAAGAGTAAAAAGACCACCTACAGACTGGGAAAGAATATTCAGCTATGACATCTCAGACCAGCGCCTGATCTCTAAAATCTACATGATTCTATCAAAACTCAACCACAAAAAGACAAACAACCCAATCAAGAAGTGGGCAAAGGATATGAACACACATTTCACTAAAGAAGATATTCAGGCAGCCAACAGATACATGAGAAAATGCTCCCGATCATTAGCCATTAGAGAAATGCAAATTAAAACTACGATGAGATTTCATCTCACACCAACTAGACTGGCATTAATCCAAAAAACACAAAATAATAAATGTTGGAGAGGCTGTGGAGAGATTGGAACTCTCATACACTGCTGGTGGGATTGTAAAATGGTACAACCACTTTGGAAATCCATCTGGCGTTATCTTAAACAGTTAGAAATAGAACTACCATACAACCCAGAAATCCCACTCCTCGGAATATACCCTAGAGATACAAAAGCTTTCACACAAACAGATATATGCACACCCATGTTTATTGCAGCTCTGTTTACAATAGCAAAAAGCTGGAAGCAACCAAGGTGTCCATCAACGGATGAATGGGTGAATAAATTGTGGTATATTCACACAATGGAATACTACGCATCGATAAAGAACAGTGACGAATCTGTGAAACATTTCATAACATGGAGGAACCTGGAAGGCATTATGCTGAGCGAAATGAGTCAGAGGCAAAAGGACAAATATTGTATAAGACCACTATTATAAGATCTTGAGAAATAGATAAAACGGAGAAGAACACACACTTTTGTGGTTACAAAGGGGGGAGGGAGGGAGGGAGGGAGGGAGGGAGGGAGAGGGTTTTTTATTGATCAATCAGTAGATAAGAACTGCTTTGGGTGAAGGGAAAGACAACACACAGTACAAGGAAGGTCAGCCTAATTGGACTGGACTAAAAGCAAAGAGGTTTCTGGGATAAAATGAAAGCTTCAAAGGTCAGTGGAGCAGGGGCTGGGGTCTGGGGAACATGGTTTGAGGAGACTTCTAAGTCAACGGGGAAAATAATTCTATTATGAAAACATTCTGCATCCCACTTTGAATTGTGGCGCCTGGGGTCCTAAATGCCAACAAGCGGCCGTCTAAGATACATCAATTGGTCTCAACCCACCTGGAGCAAAGGCAAAGGAAGAACACCAAGGCCACACGACAACTAAGAACCCAAGAGACAGAAAGGGCCACATGAACCAGAGACCTACATCATCCTGAGACCAGAAGAACTAGTTGGTGCCCGGCCACAATCGATGTCTGCCCTGTCAGGGAGCACAACAGAGAACTCCTGAGGGAGCAGGAGGCCAATGGGATACAGACCCCAAATTCTCATAAAAAGACCATACCTGATGATATGAATGTGACTAGAGGAATCCCAGAGACAATGCTCCCCAGAACTTCTGATGGCACAGGACAGGAACCATCCCCGAAGACAACTCATCAGGCATGAAAAGGACTGGTCAGCAGGGGGGAGAGAGATGCTGATGAAGAGTGAGCCAATTAAATTAGGTGGACACTGGAGAGTGTGTTGGCAACTCTTGACTGGAGGGGGGATGGGAAGATAGAGAGAGAGGGAAGATGGCAAAATTGGCATGAAACGAGAGACTGAAAGGGCTGACTCAGTAGGGGGAGAGCAAGTGGGAGAAGGGAGTGTGATATATGTAAACCTACATGTGACAGACTGATTGGAATGGTAAACGTTCACTTGAAGCTTAATAAAAATTAATTAAAAAAAAAAAAAAAGAGACGGTGATTCTCTGAACGCTGGAAAAGGGGCAGTCCTAGTCTGGCCACTTGCTTCATACTCTGATCTTCTGCATTTTTTTCTTTGTTGTTCCTTTAAAAAAAAAAAAAGCGTCCTTGCTGCTTTTGTCTGCACATAAAGACCCTGGATCATTTTTGTTGCCTGCTTACATGCCTGATGCAGCAAGTGACCAGCTATCCTCATCACACTTACCTAACACACATCAATGGTTGGCTGAGATTTCACCCACTTCAAATATTCCATGTTTTCCTGAGGCATCTTGCAATTCCATTCAGTAAAAAGTCACCAACAGAGGACACAAATAAAGGCTGGGGGCATCACTGGAAGGAGTTAAAGCCCAAAATGGTTTTTACAATGACTGCTGCAAAAGCACTTGATAGTATATTACCTGGAGACATACTTAAGCAATTGTCTTGTATATGTATATACAGTGAAAATATACACAGCAAGACTTATCCTGAGATAATCTTTAAACCTTAAACCAAAAATATCTCCTGAAGACTTCTTTAAACAAAACAACAATTTAGCTTAATTAGTGCAGAATGCCTGCCTTGAGCATTGTGCTGTTTTAAAGAATTGCATACATGGGCTCAAATTGACCAAAAAAAAAAAAAAAAAAAAAAACCCAGTGACAAAAGCAACTGGAAATGTTAGGTAGGAAGCTTAGGGGGCAGTGAGTTTATGTCATTGGGGGAAGAACGACTTGGAAAAGGAGGATGGGAATAGTTGCACAACTTGGAGAATGTCATCAATGTCACTGAATTGTACATGTAGAAACTGTTAAATTGGTGTATTTTTTAAAAATTGTTCTGACTGAGACTAGGGGAATCCCGGCGGTCATGGTCCCCAGACCTTCTGTTGGCACGGGACAGGAACCATCCCCGAAGACAACTCATCAGACATGAAAGGGACTGGTCAGCGGGTGGGAGAGAGACGCTGATAAAGAGTGAGCTAATTATATCAGGTGGACACTTGAGATTGTGTTGGCAACTCTTGTCTGGAGGAGGGATGGGAGGATAGAGAGAGGGAAGCCGGCAAAATTCTCACGAAAGGAGAGACCGAAAGGGCTGACTCAAGAGGGGGAGAGCAAGTGGGAGTATGGAGTAAGATGTATGTAAACTTATATGTGACAGACTGATTGGATTTGTAAACGTTCACTTGAAGCTTAATAAAAGTTAATTAAAAAAAAATTGTTGAAAAGACACAGCAAAACATACACCAATTCAACAATTTCTACATGTACAATTCAGTGACATCGATTATGTTCTTCAAGGTGTGCAACCATGATCACCTTCCTTTTCCAAATTGTTCCTTCCCCATTGACATAAACAAACCGTCCCCTAAGCTTCCTATCTAACCTTTCCAGTTGCTATTGTCAATTTGGTCCCATATATATAATTCTTTAAAACAGCACGATGCCCAAGGCAGGCATTCTGTACTAATTAAGCTAAACGATTTTTTTTTTTTTTTTATTGCTTGGTTTAAAGATGACTTCAGGGTATAGTTTTGGTTTAAGGTTTAAAGATTATTTTACAGCAATAGTTTCAGGGGGTCACCCAGCCTCATATGGATCCAGAAAGTCTGGATACCATGAGAATTTGAAATTATGATCCTCACTTTCCCCTTTTTGATCAGGATTCTCCTATAGATCTTTGACAAAAAATGTTTAGTAATAGTAGTTGAACACCATCCAGTTCTTTTAGTTTCATGGCAAAGGAGGGAGTTCATGGAGGCAATTAGACATTCCATTTTGTCTTCATATTCCTGCCTCTCCTTTTTCCTCTGCTGCTCTAGGCAACTAGAAACCAATAATTTGAACTTGGATGGTTGCTTGCAAGCTTTTAAGACCCCGGGCACTGCACCATGAAGTAGGAGGTAGAACAGAAGCATTAAAAAAAAAATTAGGCCAATTAACTGAGATGTCCCATGAAATCACACCTCTAAATCTCAAAACCAGGAAAACAAATCTCATGAGGTTTTTGGTTGTACATAATCAGCTTCTACAGCTGTTCTTTTTGTTGTCGTTACATGCAATTGTCTTTTGACAAAACAAAAATGGGTTCAAAATCCAACTTGTTTTCATTTCCTTCTTTCTCTAAAAATTGAAATGTAGGTGGAAATATTTCAACAAATCAGTAGCTACTTGTGTTTCTGTTGATTGAAATGTGATTCACATAACTATCCTCTCAACAACTCCTGGGGCACTGGAAATCAAACGAAAGAACATGTCCACTTAACCTCTCCCTGAAGTATCCATTGGAGGTGGTTCCCTTATTTAGTTAAGCAGATGTTTTTAGAACGTTGATTCTGCTCCAGGTGCTATGCTCGCACAGCAGATAGAAAGATGAAGCAGAATGGGTCCCTACCCATGGGGCTTATAAGTTAGTTGGAAGATCAAGCACTGCACAGATGAGGCCAGCATACCCAGGTTAGCAAGTGATGGGTGAATGTACAGGGTGGTAACTGGACCATGATGAGGGTCTCTTAGCTCAGACAGCTAGACCAAGAAAGGCATCCCGGAAAAGAACAGTAGGACCTGGAGTGGTAGGTAGAGAGGAGAGTGAGAAGCATGCCCTTTGCCCTAGGGCACGCTATGCCTGGGAAGTTCTACATGGCTCGGGCATAAATTACAGGGCATTCAATGATGAGTAATCACTGTGGAGGAGACAGAGACCAAGACATGTTTTGGAGCTAATACCTGTCTAATAGGCAATGGGGAGGCATTGAAGAGGATTAGGCAGGAGTCCATGGTATAGTCATACTTTGGAAAGCCCCGTCTGAGTGCTATATAAGGGGTGTGTTGGAGTAATGAAGTTCTGAAGACCGGTTTTGAATCTATTGCAATAGTCCAGGCAACAGCTTATGAGGTCCTAACTGGGGGTACTGTGATAGGGATACAGAGCATGGAAGATGTAGACATTATTTGTGATCTTCATTGGTTACTGGATCCAAACAAATGCAGAACAGAGAATACACAGGAGTTTGTTCCCCCCGCCCCGCCACACCCTTCTTCTTCTTCAAAAAGTTATAAGCAGCTGAAGTAGAGTCGATAATGAAGTATGACATTATAATACCCATTGTGGAGGATGTGGGCTTTTGGAACACGGGGGAAGGGACTACGTTACTCTGACACAATGACAGAAAGAACACAGCTTTAGGTGATGAAATTACACTTATTAAACAGAAACACTATATTAGACACCACATTTCGTTTGACGGAGAACCAAAAACAGATGGTACAATGCAATTTGCTGGACTACAGTTCTCCAAAATGAGTCTTAACTTAGAATTTGAAGTCCTTCAGTTGCCAAATGCTGACAGCTCACCCTCCCTGTTCCCCTGCATATTAATTTGCATCCACCACAGTTGTTTAGGTTTTTAATTATAGGAGAAATACAAACATATGGTAAAATTTCAAACACACACACACACACGCACACACATACACATACACATGAGCGCACAGTATAAACTAAAAAATGTTTTCTTTTCCTACCCCCACCTTCCTGCCCTATTCTTCAGGTGTAATTACAATCTCTGTAAAGTCTTTACACATTTTAATGAACATAAAGCATTCACATACGTATATATTAAGTGGACATCCTTGTACATCTTTGCTTGTTGTTGTTAATGGTCATCAAGTCTATTCTGACTCATGGCAACCCCATGCATGCAGAGCAGAACTGCTCCATAGGGTTTTTAAGGCTATGACCTTTCAGAAGCAGATCACCTCTGGGTGGGTTTGAACTGCCAACCTTATAATTAATAAAACAAAACAAAACAAAAGTCGAGTGCATAACCAGTAGAGCCACCCAGGAACTCTACATCTTTGCTTAGATGTATGGAAATGAAATAATTCTCAGAGAAGAATTATTGTGTCCAAGAGTGTGTTCATTAAATTTTTAGTAGTAGTGGAAAACTGTCCTTCAAAAATATTACACAAATTCCTTTCCTATCCACAAGCTATGAAGTGTCTGCTAATTCCTTGCCAACTCTGAGTTTGAAACTTTCATATTTTTTCCAGTATTATACATGAAAATATTTCTTGTTTTTACTTCTAAAGTATTTTAAAACTTTTTTAAAGTTACTGTTTACAAGTCAAGTCAGTCTCTCATACAAAAATTTATATACACCTTGCTATATACTCCAAATTGCTCTCCCCCTAATAAGACAGCACACTTCTTCCCTCCACTCTATTTCTGTGACCATTTGGCCAGCTTCTGACCCCCTCTGCCCTCTCATCTCCCCTCCAGATAAGAGCTGCCCATGTAGTCTCATGTGTCTACTTCATCCAAGAAGCTCACTCCTCACCAGTATCATTTTCCAAACCCTGTCTGAAGAGTTGGCCCCAGGAGTGGTTCCTGTCTTGGGCTAACAGAAGGTCTGGGGACCATGACCTCTGGGGTCCTTCTAGTCTCAGTCAGACCATTAAGTCTGGTCTTTTTACAAGAATTTGGGGTCTGCATCCCACTGCTCTCCTGCTCCCTCAGGACCTCTCTGTTGTGTTTCCTGTTAGGGAAGTCATCGGTTGTAGCCAGGCACCATCTTGTTCTTCTGGTCTCATGCTGATGTAATCTCTGGTTTATGTGGCCCTTTATGTCTCTTGGGCTCATAATTACCTTGTGTCCTTGGTGTTCTTCATTCTCCTTTGCTCCTGGTAGGTTGAGACCCATTGATGCATCTTAGATGGCTGCTTGCTAGTATTTAAGACTCCAGAAGCCACTCTCTAAAGTGGGATGCAGAATGTTTTCTTAATAGATTTTATTAGGCCAATTGACAGAGATGTCCCCTGAAACCATGGTCCCCAAACCCCCGCCACTGCTACACTGGCCTTCGAACCATTCAGTTTATTCAGGAAACTTCTTTGCTTTTAGTTTAGTCCAGTTGTGCTGACCTCGCCTGTATTGCGTGTTGTCTTTCCCTTCACCTAAAATAATTCTCATCTACTATCTAGTTAGTGAAAACCCCTTTCCCTCCCTCCCTCCCTCCTCCGCATAACCATCAAAGGATATTTTCTCCTCTGTTTAAACTGTTTCTCCAGTTACTATAATAGTGGTGTTATACAATATTTGTCCTTTTCAAACTAATTTCACTCAGCATATCTTCCAGATTCCTCCATGTTATGAAATGTTTCACGGATTCGTCATTGTTCTTTATTGATGTGTAGTATTCCCTTGTATGACTATACCATAATTTATTTATCCATTCATCAGTCGAAGGGCACCTTGGTTGCTTCCATCTTTTTGCTATTGTAAACTGTGCTGCAATGAACATGGGTGTGCGTGTATCTGTTCGTGTAAAGGCTCTTAACTCTCTAGAATATATTCTAAGGAGTGGGATTGCTGGATCATACGGTAATTCTGTTTCTAGACTTTTAAGAAAGTGCCAAATAGATTTTACATTCCTATCAGCAGTGTATAAGTATTTCAGTCTCTAAACAATCTCTCTAACATTGATTATTTTGTGTTTTTTGCATTAATGCCAGCATTGCTGGAGTGAAATGGAATCTCATTGTAGTTTTGATTTGGATTTCTCTAATGGCTAATGATCGGGAGCATTTCCTCATGTATGTGCTAGCTACCTGAATGTCTTTTTTAGTGAAGTGCCTGTTTATATCTTTTGCCCATTTTTTAATTGGGTTATTTGTCTTTTTGTAGTTGAGTTTTTGCAGTATGATGTAGATATTAGGGATCAGGCACTGATCCGAAATGTCATAGCTAAAAACTTTTTCCCAATCTGTAGGTAACCTTTTTACTCTTTTGGTGAAGTCTTTGGATGTTTAATTTTTAGGAGCTCCCAGTTATCTAGTTTCTAGTCTGGTGTTTGTGCATTGTTAGTAATTTTTCGTATACTGTTTATGCCATGTATTAGAGCTCCTAGCATTGTCCCTATTTTTTCTTCTATGATCTTTATTGATTTAGATTTTATATTTAGGTCTTTGATCCATTTTGAGCTTGTTTTTCTGTATGGTGTGAGGTATAGGTCTTGTCTGATTTTTTTTCACAGAGGATATCCAGTTATGCCAGCACCATTTGTTAAAAAGACTGCCTTTTCCCCATTTAACTGCTTTGGGGCCTTAATCAAATATCAACTGCTCACATGTGGATGGATTTATGCCTGGATTCTCAAGTCTGTTCATTGGTCTATGTATCTGTTGTTGTACCAGTACCAGGCTGTTTTGACTAACATGGTGGTATAATAGGTTCTAAAATCAGGTAGAGTGAGGCCTCCCACTTTTTCTTCTTTTTCAGTAATGCTTTACTTATTTGGGGCCTCTTTCCCTTCCATAGGAAGTTGGTGATTTTTTTTTCCATCTCATTAAAAAATGTCATTGGAATTTGGATTGGAATTGCATTATATCTATAGACCACTTTTGGTAGAATAGACATTTTTACAATGTTAAGTCTTCCTATCCATGAGCAAGGTATGTTTTCCCACTTATGTAAGTCTCTTGGTTTCTTGCAGTAGTGATTGTAGTTTTCTTTCTACAGGTCTTTTACATCTCTGGTAAGATTTATTCCTAAGTATTTTATCTTTTGGGGGATAGTGTAAATGGTATTGATTTGGTAATTTCCTCCTCAATGTTCTTTTTTGTTGGTACAGAGAAATCCAACAAATTTTTGTGTTCATATTGTATCCTGATTCTCTGACGAACTGTTCTATTAGTTTCAGTAGCTTCCTTGAGGATTCGTTAGGGTTTTCTGTGTATAAGATCATGTCATCTACAAATAGAGATACTTTTACTTCTTCCTTACCAATCAGGATGCCCTTTATTTCTTTATCTAGCCTAACCGCTCTGGCTAGGACCTCCAGCACAGTGTTGAATAAGAGTGGTGATAAAGGGCATCCTTATCTGGTTCCCGTTCTCAAGGGGAATGCTTTCAGACTCTCTCCATTTAGGATGATGTTGGCTATTGCCTTGTATAAATGCCTTTTATTATGTTGAGAAATTATCCTTCTGTTCCTATTTTGCTGAGAGTTCATATCATGAATGGGTGTTGAACTTTGTCAAATGCCTTTTCTGCATCAATTGATAAAATCATGTGGTTCTTGTCTTCTGTTTTATATATATGATGGATTACATTAATTGTTTTTCTAATATTGAACCATCCCTGCATACCTGGTACTAATCCTACTTCGTCATGGTAAATTATTTTTTTGATATGTTGTTGAATTCTATTGGCTAGAATTTTGTTGAGTATTTTTGCATGAGGGATATATGACGGATATAGGTCTGTAATTTTCTTTTTTTATGGTGACTTTACCTGGTTTTTGTATCAGAGATATGATGACTTCGTAGAGTGAGTTTGGGAGTATTCCATCCTTTTCTATGCTCTGAAATACCTTTAGTAGTAGTGGTGTAAACTCTTCTCTGAAAATTTGGTAGAACTCTGCAGTGAAGCCATACGGGCTTTTTTTTTGTTGGGAGTTTTTGATTACCTTTTCAATCTCTTCTTTTGCTATGGGTCTATTTAGTTGTTCTACCTGTTTGTCTTAGTTTAGGCAGGTAGTGTGTTTCTAGGAATTCATCCATTTCTTCTAGGTTTTCAAATTTGTTTGAGTATTATTTTTCATAGTGATCTGATATGATTCTTTCAATTTCAGTTGGACCTGTTGTAATATTGCCCATCTTATTTCTTTTTCTGGTTATATGCTCCCTCTCCTGTTTTTCCTTTGTAAATTTGGCCAATGGTTTATCAATTTTGTTGATTTTTTTAAAGAACCAGCTTTTGGTCTTGTTAATTCTTTCAATTGTTTTTCTGTTTCCCATTTCATTTAGTTTTACTCTAATTTTTATTGTTTGTTTTCTTCTGGTGTCTGAGGGTTTCTTTTGTTGCTCTTTCTATTTATTCAAGTTATATGGATAATTCTTTGATTTTGGTCCTTTCTTCTTGTTGGATGTGTGCATATATTGATATAAACTGACCTTGAGCACTGCTTTCATTGTGTCCCAAAGGTTCTGGTGGGAAGTTTTTCATTTTCATTGGATTCTATGAATTTCTCTATTCCATCCTTAATGTCTTCTATAATCCAGTCTTTTTTGAGCAGGGTATTGTTCAGTTTCCAAGTGTTTGAATTCATTTCCCTGCTTTGTCTGTTATTGATTTCCACTTTTATGGCCTTATGGTCAGAGAAGATGCTTTGTAATATTTCAGTGTTTTGGATTCTGCTAAGGCTTGCTTTATGACCTAATATATTCTAGAGAATGTTCCATGTGCACTAGAAAAGAAATTATACTTGGCTTGTTGTTGGGTGGAGTGTTCTGTATATGTCTATGAGGTCAGTTTGGTTGATTGTGGCATTTAGATCCTCCACATCTTTATTGAGCTTCTTTCTGGATGTCCTGTCCTTCACGGAAAGTGGTGTGTTGAAGTCTCCTACTATTATTGTGGAGCTGTCTATCTCACTTTTCAATGCTGATAGAGTTTGTTTTATGTATCTTTCATCCCTGTCATTGGGTGCATAAATATTTAATATGCTTATATCTTCCTGGTATGTTGTCCCTTTAATCATTATATAGTGTCCTTCCTTATCCTTTATTATGGATTTAACTTTAAAGTCTATTTTGTCAGAAATTAATATTGCCACTCCTGCTCTTTTTTGATTGTTGTTTGCTTGATATATTTTTTTCCATCCTTAGAATTTTAGTTTGTTTGTGTCTCAAAGTATAAGGTGTGTGTCTTGTGTGGAGCATATAGATGGATCATGTTTTTAATCCATTCTGCCTCACCCTGTCTCTTTTGGTGCATTTAGTCCATTTACATTCAGCATAATTATGAAAACGTTATGAATTTAGTGCTATCACTTTGATGTCTTTTTTGTGTGTTGTTGACAGTTTCTTTTTCCCACTTGTTTTTACGTGCTGTGGAGATTATCTTTTTATATTGTCCTTTCATCCTATTGGTTGTTGTTGATTTTGTTTCTGCTGAGTCTCCATTACTTCTTGGCTTTTATTTTGATGTGTAGGATAGTTTGTCTCCTTTGTGGTCATCTTGTTAATTACCCCTATTTTTCTAAATTTAAACATAACTCTTTTTTCTTTGTATCACCTTGTTTTCCTCTCCATATGAAAGATCTATGACTACATTTCTTTTTCCCTCTTTATTGTTTTAAAGTTGTCTTCTTTTACGTAATTACATCACTGTTTCCCTGTTTTGAGTGTTTTTTTATATTGATTTATTTTTGTGATTTCCCTGTCTGGGTTGACTTCTGATTGCTCTGCCCAGTGTTCTAGTCTTGGGTTGATACCTGGTATTATTGATTTTCTAACCAAAGAACTCTCTTTAGTATTTCTTGAAGTTTTGGTTTGGTTTTTATGAATTCCCTAAACTTCTGTTTATCTGCAAATGTCCTAATTTCTTTTTCATATTTGAGAGAGAGTTTTGCTGGATATAAGATTCTTGGCTGGAAATTCTTTTCCTTCAATTTTTTATATAAGTCATCCCATTGCCTTCTTGCCTTCATGGTTTCTGCCAAGTAGTCTGAGTTTATTCTTACTGACTCCCCTTTGTAGGTGACTTTCCCTTTATCCCTTGTTGCTCTTAAAATTCTCTCTTCATCTTTGGTTTTGGCAAGTTTGATTCATAATATGTCTTGGTGACTTTCTTTTAAAATCTACCTTATGTGGGCTTCGATAAGCATCTTAGATATCGTCTCATCTTTTACAATATCAGGGAAATTTTCTGCCAACAAACCTTCAACAATTCTCTCTGTATTTTCTGTTTTCCCTCCCTGTTCTGGTGCTCCAATCACTCATAGGTTATTTCTCTTGATAGAGTCCCACATGATTCTTCATTTTTTAAAAATTCTTTTATCCGATTTTTCTTCAAATATATTAGCGCCAAGTGCTCTATCTTCCCATTCAGGAATTCTGCCTTCCACTTGCTCAGTTCTGCTGGTCTGATTTTCTATTCATTTGTCTGCTTCTGTAATGTTATTGTTACTCTTCTGAATTTCTGACTGTGGTCTGTCTATGGATTTTTCCAGCTTATTTAATTTTTCTTTATGTTCCTTGAATAATCTTTTTAGTTTCTTCAAATGCTTTATCTGTGTGTTCCTTGGCTTGTTCTGCATATTGCCTCATTTCCTTCCTGATATCTTGCAGGGTTTTGCATATTTATCTTTTGTATTTTGCCTCTGGTGATTCCAGGAAGGCACTTTCATTTAGAAGATCCCTTGATTCTTTGTTTTGAGGGCTTGTTGAGGCAATCATGGTCTGTTTCTTTATGTGACGTGATATTGACTGTTGTCTCTGAGCAATCTATAAGTTACTGTATTTATTTTATGTTTGCTTACACTGTCATAGCTTCTTGCTTTGCTTTGTTTTGATATGCCCAAATGGGTTGCTTGAGTGAGCTAGCTTGATTATTTTTGCCTTTGTAGCTCTGAGGTCCTGTCCCCAGATGGATAGAGCTGTTATCAGGTATATCAGTCTAGGAGTCCATTTACTTTTCTTGTATGAATTTAGCTTAGGTGTCCAGGTAGCGGATCATCAAGTGTGTGGTACAGGCTCTGTCATGGAGTCTTAGAGCTGCAGGGGTGATTGGTGTAGGTACCGGTATCTGGTTGCAGCAGGGGGTCATGCTATGAACAAGGCAGGGGGCTGAGAAACATCCTCCATGTGCCTCTAAGGAAAGCATGTCCCTGTTTCCTAGAGTGTACAGGTGGGTGGGTTCAGCAGAAGCACCATGGGCATCCAATGTTTTTGAGTGTAAGAACTAGGAGGTTCCAGTTATCCTTGGACCTGTGTTGCGGGTGGTTGGGTGACTTGAGTGGAGCCACCAGTCCTTAGGCCACTGACGTGGGTAGGTGAGTACCCTGTTTAAGAGGCAAAGCACTGTCAAACATCAAACACCCACTCGTCTGCCACACAGCTGAAGCGATTGGAGTTTGCCAACAAGGGCCTGTTCTCCTGAAATAGACCCACACAGGTCTATGCAGAGGGGAAAGGTACTCAAAGTCCATGGACCATTTATGCCTGGACAGGAGATGCTTCTGTCCTGAGCTACTGTGGTTAGTGGAGCTGGCAAATTATCTTTTCCCCCAATTGGAAATTTATTCCTTCTCCAAGGCTGGGAGGATGGCTGTAGGTGCTCAACACGGCCCATCTCAGGCCCAGGGAAGTCACCCGCTGAAGCCGGCTTGGGAGCGGGTGGTGTGCGGTAATATATATGTAAGTACTTAGCTTTTGCCAAGAGCGCTGTTCTTCTCTGGTTCTGGAGGTGTGAGTAGGCTGTGTGGCTGACTCCTTCTCCCTGAGGAAACTGTGGCCTAATGCTAGTACCAGCCCGCCACTGCCGCTCCCAGGATTGGTTCCTGAGGGCTCCCCGCAATTCAGGTCTGGTAACTCCTCTTCCCTTCTGAACTGTCTCTTCCTCCCCCTGCCCCTCAGTTCATTTTCTAAACTTGCCTGTGATGTTCAAGGCTCCTAGCTTGTCATAAATATACTCATTTCACTTGCTATTTTGGGGTTTTTTTGTAAGAGGGCTAATGGGAAGTGTCTCTCTATTCCACCATCTTGGCTCTGCCTCCTCTCTATGGATTCTTGCAGCCTTATTAAATTTTTCGTTATGTTCTGGTATAAACTTTTTAATTTCTTCAAGTACTTTATCTGTATCTTCCTTTGCTCGTTCTGTGTATTGCCTGATCTCCTTTCTAATTTCATTCCTGATATCTTATAGAGTTCTGAATATTAATCTTTTGAATTCCGCATCCGATAATTCCAGGAAGGCACCTTCATCCAGAAGATCCATTGATTCTTTGTTTTGAGAGCTTATTGACACAATCATGGTCTGTTTCCTTATGTGGTTTGATATTGACTGTTTTCTCCGAGGCATCTCTAAGTTATTGTATTAGTTTATTTTTTGTTTTTTTACTGTATCCTAGCTTCTTGCTTTGTTTTGTTTTGATATGCCCATATGGGTTGCTTGAGTGAGCTAGTTTGATTATTTTTGCCTTTGGAGCTCTGACATCCTGTCACCAAATGGCTAGAGCTATTATCAGGTATATCAGTCTAGGACTCCATTCACTTTTCTTGTATGCATTCAGCTCAGGTGTCCAAGTAGCTGATCATCAAGTGTGTGGTACAGGCTCTGTCCTACAGTCTTAGAGTGGCAGTGGTGATTGGTGTAGGTACCAGTATCTGATTGCAGCAGGGAGTCACACTCTGAACAAGGCAGAGGGCTGAGAGCTGTCCCCCAAATGTTTGTGACAAAAGCGTGTTCCTGTTCCCTAAAGCATGCAAGTGGGTGGGTTCTGCAGACGGACCATGGGCACCCAATGCTTTTGTTTCTATGGACTGGGAGGTACCAGTTATTCCTGGACCCCTGTCACAGGTGTCTGGGTGACCTGAATGGAGCCACCAGTCCTTAGGCCCCTGAAGTGGGCAGGTGAGGACCCTGTTTAATAAGCAAAGCACCTCTTCACCACACAGCTTAAATGGTTGCAGTCTGCCAACAAGGGCCTATTCTCCTGAAATAGGACCACGCAGGTCCATGTGCGGAGGGGGGCGCGGGCAGTTATTCAAAGTCCACGGACTGTTTATGCTTGGACAAGAAACTACTTCTTTCCTGAGCTTTCCTGGTTTATGGAGCTGGTAAATTATCTTTTCCCCCAATTGTGAATTTATTCCTACTCCAAGGCTGGGAGGACAGCTCAGAGCCCTCAACACTACCTATCTCAGGCCCAGGGAAATCAACAGCCACTGAAGCCAGCTTGGGGACTGGGGACATGGTAAAATGTATGCAAGTACTTAGCTTTTGCCAAAAGCCCCATTCTTCTCTGGTTCCGGAGGTGTGAGTAGGCTGAAGCTGGCTGATTCTCCCTGAGGAAACTGCAGCTGAACACTACCACCAGCCCACTGCAGCTGCTTCTGGGAATGGTGCCTGACAGATCCCACTGTTTCAGGTCCAGTAACTCCTCTTTGCTTTTGAACCATCTCTCTGTCTCCTTGCCTCTCCGTCCATTTTCTAACTTTGCCTTTAATGTTCAGGGCTCCTAGCTTGTCATAAATATTCCTGTTTCACTTATTTTTTCGGGTCTTTGTTGTAAGAGGGTTCACAGGAAGCGTCTGGCTATTCCGCCATCTTGGCCCTGCCTCTAAAACTTTTATTTTCATAGAGCAGAGTTTATTCTTTTTGGCATATGGTTCCATCAGTTTTATGAAACACCTACAATAGTGTAAACACCGTAACAATCAGGATGCAGATCAGTTTCATTACTCCCCAAAATTTTCCCCATGCTGCTTTTTCATGGCCAACACCTTACTCCATCACCAGCCTGTGGCAATTGCTAATCTGTTTTCTGTTCCTATAATTTTGCCTTCTCCAGAATGTCACATAAATAGAATATGCCATACATATGCTTTTGAGTCTGGCTAATTTCTTTCAGCACAACGCTTTGAGATTCATTCATATTGTTGCACGTAACAGTAAGCTTTTCCTTTTCATTGCTGGGCAGCATTCCGTTGAATGGGCATACCATAGTTGTCTTAGCCTTCACTGGGACATTAGGGTTGCTTTCAGTTTTTAGCAATTATGAATAACCACAGAAATATTTGTGGACTAGTTTTTTTGTTTGTTTTGAGTACACAATTTTTCATTTCTCTTGGTAAATACTGAGAAGAAAGGTTATTATGTCTTAATGTGAGTGTCTGTTTACCTTTATGAGAAATTACCAAACTATTTTCTGAAATACTGGTACCATTTTGCATTCCCATCAGCAATGTGTAACAGTTCTATTTGCTCTGCATCTTTCTCAGTACTTAACACTGTGAATTTTTTGTTTTTATTTTACATTATTTTAGCCATTTTACTAAGTACCTGAGGAGTCCCTGGGTGGTGCAAATGGTTAAGTGCTGGACTACTAACAGAAAGGTGCCTTGGAAGACAGCCTTGATGATCTGGTTCCCAAAGGTCACAGCCTTGAAAACCCTATGAAGCAGCTCTACTCTGCATATATGGGGTTGCCATGAGTTGAAATCAACTAGAAGGGACTAACAACAGCAACAAATTGGTATTCCATTGTGGTTTAATTTATATTTTCCTTTTTTTAATGACTAAGGGTTTTTTTTATATGACACTCATTGATCTTCTTTGGTGACATATCTGTTCAAATACTTTTCCCAGTTATTATTGAGTTGTTTGTTTTCTTATTGAGTTTTGAGAGCTATTTATATACTCTTGATATAAGCCATTTGTCATATGTGTTTTGCAAAGACTGTCTCCCAGTCCGCGGCCTTTATTTTCACTCCGTTAAGATTACCTTTTGTAGAGCAGAGGTTTTAAATTTTGATAAACTCCAATGTTGATTTGTTTTTAATATATCATGTTTTTGGTGTTGTATGTAAGAAATCTTTACCTAACCCAAAGTCGCAAATGTTTCCTCCTATGTTTTCCTCTTGAAGTTTTCATGGTGAAGGTTTTACCCTTAGGTCTGTGGTCCATAATTTTAGTATAAGACATGAAGTATGGGTCAAGGTTTTTCTTTTTGCATATACATGTCCAATTGTTGCACCACCATTTTTTGAAAAAGTCTAGTATTTGCACTTCTGTAAAAAAAATCAGCTGAATATATATCTACACACACACACACACATTTCTAGACGCTATTAAATTTATTTTTTATTTATGTCTGCCTTTTCACCAATACCACAGTGCCTTGATTAATGTGGAATTTTAGTAAGTCTAAATCAGATACTGAGAGCCCTCTAACAATATTATTCTTTTTTTCAAAATTATTTTGACTATTTATTTCCTTTGTCTTTCCACATGAATTTATAATTAATTTTATAGATGTCTATAAAACTGTGTTGGAAAGCATTACTGAAAAAGAAGAAGAAAGTGGGAGGCCTCACTCTACCTGATTTCAGAACCTGTTATACAGCCACAGTAGTCAAAACAGCCTGGTATTGGTACAACAACAGACACATAGACCAGTGGAACAGAATTGAGAACCCAGATATAAATCCATCCACATATGAGCAGCTGATATTTGACAAAGGCCCAGTGTCAGTTAATTGGGGAAAAGATAGCCTTTTTAACAAATGGTGCTGGCATAACTGGATATCCATTTGCAAAAAAATGAAACAGGACCCATACCTCACACCATGCACAAAAACTAACTCCAAGTGGATCAAAGACCTAAATATAAAGACTAAAACGATAAAGATCATGGAAGAAAAAATAGGGACAACATTAGGAGCCCTAATACAAGGCATAAACAGAATACAAAACATTACCAAAAATGACGAAGAGAAACCAGATAACTGGGAGCTCCTAAAAATCAAACACCTATGCTCATCTAAAGACTTCACCAAAAGAGTAAAAAGACCACCTACAGACTGGGAAGGAATATTCAGCTATGACATCTCAGACCAGCGCCTGATCTCTAAAATCTATATGATTCTGTCAAAACTCAACCACAAAAAGACAAACAACCCAATCAAGAAGTGGGCAAAGGATATGAACATGCACTTCACTGAAGAAGATATTCAGGCAGCCATAGATACATGAGAAAATGCTCTCGATCATTAGCCATTAGAGAAATGCAAATTAAAACTACGATGAGATTCCATCTCACTCCAACAAGGCTGGCATTAATCCAAAAAACAAAATAATAAATGTTGGAGAGGCTGTGGAGAGATTGGAACTCTTATACACTGCTGGTGGGAATGTAAAATGGTACAACCACTTTGGAAATCTATCTGGGGTTATCTTAAACAGTTAGAAATAGAACTACCATACAACCCAGAAATCCCACTCCTCGGAATATACCCTAGAGAAACAAGAGCCTTCACACAAACAGATATATGCACACCCACGTTTATTGCAGCTCTGTTTACAATAGCAAAAAGCTGTAAGCAACCAAGGTGTCCATCAATGGATGAATGGGTAAATAAATTGTGGTATATTCACACAATGGAATATTACGCATCGATAAAGAACAGTGACGAATCTGTGAAACATTTCATAACATGGAGGAACCTGGAAGGCATTATGCTGAGCGAAATTAGTCAGAGGCAAAAGGACAAATATTGTGTAAGACCACTATTATAAGATCTTGAGAAATGGTATAAACTGAGAAGAACACATACTTTTGTGGTTATGAGGTGGGGAGGGAGGGAGGGAGAGGGTTTTTTACTGATGAATTAGTAGATAAGAACTGCTTTAGGTGAAGGGAAGGACAACACTCAATACATGGAAGGTCAGCTCAATTGGACTGGACCAAAAGCAAAGAGGTTTCCGGGATAAAATGAATGCTTCAAAGGTCAGCGGAGCAAGGGCGGGGGTTTGGGGACCATGGTTTAAGGGGACTTCTAAGTCAATTGGCAAAATAATTCTATTATGAAAACATTCTGCATCCCACTTTGAAATGTGGCATCTGGGGTC
This sequence comes from Loxodonta africana, assembly GCF_030014295.1. Classification (NCBI taxonomy): domain Eukaryota; kingdom Metazoa; phylum Chordata; class Mammalia; order Proboscidea; family Elephantidae; genus Loxodonta; species Loxodonta africana. Next base: position 4,130,804 of record NC_087354.1, read on the forward strand.
TTAAATGCTAACAAGTGGCCATCTAAGATGCATCAATTGGTCTCAACCCACCTGGAGCAAAAGAGAATGAAGAGCACCAAGGTCACACGACAACTATGAGCCCAAGAGACAGAAAGGGCCACATGAACCAGAGACCTACATCATCCTGAGACCAGAAGAACTAGTTGGTGCCCGGCCACAATCAATGACTGCCCTGACAGGGAGCACAACAGAGAACCCCTGAGGGAGTAGGAGATCAGTGGGATGCAGACCCCAAATTCTCATAAAAAGACCATACTTAATGGTCTGACTGAGACGAGAGGAATCCTGGCGGTCATGGTCCCCAAACCTTCTGTTGGCACAGAACAGGAACCATCCCCGAAGACAACTCATCAGACATGAAAGGGACTGGACAGTGGGTAGGAGAGAGATGCTGATGAAGAGTGAGCTAATTATATCAGGTGGACACTTGAGACTGTGTTGGCATCTCCTGTCTGGAGTGGGGATGGGAGGATAGAGAGAGTTGGAAGCTGGCAAAATTGTCACGAAAGGAGAGACTGGAAGGGCTGACTCATTAGGGGGAGAGCAAGTGGGAGTACGGAGTAAGATGTATATAAACTTATATGTGACAGACTGACTTGATTTGTAAAGGTTCACTTGAAGCTCAATAAAAGTTAATAAAAAAAAAACTGATCCAAAAGTACATTTAAGATCTCAGCATACCAGATACGTAAATTTTATTTAATAAAAAATGATCTCAAAAGCTAAAAAGAAAAAAGAAAATTGCAGCCCCTGTTTTACCCTTTCCGGGACTAAAAATCCCTCCTTTCCTCTCCAAAGGTAATGACTGCCATGAATCTTTGTGTAAATAATACAAAGCAATGTTTAGTACTTTCGTATTTTGCAAAATGATTTCATACTGTAAGCAGTGTTCTGATACTTGCCTTTTAAAGTTTAACTTTGTGTTTTTGAGATTCAGTGATTAAGGGCTCTGCTGCAAACCAAAAAGATCAGCAGTTTGAATCCACCAGCCACTCCTTGGAAACCCTATGGATCAGTTGTACTGTGTCCTATAGTGTCTCTGAGTCGGAATCAACTCTATGGCTTTTGTTTTTTTTTAAATGATGGCACATTTAAATCTAGTTAATTAACTTTAACTGTACGAGTATGCCATAATTTATTTACCTTTAATAGTAGACAATGCGGTGTTTTCCATTTTTTCACTGTTACAAACAATGCTTCAATGAACGTTTTATTCCTCTATCCTTGTACTCCTGTGTAATAATTACTTGAGAACTGAAATTGATGTATTTTGGGCTCTGAAACCCTTTTTTAGATGGTCCTAAATTGCTCTTCAGAATTGCTGTGCCAATACCATGTAGCTCCAGTGGCAAGATGTGGATATAACATGACTGATTTTTGAAATCTGACTTCAGTGTAACCCAGTGGTAAAGGGCATCATTGATCCAAGGGTATGATTCTTAAAAATGGAACAACCAGCCTGCAGAAATCTGTCAGTTAATGCGGAAACAAGTTTTTTGAACACTAATTGCCATACCTGGAATATCTTTTAGAAAGTTTAAACTGATAAAGACACATTTTTAAAAATTGTTTCAACATGAGCTATTCAATATGGGGACAGGAGTGGCTGGGAGTCAGAGGCCCATATCTAGGGTCACCTCATCACTAACTATAGTGGGACTTTGATGAGTCACTTAAACTAAGTTCCCTGAATCTCAATTTCTTTGCTTTTAACGTACTGGTAAAAAAAATACATTTCCTGATACCCTCACATGTTGACTGTGAAACTTATTGTTTTTTATTATGAAACATTTCAAATGTACAGAAAAGTTGAAAGAATTATGCAATAAGCATTCATATATCTTCCAAGTCAGAGGTCAACAAACTTTTCTGTGAAGGACTGGGTATTAAATGCTTCAGGCTTTGTGGACCGTACAGCCTCTGTCACAAATACTGAACTCTGCTGTTGTGGACAATATGTAAACAAATGGACAAGGTTGCATTCCCATAAAACTTTATGGACATTGAAATTAAAATTTCATGTAATTTTCACATGCCCAAAATATTATTCTGCATTTGATATTTTTAGCCATTAAAAAAATGTAAAATCCATTCTTAACTTGTGGATAAAATAGGTGGTTATCTAGGTTTGGGTCCATGGCCCATAGTTTTATGAAACCCTGCTCCAAGTAGACCTAACAATTGTTACTATTTTTGCCATATGTTATATGTAAACTATTTAAATATGACACATGATTTATTTTCAACCCTAAGTACTTCAACATGCATCTCCTAAAAGTAAAGACATTCTTCTACCTAACTACAATACCATTATCATGTTTGAGAAAATGGATGATAATTCTCTAATATCATATCTAGACCACATTAATTTTATTGTATTGTACCCAAAATGCCTTTTAGAGTGTTTTTTTTTCCCCAACCAGAATCCATTCAATGTTTACTCATTACATCTGATATCTGTTTCCAGTTTCTTTTAATCTAGAATAATCTACAGTTCCCCTCCACCCCCATGATCTTAACTTTTTAAAAAGCCTAAGATAGCTGTCATGTACAGTATCCAACATTCTGGGTTTGTAGGTTTATTTCCTTATTGGGTATTTAATATTTCCCTCTATTCCTAGTATTTTCTGGTGAACTGAATATTGGGTCTAGATGTATTTTAGATTCAGGTTAAACACTTTTAATAAGAATGCTTCATAGATGATGTTATATACTACAGCAGGAAGCATGTAACATCTGGTTGTTTCAGGTGGTGACTGCCAGATCTCTCCATCATAAAGGTATTCTGTTTATAATTAAAAACTTCCAAAAGAAGAAGTCTCCAGACCCAGATTGTTTCACTACAGAATTCTACAAATGTTTGAAGAGGAATCAATATGAATTCTATACCACTTCTTCCTGAAAAAAGAAAGAGGAAAGAGTAAGCCCTAATTAATTTTATGAAGTCAGTATTATTTTGATACCCAAACCAGACAAAGACAGTACAGAAAAAGAAAACTATAGACCAATATCCCTCACTATTTTAGATGGAAAGATTCTCAACAAAATATTAACAAATGGAAGTCAGCAAAATACAAAAAGAATTATACACCATAGCCAAATGGGGTTTATACCAGGAATGCAAAGCTGGTTCACTATTTGGAAATTAATCAATGTAATCCAACATATTAACAGGCTAAAAGAGAAAAACCACATGAACATATCAGTCAATGCAGAAAAAGCATTTGACAAAATCCAACACTTTCATGATTTAAAAAAAACACTCAAGAAACTAGGAATAGAGAGAACTTCTTCAACCTGACAAAAAGCATCTACAAAAAACCTACAGATTGCATACACTTAATGGTGAAAGGCTGTATGCTTTCTCTCTATGATCAGGAACAAGGTTATTCAACATAGTGCTGAAAGTATAATACGGAAAGAAAACAAAAGAGAAGAAGAGAGGAGGGGAGGGGAGGGGAATGGAAGAAAAGGAAAGGAGAAGAAAAGGCATACACATCAGAAAGAAAGAGATAAAACTGTCCCTATGTGGAGATGATATCATCGTCTACATAGAAAATGTTAAGAAATCTACAAAAAATTTCCTAGAGCTAAGAGATATACAAGATTATTCTAAAATTTATATGGAAATGTCAAGGGACTACAATAGCCAAAACAATTTTGAAAAAAAAGGATACAGTGGTAGGAATCATTCTACCTGATTCAATAGCTGTTATACAGCTACAGTGATCAAGACTGTGTGGTATAGGCAGAGGGGTAGATTTACAGATTAATGGAGTAAAATAGAGAACTCAGAAACAAAATCACACAAATGTGGCCAACTGATTTTTTTTTTTAATTTATTGTGGTAAAATATATATAACGAAAAATTGCCATTCTATTTTTTAAATGTACATTTCAATGGCATTAATTATATTCACCCTGTTACACAACCATCACTACTATTTATTTCCAAAACTTTTCATCACCCCAGACACTCAGTGCCCCTTAAGCAATAACTCCCTAGTCCTCCCTCCCCAAGCCCCTGATAACTACTATTAAACTTGTTTGTCTCTAAAAGAAAATAAAAAGACAAAGACAAGGTAGAAACTCTAGTGGTGGGGCCAAGCAATCTGTTTTATCAAGCCCTCCGCCCCCCAGGTAATTCTAATAAGTAAAGTTGGAGAAACATTAGTCTTTAAAAAAGTTTCCTGAAGTCAAAACAACTGACTTGTGTGGTTGGGGAAACCACTTGTGTAGCACTTTACAATTTGAAAATCTTTATTGCTTTACTTTTTGTAAGCTTCTTAAAACAATCTTGTGAAGTATCTAGTTTCATTATTTCATAAATGATGAAACTGAGACTCAAAGCACTTAAGAGGTTTGCTCAAATTCACAAAGCATGTAAGGAAAGAAACAAAATTAGAGCCCAAGTCTTCTGAAACTGAAAAGAAAATAAATAGATAAATAAATAAGTAAAGGTATTCTCTCTTTTGCAATGAGCAGGTAATCTCTGTAGTGACTTTTTCGGTAACTTGTGAATATCCTATTTCCCAGCAATCATCTCTCCAATGGCTTCAGTATTCATTGATCCTCATCTGAATCAATCATTGTGTTGAATAATAGTTTATTTTTAATTACTTTCTAGACTGAGGGATTTATTTATTTCAAAGAGACTTACAGGATCACATGACTTGGTATAAATCATTCCTATGATAGGTTCATTTGGGACAGTTGGCCTGGCCTTAGCTATTGCAGATCTGTGCAGTGACTCAAATTGGTAGACAACAAGGGGGAAATGAGGAGCTCTGTTATAAAAGATTTAAGGCATTCACAAACACTCTTCAACTTCTTTTGTTGTCACCATGACAACATGAATGAGCCTGGCTAGAACATTTCCATTTCATTAGATCTTCCTTTGATGCTCCTAATTCCATTGAGAGGGATAAACTTGATGCTTATTATATTAAAATTAAATATAAATGTCATGGGAGCTAGATGAGATGTGTGTGGAGACTCTGTTTCACCAGGGATGACCTCCTCACCTTTTTTCCCCTACTTAAAATAGCAAGGTTATTGCTTGCTGCAACAACTAATGCCTTGTTATTTTAAAAGTGGGTAAGTTTTTACATCTTTATTTGCTATTATACTTAATTTTATGGAGTACATTTGAAAAAAAGAAAAGATTTACCTTATTGAAGAAATTAAACATCGATACGTAAAAATAGCCAGCCTGGGAGACTTCTGTTTCCAGAGCAGGATGCGGTAGACAGTCTTCTCCCTACTTCCCAACTAAGAATAGCTAAGTACAGACACCCATTCGTCAGTTTTCATACTGTGGTGGTTTGCGTGTTTCGCATGTGATGCTGGAAACTATGCCACCAGTATTTCAAATACCAGCAGTGTCACCCATGGTGAACAGATTTCAGCAACTTTTCCAGACTAAGGACTAGGACTAAAGACCTGGTGGTCTACTTCCAAAAATTAGTCAGTGAAATCCTTTTTTCTTTAAAGAGTTTTTACTGTGCTTTAAGTGAACGTTTACAACTCCAGTCAGTTTCTCACACAAAAACTTTTACACACATTGTTATGTGACCCTAGTTGTTCTCCCTACAATGTGCCAGCACACTCCTTCTCTCCACCATGTATTTCCTGTGTCCATTCAACCAGCTCCTTTCCCCTTCTGCCTTCTCATCTCTCCTCTGGACAGGAGCTGCCCATTTAGTCTCATGCATCTACTTGAGCCAAGAAGCACACTCTTCACCAGTATCATTTTATATCTTATAGTCCAGTCTAATCTTTGTCTGAAGAATTAGCTTCAGAAATGGTTTTAGTTCTGGGCTAACAGAGAGTCCAAGGGCCATGTCTCCTGGGGTCCTTCTAGTCTCAGTCAAACCTTCAAGTCTAGGCTTTTTACTAGAATTTGAGTTCTGCACCCCACTTTGCTCCTGCTTCATCAGGGACTCTCTGTTGTGTTCTCTGTCAGGGTGGTCATTGACGGTAGCTGGGCACCATCTGGTTCTACCCGTCTCAGGCTGATGGAATCTCTGGTTTATGTGACCCTTTCTGTCTCTTGGGCTCATATTTTCCTTATGTCTTTGGTGTTCTTCATTCTCCTTTGCTCCAAGTGGGTTGGGACCAGTTGATGCATCTTAGACGGCTGCTTGCTAGCTTTTAAGACTCCAGACACCACTCACCAAAGTGGAATGCAGAACATTTTCTTAATAAACATTGTTATGCCAATTTACCTAGATGTACCCTGAAACCATGGTTCCCAGACCCCTGCCCCTGCTACTCTGTCCCTCAAAGTGTTTGGTTGTATTCAGGAAACTTCTCAGCTTTTGGTTTAGTACAGTTTGCTGACTTCCCCTGTACTGTGTGTTGTCCTTCCCTTCACCTAAAATAATTCTTGTCTATTGTCTAGTTAGCGAATATCCCTCCCCCTCCCTTCCCAGCCTCATAATCATCAAAGAATGTTTACTTCTGTGTTTAAACCTTTTTATGAGTTCTTATAATAGTGGTCTCATAAAATACTTGTCCTTTTGCAACTTACTAAGTTCACTCAGCATAATGCATTACAGATTCATCCATGTTATGAGATGTTTCACAGATTCATAATTATTCTTTATCATTGCATAGTATTCGCATTGTGTGAATATACCATAATTTGTTTATCCATTCATCCACTGATGGACATCTAGGTTGTTTCCATCTTTTTGCTATTGTGGACAATGCTGCAATGAATATGAGTGTGCATGTATCTATTCGTGTGAGGGCTCTTACATCTCTAGGATAGATTCCAAGGAGTGGGATTGCTGGCTTGTATGGTACGTCTATTTCTAGCTTTCTAAGGAAGCGCCATCTTAGACCCACCTCCCAGTGAAAACCTTATGGATCATAACAGAACACTGTCCAACTCACGTCATTAGTACAGATCAATTATCAAAGGAAGACACCATGTTTGGTGATATAGAGGGCCAATGAGGGTGTGGAAGACCCTTTGTGAGATAGATTGGCAAAATGGCTGCAACGACGGACTCAAACATGCTGGTAATTGTGTAAATGAAGAAGGTTTGTTGTATAAACACAAAAATATAAGAAGACTCTGAAAGGTGGAGAGAAGAAGGTAGGCCTGCTAGGAGCCTCAGGACCTGAAGAACATCATGGTGATAAGTTCCCCAGGTTCCTGAGTTCCTGGACTACATTCTGCAGAAGGCAGCAGCCCAGGGATATCAATGGGACAGACAAAAAATCCCCAAGAAAAGCCTTCTCTCTGTAGTCTAAGGGCCGGAGAGGGGCAGTCTAGCAAGACAGGAAACTTTCAGACAGTAACTTTTTGACAAAATATCCAGTGAAACACCACAGAAAAAAACTGCAGGCTCCATCAGCAAAGGTTGAGTAGGGAGCCTGGATTTTCACCTTCACCAGGCTGTAAGGAAGAGCCCTCTGATCCCACAGTATCAGTGAAGGTTATATGGGGAGTAATAATGAGGCACTCCTCTCTTTCCCAGGCAGAGTGGTATCAGCAGAGACCTAGTAGGGAGCCTGAGCCCTGCCCACAGCCAGAAGTAATGAGGTGCCCTTGCATCCAGTTTTGATATTGTTCTATAATCATGTAAAATGCAAGCATTAGGAGAGACTGGGCAAGGGGTTCAGAGGACCTCTCTGTACTATTTTTGCAACTTCCTGTGAATGTGTAACTATTTCAAAATAAAGTTGCTTTTTTTTTTTTTTTTTGTCATTTTCTTTAAGCCAGTGTGGTTGGAGATGTTTTTCCTTTTTCCTTTGGATGTCTGTTGACTAGATGAACTGTCTTCTGGCAAAGGAATTGGAATGAATACCTGCTTGCCTATTCAAATCTGATACAAAGCCCCTAAATCGTAGGTTGGGAAAGAGTGACATTTAGACCTGGATGAGTTTGTTGTTAAATAAAAGATCCAGAAAACTTTGGGACTCACATGGCCTTGTTCACGAGCGACAGCCTCCAAAAGCTAAAGATGTAGGGGACAAAGATAGGAAGGAAATTGGGGAAACACTTTTATAAAACTCAACTTTGTTCAGTAAAAAGTAATGAATGATTTTTTTTTTAACTATTCGTCTCAAAGTAATTCAATAAAAATTTTATTATATAAAAAGAGTGACTGCTGAGAGGGACATTAACAAAGTGGAGCTCCATTTCATACCTACCAAAACCAAAACCAAATCCATTGCAGGCAAGTCTATTCCAGCTCATAACAACCCTATAGTACAGAATAGAACTGCCCCATTGAGTTTCCAAGGAGTGCCTGGTGGATTTTAACTGCTGATCTTTTGGTTAGCAGCCATAGCACTTAACCACTATGCCACCAAGGTTTTTTCATACATGCAGGACATATTAACCCACTACTTCAGGATGGGAATACATTAATAAACAAGAGAGACATGAACCCTGTTTTCATGAATCTCCTGTGAAATTCTTACACATAGAATGCTGCCTGGAATCCTCTAGAAGCAAAACAGTGTGAAAATATTGGAAGCAATTCTGGATTTCTAGCCCAAGGGACAAAGCCATACATAAATTTTAGTAGCCATAAATACCCAAGAAGGTTAAACCAATACCATGGAAAATGGATTAGACTTTCCCTTCCCAATTAGATCTAAAAGACAGAGCTATAGAAAACAGGTGGAAGTAGCAAGGCCATTTTTTACCCGCCAGTATTGTTCATAAAGGAACAGGCTGCCTTAAGAAGGGTTTGGCTCCCTTTCAGTGCACATTACTGAGCTGGAGAGGGATCACATTTTGTCAAGAGTGTGGTACAGGATAATCTGTATTGGGTGAGAGCATAGCATGAATGACCTGCAAAATCCCTTCCAATTGTGCAATCCTAGATGTTCAGCAGGGCATTGAGCACACACTATGGCACAGCCTGCTTTGATCCCTTCTATTTTTTAGTTACTGTGGCCAGATAAAAAAACAGGATGCAGCTAAATTTGAATCTCAGATCAACGGCAAGTGATTTTTAAAAAATTTTTGCTGTGCTTTAAGAGAAATTTACAAATCAAGTCAGTCTCTCACACAAAAACTTATATACTCCTTGCTACATACTCCCAATTGCACTCCCCATAATGAGACAGCCCCCTCCTGTCCTCCACTCTCTCCTTTCCTGTCCATTTCACCAGCTTCCAATCCCCTCTACCCTCTCATCTCCCCTCCAGGCAGGAGATGCCAACACAGTCTCAAGTGTCCACCTGATCCAAGAAGGTCACTCCTCACCAGCATCCTCTCCAACCCATTATCCTTTGCCCAGGCCAATCCCTGTTTGAAGAGCTGGCTTTGGGAACGGTTCCTGCCTTGGGCCAATGGAAGGTCTTGGGGCCATGACCACCGGGATCCTTCTAGTCTCAGTCAGACCATTAAGTCTGGTCTTTTTATGAGAATTTGGGGTCTGCATCCCACTGCTCTCCTGCCCCCTCAGGGGTTATCTGTTGTGTTGCCTGTCAGGGCAGTCATCAGTTGTAGGTGGACAGCATCTAGTTCTTCTGGTCTCAGGCTGATGTCCTCTCTGGTTTATGTGGCCTTTTCTGTCTCTCGGGCTCTTAATTACCTGGTGTCCTTGGTGTTCTTCATCGTCCTTTGATCCAGGTATGTTGAGACCAATTGAGACCAATTGATGCATCTTAGATGGCCACTTGCTAGCATTTAAGACCCCAAACAACACTCTCCAAAGTGGGATGCAGAATGTTTTCTTAATAGATTTTATTATGCCTACTGATTTAGATGTCCCCTGAAACCATGGTTCCCAAACCCCAGCCCCTGCTACACTGGTCTTCGAAGCATTCAGTTTATTCAAGAAACGTCTTTCCTTTTCCTTTCCAGTTGTGCTGACCTTGCCTCTTATCTAATTTTTCTCTGCATTGTCAGTAATTTTTGCATACTGTCTTTCTTGTCACCTAAAGTAGTTCTTATATACTATCTAATTAGTGACTACCCCTCTCCAACCCTCCTTCCCTCCCCCTTCTTATAACCATCAAAGAATATACTCTTCTGTTTAAACTATTTCTCATGTTCTTATAATAGTGCTCTTATACAATATTTGTCCTTTTGCAACTGACTAATTTCACTCAGCATAATGCCTTCCAGATTCCCCCATGTTATGAAATGTTTCACAGATTCATCACTGTTCTTTACTGATGCATAGTATTCCATTGTGTGCATATACCATAATTTATTTATCCATTCATCCGTTGATGGACACCTTGGTTGCTTCCATCTCTTTTGCTATAGTAAACAGTGCTGCAGTGAATTTGGCTGTGCGTATATCTGTTCATGTAAAACTTCTTATTCCTCTAGGGTATTTTCCAAGGAGTGGGATTGCTGGATCGTATGATAGTTCTATTTCTAGCTTTTTAAGGGAGCGCCATATCGGTTTCTAAAGTGGTTGTACCATTTTACATTCCCACCAGCAGAGTATAAGTATTCCAGTCTCTCCACAGCCTCTCCAACATTTATTGTTTTGTGTTTTTTTAATTAATGCCAGCCTTGTTGGAGTGAGATGAAATCTCATTGTAGTTTTGATTTGCATTTCTCTAATGGCTAATGATCGTGAGCATTTCCTTATGCATCTGTTAGCTACCTGAATGTCTTCTTCAGTGAGGTGCCTGTTCATATCTTTTGCCTATCTTTTAACTGTGTTGTCTTTTTGTAGTTAAGCTTTTGCAGTATCATGTAGATTTTAGAGATCAGGCACTGATCAGAAATGTCATAGCTAAAAACTTTTTCCCAGTCTGTAGGTAATCTTTTTACTTTTTTTGTGAAGTCTTTGGATGAGCATAGGTGTTTGATTTTTAGGAGCTCCCTGTTATCTAATTTTTGTCTGCATTGTCAGTAATTTTTGCATACTGTTTATGCCACGTATTAGGGCTCAGAACGTCATCCCTATTTTTTCTTCCATGATCTTTATTGTTTTAGATTTTATATTTAGGTCTTTGATCCATTTTGAGCTCGATTTTGTGCATGGAGTAAGGTATGAGTCTTGTTTCATTTTTTTGCAGATGGATATCCAGTTATGCCAGCATGGTTTGTTAAAAAGACTGCCTTTTCCCCATTTAACTGTTTTGGGGCCTTTGTCAAATATCAGCTCCTCATATGTGGATGGATTTATGTCTGGAGTCTCAGTTCTGTTCCATTGGTCTATGTATCTGTTGTTGTACCAGTACCAGGCTGTTTTGACTACTGTGGTGATATAATAGACCCTAAAATCAGGTAGAGTAAGGCCTCTCACTTTGTTTTTCTTTTTCTGTTATGCTTTACTTATCTGGGGCCTCTTTCCTTTCCATATGAAGTTGGTGATTTGTCTCTCCATCTCATTAAAGAATGTCGTTGGAATTCGGATCAGAATTGCATTAAATCTATAGATAGCTTTTGGTAGAATAGATATTTTTATAATGTTAAGTCTTCCTGTCCATGAGCAAGCTATGTTTTTCCACTTATGTAGGTCTCTTTTGGTTTCTTACAGAAGTGACTTATAGTTATGTTTGTATAAGTCGTTTACATCTCTGGTAAGTTTTATTCCTAAGAATTTTATCTTCTTGGAGGCTACTGTTAATTGTATTGATTTGGTGATTTCCTCTTCGATGTTCTTTTTGTTGGTATAGAGGAATCCAAGTGATTTTTGTATGTTTATCTTATAACCTGAGACTCTGCCAAACTCTTCTATTAGTTTCAGTAGTTTTCTGGAGGATTCCTTAGGGTTTTCTGTGTATAAGATCATGTCATCTGCAAATAAAAAAAGAGATACTTTTACTTCTTCCTTACCAATCTGGATGCCCTTTATTTCTTTATCTAGCCTAATTGCTCTGGCTAGCACCTCCAGCACAATGTTGAATAAAAAAGAGTGGTGATAAATGACATTCTTGTCTTTTTCCCGTTCTCAAGGGAAATACTTTCAGGGTCTCTCCATTTAAGATGATGTTGGCTATTGGTTTTGTATAAATGCCCTTTATTATGTTAAGGAATTTTCCTTCTATTCCTATTTTGCTGAGAGTTTTTATCATGAAGGGTGTTGAACTTTGTCAAATACCTTTTCTGCATCAATTGATAGAATCACGTGATTCTTTTATTTATATAATGGATTACATTAACTGTTTTTCTAATGTTGAACCATCCTGCATACCTGGTATGAATCGCACTTGGTCAAGGTGAATTATTTTTTTTATATGTTGTTGAATTCTATTGGCTAGAATTTTGTTGAGGAATTTTGCATCTGAGTTCATGAGGGATATAGGTCTGTAATTTTCTTTTTTTGTGGAGTCTCTACCTGGTTTTGGTATCAGGAATATGGTGGCTTCATAGAATGAGTTTGGAGTATTCTGCCCTTTTCTATGCTCTGAAATACCTTTAGTAGTAGTGCTGTTAACTCTTCTCTGAAAGTTTGGTTGAACTCTGCAGTGAAGCCATCCTGGCCAGGATTTCTTTTTGTTGGGAGTTTTTTGATTACCTTTTCAATCGATTCTTTTGTTTGGGTCTATTTAGTTGTTCTACCTCTGTTTGTGTTAATTTACTGTTTCTAGGAATTCATCCATTTCTTCTAGGTTTTCAAATTTGTTAGAGTACAATTTTTCATAGTAATCTGATATGATTCTTTTAATTTCAGTCGGGTCTGTTGTAATATCCTCCCTCTCATTTCTTTTTTGGGTAATTTGCTTCCTCTCCTGTTTTTCCTTTGTCAGTTTGGCCAGTGGTTTATCAATTTTGTTGGTTTTTTCAAAAAAACAGCTTTTGGCCTTGTGAATTCTTTCAATTGTTTTTCTGTTTTCCATTTCATTTAGTTCAGCTCTAATTTTTATTATTTGTTTTCTTCTGGTGCCTGAGGGTTTCTTTTGTTGCTCTCTTTCTATTTGTTCAAGTCATAGGGAGAATTCTTTGATTTTGACCTTTCTTCTTTTTGTATGTGTGCATTTATTGATCTAAACTGACCTCTGAGCACTGCTTGCTCTGCATCCCAAAGGTTCTGATAGGACGTGTTTTCATTCTCACTGGATTCTATGAATTTCTCTATTCCACCCTTAATGTCTTCTATAATCCAGTCTTTTTTGAGCAGGGTATTGTTCAGTTTCTAAGTGTTTGATTTCTTTTCCCTGCTTTTCTGTTATTGCTTTCTACTTTTCTGACCTTATGGTCAGAAAAAATGCTTTGTAATATTTCAATATTTTGGATTCTCTTAAGGCTTACTTTGTAACCTGATATGTGGTCTGTTCTAGAGAATGTTCCATGTGTGCTGGAAAACAAATTATACTGGGCTGCTGTTGGATGGAGTTTTCTGTATATGTCTACAATGTCAAGTTGGTTTATTGTGGCATTTTGATCTTCCGCGTCTTTATTTAGTTTCTTTCTAGATGTCCTGTCCTTCACCGAAAGTGGTGCGTTGAAGTCTCCTACTATTATTGTGGAGCTGTTTATCTCACTTTTCAATGCTGTTAGAGTTTGTTTTATGTATCTTGCTGCCCTGCTATTGGGTGCATAAGTATTTAATATGGTTATATCTTCTTAGTATATTGTTCCTTTAATCATTATGTAGTGTCCTTCCTTATCCTTTATGATGGATTTAACTTTAAAGTCTATTTTGTCAGAAATTAATATTGCCACTCCTGCTCTTTTTTGATTGTTGTTTCCTTTATGTATTTTTTTCCATCCTTTGAGTTTTGGTTTGTTTGTGTCTCTAAGTCTAAGGTGTGTCTCTTGTAGGCAGTGTATAGATGGGTCGTGTTTTTTAATCCATTCTGCCACTCTCTGTCTCTTTATTGGTTCATTTAGTCCATTTACATTCAGCATAATTATGGATAGGTATGAATTTAGTGCTATCATTTTTGTGTCTGTTTTTGTGTGTTATTGACAGTTTCTTTTTCCCACTTAATTTTATGTGCTGAGTAGGTTATTTTTATATATTGTCCTTTCCTCATTCGTTGTTGATTTTGTTTCTGCGGAGTATCTATTTTTTTCTTGTTTTTATTTTGATGTATAGGATAGTTTGTCTCCTTTGTGGTTACCTCATTATTTACCTGCGTTTTTCCAAATTTATACCTAATTTTTTTTTCTTTGTATTGCCTTATCTTCATCTTCATATGGAAGATCTATGACTACATTTCATAGTCCCTCTTTATTGTTTTAATGTTGTCTCCTTATACATAATAACATTGCTGTTTCCCTGTTGTAAGCACATTTTTTTTTTTTAATCTTGATTAATTTTTTTTATTTCCCTGTCTGGGTTGACTTCTGATTGCTCTGCCCAGTGTTCTCGTCTTGGGTTGATGCCTGATATTATTGGGTTTCTAACCAAAGAACTCCCTTCAGTATAAGAACTCCCTTCAGTATTTCTTGTAGTTTTGGTTTGGGTTTTTCAAATTCCCTAAACTTCTCTTTATCTACAAATGTCCTAATTTCGCCTTCATATTTGGGAGACAGTTTTACTGGATATATGATTCTTTGCTGGAAATTTTTTTCCTTCAATTTTTTATACGTCACCCCATTGCCTTCTTGCCTGCATGGTTTCTGCCGAGTACTCTGAGCTTATTCTTATTTGCTCTCCTTTGTAGGTGACTTTTCATTTATCCCTAGCTGCTCTTAAAAGTCTCTTTATCTTTGGTTTTGGTAAGTTTCATTATAATATGTCTCGGTGACTTTCTTTTAACATCTACCTTAGGTGGAGTTTGATGAGCATCTTGGAAAGATATCTTCTCATCTTTCACAATATCAGGGAAGTTTTCTGCTAACAAATCTTTAACAATTCTCTCTGTATTTTCTGTTATCCCTCCCTGTTCTGATACTCCAATCACTTGTAGGTTACTGCTCTTGATAAAGTCCCACATGATTCTTAAGGTTTCTTCATTTTTTAGAATTCTTTTATCTGATTTTTCTTCAAATATATTAGTTCCAAGTGCTTTATCTTCCAGTTCAGAAATTCCGCCTTCCACTTGCTCAGTTCTGCTCCTCTGACTTTCTACTGAGTTGTCTACTTCTGTAATTTTATTGTTAATCTTCTAAACTTCTGATTGCTGTCTATGGATTTTTCCAGCTTATTAAATTTTTCATTATGTTTCTGAATAATCTTTTTACTTTCTTCAATTTTTTTTATCTGTGTGTTCCTTGGCTTGTTCTGCATATTGCCTCATTTCCTTCCTGATATCTTGAAGGGTTCTTATGTTATTCTTTTGTATTCTGCCTCTGGTAATTCCAGGAAGGCACCTTCATCTAGACTATTCCTTGATTTTTTGTTTTCAGGGCTTGTTAAGGCAATCATGGTCTGTTTCTTTATGTGACTTGATATTGACTGTTGCCTCTAAGCCATCTATAAGTTATTGTATTATTTTATTTTATGTTTGCTTACTGTGTCATAGCTTTTTGCCCTGTTTCGTTTTGATATGCCCAAATGGATTGCTTGAGTGAGCTAGCTTGATTATGTTCACCTTTGTATCTGAGGTCCTGTCCCCAGTTGCCTAGAGCTGTTATCAGGTATATCAGCCTAGGAGTCCATTCACTTTTCTTGTATGAATTCAGCTCAGGTGTACAGGTAGCTTGAGGGGTCATCAAGTGTGTGGTACAGGCTCTGTCCTAGAGTCTTAGAAGGGCAGGGGTGATTGGTGTAGGTACTGATATCTGGTTGCAGCAGGGGTCACACTCTGAACATGGCAGGGGGCTATGAATTGTCCCCCATGTGTCTCTGAGTAAAGAGTGTCCATGTTCCCTAGAGAGCACAGGTGGGTGGGCTCTGCAGACAGACCATGGGAACCCAATGTTTTTGGTTGTGAGGGCTGGGATGTACCAGTTATCTTTGGACCCCTGTCTTGGGTGGCTGGGTGACCTGAGTGGAGCTAACAGTCCTTAGGCCCCTGATGTGGGTAGGTGAGGGCCCTGTTTAATAGCCAAAAGCAGTGTCAAACATCAAACACCAACCTCTGCCGCACAGCTGAAACAATCGGTGTCTGCCAACAAGGGCCTGTTCTCCTGAAATAGGCCCACACAAATCCATGCAGAGGGGAAAGGTACTCAAAGTCCACAGACCATTTGTGTCTGGACAGGAGATGCTTCTGTCCTGAGCTTCCCCAGCTAATGGAGCTGGAAAATTATCTTTTCCCCCAATTGGAAATTTATTCCTTCTCCAAGGCTGGGAGGATGGCTGTAGGCGCTCAACACAGCCTATCTCAGGCCCAGGGAAGTCAGCCGCTGAAGCAGGCTTGGGAGCGGGTAGGGAGTGGTAATACATATGTAAGTACTTAGCTTTTGCCAAGAGTGCTGTTCTTCTCTGGTTCCGGAGGTGTGAGTAGGCTATGTGGCTGACTGCTTCTCCCTGAGGAAACTGTGGCCTAAAGCTAGTACCAGCCTGCCACTGCCACTCCCAGGAATCGTTCGTGAGGGCTCCTCACAATTCAGGCCTGGTAACTCATCTCCCCTTCTGAACCATCTCTTCCTCCCCATGCCCCTCAGTTCATTTTTTAAGCTTGCCTTTGATGCGCTGGGCTCCTAGCTTGTCATAAATATACTCGTTTCACTTGTTTTTTCAGGTCTTTTTTGTAAAGAGGGCTCACCAGAAGCATCTGTCTGTTCTGCCATCTTGGCTCCACCTCTCCAACAGCAAGTGATTTTTAAGTTTAAGTGCGTCCTATGTAAAATTTTCGTGTAACTGTATTTGCCAAATTTAGCAACCCTAGTTTCAGCACACCCCTCTGCCATCTTCTTTGTTCTTTTGCCTCTAGCACTAGCCCTGCAGGTCTTCAGAAAGAGGCCAGAGAATTACTGGAATCTTTTCAGCCTCACAAGCATGGAGCTGGGTGTGCATGGAAATTTGCCTCTTCCCATCATGGTCTTAGCAACTGAGTCATGGGTGCAGGGAGTGTGATGGCCCAACCTTCTTGTCTATGGACATGTGACTTATACTCCAGAGTGCCTCATGGGATCAGGCTGCAGCTGGGGCTTTGTCTGAAGTTGCACGCTTGCTTGGTTTCTCCCCTTTCCCTGTTCTCCTACCCCTACTTCCTTACAGGTTTCTTCTGAGAACACTTCCTTAATAAATCATTTGCAGGCAAATGCTCTTATTAGGGTCTACTCCTGGGGAAGCCATACTCAGTCCTTAAATAAAATGTGAGAAAATAAATTTGGCCCTGAGGAATTGGTCTTCATGGTAAGAAACATTGCCTAAACATATTCAAAGTCTGTAAATAGTTTCCTCAAGTTATTGTTTGATGTTAGTAAATAGGGCTTAGAGTAAAACATGAAAACACAACAGGACTGTTTATAAAATAAAAAGCCTTTTTGATAGTCAAAGTAACTTTCATATTCAAGAAAATATCCAAGAGCAAGTCTCAAACACAGGTCTATCAAGGAGTTCAGCCTGCCCTTCACTGTCCTCAAGGTTTCACCCAGACAGCCTAGCTAGGCAACATCTATGGGTCTGGCTGTGGGTATCAGTCCCTTCTTGAGGGGTCTCCAAATTTAGCACATCCAAAAACATGAAGCATGCAATCAGAACTTTGAGGATGAGGGCTCAGTGAAGCAACAAAGATTCCCACCTAGGAATTATCTTTGTAAAATTATCTCCTTGTGGAATATTTTTAAATGTTTTTGGTTGCTTGTTTTCTGCCCTCTGCCCCATTAAATGAGTTCCAGGAAACTCTGCGAGCTTCCTACCTAGCCCACCCCCTCCCCACTCTCAGGAAGTTAACAAGGAAGAAAAGTTCCTCTCATCATGAATGCTGTGTTGAGGTAGGACATCAAAGCAAACAAACTTTGCTAGGCACTGAAAGAGATGATACCAGGCATTTTAACCCTTATTAAATGGTAACCTACCCTTCTTCCAGAGGAACTAACTTCAAGACAAAAATGTTTCCACCAAACCAGCAAGCTGCAGCTACTGAGAAATTTAACACCGGCAGTGTCTGTGGCTTTGGGCGTGCATGGGTACATTTCAGTGGCGGTGAATTATGTGCTCACCGCAACCACTTGGCTCTGGTTTTCTTTTCCTGCGTATCTCATGGCGGTGGCCCAGGAGAATGGTGGGTGAAGAAGGAGAGTGGTAGGTAAAGAAATGGAATTTTCTAGTCTCCAGCAGAGTGGGTTTTTCGTGCTTCTGAACCCCGTGCTCAGCTGGGTTTGAACGAATAGGAAATAATTAGAACTTCAGAAATTTAACATCATTAGAGGCATGAGTAAGTCCCCGAAATGGTTTCCATTTATTAGATGCTATAAAAAAAAAAAAAAGTTTTTTTTTTATCCACATACGCAGTACTCTATAAGTATTAGCTCATTTAATCCAACATTACAAAGTTTTATAGAGAAGGAAATCAAGACTTCAGAAACTTAACATGCCCAAGTTATGTAGTGAGGGGTAGAGCTGGTAGCCTAACCCCATCTGTCTGTTTATAAAGTCCTATATCTAACCATTCCCCTAAACTGCCCAGTTGATAGAGGAGTCACAGAGGGGACTCTAAAATAAGAGCATGTCTCCCAGTCCCATGGGGGCTCATGCTCCAGAATGTTTTTGTTGTAAATGAAGCCTGTATGTACCCAGTCAGGACTTCACTGAATGCCCGTCACATACTGCTACTGTAGAAGACATAGGAACCATATAAAGCACTAGGAGACAAAAGACTTCTGCAGATGAAATGCTTAGAGAAAAAAACTACCCATTTTCTCTGCTCTGGATTTTAAGGCAGTTGTCAGCAGACAAGGAGAATGTTGAGCACAGTGAAATGTGTTTGTTACTTAAAGAGGCAGTACCCAGTATGAGCTAGGAAGAAATGTCCCTATACTCTGGAATTCCATGTGGAGAAATATTGTCTGAGCTACCACCCCACTGACGAGGCTACTTCTTAACATTCAGCAGGATATTGAGACACAACCCTGTCCCAGACAATTTTTGTTCTAGTGTCATAGAAACTTGTGTACCATCAAGTTTTTGTTTCTTTGTGTTTTATTTATTTTTCTTTCTTTCCATTCTCATCAAAACTGTACTGAACCAATGACTGACCTGGTTTTGCTGTACTGTTTGATTTGCTCTTAATTATAGCAATTACAGTGTGCTGATGGTCATTGGCACAGGACCAGGATGCTGACTTTTTTCTTAGTGTTACTGTTGTCTGATTACACAGCTTTGGTGCCAGCATGAGTCCTGTTAATGATCCAGCTGACGGTGCTGCAGTGCTAGAGATATGTCAGAGGGCAGTGACAGCCATTTGCAAGATTTCTCCAGTGGCAGACCTCTTTGTAGTTGGAGACCCCTCCATGCAGCCGAAGGAGCTAAAGCTGCCTCAGTGTGTCCTGAGAAGAAAAAGATTTTTAAAAGAGGCCCAGTGGAGGAAGCTGTTTCCTTTCTAAAGAACAGAATTTTCAGAATGAAACTCAAGTCTTCCCAGGAAGAACTAATTTTTAGACACCTTGTTCTTTCATCTCCCTCATGCTCTCCCTCTCTCCCTTCCTCGCCTTCACATCCCTAGATCCCCAAATCAAAACCTGTATTGAACATTGCCATAGAATTAATACTAATAGTAATAATAAAACCAGTTGCCATCCAATGGACTCTGACTCATGATGGCGCCATGTATATCAGAGTAGAATTGTGTTCCATAGGGTTTTCAATGGCTGGTTTTTCTAAAATAGATTGTCAGGCCTTTCTCCTGAGGCTCCTTTGGCTGAACTGAAACCACCAACCTTTCAGTTAGCAGCCTAGCGCATTAACCATTTACACCAGTTCAGTATTTATGAGTCCCTGAGTGGTGCTCACAGTTAATCAGCTCTGCTGCTAACCAAAATGTTGAAGGTTTGAGTTCACACGGAGATGCCTCTGAAGAAAGGCCTAGTGACCTACTTCCAAAAATTCAGCCATTGAAAACCCTATGGAGCACAGTTCTACTTTGACACACATAGGGTTGCCATGACTTCAGGGAACCTGGTTAATGGGTTAGTGTTTACTGAGACTGCACTATACACAAGTATTTCAGAACAGTCCCAAGAAGCAGGAACTCTTCCTATCCCTACTTTTCAGGTAGGAAACAAATGAAGTAGCCTTTCTGAAGACCCAAGACAGGACCTAAGGCAAGATATTGGCACAGGTGCAGCCCAACCAAGTTTCCCCTGGGAGCTCTTCCCAGGCTCAGAATTCAGCAAGGACACCAGGGAGAGATGCAGAAAAAAGGAGCTCCCATCCATGATCAGGTGGAGTCAGAGAATCTGATGTCAGCAAATCCCTCCCACTCATTGAAAAATCAGCCCCAAGTTAATTAAATTGATTGCATGTGTATATGTGTGTGTGATGAGGGGGTGGTGATTAACTTTTCATTCTCCTGGTGTAATGAAATTTTTGCAGTGAAATCTAATTAGTTCTCATGTTCTCACCTCCATAGTGGTGCCTAGGTGATGACTAAAATGGCAAGGTGCAGAAATCCACCCTGGAGCCTCCAACTATGGAGGATGAGAATGGAGCCTCAGCTGTCAGAACTCTGGTGTGAAGCCAAATATGGATAACCAAAAAAACAAACCTGTTGCCATCGAGTCAGTTCCAAATCATAGCAACCCTACAGGACAGGGTAGAACTGTCCCATAGGGTTTCCAAGGAGCATAACTGCTAACATTTTGGTTAGCAGCCGACCTCTTAACCACTGCACCACCAGGGCTCATAGGGATAGGGAAGCAGTAATTTACTTAGAGATCATTAATATGCTAATTTTGAATCACTCTCACCTACCCATTAGAGTAACTCCACCAAGGAATTCCTCCCTCATTTTAACTCAGTTCTAATTACAGGGCTCTTCTTAAAATGTCACAGAATGATAACAAATGAGACAGATCTGGGTTAGAATTCAGACTCCCCATGTAGTGCTATGTAGTTTTAGACAAGGTTCTTTGCCTCTTTGAGCCTCAGCTTGTTTACCTGTAAATGGGGGATAGCTATGACTTTCCTGGTCATTAGGTGACAGGGCCAGGCCAAGTAGTCACTAATATATTTGCCCAATCTGGATTTTGACTTTTCTCTAATTCCAATTGGTCTCCTTCCAAGTAAACATAGCATGATATTTCTTTTTTTTTAGTATACTCTTTTTTTTAAAAAAAAAATATTTTATTATACTTTAGATAAAGGTTTACAGAACTGGTTTTTCATTAAACAGTCAGTACACACTTTTTTTTTTTTTTCTATGACCTCGATTAACAACCCCACGACATGTCAACACTCTCCATTTTCAACCTTGGCTTCCCTATTACCGACTTTCCTGTTCCCTCCTGCCTCCTAGTCCCTGCCCCTGGACTGCTGTGCCCCTATCTTCTCGTTTCGTTTTATGGGCCTGTCCAAAGTTTGGCTGAAGGATAAACCTCAGGCGTGACTTCATTACTGAGCTGAAAGGGTGCCCGGGGGCCATACTCTTAGGGTTTCTCCAGTCTCTGTCAGGCCAGCAAGTCTGGTCTTTCTTTTTGAGTTAGAATTTTGTTCTGCATTTTTCTCCAGGTCTGTCCAGGACCCGGTATTGTGATCCTTGTCAGAGAAGTCGGTGGTGGTAGCCGGGCACCATCTAGTTGTACTGGACTCAGTCTGGTGGAGGCTGTGGTGAATGTGGTCCATTAGTACTTTGGACTAATCTTTTCCTTGTTTCTTTAGTTTTTTCCATTCTTTCTTGCTCCCAAAGGGGTGAGACCATTGAGCATCCTAGATGGCCCCTCACAGGCTTTTAAGACCCCAGACACTGCTCACCAAAGTAGAATGTAGAAATTTTCTTTATAAACTATGTTATGCTAATTGAGCTAGATGTTCCCTGAGACCACGGCCCCACAGCCCTCAACCCAGCAATTCAGTCCCTCAGGGAGTTTGGATGCATCTGTGGAGCTCTATGACCTTGTCTTGTACAAGTTGTGCAGGCTTCCCCAGTATTGTGTACTGTCTTATCCTTTACCAGAGTTACCACTTTTCTATTGTCTATTTAGTATTTTTCCATCCCTACCCCAGGGTTCCACCTACACAGCTCCTAAGCTGCAGTGCAGGCCAGCTAGAACGGAATCCCAAGTCTCAAAAAAAAAGAAAGAAACAAATAAAACAGAACAAAGCAAAATGAAACAAAGCAAAAAAAAAAAAAAGCCATGGGGACCCCACCAATATGTGTCACGGGCTGGGAGGCTGGTTCCCCAGTCAAGTGTTGCTTCACAGACTTTCAAGAGGAAACAAAGATGGCACAGGGACCCAAGTGTTTGAGAGAAAGGAAGGGGAAGTGGTGGGAGGGAGGGAAGAAATTAAAAGATATGGTAAAAAGTAATCCCTGCAACAGACAAATGGCAGTCAGTGTGGGTGGGGTGAATCCAAGTGGACCGAGTTGGAAGAAGTTGCCTCCAGGCCAAGAGACTGTGGCTGATGGGAAGCAGAGGAGGTCAGGGGAGGGAGGAAAGTGTGTATCTTGGGTTACCGGGAGCTCTGTCTCCTGCTGGGAAATTCCTAAAGCTGCATTCCTGTACTCCCTATCCGCTGATCTCTGATGTGGGTAGGGCAAATCCAGGTGGCATAGACACTGCACTTCCCAGCCAGCTGAGCCACCACAGCCAGTCAGGAAGCTCGGAGGTAGAGCAGCGGGGAGAGAAGGGGGGCGGCGGGAAAGCCTGTATCGCTTGTTACTGGGTGCTGTGTTTCCCGGTGGAAGTTCCACGAACCTGCTTTCCCATGCTCCCTGTCTGCCAATCACGGACAGGAGTCCAAGACGGCAGATCCAAGCATTAGCTGATGGGGTCCTCCGCACATATCTCTCCTTGCTCTCTGTCTTCTGTCAGTTCTTATTCCATTTGGTGCTCGGCTGAGCTCTTTAACTCTTCATTTGACACTTTGGGTTCCAGAACTGATGTTTGTCTCTCTTTTGCTTAGTTTTTTGGGTCTTTGCTGTGGAGGGACAGCATGGTACTTCTGTCTATGGCGCCATGTTGGCTGGAAGTCCTCTTTTTTTTTTTTTTAATTTATTTTATTTGATGTTATTGTTGTTGAGAATATAAACAGCAGAACATAAACCAATGTAACTATTTCTACATATACAATTCAGTGGCATTGATTACATTCTTCAAGTTGTGTGATCATTCTCACCTTTCTTTTCCAATTTTTTCTCCCCTATTAACATAAACTCATTGTTCTCTAAGCTTCCTATCTATCATGTTGCTGTTATCAATTTGCCCCCAGACAGATAGTTCTTAAAAGAGCATAAGGCTCAAGGCAGACATTCTTTACAAGTGAAGCTAAACTATTGTTTGATTTAAAGAAGACTTCAGGTGATATTTCTGGATAAAAGTTTTAAGGTTTAAAGATTATCTCAAGGCAACTGTTTGGGATTCATCCAGCCTGAGCCCCTCCAAAAAGTCTGGAATCCATGAGAATTTGAAATTATCTTCTGAATTCTTCCCCTTTTGATTAGGATTCTTCTATAGACTCTTTTGTCAAAACATTCTTCTGGACTCCTGGCAAAGGAGGCAGTTAGTTGTTCATGGAGGCAATTAGCCACACACTCCATTTTCCCATCTTGTTCCTGATTCTCTTTCTTTGTTGCTCCAGACTAGCAGAGACCAAATGTTGTACCTTGGATGTCCAGTTGCAATCTTTTAAGACCCCAGACACTATACAACAAAGTAGGGGGTAGAACAGAAGCACTGAATGTAATATTAGGCTGATTAACTGGGATGTCCCATGAAACCATTACTCTAAACCTCCAAACCAAGAAATCAAATCCCATTAGATGTTTAGCTGTACATAAACAGCTTCAGCAGCTGTTTTTTTTTTTTTTTTTTTGGCTAGGTATATCTATCACACATTTGCCAATTGAACTTTTTACAGGTATTAAATAATTAAATGATTTTAGAGAGTAACCTTATGCTAAGAAGCATTTAGAGCTAAAGAATTGTAACACCTACAACACAATTTTAAATGATTCAGAACACATACAACAAATGTACATATATTTAGTGATAAGGCAACTATGGCACAATGTAAACAAGTGTTGAATCTAGATGAAGAATAGTTTGGTGCTCATTATACTCTTCTCCCAACTCTTTTGTGTATTTGGACATTTTTATCACAAAAAGTTGGAAGAAATAATAACTAAATCCAGAGGTGCCAACAGGCCCATTTTGTGTCAAGAGAAATTTTGTTTGGTGGCTCTGAAGGCCTCCTGTTCATATTGAAGTCTGACTGTTAAAATATTAAGTTTTTACATCTTGTGAAAAGATCCACTATACACCCATTGTCACAGGATGTATAGCTTATATATACACGGTCTTAGACTTTTTGGGAGACAAAGTTTTACAGCATTCCTCTCTCACTCTCTTTCTCTGAGAATTGTGGAAAACATTTGATTGAATTTCTTATTTCAACTAACCCTACTGTCTGATAACCATTCAGCTTAATTTCTCTTTCTCTATTTCATCTTTACTACAATAAAATGTCATCCACATAACAACTTATAGTGATTATAATCTCCAGAAATTACTAATAACTTCTTTAACATCTGACACTGAGAATTGAATTCAGGTCTCTATTTTAAGATCAATGTCATTTTTCTATACTTTCATGAAACTATCATTTGGGAATCTTGTTAAAATTAAGATTCTTGGGCCCCACATCCAGAGATTCTGGTTTAATAGGTATAGCACCTGGCTCCAAGTTTTGTATTTTTAACAAGCACCATAGGTGATTATGATGACATCTACATTTTAAAAATCTTTACACTATTTTAATAAGAGAGACATGATAGAAACATAATCCCATGGAGCTCTGTACCATTCAACTGATTAGCAAGGGTCCGTGCCTAGTGCCAAAGCCCTTAAAACTCGAGAGAGGAGCTCAAAACTTAGCCATGTTGAAAGAAGGCGCTCTTGCCATGAAGATGATGCCGTATTTGGGAAGTGTCGGATGAGCATGAGCGGTGGCTAGAGAAGGGGTTTTAAGAGTGTGATGTTGGATTTGGGGCAGGGTTCAGTAAGTGATGAGGCAGAGTGGAAACTGACCCTGCACAGGGAGGAAAGAAACATTTACTGACTTCAGATGCTTTCAGAAAGAATACTTCATTCAATTGTTAATTAAATTTACTCAGATAGGTAGACACTGTTATTTCTCCCATTTATAGATGAAAATATCTTCCATATAGATGAAAGTATGAGAAACTAAATGGCATTTTCAGGGTGAAAATATCTTCCATATAGATGAAAGTATGAGAAACTAAATGGCATTTTCAGGGTGAAAATATCTTCCATATAGATGAAAGTATGAGAAACTAAATGGCATTTTCAGGGTCATGGCAAGCTATACGTTTTCTACTCATTGACACTTTCCACAGTGCCCTGTTACTGCAGAGTTGAAGACTTTGCAGGGAGGCATTGGTCAGAGAGGTTAGAACTACACAGATCTGGACCCTTTGGTTTCTTCATTTGAAAAAAAAAAGGAAGTATAATACAATTGATTCTCATTTTTTTGCAATAGTTATGTTCTGTAAAGACCCCTCAAATGCTCTATTAGTGAATACTGAACTACTGCTCTAGAAGAAATACGGGATTAGTTTCCTGAAGCATCTGGTCACAACATTCTGTCAACTGATCTACACATAACCTTGTTTTAAGTGTGTTTTCATTTAAAGACACCTCATTTAATATAATATACATTGTTGATTCATTAACATTGAATTCATGGTCAATACTATAAGCCATGCCTGAAAGAAGCTTATTTAACGCACATATTCTCTCCTTAAGGCACATCACAGCCTTGTCACACTTAGAAACACCAGACAGCACTTCAACACTACGCTTGGGGGACATTTTAAGTTGTGAAATCACCAACAAAATCCACAAAAATGTAAAAAAAATATGGCACTGTGAAAAGGACACTTTCTTAAAGTCCATGAACTTTAACGAGAAGATGGTATCATCTTATTCCACCTCAACTGGGAACGTGTGCGTCAGGTGACTCAAATTTTTCACTGTTGTGCACATGTTGAAGAATGACTGTGAAAGTGCCACAAGTGTTGATTTTGTGGTTGCAAATAGCAGACAAATTCCGAAATACAAAACCTGCAAATAATGAGGATCAACAATATCTCCTTCATGCGGTCATTGTGAAGATAAAATGAGATAATATTTATGAAGCCTTGGCATTGTACCTGGCGCATTTTAAATGTTTAATAAACAGTAGTTATCATCGGTATTTAGTTAGACACTGGTGATGATGGCAGGAGGAGTGGGGAATATTCCAAAACTGAGATGTTTGTCATCAACTCTGGAAATGGAGACACACTGGCAAGTCTTGTCTCTAGTAATACTTTCAATACAGTGTCCCTGTGAAGAAAAAATTGCCTGATTCTCCCATCATGACATCAGATCTGTGAGATACAGTGGCATCTGCAAGCTGTCTTTGCCTTCTTTTACGGCTCCTGGCAGCCTCTAGAAAGTGCTTGCAACGCAAGAAGCCCTCGATAGCAGAGCTTTCTCCAGATCACGCTCTCCTCCCACATTCTTTCTCATCTCCTGTTCTATTCTTGCTCTTTAAATTCTTCTTAAAGAAACCTGTTTTTGACTCCATTTATACCTCTTGGAACAGCAATCTAGAGCTTGGCTGCTAACCAAAAGGTTGGCAGTTTGAATCCACTAGCTGCTCCGTGGAGACCCTATGGGGCCCTGCTCTGTCCTATAGGTCGCTATGAGTCAGAATCAACTTGACAGCAACAGGTTTGTTTTTTTTTTTTTTTTTGATACCTCTCTGCTATTTACTGTGCCTGAAACAAATTTTTACTTCCACTTTTATACCTTCATTTAAAAATCGTCCCTAAGCCCTACCACTATCAGACAGATAAGTCTGATTATATAGCATGATAAATTATGGTCTTCAAAGTGTTTTACTTCATTTTAAGTCTGTTTGTAAAAAAATAGATGGACATTTGATAGAGAAATGTTCCTAGTTTGCAATAGCTTCATTTAAGAAAATTAATAAAAATGGTTATTAATTTGGAAAATTGGGTCCTGAAGAAAAAATACACGCTTTATCTTTTTAGAAAGGGAGTATTAGAATTATTCGTAGGCAGCTAAAACATGAGTTAGGCATGTATTAGTAAATCTATATTAATAAATCCCATTGCATTTCACAAAAGCATATTTTTAGTTTTGCATTCACTCAACTTAATACTTTATCTCTTTTACTTTTATTGCTTCATTTTGTCTCCCTGTGCTTTGCTCCCATTAAAGCACATTAGTTGCTATGGAGATATCTGTGTAAGAGGTGTGGGAGAAATGGAGTGGTACCCATAGCTGTAAACAAGACAGGATTTAGACACCAGGTGAACACTGGAGCATAGAATATGAAATAATTAAGGAAGCAATTTCTATAAACTCCTTCTGTAAATGATGTGGGTATCCCACCTGAGTATCCAATAAATAAATTTAAATTAGGCCATTATAATGAAGTATTTTTATTGCATAAAAGAGTATCTCTGAATGGTTTATATTTTATTATGAAACCTCAGTTTGATGCAGCTGTTTTATTCTACTCTCCATTATATTTTCTGATGGAATTCTGAAAAACTATCTTTTGGACTAAGATTTATGTTGTTCATTTAGGAAAATTCTAAATAGTTAAAAAGATTTTCAAATAAATATTACGGTGTAGAAAGTGTTTGCTTAGTGTCCTGTATACCAATGTCATTATAGTTACAGTAGTGTGGCTAACAGTTTAATGGTGAATTCAGCAGAAACCATCAACGAGAGGTAATGATGAAGCAGGGAGAGTTAAATGGGTATTGATATCAGATTTTTTTTCCTATGAGGAAAAACTCATTCTCTGCCCAGTTATTTTCCACCCTGTACTGCTGGGAGAAAAGAACCCTGGTGGTGCAGTGGTTAAAGTGCTCAGCTGCTAACCAAAAGGTCAGTGGTCTGAACTTACCAGCTGCCCCATGGGAGAAGATATAGCATTCTGCTTCCATGAAGATGTATAGCGTTGGAAACCCTATGGGGCAGTTCTACTCTGTCCCATAGGGTTGCTACGAGTTGGAATCAACCCCATGACAGCGGGTTGGTTTTTCCTCGGTTTGGACTTCTGGGAAAGGCCAGATCACAGAAAAGGCAAATATGCTTCTTTCAAACTGAGTGTTGCTCTCTGTCTCTCCCTCTATATCCATCATGATGGCAATGGACACAAAAACCAAGTATTGTCACTGGGGATGGAAATGGTGTGACCCAGAGGCTGTGTTTCCCCTTTCCATAGCCAGGTTGCACTGCTTCCCATTAGCACACTCAACCTGGGTACCATACACCTCAGCAAGTGTTGGGTAGCTCAGAATTGAAAATTTTTGCCAGTTGTGTTAAATTTCCCTCAGATTGGACTTCATTCTTATCAAACTCTTACACCTTATAACTTTGTCAGATTAATAAATGTTTCCTTCTGAATATAACAACAGCCTCATGTGACTACGCGCACTTCATCCCTTTTGATCCACATGAGATATATGTTGTGTTTTTGTGGGTGAGAACACACAATTTGGGCATTTTAAGAGTGGATGCAGAATAGTCTCAAAGTTGAGGCAGGTCTTTCTGCTAACAGTGATGCTTGTAATGAAACTCACCAGTCTGGTTGCCTTTGAGGAGAGTAATACTGACTTCTAGTTGTGTATATCAAATAATATAAATGCGGAGCTGGGTCCAAGATGGCAGAATAGTCAGATGCTTCCTGTCATCCCTCTTACAACAAAAACCGGAAGAAACAAGTGAAACAATTATATATGACATTCTAGGTGCTCTGATCATCAAAGACAAAGCTGAAGAGTCAGACTGAGTGACAGGAGGAAGGAGAGACAATTCAAAAGCATCGTAGAAGTGCCGGTCCTCAGGTTGCCAGCACCCCAGTGGTTGGGACAGCCAGCACACATACTAGCTGAGGTAAGCAGTATCATTCAGGATGTGTCTCACCACATCAGAGAAAGCCTGGAGGCAGCTGGCCTGTACAAACCTCTGAAGCTGAGTGGAAGCAGAGCTAGACCTGCAAAAGTTAAGTGCAAGCATGTAACCTACCACATGGGGGCAAAATAACCACCCGCCCCACAGAGTTTCACAGTGGAGAAGCACCTCCTTCCCCTCACCCACCCCCTACCCTGTGCCACTCCAATGCCATTCTGGCAATATTCAACAACTGCCACCCCCGCCCCCCAAGCTGGAACTCAGGGTTATCCATGCCCACACCAGTACCCTGGCTTTAAAAAATGCTACACCCCCCAAAGCCAGGAACTCAGGCCAGTTTGGGAGGCCCTGCCCTTTTGTCCTGCCACTGGCATAAGGGGTCCAAAGACTTGCAGCACTTTTTACCCCTGCCTAGACCTGTGCAGGTTGATTCAACATCACACACCCTGATTAGCATAAAACAGCAGGGCATACACTTGAAGCACATTTTCAACTGCAGCAGCCAAGCGGAGCTGCAGATTCATGACATTCGACACCATCCTGCCCCTTACGCAGAGACCTCACACACACACACACACACACACACACACACACACACCAGGGGACTGAGGGCCGGCAATACCAATCACTCCATGTAGCCACCCAAGGGGTCTGAGAATAAGTGATGCTCCCCAGTCCCTCCAGTCAATAGCACCAAGTACCCGAGGACCAGCTGCAATACCCCTCAACTAAGCATTGTAGGGGACAGAGACATGCCCTCCACCCAGGCACCTGGAGTCATCCATCAGCCCCCTGCTTTGCTCTGCACATAGTCCCCTACTGCAGCCAGATACCTGTGTCTCCTCTAAACACCACGGTGCAGCTCTGCCTGTCTCAGACTGTAGGTGAGAGTCTGCACCACACATTTGGTGACCGACGACCTGATCATCTGTGCCACACTGCACAAGAAAAGTGAACAGACTCCTGGGATAACACACCTAGTAGCTGCTCTAGTCATCTGAAGGCAGGACATGAGAGACTCAAAGGCACCAATAACCAAAGTAACTCACACGCCCAGCTAACTTGGGGCATATCAAAACAAAACAAAAAGTTAGGACACAGTAAACAAACATATAATAAATAAATGTGATAACTTATTGATGTCTTGGAAACAACAGTCAATATCAAATCACATAAAGAAGCAGGTCAAGAAGGCTACAGCAAGTGACCAAGATAAAGTACCAGGAAACCTTCTGGAAAAATTACCTGAGATAGAATTCAAAAGATTAATACAGAGCTCTCTAAGAGATCAGGAAGGAGATCAAGCAAAACTCAGACCAAGCCAAGGAACGCACAGACAAAGCAATACAGAAATTCAGAAAAACAATACAAGGGCAGAATGACAAACTTAACAGGCTGCTAGAAATCTTAGAGAGACAGCAACTAGAAATCCAAAAGATTAACAATAAATTTCAAAATTAGACAACTGAATAGAAAACCTTAATAGCAAAATTGAGGTAATGGAAGTCAGAGTTAGTGAGATTGAAGATAAAGCACTTGACACCAATTTATTTGAGGAAATATCAGAAAAAAAGAATTTAAAACAATGAAGAAAGCCTAAGAATTATGTGGGACAATAAAGGAAAAACCTACAAGTGATCAGAGGGCCAGAATGGGGGTGATAACAGAAAACACATAGACAGTTGTTGAAGATTTGCTGACAGAAACTTTCTCTGATATTATGAAGATGAGAAGATATCTATCCAAGAAGCTCCATGAAGCCACACAGGGCAGATCTCAAAAGAAAGGTACCAAGACATCATAATCAAACTTGTCAAAACCAAAGATAAAGATAGAATCTTAAGAGTGGATAGGGATAAATGAAAAGTCACCTACAAAGGAGAACCAAAAAGACTAAGCTCTGACTACTCAGCAGAAACCACACAGGCAAGAAGGCAATGGGATGGCATGTACAAAGAGTTGAAGGAAAAAAAAATTGCCAAGGATTATATATCCAGTGAAACAGTTTCTCAAATATGATGGTGAAATTAGGGCCTTTCCAAATAAACAGAAGCTAAGGGAATTTGTAGAAAACAAACCAAAATTACAAGAAATATTAAAGGGAGTTCTCTGGTTACTGAACCAACAATATCAGACAACAACTCAAGACTAGAACATGGAACAGATCAACCAGTTATCAAAGCAGATAGGGAAGCCACAAAATCAAGCCAAAGCTAAAAGACTAAAAACAAGGAACCACAGATGTCGATATGTAAATGATGACATTGTTAAAACAAAAAAGAGGGAATAAACAGGGTAGTCATAGAACTTCAATATGGAAAGGAAGTCAAGGCAATATCAAGAAATAAAACGTCAGTTTAAACTTAGAAAAATAAAGGTAAATTTTAAGGTAACCACAAAAGATGCTAACAAACCTCCCCATCAAAATAAAAAAGAAGAAAAATTTAAAGACTCAGCAAACAAAAAATCAACAATAATTAAACAGACCAAAAGAAAACAGATAAAGAAAAACAACTCGGCACAGAAAATTAAGTGGAACAAAGAAATGGTCAACACCAAAAAGAAAAAAAAAAAAATCAAAATGACAAAAGTAAGCTCATATCAATAAATAATCACACTGAATGTGAATGAACTAAATGTACCAATAAAGAGACAGAGAGTGGCAGAATGGACAAAAAAACAGAATCCGTCTATATGCTACCTACAAGAGACACACACCTTAGAGTCAAAGACACGAACAAGCTAAAACTCAAAGGATGGAAAAAATATATCAAGCAAAGAACAACCAAAAAAGACCAAAAGTGGCAAACTCTAACATCATTAAAAGGACAGCTCCACAATAATAGCAGGAGACTTCCACACACCACTTTCAGTGAAGGATAGAACATCTATGAAGAAACTGAGTAAAGATAAAAAAAAAAAAAAGATATAGAAGATGGAAATGCCACAATCAATCCACTTGACCTCGTAGACATATACAGAACACTCCATCCAGCAGCAACCACATGGAATATTCTCCAGAATAGACCACATTTTAGGCCACAAAGCAAGCCTTAACAGAATCCAAAACATCAAAATAATATTTTGTTGTTGTTAGGTGCCATCGAGTCAGTTCCGACTCATAGCGACCCTATGCACAACAGAACGAAACATCGCCCGGTCCTGAGCCATCCTTACAATCGTTGTTATGCTTGAGCTCACTGTTGCAGCCACTGTGTCAATCGACCTCATTGAGGGTCTTCCTCTTTTCCGCTGACCCTGCACTCTGCCACGCATGATGTTCTTCTCCAGGGACTGATCCCTCCTAACAACATGTCCAAAGTATGTAAGATGCAGTCTCGCCATTCTTGCTTCTGAGGAGCATTCTGGCCGCGCTTCTTCTAAGACAGATCTATTCTTTCTTTTGGCAGTCCGTGGTATAGTCAATATTCTTCACCAATACCACAATTCAAAGACGTCAATTCTTTGGTCTTCCTTATTCACTGTCCGGCTTTAAGATGCATATGATGTGATTGAAAATACCATGGCTTGGGTCAGGCACACCTTAGTCTTCAAGGTGACATCTATGCTTTTCAACACTTTAAAGAGGTCCTTTGCAGCAGATTTACCCAATGCAATGTATCTTTTGATCTCTTGACTGCTGCTTCCATGGCTGTTGAGTGTGGATCCAAGTAAAATGAAATCCTTCACAACTTCAATCTTTTCTCCATTTATCATAATGTTGCTCATTGGTCCAGTTGTGAGGATTTTTGTTTTCTTTATGTTGAGGTGTAATCCATACTGAAGGCCGTGGTCTTTGATCTTCATTAGTAAGTGCTTCAAGTTCTCTTCACTTTCAGCAATCAAGGTTGTGTCATCTCCATAACGCAGGTTGTTAATGAGTCTTCCTCCAATCCTGATGCCCCATTCTTCTTCATATACTCCAGCTTCTCAGATTATTTGCTCAGCATACAGATTGAATAGGTATGGTGAAAGAATACAACACTGACACACACCTTTCCTGACTTTAAACCAATCAGTATCCCCTTGTTCTGTCTGAAAAATTGCCTCTTGATCTATGTAAAGGCTCCTCAAGAGCACAATTAAGCATTCTGGAATTACCGTTCATCATAGTGTTATCCATAGTTTGTTATGATCCACACAGTCAAATGCCTTTGCATAGTCAATAAAACACAGGTAAACATCCTTCTGGTGTTCTCTGCTTTCAGCCAGGATCCATCTGACATCAGCAATGATATCCCTGGTTCCACGTCCTCTTCTGAAACAAGTCTGAATTTCTGGCAGTTCCCTGTCGATATACTGCTGCAGCTGTTTTTGAATGATCTTCAGCAAAATTTTGCTTGCGTGTGATATTAACGATATTGTTCTATAATTTCCACATTTAGTTGGCTCACCTTTCTTGGGAATAGGCATAAATGTGGATCTCCTCTAGTCAGTTGGCCAAGAAGCTGTCTTCCATATTTCTTGGCATAGATGAACGAGCACCTCCAGCACTGCATCTGTATGTTGAAACATCTCAATTGATATTCCATCAATTCCTGGAGCCTTGTTTTTCACCAATGCCTTCAGAGCAGCTTGGACTTCTTCCTTCAGTACCATCAGTTCCTGATCGTATGCCACCTCTTGAAATGGATGAACATCGATGAATTCTTTTTGGTATAATGACTCTGTGTATTCCTTCCATTTTCTTTTGATGCTTCCTGCATCATTTAATATTTTCCCCATGGAATCCTTCACTATTGCAACTCGAGGCTTGAATTTTTTCTTCAGTTCTTTCAGTTTGAGAAAATCCTAGCGTGTTCTTCCCTTTTGGTTTTCCATCTCCAGCTCTTTGCACATGTCATTATAATACTTTAGTTTGTCTTCTCAAGAGGCCCTTTAAATCTTCAGTTCTTTTACTTCATCAATTCTTCCTTTTGCTTTAGCTGCTTGACACTCAAGAGCAAGTTTCAGAGTCTCCTCTGACATCCATCTTGATCTTTTTTTTCTTTCCTGTCTTTTCAATGACCTCTTGTTTTCTTCATGGATGATGTCCTTGATGCCATTCTACAACTCGTCTGGCCTTCAATCACTAATGTTCAATGCATCAAACTGGTTCTTCAGATGGTCTCTAAATTCAGGTGGGATATACTCAAGGTCATATTTTGGCTTTCATGGACTTGCTTTGATTTTCTTCAGTTTCAGCTTGAACTTGCATATGAGCAATTGATGGTCTGCTCCACAGTCGGCCCCTGGCCTTTTTCTGACTGATGATATTGAGCTTTTCCACCTTCTCTTTCCACAGACGTAGTCAATTTGATTTCTGTGCATTCTGTCTGGTGAGGTCCATGTGTATAGTTGCCATTTATGTTCGTGAAAGAAGGTATTTGCAATGAAGAAGTCATTGGTCTTGCAAAATTCTATCATTCGATCTCCGGCATTTTTTTCTATCACCAAGGCCATATTGTCCAACTACTGATCCTTCTTCTTTGTTTCCAACTTTCATATTCCAATCGCAAGTAATTATCAATGCATCTTGATTGCATGTTCGATGAATTTCAGACTGCAGCAGCTGATAAAAATCTTCTATTTCTTCATCTTTGACACTAGTGGTTGGTGCATAAATTTGAATAATAATCGTATTAGCTGGTCTTCCACGTAGGCGTATGGATATTATCCTATCACTGACAGCGTTATACTTCAGGATAGATCTTGAAAAGTTCTTTTTGATGATGAATGCAACACCATTCCTCTTCAAGCTGTCATTCCCAGCATAGTAGACTATATGATTGTCCAATTCAAAACGGCCAATATCAGTCCATTTCAGCTCACTAATGCCTAGGATATCGATGTTTATGCATTCCATTTCATTTTTGATGATTTCCAGTTTCCTAGATTTATAGGTCGTACATTCCACGTTCTGATTTTTAATGGATGTTTGCAACTGTTTCTTCTGATTTTGAGTCCTGCCACATCAGCAAATGAAGGTCCCGAAAGCTTTACTCCATCCACGTCATTAAGGTCGACTCTACTTTGAGGAGGCAGCTCTTCCCCAGTCATCTTTTGAGTGCCTTCGAACCTGGGGGGTTCATCTTCCAGCACTATATCAGACAATGCTCTGCTGCTCTTCTTAAGGTTTTCACTGGCTAGTGCTTTTCAGAAGAAGACTGCCGGGTCCTTCTTCCCAGTCTGTCTTAGTCTAGAAGCTCAGCTGAAACCTGTCCTCCATTGGTGACACTGCTGGAATCTGAACACTGGTGGCATAGCTTCCAGCTTCACAGCCAAAATATTACAAAGCATCTTTTCTGACCATAAAGCCATGAAATTAGAAATCAGTAACAGAAATAGCAAGGAAAAAATCAAATATATGGAAATTGAGCAACACCTTGCTCAAAAACTGCTGGGTGATAGACAAAATCAAGGACAGAATACAGAAATTGACAGAATCAAATGAGAATGAAAACATACCTTACCAAAACCTTTGGGACACAGCAAAAGCAATGCTCAAAGGTCAATTTATAGCAATAAATGTACATATCCAAAGAGAGGAAAGGTCCAAAATCAAAATATTAACCCTTCAACTCAAACAAATAGAAAGAGAGCAGCAAAAGTAGCCTTCAGAACCAGAAGAAAGGAAATAATAAAGATTAGAGCAGAAATAAATGAAATAGAGAATAGAAAAAAAAAAATGGAAAGAGTCAACAAGACCAAAAGTTGGTTCTTTGAAAAGATTAACAAAATCAACACACCACTGGCCAAGCTGACAAAAGAAAAACAGGAGAGGAAGCAAATAACCCAATAAGAAATGAGATGGGTGATATCACAACAGACCCAACTGAAATTAAAAGAATTATATCAGATTAATAACAAATTTGAAATCCAGAAGAAATGGATGAATTCCTAGAAACACACTACCTGCCTAAACTAACACAAACAGAGATAGAACAACTAAATAAATCCATAACAAAAGAAGAGATTGGAAAGG
The DNA here is from genome assembly GCF_030014295.1 of Loxodonta africana. Lineage (NCBI taxonomy): Eukaryota > Metazoa > Chordata > Mammalia > Proboscidea > Elephantidae > Loxodonta > Loxodonta africana. The sequence continues at coordinate 4,166,683 of NC_087354.1, forward strand.
TAATTAAAAAACTCCCAAGAAAATGAAGCCCTGACCCTGAAGACTTCACTGGAGAATTCTACCAAACTTTCAGAGAAGAGTTAACAACACTACTAAAGGTATTTCAGAGCATAGAAAATGATGGAATACTACCAAACTCGTTCTATGAAGCCAGCATAACCCTGACACCAAAACCACGTAAAGATACAACAGAAAGAGAAAATTATAGACCAATATCCCTGATAAATATAGATGTAAAAATCCTCAATAAAATTCTAGCCAATAGAATTCAACAACATATCCAAAAAAAAAAAAAAAAAAAATTCACCATGACCAAGAGGGATTCATACCAGGTATGCAAGGATGATTCAACATTAGAAAAACAATCAGTATACTCAATCACATAAATAAAGCAAAAGACAAGAACCACATGATCTTATCAATTGATGCAGAAAAGGCATTTGACAAAGTCCAACACACCCTTCATGATAAAAACTCTTAGCAAAATAGGAATAGAAGGGAGATTCCTCAACATAATAAAGGACAAAGCCAACAACCAACATCATCCTAAATGGAGAGAGTCTGAAAGCATTCCCCTTGAGAACAGGAACCAGACAAGGTTGCCCTTTATCACCATTCTTAGTCAACCTTGTGCTGGCAGTCCTAGCCAGAGCAATAAGGTAAGAAAAAGAAATAAAGGGCATCCATATTAAAAAAAAGAAGACGTAAAAGTATCCCCATTCACAGATGATATGATCTTAGGCATAGAAAATCCCAAAGAATCCACAAGAAAACTACTGGAACTAATAGAAGATTTCAGCAAAGTATCAGGACAGAAGATAAACATACAAAAATCAGTTGGATTCCTCTACAACAACAAAGAGAACTTTGAAAAGGAAATCACCAAATCAACACCATTTACAGTAGACCAGAAGAAGATAAAGTACTTAGGAATAAATCTAAACAGAAACATAAAAGATCTATACAAAGAAAACTACAAGACACTACTCTAAGAAACAAAAAGAGACCTAAATATGTGGGAAAACACACCCTGCTCATGGATAGGAAGGCTCAACATTGTGAAAATATCTATTCTACCCCAAAATGATCTATAGATACAATGCAATCCCGATTGAAATTCCAATGACATTTTTTAACAAGCTGGAGAAACAAATCATCAACTTCATAAGGAAAAGGAAGAGGCAGCAGATAAGTAAAGCATTGCTGACAAAGAACAAAGAGGGAGGCTTCACACTACCTGATTTTAGAGCCTATTATACAGCCATGATAGTCAATACAGCCTGGTAGTGGTACAACAACAGACACATAGACTAACAGAACAGAATTGAGAACCCAGATGTAAATCCATTCACGTATGAGCAGCTAATATTTGAAAAAGGCTCAAAGTCCATTAAACGGGGAAAAGACAATCTCTTTAACAAATGGTGCTGGCATAACTGGATATTCATGTGCAAAAAAATGAAAGAAGATCCATATCTCAAACCATGTACAAAAACTGACTCAAAATGGATCAAAGATCTAAACATAAAATCTAAAATGATAAAGATCATCAAAGGAAAAATAGGGACAATGCTAGGAGACCTAATACATGGCATAAACAGTATACAAACCTTAACTAACAATGCACAAACACCAGAAGAGAAACTAGATACCTGGGAGCTCCTGAAAACCAAACACTTGATGCTCATGAAAAGACTTCATCGAAAGAGTAAAAAGAAAACCAATAGACTGGGAAAAAAACTTTGGCTACGACATATCTGATCAGGGTCTAATGTCTAAATCTAGAAGATATTGCAATGCCCCGATAACCAAAAAACAGAAAATCCTTTTAAAAAATGGGGAAAAGATATGAACATAAGGCTTCAAAAAAGAAGACCTTCAGGTGGCTAACAGACACATGAGGAAATGCTCACAATCACGAGCCATTAGAGAAATGCAAATCAAAACTACGATAAGATACCATCTTACCCCAACAAGGCTGGCACTAATCCAAAAAACACAAAATTATAAATGTTGGAGAGGTTGTGGAGAGATTGGAACTCGCATGCACTTTTGGTGGGAATGTAAAGTGGAACAACGACTTTGGAAAACGATTTGGCACTTCCTTAAAAAGATAGAAATAGAAGCACCGCAGGATCCAGCAATCCCACTCCTAGGTATATACCCAAGAGAGATAAAAGCCGTCACAGGAATAGACATATGCACACCCATGTTCATTGCAGCACTGTTCACAATAGCAGAAAGATGGAAGCAACCTAAGTGCCCATCAACAGAGTAATGGATAAACAATTATGTTACGTAAACACAATGGAATACTATTGCAATGATACAGAACAATGATGAATCTGCAAAACATCTCACAACATGGATGAATGTGGAGGGCATTATGCTGAGTGAAATTATTCAGTCACAAAAGGACAAATATTGTATGAGACCACTGTATAAGAACTCACGAAAAGGTTTAAGCACAGAAAAAAGCATTCTTTGGTGGTTATGAGGGTGGGGAGAGAGGAGGAGGGGACTTAGTAACTAGGTAATAGATAAGGATCAACTTCTGTGAAGCGAAGGACAATGCACAATATAGGAGAAGTCAGCACAACTGGACCAAAGCAAAAGCTAAGAAGTTTCCTGGATACATCCGAACACTTTGAGGTACAGAGTAGTTGGGGCTGAGGCCTTGGGACCATAGTTTTGGGGAACATCTTTGTCAACTGGCATAACAAAGTTTAAGAAAATGTTCTGCATCCCACTTTGGTGAGTGGCATCTGGGGTCTTAAAAGCTTATGAGCACCCATCGAAGATGCATCAATTGTTCCCATCCCGCCTGGAGCAAAGGAGAATGAAGAAATCCAAAGACACAAGAGAGTAAAGGACCACATGAACCAGAGACTCCACCAGCCTGAGATTAGATGGTGCCTGGCTACCACCGATGACCACTCTGACAGGGAACACAACAGAGAGTCCCCAACTGAGTGGGAGAAAAGTGTGGAGGTGGACTCAAATTCAGGTAAAAAGACCAGACTTTTAAAAAAGAAAAACTAAATAAATAATATAAATGCTTTGGCTTCACGTGGGGCTACCACCCCAGCTGAAGGAACAAAGTGTTCTTCAAGCAGGTGACACATGTGATGTGTGATCAAGAGGAGGCCATTTTACCAATGCAGTTACTTTCCAACTTCTTCAAAGAACACATTAAATGTTTTTTCTAATAGTTTCCCAAGAAATCTCTCATTACTTGAGTAATGTATGGCAGCATCCTGCTATAGTGAAAAGAGCTTTGGACTTAAAATCAGATTAAGGATCTATATCTTTTTCTTATTTGACACTTAACTTTGGGCAAGCATGTTGTAGCCCCTGAGCTTTCATTCCTTCTTCATGAACTGCACCTGACAGTTCTTGCTCTACCCACTTCATTGTTGTGAGAATAAATGGTATTTTGTTAGTGAACATGCTCTGTGCATGCATACCTTATATTAATTTTTATGTATTTCTAAGCATTCATTTTAGTTGTTTCATTTTTTTTCAATGATTTAATTTTGCTCTCCAGCTTTCTCTGTTCTATTTCTTCATTTGGTCCCTTGGCAAGTCCTCTGCTCATCTCGGTTCCTCTACAAAAACCTGCAGTAGCGCTTCATAATGTGTATATTCCACCACCTGTTTGTCACTTTGTCATAATGTGGTGAGTTGTGTGCTTCTATGATGCTGGAAGATTTGCTACCAGTATTTTGAACACCAGCAGGCTCGCGACGCAACAGCCACAAAAATAGATTCAAACCTATCAATGATCATAAACATGACACAGGACTAAGCAACATTTTGTTTTGTTGTTCTGGAGTTGACTGGTGTTGGACTCAACTTCAGGGCACTTAAGAGTAACAACTTGCATACTATGGAATGTTAATAAGTATTATGTAAAAAAGCAAGGTGACCCCATGGTCAAATATGTCTGAGAAACCCTGTGTTAAATAAAGTTAGAAAAGGGCCATTCACTGAGAGACTCCTCTGAGAGAGTAGCCTGCTGAGTCACTGTAAATCTTCAAAAAGTGAATGTAAAATGCAGCATGAAGTATTCTGCCAAATGTCCCCTAAGGCATTTGCTCATGGAAGCCTTTCGCTGCCCTGAGATCATCTCACAGGAACATGCTACTCCCTGCTGGGCTTCCCGACATCATGGCTCACATAAAAAGTGACAGTATTTGTACAGCACACTGGAGGAGGTTGCTTGTGGCATGAGGGGACAAGTGGGGCTCCAGCAGCCCTAGGTCCCACCCAACCTCCTCAAACGCTGAGGGGGTTAATGTTGGGGCACACCTGTCATACTTGCTCCCCCTTTGCAATACATGAGTTTGCACAAAACCCAGCAGTGGGCAGCTCTGCTCTGTAATATTCCTTCCCCAGCGCAGATACAGCCCAAAGCCGGTTCCCCCAGGCAGGCAGTTGGTGGGGTGATACTGTTTCCTCCTGAGTTTTCACAACCACCCCCTTGATCTCTGAGGGCTTATTGGAGTTGCACTGAGGGAAGGAATTCTTGCAGGCTGGCACAACCATGGCCTGGCCACCACTGTCTTTTCTGAAAGGGTACTGTCCCCACTTTCCTCCAGTAGAGTGACCCTTTCAAAGACCTAAACTCCATAATGATACTCTCTGGCCTAACACCCATCACTGTGCTCCATTTTTCTTAGAATAGAGTTAAAGCTCCTCACCACTGCTCATGATCTGGGTTGGGTCCACACTCTTACTTAAGCCCTTTCAAGACCCAATTATTTTCTTCTTTGAATTTTTTGATGATACTATGTGTTTTCACTAATGAAGAGATGCCTATCAAAGGACCAATTCAGAATTTTTGTTATAAGTTATGGATTGTGATACCCATTATCTGAGATCACATATGTCACAGCAGGACATAAGCTCTATCAATACGAATCAATGATAAAATGATTTGTATTTTTTTTTTAATTTTATGTCTTGAAAACTCGGAAAACATGAGAGAAAACTTGAAGGTACCTGGCAATGAGTTTTTAATCTAGTCTTCTTAACCTTTTATTATTTTTCACAAAACTTTTCAAAACATGGTACACTGCGTTCTTCCTTAGGACAAAGAAGTAATATTTATAGCCCAAGTAAATAAATATAGCTAATAAATAAATAAATAAAGCCAACGTTTTTTTTTTAATCTCAGGAAAATTACTACAACAATGAATTCTTCATTACAGCAAAAACAGTACCTAGAAGCAAAATAAACACAGTCAAAGGAATTTGAATCTCAGGGAAATTTCCACTACTATGTGTTCTTCATTATAACAAAAGCAATACTAACAGCTAAGAAGCAGAAACAGCCACCCTGGAATACTACAAAACTGCTCAAAGCAGTGCATTCCACCTGCTACATATGAAAGTAATGATTGAACCCTAAGATTGAATGCAGGGTAAGAATAACTTACAGGAGTTCCAATCTCCTGAAAAGTGCCATTGCAACGCATTATTCCTTATTGGAAAGGCATTATTTACTGTTCAGAACTAGAAAAGAAGGGAACCAGTAACACCTGGAAAGAATGAATGGCATAAAGGAGAAAATGACCTCTATGACTGAGTGAAGACTGGCAACAGCTCATTTTCACCATAAGTATGCTCTCATGTTGTTGTTGTTTGTTGTTAGGTGCTGATGAATAGATTCCAACTCATGGCCACTCTATGCACAACAGAACAAAGCACTGTCTGGTCCTGCACTATCCTTACAATTGTTGTCATGCTTGAGCCCATTGTTGCAGCCACTGTGTCAATCTACCTCATTGAAGGTCTTCCCCTTTTCCACTGACCCTGTACTTTACCAAGCATGATGTCCTTCTCCAGGGACTGATCCCTCCTGATAACCTTTCCCAAGTATGTAAGACGCAGTCTTACATTCTTTGCTTCTAAGGAGCATTCTAGTTATACTTCTTCCAAGACAGATTTGTTCCTTCTTTTGGCAGTCCATGGTATATATCCAATATTCTTCACCAACACCACAATTCAAAGGCGTCAATTCTACTTCAGTGTTCCATATTCATTGTACAGCTTTCACATGCATGTGATGCGATTGAAAATACCATGGCTTGGATCACCTTAGTCTTCAAGGTAACATCTTTGCTTTTCAACATTTTAAGAGGTCCTTTGCAGCAGATTTGCCCAATGCGATGGGTCTTTTGATTCCTTGACTGCGGCTTCCGTGGGTGTCAATTGTGGATGGAAGTAAAATGAAATCTTTGACAACTTCAGTCTTTTCTCAATTTATCATGATGTTGCTTATTGGTCCAGTTGTGGGTATTTTGTTTTCTTTATGTTGAGGTGTAATCCATACTGAAGGCTGTGGTCTTTGATCTTCATTAATAAGTGCTTCAAGTTCTCTTCACTTTCAGCAACCAAGGTTGTATCATCTGTATAACGCAGGCTGTTAATGAGTCTTCTGCCAATCCTGATGTCCCGTTCTTCTTCATATAGTTCAGCTTCTCAGATTATTTGCTCAGTATACAGATTGAATAGGCATGGTGAAAGAATACAACCCTGACACACAATTTTCCTGACTTTAAACCACTCAATATCCCCTTGTTCTGTCCGAAAAAAATTGCCTCTTGATCTATATACAGGTTCTTCATTAGCACAATTAAGTGTTCTGGAATTCCCATTCTTCAGAATGTTATCCATAATTTGTTATGGTCCACACAGTCAAATGCCTTACCATAGTCAATAAAAACACAGGTAAACATCTTCCTGGTATTCCCTGCTTTCAGCCAGGATCCATCTGATATCAGCAATTATATCCCTGGTTCCACATCCTCTTCTGAATCCGGCCTGATTTCTTCCAGTTCTCTGTCTATATACTGCTGCAGCTGCTTTTGATTGATCTTCAGCAAAATTTTGCTTGCATGTGATGTTAGTGATATTGTTCTATAATTTCCGCATTCACTTGGATCACCTTTCTTGGGAATAGGCATAAATATGGATCTCTTCCAGTCAGTTGGCCAAGAAGCTATCTTCCGTATTTCTTGGCATAGATGAGTGAGCACTTCCAGCACTGCATCCATTTGTTGAAACATCTCAATTGATATTCCATCAATTCCTGGAGCCTTGTTTTTCACCAATGCCTTCAGGGCAGCTTGGACTTCTTTCAGTACCATCAGTTTCTAATCATATGTTACCTCTTGAAATGGTTGAACATCAACTAATTCTTTTTGATATAATGACTTTGTGTATTCCTTCCATCTTCTTCTGATGCTTCCTGTCTCATTTAATATTTTCCTCATAGAATCCTTCACTATTGTAACTCAAGGACTGAATTTTTTTCTTCAGTTATTTCAGCTTAAGAAACACTAAGGGTGTTCTTCCCTTTGGGTTTTCTATCTCCAGCTCTTTGCACATGTCATTATAACACTTTGTCTTCTTGAGCTGCCCTTTCAAATCTTCAGTTCTTTTACTTCATCAATTCTTCCTTTTGCTTTAGCTGCTCGACATTCAAGAGCAAGTTTCAGAGTCTCGTGTGATATCCATCTTGGTCTTTTCTTCCTTTCCTGTCTTTTCAACGACCTTTTGCTTTCTTCATGTATGATATTCTTGATGTCATTCCACAACTCAGCTGGTCTTTGGTCATTAGTGTTCAATGTGTAAAATCTATTCTTGAGATGATCTCTAAATTCAGGTGGGATATACTCAAGGTTGTATTTTGGCTCTCGTGGACTTGCCCTGATTTTCTTCATTTTCGGCTTGAACTTGCATATGAGCAGTTGATGGTCTGTTCCACAGTTGGGCCTTGGCCTAGTTCTAGCTGACGAAATTGAGCTTTTCCATTGTCTGTTTCCACAAATGTAATCGATTTGATTCTGTGTGTTCCCTCTGGTGAGGTCCACTTGTATAGTTGCCATTTATGTTGGTGAAGAAAAGTATTTGCAAGGAAGAAGTCATTGGTCTTGAAAAATTCTATCATTCAATCTCCCACATTGTTTCTATCACCACGGCCATATTCTCCAACTACCAGTCCTTTTTTGTTTCCAACTTTTGCATTCCAATCACCAGTAATTATCAATGCATCCTTGTTGCATGTTCAATCAATTTCAGACTGCAAAAGCTGATAAAAATCTTCAATTTCTTCATCTTTGGCCTTAGTGGTTTGTGCATAAATTTGAATAATAGTTATATTAACTGGTCTTCCTTTTAGGTGTATGGATATTATCCTATTACTGATGGTGCTGTACTTTAGGATAGATCTCGAAATATTCTTTTTGATGATGAATGAAACACCCTTCCTCAACTCCTCAGAGCTTAGGGGGAAAATGTCCCAAGCTGTTTTCTAAAGAACCAAGAGAAAAGCCCACATAAAGGAACTCATTGCACCACAGAACACCTTTTGGCCTTTTGGCCATGGGTTCTTACACATTTCTAATATTTGGAGGATTAATTTCCCCTCCATATATTTTACCTGTCCAAATCGGTCATTAATAATCAGTTCACCAGTAGAGCAAAAACTCCTCTCAGGGTAAGGTCACTCAGGTACCAGCCATGCAAGTCTGCTGCAGGCATCCACCTGATTTAGTCAGACTTCCAAGCAGGTGCCGTCTAAGCTTCACTTCTTCTGGCTTCTGGGATCATTTGGCTAAGAGGCCACATCTCTTGTTCTGAGCCTCTTCTTAAGTATCAGCATATCGAAACTCTAAACAGAGTTTAGATTTGGCGACTGTATTGGTCTAGGCCAGCATATACCTCCCCCTTAGTCTACTCTTTTGCAATTACAGCTTCTACAATTACTCTTTTAACAATCACAATTGCCTCTGTTTTGCAATAATTACTCATAGCATCTTCCTCCATTTTCTCTTCCCCAGAACTATCAGGAAAAAAGGAATCAATGCAGTGGGCATTCTCCCATGTCCACCTCATTTTGAGTGTAAGTACACTCATGAAAGTATGTAAGTCAGCCACTTCATGCTTTTATCTCCCTCTGTTTTATAGAGCCAGTGTTTAAATTGCCCATGTTCTTCTTTGGTCTGAAAGTGCCAGCTACTCCTTTGTCTGAAGAATCGTCTGTTCTGGTTGGAATTCTGATCACCTACATTCAGAAGCAAAGTCCAGTCCAGAGCAAGCCACCAAACTTCAACCAATCCTGCTGTCTATGTCAATTCAATTTTGAAGCATCAAAAATCTCTCTCTTTTCCCGCTTTACCCAGGGCCAAGTCATCTCATCCCCCTTTACCAAAAGCCAGGGTATCTCGTATCTAACCATCATTCAGGCTATGTCAATGGTTACCAGCCATAGGCTTGGGAGTCCAAATAATTCCATGCCCTTCAGACCAACTGGCCCCTTCTCTCTCTCTTTCATATCCCAAGCTACCTGAGCTAGGTCAATGGGTACCAAGGGAACATGTTCAAACTTATCCCATCTCTTCATTGCTGAACCTTCCTCACTTCCAATCATCTTGTGGACCCAAGTGGTCACCTGAAGTAAGCATATTATGCTGTCTATTTGCTGACTCCCATTAGCTTCCAGTCTTGGAAAGAGGTTCTTCGGATGGGCACTGACATGTCTTATTCCAACTCACCCTTCAGATTTCATAGGGCCGTGCCCCACATGGACATGCTTTTATGGTTCATTCATCAAACAGCTTTTTGGTCAATTGAGCCTTTTTAATCAAAGTCTAGTATAATTGTCTGAAATGAAAATCTTCTGATCTCACAGGTTTTCAGCATAAGCCTCATGTCTTAGTTATCCAGAGCTGCTATAACAGAAATACCACAAATGAGTGGCTTTACAGAAATTTATTTTCTCACAGTTTAGGAGGCTACAAGTCCCAATTCCAGGCACTGGCTCTAGATGAAGTGTTTCTTTCTGTTGCCTCCGGGGGAAAGTTCCTGTTTCTTGGTTCCTTGGTGATCTTCATGTAGTGTAGCATCTATCTTCCACCAACTCTGTTTACTCACTTGCTTGTTTAATCTCTTTTATATTTCAAAACAGATTGACTTAAGACGTACCCTCACTAATACTATCTCAACATAACAAAGAAAACCCATTCCCAAGTGGGATTGTAATCATAGGTGTAAAAATCCAAAAAATCTGTTGCTGTTGTGTCAGTTACAACTCATAGTGACCTTATAGGACAGGGTAGAACTCCCCTACAGGGTTTCCAAGGAGTGGCTGATGGATCCAAACTGTCGGGCATTTGGTTAGCAGCCAAGCTCGTAACAACTGTGCCATCAGGACTCCAATCATAGGTATAAACCAGAAAACTTGCTGCCATCAAGTTGACTCTGACTCATAGTGACTCTATACAACAGAATAGAAGTGCCCTATAGGGTTTCTAAGGAGTGCCTGGAGGATTTGAACTGCCACCTTTTGGTTAGCAGCCAAAGCTCTTAACCACTATGCCACCAGGGTTTCCAATCACAGGTATAGGGCTTAGGAATTTACAATACATATTACTGGGGGACAAAATTCAATCCATAATAGCCCATTTACCATTTTCCCTTTTAGCATATCCAATCAAGTATTGCCTTAAAGGTGGGATTACATGCCCTCTGTTTTTTGTTTGCTTGTTTTTTACAATACCCAATATTCATTCCCATCATACATTCAGGTCTGTTTTATACCAGGTAGGGGAAACATTCCTTCAGTCAGAACAATATTCATAGTACATTCAGATAAACAGCCTTTTTAAACATCCTGGTTTTGTCTTCTCTTTTCTACCCCTTGATTATTATACCCGTCTGTAAGCACATGGTCTTGGGTCTGTGGCTGGGTCAAACCAGAAGACCCTGGCCCCATATCAATCATCTTGTTTAACCTTTCAGGTTTTCATCCCAAGCCACACCAGATGCAGCTTTCCTATTTACTGCTTCAGCACAACACCTCTTACTTTCAGCCATTACAGATAGCAGCAACCAAAACGACCCAAGAATCAAAAGTTTCTCATCCCATGTTCATTCCTCTTTTCTCTTCCAAAACTCCATGCTTGCATATGTCAGGAGCCATTGCAACAAATTCCACAACTATAATGCAGTGTAATGAATTGTCTAAATTCGTGAAGGATAAGAATGCACAAAACTGGTTCCTATGAGGAAGAGGTCAGGTATATATTCCCCTTCCTGCTTCTCCATAATTTTGGACACCAGTTGCTCCACCCATGGAACTTTCAGCTCCTCTGAACAGTTCAATACTTTGTTGCAATGACCACACAAAACCCACAGACCATACTCGTAGCAATGCTGTTTATTAGGGAAGTACCAGGCTATGACTTAGGATCAGGATCAACTTGGAAGTAACGCAAATGAGCCAGGATCAGTGTCAGGAAGCAAACAGGTTTCCAGTGATCAGCAGGCATGGCTTCTTTGCTTCTGGCTGCCTTCCCTACTGGCCAACTGCCTTCTTTGCTGTGCAGGCCACTCCACCATCAGGCCTTTGTGTCACTAACTAGCCCAACTCATAGCCATTGTAGCAGCTCCAGAACCACTTGGCTCCACATGGCGCTGCTTCTCTGCCAGACCACCACTTAGCCAGCATCTCTCTCTCTTCCAGGAGGACTCTGGAAATCTCTGCATTTCAGCCATTTATCTATCCCAATCCTTGCCAGTTACAAGGAGCCCTGGTGGATCAGTGGTTAAGAGCTTGGCTGCTAACCACAAGATCAGTAGTTTGAATCCACTAGCTGCTCCTTGGAGAACCTGTGGGGAAGTTTTACTCTGTCCTATAGGGTCACTATGAGTTGGAATCAACTTGACTCAGTGGGTTTGGTGTTTTGGTTTGATCAGTTACTAGGTGGGGCCTCTCCAGTCAAGCCAGAGTTCAACAATTCTCAATTACACATGACCTATCAATCAACTCAGACCTTGTTAGTTATCAGGCAAAAGTATCAAACCACCAAGTTGTTCATAGCTTACGCAGGGAAAGTTAATCAACCCAGGAAATTCTCAGGGCCAAGTAACAAATCCTCTGGGGTAGAAAACAAGCACGGAACCCCCTCACCCCCGAACTGCTTCTCCAAGGAACTAGGGCAATTTTTTACCTCCACGTGGCTTAGGGTAAAAAAATATACCAAGTTCTTTTTCCAAAGAATCAAAGCAAAAAGCCAATAAAGGAACTCATTTCACCACACTGCCATACTGTTGCCATCCTTTGGAAGCATTTGGTGAAGGAGAAGAGTCAGATAAGGAAAAAGAATGGATTCTTTTTGTAAGCCCTTCCAAAACTTTGCTTTCTGAACATGGCATCTTTCTCCTGGGGTGGCTGGTTGCCTGCTCCCCTCACTGGTGCTGCTGCATTTTTGCAGCCTGTCCTCAGGTGTAAGAGTTTTCCTAAGAGCACAGCCCATTAGACCACAATTAGGATGTCAGAGTGGGATTTGGATGTTGCTGCATCCCATAACCTACCCTGACACTCTCCCTATAGACTCCAACTATGAGTTCAGGCAACATTAGTGAGGCTAGGCCAATGTATTTGTCATCTTTTCTTCTCAAAAACAAACCCTGGTTGATTATCCATGCTAACAGATTCAAGCAGAGATGGTGGTGAGGTCTCCATGGTGATGATTTACATTTGGGTCTCCTTGGAGATAATTACACATGTGACAGACTTCAGATTCATTTTACTGCTCAAGATTTGAAGTGGTTTTCTTTTTCACTCTGAGTCATGCCCAGAATTCATAAGTTAATGTTTAATTATTTCTAACCACTTTCCCCATTGTATAAAGAGATTAGATATTCCTTACGGGAAAGAGGCTTAAATAGTAAGAAAAAAAGCATAATGATTATTGAATTATGTTATAAATGATTTGAAAGAGGAAGGAAGCTGAGGTGAGACATTGGGACACATTTATGTGGCACATTTCAGGGACAGTTGTTAGAGTTGATTGGGTTCTCTTTAAATCTAATAATTCAATTTTGCCTTATATCATTTTTTAATATAGATCTTACTGTGGCTGGACTTACAAGCATGAGGGACTTTATGCATTGCACCGATTAACAAACTGACTCATCGCCAAAGCTGCCAGTTTTGCCAGCATCACAGCCAGAGAGACAATTTCCCAGCCAAAACACATGACTGTGTCCTGTGGACAAAACATTCCATTTGTCTGAAAAGCCAGGAATCTGCGCAGCTAGCAGACACAGGCTTTCATGAGGACACATCAGAGTTCTTTGGAGGAGTAGGTGCTGAAGTGTGGGGCGGCGTCAGCCCAAGGGGTGGAGGTGTCTGATCCAGAAGCCTACTTTTCATAAGCACCAGAACTGGTTGCCCTCACACTCATTCACAGGAGGGCTAGCCTGTTCTTATCCCATGCTGCACAATTGCCTTGCACTCTTAAGAATAAACGAAATGTAGCTAGTGACAGGACAGATGCAGAGTGTGTCACAGCCCACGACTCTAGGCTCTGCTCCTGTTTGAGTCAATACAATGTAGGATGTATTTTTGAGTACCTGCAGCATCTGGTGCTCTGCAATGGCATAGTATGGCTTGATTTGCCTCCCAGGAGGTCATATTCTAGTAAAAGAAACAAACAAGCCTCAGCTGTAATGACATGGGATGCTACTATAGGGAGTCACATTCTAATTAGGGGAGCTCAGAAGAGGGACAACTGACTCTGTCTGGAAGGGAGGCTGGGGGTAGCATGGGGTAGGGGCCTGATAAAGGGAGAAAGGTGAGAAAAGGACTCAGAGAAAAGGTGATATTGAACCAGTTATAAAAGGACAAGCTCAAATTCATCCAACCCATGAAGCTGGGAAGGTTGCTGTAGGAATTGAGTTCAGCTTGTGCAAGGACTAATTGTTCCAATGTGCCTGCCATAAGAAACTGAGCATCCGGGTGTTTGAAACCCGTGTTACACTCTGGGTTTCATGTTATCCTCCTTACATGGTCTTGTGGCCCCCAGAGAGCAGGGCTTTTGATTCAATCATCTTTGACTGGTGCGTAAAAGAAGTTCAAATTTGTTCAATAAAAAATAAAATAATGAATAAATGAATGTCAATAGAATTAATGAAAAAATTTAATTTTTTGTCTATTTAAATTGATCCATTAGTTTCTTTAGATCAGGGACACAGAGTTCTGGGTTTTCTACATATCAAGCAAGTTATTTAACAGTTGAGCCAGTTGTACCCCAGGTCTGGCTACTTATTCTGCCAAGGTTTTGCCTTGCTTTTACGGGAAATAGCGTGAAAGAATATAGGCTGCTTAGCCTAAAACTATTCCCCTAAATGGAAGTCCAGTCAAGGAACTAGTATTATTTTGGTAGTACGTGTATGTGCATTGACATACACATGTACAAACATACAAAGAATCCATGATGCCATACAGCTTTCACAGATTAGAATTTTACAATTATATTACAATTAAATATATACAATTATATGCTGACACCAATTTAAAAGGAATGAAAAGGGTAGCAAGAATCCATTGATATTTAATCACATCTCTCGTTTTCTTTAGTGAATCAGTTCCCTGGGATGAGGGTTATACCTTTTAATTAGCTGAATTTCTCAATATTCTGTCACATCAATCCAATATAAATGAAAAAGGATTTAACTGTTGGACCGAAGCATAAAGTAAAAATATTTTTCAATGAATACAAAACAGGACATTTTCAAAGCACACAACTTGAATAAAAACTAACATTATGTATATAAAAACCCATTGCTGTCCAGTCAATATGTATGTAGTGCTTAAATACATGAGGAGTCGTTCCACATAGTGATCTAGATATGATGCTTGTGAGGCACCTAAGATAATTTTCATTTCATGGGATTATCAGGAAGGTCATTACTAGCAGCAGAAGACAGGGAAAAGCAACTCTAAAAAATCTTTAAAATTTTGTGTCAAGAAAACTCTAGTTCATTGAAACCAAAGTTAGAATATGTGCCCTTGAAAAGCCCAGACATAAAATTTCTCACTTGAAGCTAATACATAACATATACATTTTTTATGATTGGGAAGTGTGGTAGAAGTTATAGTTTTAAAAACAGAAATAGGAATTTGAACTATAAGAAGGATGGGAAGGAAGAAGGGAATAAAAAAGGAAAGAACAAAGGGGATGAAGAGAAAGAGAGATCAAAAGAGAAGAGAGTAGCAATTGTAAAGCTATAGAAAAGAAGAAAACAAATACAGGGTCCCTGGGCTATAAGCCTCCCAGGATGTTATACAACTAACTGGAAGAAATTCTCCAACCACATGTAAGGATCTCAATAAACCCAAAAAACTTGTTGCCGCTGAGTCGATTCTGACCCATAGTGACCCTATAGGACAGAGTAGAATTGTCCCATGGCATTTCCAAGGTGTAGCTAGTGGATTTGAACTGCTGACCTTTTGGTTAGCAGCCAAGCTACTAACCACTGTGCCACCAGAAGCTGATCGTGGACAATGAAGATTGTTGGGAATAATAACAATTATGGTCACTATTTATTGAGCACCTACTATGTCCCAGGCAATGTGCCACGTGTGATATGAATATCATCTACATTTTACTGACAGGAAAAGACTTCAATATTAAAAACAGTAATTGGCCCAAGGGTAACAGGACTAAGTAGAGGTGTAAGATTGCCTGTTTCTCTAATTCATGTTCGTATACGTTGCAGAAATAGTTAAACTTTAGAGAACTTATGAAGAGGAGACTTTGGTTCACGGAACATCCTTATTTGACAGTATGGAGTGTTTTTCAAAATGCAGATTCTTGGGTCCAACCCAGACTCAGTAAATTAGAATCTAAGAGGATAGAGCCCAGGAGTCTTCATTTCTAACAAGCTCTCTAGTTGATTCATAAGCACACCAAAGCTAAATGGAATCCCTGGGTGGTGGTTCAGTGGTTTGAGTCCACCCAGAAGTGCCTCAGAAGGAAGGTCTGGTGATCTACTTCCAAAAAATCAGCCACTATGGAGCACACTTCTAATCGGACACACATGGGGTTCTCATGAGTCTGAGTCAATTCGAAGGCAACTACCAACTTAACCACCAACCTAAACAGGTTGGTGCAAGAACTAAAGAAGTCACCGAAAGACCGTTATATCGGAGGTGAGGACTGTGTACTGGGCAGATCACGAGGGTGGTGCAACACGGCCACTCTGGTTACTGTTGCTAATGCATCTCTTTCTAGAATTTGATTCTATAGCTTCACTAGCTTTCCTTTCACCCCATTGATAAGGATCCACATCCTGATACTCTGCTTAAAGGCTTCCTGTATTTGGGGCTATTTCCTAACTCTGGGCCCACACTTGATGCCAAAAACTCCGCATTCCTGCCTTTGCAAGATCGTGAATATTTTACAAAGTCACTTGAACGAAGATTCCTTGGCATAGCAGAATTTGTTGTTGTGTCCCATTGAATCAATTTTCAACTCAGGGTACCCCATGTGAAGGACGGAATTGCCCAGTAGGGTTTCCTAGGCTGTAATCTTTATGAAAGCAGATAGCCCAGTCTTTCTCTCGAGGAGCCACTGAGTGGGTCTGAACTGCCAAACTTTCAGTTAGCACCCGAGTGCTTAACCATGGTGCCACTAGCACTCTATAGCAGAAATAGATGCTGCTAATTATCTAATCTTGATAATTTTATTCCACTTATACTTGTTTGGAGAGTTATTCAATTAAAGTCTGTGCTAAATACAGTAGGCATTTCTCAACATTTGTATAAAGGCATGATGAAGGCATTTTAGGCAGCAGGAAGGGAAATATGCAACCTTTGCAAAAACAAGCTATTAGCATTTAAACAAAAGTCCATAGACAACTTTGAGAACCTTAAATTTTGTATATTATTTGTGCGTATGCATGTGGGACAGAATACTTTAACCAAATCTATGTACTTAATATTGCAAACTTTCTAAGGCTTTATTTTAGTGTCTTTTTAAAAGTACGATGATCCACACTCACTGAGTTTTTAATAAATATTTCTAGTGGGTAGATGGACTATTCTGGCATACGCTGAGAGACTGGGAAAGTTGAAGCAAAAGTGGATTTGTTTTATGTGGTAACTTTAATACATATCTCAGATATGTAATTTCCAAATTCAAAGTTCACATAAAAGAACGGTATCTGAAGAAGAGAAATATGTCTTAAGAAGTAAAAGTAACTGAATACCTGGGAACAGCACTGTCCAATAGAACTTTCTGTAATGTTGGGAATATACTTTCATCTGTGCGGTCCAATATGGCAGCCACTAGCCACATATAGCTACTGAGCTGTCAGAATGTGGGTAGTGCCACTCTGCCACTCAGGAACTGAATTTTAAATTTTATTTTATTTAAATTTAAATAGCCATAGTGGCTAATGGCTATCACATTGAACAGTGCAACTCCAGAAAGGAATGTAGACTAGTCGGATGTGTAAGATGTTCCCAATTTTCTATATTTCAAAAGTGTATATGCAAGAAGTTCAGAAGTAGAAATAAGTATAAAGATGGTCTCCTAAACTAGTTTTCACAAAAGACAATTTAGTGCCATATACATTAAATATAGCACAATAACAGGGCTAAAGATAATTTCCATTCTCAGAAATGCACCAATGTCACACTGTTTTGTGATTGGCATGTTGGGTCACAGGGCCTGAATGAATGGACCCCTTTGGCTAATAGCAGTTTTCTCCTAAAGGGTCTACAGGTCCTCATTGTCATTAATTCTAATAAGAGATAAATCCTGGAGCAGAAAATGGGGACTTTTATTCAGGAGAAGGAAAGGGTACCTCCACAAAATTTCTTGTTCTTTGGGGTAGGAAGCATTTGACAAAGGCCCAGAATGTTTCTATGATAAAGGCTGTTATGGATCGAATTGTGTTCCCCAAATACATGTGGTGGAATCTTAACCCTTACTCCTGTGGAAGTAATCCTGTTTGGAAATAGGGTTTTCTTTATTACGTTAATTAGATCATACCTAAGTAGAAAAAAAGAGTAGGGTGGGCTCTAAATCTGATTCTTTCTGAGTTATAAACAGAATAGACATGGACACACACACACACATTCAAGGGAAGACAGACACCATGTGAGGATTGTATACAAGACAACAAACTCCAAGGGACCAAGGAATATCCGGGACTACCTACAAGGAAGGGAACAACACTGCTAACACCCTAATGTGGACTTTTAGCCTCTAGAGCTGTAAGAAAATGAATTTATGTTCTTTAAGGCCACCCACTTGCAGTATTTGTGTTCCATCAGCACGAGGGAACTAAGAAAGCAGGTGTACTGCTCCTAGGTGTGAGGAGTCAGGCAAGGAATGGATAGAGGAGTCACCCATGAAGAAATTCCATGGCAAGCCTGGGTATGTGTAGTTGTAGTTAGTCAGTTACATAGATTTTACTTCAGTACTTTATTATCCCTTTATTTCCACTGGATTCTCATTACAAACTACTGCCTGGTCTCAAATTGCTATGGGGAGTGCAAGAACTATCAGAACTTATGCTGTGTGGCATTGGCACAGTGAAAAGCACGGCTCCCTCTTTTGAGACCAGAGATGGGAGTCTGTAATCAGATCACTGGTGGAACAGTGATATCACAGGGGTTGTCAGCAGCAGCTATATAGGTGTGGAGAAGATTAATGCAAAAGTGGATTTGTTCTTTGTGCCAGACATTGTGTTAGGGTGTTATGATGTAATCTCAGTGGTAGTGGGATTGAAAAAGGGTTCCTTAGCCATGATAGCATAAGCTATGCCGCAACCAACAAATAAACTGTGGACTTTCAAGGCATAATGCAGCAAACTTTCAATGCATAAATTAAAAAAACCAACCAAGCCCACTGCTGCCGAGTTGATTCCAACTCATAGTGACCCTATGACCCCGTAGGACAGGGTAGAACTGCCTCATAGGGTTTCTAAGGAGTGGATGGTGGATTTGAACTGCCGACCTTTTGGTTAGCAGTCAAGCTCATAACCACTGCACCACCAGGGCTCAATGCATAGTTCATGTAAAATGCAAGGCTGGTCAATGTGGACTCTCCTCCACATTGTGACCCTTGGGGTTTGTACTTCCTCCATCTTGTGACTCTGCCAAACATTTAAGGGGAAAAAAGTCTCTTATAACCTCTTCCAGGAAACAGGGGAAAACAGGGAACCTGCCCTATATCTTTTAATTATGCCATCTTAATCTTGATACTAAAGCTTGACAGAGACTATAAGAAAAGTAATAGGCCATCTGCTGTCATGAAATGACATAAAATTTCTAATCAAAACTTTAACAAATGGAATCAAGAAATGCACAGAAATGATATGGCATGACCAAATGGGATTTGTTCCAGGAATAAAAGCTTGGTTTAAAATTCAAAAGTCTATCAATATAATTCACATTATGTGACTACACCCTCATTGGAATGGTTAAATTTTTTAAAAAAAATTAAAATAACCCAAAGTCTATTCTTCAGACAAAGATTAGACTGGACTATAAGACATAAAATGATACTGGTGAGGAGAGTGCTTCTTAGCTCAAGTAGACACATGAGACTCCTTGGGCAGCTCCTGTCCACAGGTGAGATGAGATGGCAGAGGGGGACAGGAGCTGGTTGAGTGGACACAGGAGATACAGGGGTGAAAAGAGGAGTATGCTGTCACATTGTAGGGAGAGCAGCTAGAGTCACATAACAATGTGTGTGTAAGTTTTTGTATGAGAAACTGACTTGAATTGTAAACTTTCACTGAAAGCATGACAAAAAAAGGAAAAAAAAAAAATAAAATGCTGGGGAGCTATCCTACAATGCTGGTGGGAATGCAAATCTGTATAATCACTTAGGTGACCTGTGCATTAAAAGTGAACATGCACATTCTGTATATTCCACAATTCCACTTCTAGACAAATAGTTAATGGAAATGCTGCTCAGTCCGACTCCTCAACTTTGCCTTTGATGTTCAGGGCCCCTAGATTGTCATATAAGATCACTTATATTTTCAGGTCTTTGTTGTAAGAGGGACCACAGGAAGTGTCTGACTACTCTGCCATCTTGGCCACATCTCCTAGGCCTCTACTTCTAAATGGACAGTTTAATGTGTTTAAATTTATTATGATTACTGATATACCTCATTTTATTTTTAAAATATTATTTTTCTTTACCGTGTTTTTGCTTTGCTTCTTTTATCTCCTTTCCTGCTTCCTATCGGGTTTACAAAATTTCCTTTTTTTTTTTTTTTTTAAAGAAAAGACTCTTCTCCTCTACAGCTTTGTAAGTTACACATGGCTTTGGAGAGAGAACTAACTGACAAACAGGAAAAAATAATCTGCTAGTTCCCCTAAGCCAGGAACTGAGGGCAAGCATAGCCGCTTTGCTTAGGGACAGGCATAAGAGGCTCATTGACTTTGAATGCCTTTCACCCCTGCCTAGACCTGTGTGGACCTATTTCAACAGCACAGGGCCTCATTAGCACAGTACAACAGAGTATAAACCTGAAGCCTATTTTCAACTGCAATTGCTATAAGGGGAGTGGCAGATTCATGACATTTGATACTACCCTGCCCATTACACAGGGTCCTTAATTACCCACATCAGTGGCCTGGGGACTGATGGCTTCACGCACGCCTGCTAGCCACCCACAACAGGGGTCCAAGAATAAGTGGTGCTTCCCAGTCCTTACAGCCAACAGCATTGGGTACCCATACTCTAGCTGCAAAACCCACCCACCTACACACTCTAGGGAACAGGGACTTGCCTTCCACCCAGATACTTAGGGGCAGCTGTCAGCCCCCTGCCTTGCTCAGCACATGACCTCCTACTGCAGCTATATACTTGTGCCTACTTTAATCACCCCTGCCCATCTAGTACTGTGGGTGACAGCCTGCACCACGCACTCAGTGACAAATGACCTTGACACCTGAGTTGAATTCACACAAGAAAAGAAAATGTACTCCTGGGTTCACATACCTAGTAACAGCTCTAACCACCAGGTGACAGGACATGAGAGCTTCAAAGACGCCAATAATCAAAGTAGCTCACATGGCCAGCCTATAAGGGCAAATCAAAACAAAACAATAAGCCAGAACACAGTAATAAATTACTGGTGATTGGAATGCATAATAAATCACAGTGATAATTACTAGTGATTTGAATGGGAAAAGTTGGCAATACAGAAGAAGGGTCAGTAGTTGGAAAATATCGCCTTGGTGATAGAAAGGATGCTGCAGATCACATGATAGAATTTTGCAAGAACAACGACTTCCACACTGCAAATACCTTTTCTCTCCAACATAAATAGTGATGATACAAGTGGACCTCACCAGGTGGAATACACAGGAATCAAATTGACTACATCTGTGGAAAAAGATGATGAAAAAGCTCAATATCATCAGACAGAACAAGGCCAGGGCCTGACTGCTGATCAGACCATCAATTACTCCTATGAAATTTCAAGTTGAAACTGAAGAAAATAAGAACAGGTCTATGAGAGCCAAAGTACAACCTTGAGTATATCCCACCTGAATCTAGAGACCATCTCAAGAATAGGTTTGACATGTTGAACACTAATGACCAAAGACCAGAAGAGTTGTGGAATGACATCAAGGACATCATACATGAAGAAAGCAAGAGGTCATTAAAAAGACAGGAGAGAAAGAAAAAGACCTAAATGGATGTCAGAAGAGACTCTGAAACTTGCTCTCAAACGTCAAGTAGCTAAAGCAAAAGGAAAAAATTATATAGTAAAAGAGCTGAACAACAGATTTAAAATGGTGGCCCAAGAAGACAAAGTGAAGTATTATGATGACATGTGCAAAGACCTGGATATAGAAAACCAAAAGGAAAGAACATGCTCAGCATTTTTCATGCTGAAAGACCTGAAGAAAAAATTTAAGCCTCAAGTTGCAATACTGAAAGATTCTATGGGGAAAATATTAAACAATGCAGGAAGCATCAAAAGAAGATGGAAAGAATACACAAAGTATACCAAAAAGAATTGGTTGACATTCAACCATTTCAGGAGATAACATATGATCAGAAAGCAATGGTACCGAAGGAAGAAATCCAAGCTGCACTGAAGTCATTGGCAAAAAAAAAAAAAAAACAAGGCTCCAGGAACTGACAAAATGCCAATTGAGATGTTTCAACAAACAGATGCAGCTCTGGAAGTGCTCAATCATCTATGCCAAGAAATTTGGAAGAGAACTACCTAGCCAACGGACTGGAAGAGAACCATACTTATGCCTATTCCCAAGAAAGGTGATCCAAGAGAATGAGGAAATTGTAGAACAATATCATTAATATCAAATGCAATTAAAATTTTGCTGAAGATCATTCAAAAGCAGCTGCAACAGTATGTAGACAGGGAAATTCCAGAAATTTAAGCTGGATTTAGAAGAGGATGTGGAACCAGGGAGTCAGGTGGATTCTGGCTGAAAGCAGAGAATTAGAGAAAGATTTTTACCTGTGTTTTATTGATCATGCAAAGACATTCAACTGTATAGATCATAACAAATTATGGATAACTTTGCAAAGAATGGGAATTCCAGAACACTTAATTGTGCTTATGGGGAATCTGTACATGAATCAAGAGACAGTTTTTCAAACAGAACAAAGGAACACTGCATGGTTTAAAGTCAGGAAAGGTGTGTGTCAAGGTTGTATCCTTTCACCTTGTCTATTCAGTCTGTATGCTGAGCAAATAATCCGAGGACCTGGACTATATGAAAAAGAACAGGACATCAGGCTTGGAGGGAGACTCATTAACAACCTGCATTATGTAGATGACACAACCTTGCTTACTGAAAGTGAAGAGGACTTGGAGCACTTAGTAATAAAGATCAAAGACCACCGCCTTCAGTATTGATTACACCTCAACATAAAGAAAACAAAAGTCCTCACAACTGGACCAGTAAACATCATCATGATAAACAGAGAAAAGGTTGAGGTTATCAAGGATTTGATTTTACTTGGATCCACAAAAAACACCCATGGAAGCAGCAGTCAAGAAATCAAAAGATGCATTTCATTGGGAAAGTCTGCACAAAAGACTTCTTTAAAATGTTGAAAAGCAAAGATGTCACTTAGAGGACTAAGGTGCATTTGACCCAAGCCATGATATTTTCAATAGCCTCATACACATGTGACAGCTGGACAAAGAATAAGAAAGACCAAAGAATTGATGCCTTTGAATTACAGCGTTGGTGAAGAATATGGATATACCATGGGTTGTCAAAAGAATGAACATATCTGTCTTGGAAGTACAGCTAAAATGCTCCTTAGCAGAAAGAATGGCAAGACTACGTCTCACATACTTTAGATATGTTTACTGGAGGTATCAGTCCCTGGAGAAGGATATTATTAAAGTAGAGGGTCATTGAAAAAGACCAAGAACCTCAATAAGATAGATTGACTCAGTGGCTGCAACAATGAGCTCAAGCATAGCAATAATTGTGAAGATGGTGCAGAACAAGGTAGTGTTTCATTCTGTTGTGCATAGGGTTGCTATGAGTTGGAACTGACTCGGTGGCACCTAAAAACAACAGGACACAGTAAGAAAATGTAAAATAAAATAAATATAATAACCAATAGATGGCTTGGAGACAATGGTCGATATCAAACCAAATAAAGAGCCTGATGGCTTCAGCAAGCAACCAAAACAAAGAACCTAGAAACCCCCTGAAGGAAGATAACTTCTTGGAATTACTGGAGGTAGAATTCAAAAGATTAATAGACAGAGCTCTTCAAGAGAATCGGAAGGAGATCAAGCAAAACTCAGGCCAAGCCAAGGAACACACAGAAAAAGCAACAGAGGAATTTAAGAAGGTTATACAAGAGCGTAATGACAAATTTAACAGGTTGCAAGAATCCATAGAGAGACAGCAATCAGAAATCCAAAAAATAACAATAAAATTTCAGAATTAGACAATTCAATAGAAAGTCATAGGAACAGAATTGAAGCAATGGAAGTAACAATTAGTGAGGCTGAAGATAAAGTGCTTGACACCAACTTATTTGAGGAAAAATAAGATAAAAAAATTAAAAAAAAAGAAGAAACCCTGGAGGTGGGACCAAAATGGTGGAGTAGGCAGACGCTTCCTGTGGTTCCTCTTACAACAAGGACCTGAAAAAAACAAGTAAATCAATCATCTATATGACAAGCTAGGAGCCCTGAACATCAAAGGCAAAGTTAAGAAATCAGACTGAGTGGCAGGGGGAGGGAGAGATGGTTCAGAAGCAGTGAGAAGTTGCTAGGCCTATGCAGCGGAATCTGGCATCCCTCAGCCCCAATCCCCTGGTGCCACTGTGGTGGGGCTGATGGTAGTGTTTAGGACATACTTTCCACAGCAAGAGAGAGTGAGCTTCACAGGGTCTACTTAGGTCTCCGGAATCATCAAAGAACGGCACTTTTGGCAAAAGATAAATACTTGATTCTAAATTACCCACACGGATCAAAAAGAACCCCTTGAAAGAACTCTCTCCCATTTGTCTGATCTCTCTGCCTTCTGCCCCAGCCCCTAAGCTGTCTTCAGTGCCTGTTGATTTCCCTGGGCCTAAAATAGGTCTTGCTGCATGCCCTGAGCCTTTCTCCTGGCCTTGGAGAAGGAACAAATTAACAAATGGGGGAAAATAATCTGCTAGGTCTCCTAAGCTGAGAACTCAGGGCAGAAGCAGTTCCTGTCCAGGCTCAAGAAGTTCACAGACTTTGAATGCCTTTCACCCCTGCATGGATTTGTGTGGGCCCATTTCAGCAGCTTAGGCCCTTGCTGGCACTGTGCAACGGTGTATGTGCCTGAGGTATCACTTCAATTGTTTCAGCTGTGCAGTGGAGAGGAGGTTTTTTCACATATTTTTTGACACCACTTTCCGTATTAAGCAGGGTACTCACCCACCACATCAGGGGCCTGAGGACTGGTGGCTCCACACATGCCAACTAGCCACCTGCAACAGGGGTTCAAGGATAAGTGGTGCTTCCCAGTCCTTACAGCCAAAAGCATAGGGTACCCATGATCCAGCTGTTAAGCCAACCCCCCTGTGAGCTCTAGGGAACAGAGATGCGCTATCCTCACAGACACTCAGAGGAAGATTGTCAGCCTACTGCATTGCTCACAGTGTGATCCTCTGCTGCAATCAGATATCTGTGCCTACACCCAAACACACCTGCTCCTCTAAGACTGTAGGTGACAGCCTGCACCACACACTTGGTGACTGAATACCTGGACACTCGAGCTGAATACATACAAGAAAAGTTACTAAACTTCAAGGCTCATATACCTGGTAACAGCTGTAGCCATCTGGTGATGGGATGTTAGAGCTTCAAAGGGACCAATAATCAAGGTAGGTCACTTGTGCAGCCTATTTGGGCATAAAAAAAAAAAAAAAGCTAGGACACAGTAAGCAAACAAAAAATAAATAAATACAGTAACTTATTGATAAGCTGGAAACAAGAGTCAATATCAAATCACATAAAAAGGCAGATCATGATGGCTTCAGCAAGCTCCCAAAAAAGATTCAAGAAATCTTCCAGATGGAGATAACTTCCTGGAAATACCAGAAGTAGAACACAAAAGATTAATATACAGAACTCTTCAAGAGTTCAGGAAGAAGACGAGGCAAAATGCAGAAGCCAAGGAACACACAGAATAGCAGTCTAAGAAACTAAGAAATTTATTTGGGAGCATAATGAAAAATTTAACAGGCTCCAAGAATCCAAAGAGAGACAGCAAACAAAAATCCAGAAGGTTAACTAAAAAATTTCAGAATTAGACAACGCAATAGAAAAAGGAGCAGAATTGAGGCAATGGAAGTAAGAATTAGTGAGACTGATAATAAAGCACTTGGCAGCAATATATTTGAGGAAAAGTCAGATAAAATAATTTAAAAAATGAAGATATCCTAAGAATTCTGTGGGACTCTACCAAGAGAAATAACCAATGAGTGATCAGAGTACAAGAATGAAGGGGGGGAGGGATAACGGAAAATACAGAGAGACCTGTTGAAGATTTGTTGGCAGAAAACTTCCCTGATATTGTGAAAGATGAGAAGATAATGATCCAAGATGCTCATCGAACTCCACATAAGGTAGATTTTAAAAAAAGTCACCATGATGTATTATAATCAACTGGCCAAAAGTTAAGATAAAGAGAGAATTTTAAGAGTGGCTAGGGATAAACGAAAAGTCACCTACAAAGGAGAGTCAATAAGAATCAGCTCAGACTTCTCAGCAGAAATCATGCAGGCAAAAAAACAATAGAATGAAATATATAAAACCTTGAAGGAAAAAAATTGCCAGCCAAAATCATATATCCACCAAAACCATCTCTCAAATAGGCAAAACAGGGCATTTCAACATAAACAGAAGTTCTGGGAATTTGCAAAAACCAAACCAAAATTACAAGAAATACTAAAGGGAGTCTTCTGGTTAGAAAATCAATAACATCAGATAACAGCCCAAGGCTAGAACACAGGATGGAGCAAACAGACACCAACCCAGATAATGAAATCACAAAAATAAATCAGGATAAAAAAAATGCTCAAAAAAGGAAAACAGTGATGTCATTATGTAAAAGATGACACTATTAAATCAAAAAAGAGGGACTAAAAAGTGTAGTCATAAATTTTTCATACAGAGGGGAAGTCAAGGGGATATAAAGAGATAAAAGTTTGGTTTTAAACTTAGAAAAATTGGGTATAATAAGGTAACCACACAGAAGACTAACAATCCTACACATCAAAATAAAATACAAGAAAAACATAAAGATTCAGCAAAAACAAAATCAACAACAATGAAACGAGGAAAAGACAACATATTGAAAAAAACTACTCAGCACAAAAAAATAAGTGGAAAAAAGAAACTGTCAACAACACACGGAAAAAGACATCAAAATGACAGCACTAAACTCATACCTATCTGTAATTATGCTGAATGTAAATGGACTAAATCAACCAATAAAGAGGCAGAGGGTGGCAGAATGAATTTAAAAAAACACTCTCCGTCTATAAGCTGCTGACAAGAGACACACTTTAGACTTAAAGACACAAACTAAAACTCAAAGGATGGAAATATATATATATATATATATATCAAGCAAACAATCAAAAAAGAGCAGGAGTGGCAATACTAATTTCTGACAAAATAGGCTTTAAAGTAAAATCCACCACAAAGGATAAGGAAGGACACTATATAATGATTAAAGAGGCAATATACCAGGAGAATATAACCGTATTAAATATTTACACACCCAACTACAGGGCTTCAAGATACATAAAAGAAACTCTAACAGCATTGAAAAGAGAGGTAAAACCGTATTAAATATTTACACACCCAACTACAGGGCTTCAAGATACATAAAAGAAACTCTAACAGCATTGAAAAGAGAGGTAGACAGGTCCAAAATAACAGTAGGAGATTTGAACACACGACATTTGTGACGGACAGAACATCCAGAAAGAAGGTCAATAAAGACATGGAGGATCTAAATGCCACAATCAACCAACTTGATCTCATAGACATATACAGAACTCTCCACTCAACAGCAGCCAAGTATACTTTCTTTTCCAATGCACATGGAACATTCCCTAGAATAGACCATATATTAGGTCAAAAAGCAAGCCTTAAAAGAACCCAAAATATCAGAATATTACAAAGCATCTTCTCTGACCATAAAGCCATAAAAGTAGAAATCGATAACAGAAAAAGCAGGGAAAAGAAATCAAATGCATGGAAACTGAACAACACTTTGTTCAAAAACTACTGGGTTACATAAAAATTAAGGATGGAGTAGAGAAATTCATAGAATCTAATGAGAATCAAAACACTTTCTGTCAGAACTTTTGGGACACAGCTAAAGCAATGCTCAAAGATTAGTTTATAACAATAAATGCACATATCCAAAAAGAAGAAAGGGCCAAAATCAAAGAATTAGCCCTACAAATTGGACAAATACAAAGAGAGCAACAAAAGAAACCCTCAGAAACCAGAAGACAGCAAATAAAAAATACAGCAGAATTAAATGAAATAGAGAACAGAAAAACCATTGAAAGAGTTAACAAGACCAAAAGCTGGTTCTATGAAAAGATTAACAAAATTGATAAACCATTGGCCAAACCGACAAAAGAAAAACAGGAGAAGCAGATAACCCAAATAAGAGATGAGATGGGTGATATCCCAACAGGCCCAACTGAAATTAAAAGAATCATATCAGATTAGTGTAAAAAATTGTACTCTAACAAATGGATGAATTTCTAGAAACACACTACCTGCCTAAACTAACACAGAGTTGGAAAAACTAAATAAGCCTACAACAAAAGGAGAGATTGAAAAGGTAATTAAAAAACTCCCAACAATGACAAAAAAAGCCCTGGCCCTGATGGCTTCACTGGAGAATTCTACCACTACTACTAAAGGCATTTCAGAGCATAGAAAAGGATGGAATACTCCCAAACTCATTCTAAGAAGCCACCATATCCCTGATACCAAAACCAGGTAAAGACACAACAACAGAAGAAATTTACAGACTTATATTCCTCTTGAACTTTGACACAAAAATCCTCAACAAAATTCTAGCCAATAGAAGTCAGCAACATATCAAAAAAAAAAAAAAAAATTCACCATGACCAAGTGGATTCATATGCAGGGATGGTTCAACATTAGAAAAACAATCAATGCAAGCAATCACATAAATAAAAGACAAGAACCACATGATCTTATCAATTGATGCAGAAAAGGTATTTGACAAAGTCCAACATCCATTCATGATAAAAACTCTCAGCAAATTAGGAACAGAAGGAAAATTCCTCAACATAATAAAGGGCATTCATACAAAGCCAACAGCCAACACCATCCTAAATGGAAAGAGTCTAAAGCATTCCCTTTGGGAATGGGTACCAGACAAGAATGCCCGTTATCACCACTGCTATTAAACATTGTGCTGGAGGTTCTAGCCAGAACAATTAGTCTAGATAAATAAAAAAAGGGAATCCAAATTGGTAAGGAAGAAGTAAAATATCCCTATTCACAGATGATATGATCTTATGCACAGAAAACCTCAAAGAATACACAAGAAAACTATTGGAACTTACAGAAGATTTCTGTAAAGTATCAGGGTACAAAGTAAACATATAAAAATCAGTTGTATCCCTCTAATCCAACAAAGAGAACTTCAAAGAAGAAATAACCAAATCAATACCATTTACAATGCCCCCTCAAAACAAAATACTTAGGAATAAATCTAACCAGAGACGTGAAAGACCTATACAGAGAAAACTACAAGACGCTACTGCAAGAAACCAAAGAAGACCTACATAAGTGGAAAAACATACCTTGCTCATGGATAGGAAGATTAACATTGTGATAATGTCAATTCTACACAAAGCGATCTACACATACGATGCAATCCCATTCCAAATTCCAATGCCAATATTTAATGAGATGGAGAAACAAATCACCAACTTCATATGGAAAGGGAAGAGGCCCTGAATAAGTAAAGCATTACTGAAAAAGAAGAACAAAGTGGGAGGCCTCACCCTACCTGATTTTAGAATCTATTCCACTGCCAAGGTAGTCAACACAGCCTAGTAATGGTACAACAACAGATACATAGAGCAATGGAACAGAATTGAGAACTCAGGTGTAAATTCACCCACCTGCGAGCAACGGATATTAGACAAAGGCCCAAAGTCTGTTAACTGGGGAAAAGACAGTCTCTTTAACAAACTGTGCTGGCATAATGGCATATCCATCTGCAAAAAAATGAAACAAGACTCATACATTATACCATGCACAAAAACTAACACAAAATGGATTAAAGATCTAAATATAAATCTAAAATGATAAAGATCATGGAAGAAAAAATAGGAACAATGCTAGGAGCCCTAACACACGGCGGAAACAGAATACAAACCATAACTGATAATGTACAAACACCAGAAGAGAAACTAGATAACTGGGAGCTCCTATAAATCAAACACTTATGCTCATTAAAAGACTTCACCAAAACAGTGAAAAGGCAAACTACAGACTGGGGAAAAGTTTTTGGCTGTGACATATCTGAATTGTGTCCAATCTCTAAAATCCACAAGATACTGCAGAACTTAAAAAAAAAAAAATAACCCAATTAAAAAATGGGCAAAAGATATGAACAGGTATTTCACCAAAGACATTCAAGAGGCTAACAGATACATGAGGTAATGCTCACGGTCATGAGCCATTAGAGAAATACAGATCAAAACTACCATGAGATACCATCTCACCCCAACGAGGCTAGCATTAATCCAAAAAACACAAAATAATAAGTGTTGTAGAGGTTGTGGAGAGACTGGAACGTTTATACATTGCTGATGGAAGTGTAAAATGGTACAACCACTTTGGAAATCGATTTTATGCTCCCTTAAAAAGCTAAAAATAGAAGCACCACATGATCCAGCAATCCCACCCCTTGGAATATATCCTAGAGAAATAAGAGCCCTCACACAAATATATGTACACCCATGTTCATTGCTGCACTGTTCACAATAGCCAAAAGATGGAAACAATCTAGGTGCCCATCAACGGAGAAATGGATTAACAAATTATGGTATATTCACATAATGGAATATTACCCAATGATAAAGAAAAGAGATGAATCTGGAAAATATCTCATCACATGGTTGAAGGTGGAAGGCATTATGCTGAGTGAAATCAGTCAGTCAGAAAAAGATAAATATTATATGAGACCACTATTATAAGAAATCAAAGAAAGGTTTAAACATAGAAGAAAACATTCTTTGATGGTTAAGAGAGTGGAAAGGGAGGGAGAGGGGAATTCACTAACTAGATAATAGAAAAGAATTATCTTAGGTGAAGGGAAGGACAACACACAATACAGGGGAAGTCAGCATAGCTGGACTAAACCAAAAGCTAAGAAGTTTCCTGAACACAACCAAACACTTCAAGGGACAGAGTAGCAGAGGAGGGGGTCTGGGGACCATGGTTTTAGGGAACAACTAGGTCAGTTGGCATAAAAATTTATTAAGAAAATTTTCTGTATCCCACTTTGGTAGTGGCATCTGAGGTCTTAAATGCTAGCCAGTGGCCATCTAAGATGCATCAATTGGTCCCAACCCACCTGGAGCAAAAGGGAATGAAAAACACCCAAGACGCAAGGAAAATATTAGCCCAAGAGACAAAAAAGGTCACATAAACCAGAAACTCCATTAGCCAGAGACCAGTAGAACTAGATTGTGCCATGCTACCACTAATGACCACCATGACAGGGACCACAACAGAGAGTCCCTGACAGAGCAGGAGAAAAGTGGGATGCAGAACTTAAATTCACATAAAAAAACCAGACTTACTAGTCTGACTAAGACTAGAGAGACCCCAGAAAACCTGGCCCCTGGACTCTCTGTTAGCCCAGAACTAAAACCATTCCTGAGGCCCACTCTTCAGACAAAGACCATACTGGACTATAATACAATAAGTAATACTCATGAAGAGTGTGTTTCTTAGTTCAAGTAGATACACAAGACTAAACGGGCAGCTTCTGTCCGGAGGTGAAATGAGAAGGTAGAAAGGGATAGGAGCTTGTTGAATGGACATGGGAAATCCAGGGTGGAAAGGGGGAGTGTGCCATCACATTTTAGGGATAGCAAGTAGGGTCACATAGCAATGTTTGCATAAATTTTTGTATGTGGAATGAATTCGAGCTGTAAACTTTCATCTAAAGCACAATAATAATAATAATAATAAAAGTAGAGACTCAGATTGTATTGTAAAAAACTAGATGTATTTTTTTTTTTTTTTTACTATTTACAAAATACAGAAATAAATCACATGGAAACAAAGACACATAAAGCAAGGGATGGAAAGAGCTATATTGGCAGAATACTAAACAAAATATGCTTGGTTTACCATATTTGTATTGGGTAAATTTACCTTGAAGTCAAAAAGCATTACAAAAGATATAAAGGTCCAATATGTATTGGTAAAAGAAAAACTCCAAGATAGCATGCTTGTAGTAAAACTGTGAACCTAATGGAATAACCCCAGAGTATGTATTGTTAGGAAACCCTGGTAGCATAGTGGTTAAGAGCTACGGCTGCTAACCAAAAGGCCAGCAGTTCGAATACACCAGGTGCTCCTTGGAAACCATATGGGGCAGTTCTACACTGTCCTATAGGGTCGCTATGAGTCGAAATCAACTCGACGGCAACATGTTTTTTTTTTCCCCCGTCGGTTCTGACTCATAGCAAGCTTATGTACAATAGAATGAAACACTGCCCACTGCAAGTCCTGAGCCATTCTCACAATCCTTGCTATCTTTGAGCCCATTGTTGCAGGG
Source organism: Loxodonta africana (assembly GCF_030014295.1). Classification (NCBI taxonomy): domain Eukaryota; kingdom Metazoa; phylum Chordata; class Mammalia; order Proboscidea; family Elephantidae; genus Loxodonta; species Loxodonta africana. The sequence goes on from NC_087354.1 coordinate 4,198,859, forward strand.
TCTGTGTCAGTCCATTTTGTTGGGGATCTTCCTCTTTTTTACCGACCCTCTACTTAAAAAAGCATGATGTCCTTCTCCTATTATTGGTCCCTCCTGATAATATGCCCAAAATACATGAGACAAGTCTTGCCATCCTCTCTTCTAAGGATCATCCTGGCTGTACTTCTTTGAAGATAGATTTGTTCATTTTTCTGGCAGTCCATGGTATATTCAATATTCTTCACCAACACCACAATTCAAATGCACCAATTCTTTGGTCTTCTTTATTAACTGTCCACCTTTCACATGCATATAAGGGAACTGAAAATACCATGGCTTGCGTCAAGGTGACATCTTTGCTTCTTAGTACTTTAAAGAGGTCTTTTGCAGAAAATTTGCCCAATTGGATATGTCGTTTGATTTCCTGACTGCTGTCTCCATGGATGTTGATTGTGGGTCCAAATAAAATGAAATTCCTTGACAACTTCAATACTTTCTCCATTTGTTGTGATGTTGCTTACTGGTCTAGTTGTGAGAATTTTTGTTTTCTTTATGTTGAGGTGCAAACCATGATGCTGGCTGTAGCCTTTGATCTTCATCAGTAAGTGCTTCAAGTCCTCTTCACTTTCAGCAAGCAAGGTTGTGTTATCTGCATAGCACAGGTTGTTAGTGAGTCTTCCTCCAACCATGATGCTGTGTTCTTCTTCATATAGCCCAGGTCCTCGGATTATTTGATCAGCACTCAGATTGAATAAGTATGGTAAGAGGATACAAACCTGATTTTAAACCATGCAGTATTCCCTTGTTCTGTTTGAAAAACTGCCCCTTGGTCTTCGTACAGGTTCTGCATGAGCACAATTAAGTGTTCTGGAATTCCCATTCTTCACAATGTTATCCATAGTTTGTTATGATCCACACAGTCGAATGCCTTTGCATAGGCAATAAAACACAGGTAAACATCCTTCTGGTGTTCTCTGCTTTCAGCAAAGATTCATATGACGTCAGCAATGATATCCCTGGTTCCACATCCTCTTCTTAATCTGGGTTGAATATCTGACAGTTCCCTGTCAGTGTACTGCTGCAACCATTTTTGAATTATCTTCAGCATAATTTTACTTGCATGTGATATTTATGATATTGTTTGATAATTTCTGCATTCCTTTAGATCACCTTTCAGTATTAAAAAAAAAAAAAAACCAAACCCAGTGCCGTCAAGTCAATTCCGATTCATATAGCAGAGTATATACTGATGAAAAAGTTGAGAGAACCACAAGAATTTCACAAACTCATCTTCTTGGATTTTTTTATTGTTGTTAACAAACACTTTTTACTAATTCAACACTTTTCAGGCATAGTATTTATTTTCAGCTGATCAATTACATTGAACATATTGTACAATCATCACCCATAAACTTTGCCAAATTTTCAATCACCGTAAGCAAAAATTCGCAGCTTCCGGAACAATGGTTTCCTGTTTCTTCCTTCCTCCTACCTCTGGTAACCACTAATAAACTTTGGTCACTATACATTTGCCTATTCTTCTCATTTCCTATAAGTGAGATTATGCAATATTTGTCCTTTTGTGATTAACTTATTTCACTCAGCATGTTTTCAAAGTTCATCCATATTGTAGCATTTATCAGAATTTCATTTCCCTTTATATCTGAGGAATATTCCATTGTATGTATGTGTCTCATTTTTGTTTATGCATTAATCCCTGGATGGACATGTAGGTTGTTTCCACCTCTTGGCTATTGTGAATAGTGTTGCAGTGAACATTGGTGTACAAGTCTCTGTTTGAGTCTCTACTTTCAAGTCTTTTTGGTATATACTTAGGGGTGGAATTGCTGGGTCATATGGTAGTTTTCTATTTAATTTTTTTTGAACTACCACACTGTTTCCACAACAGCTGTGTCATTTTCCATTCCTACCAGCAATGGATAAGGGTTTCTATTTCCACACATCCTCAGCAACATTTGTTATTTTCCTTTTATTTTTCTTGTTGTAGCCATCCTAGTGGAAGTGAAGTAGTACCTTATTGTGGTTTTGATTTCCATCTCTTTATGGCTGAAGACATTGAGTATCTTTTCATGTGTTTGTTGGCCATTTGAATATCTCTTTGGTGAAATATCTATTCAAGTCTTTTGCTCATTTTTTGGTAGGGTTGTATTATTGTTGTTACATTTATATATGTTTTAGATATTCGAGCTTATCAGATATATGTTTCCTGAAAATTTTCTCCCAATCTGTAGATTGCTTTTTACTTTTTTGGTAAAGTCCTTTGAGGAATGAAAGTATTTAATTTTTTGATGTTTCATTTATCTGTTTTGTGTTTTGCTGCTGGTGCTTTTTTATCAATCTGAAAATTCATCATTAAAAACTAGGCCTCAAAACTACATTCCTATATTTTCTTCTAAAATTTTACGGTTTTAATTTTCACATTTAGGTCCTTGATGCATGTTGAATTTGTTTTTGTTTATGGAGTAAAGCACGCCTCCTTATTCATTGTTTTGCATTTGGAAATTCAATTACCCTAAAGCCATTTATTGAAGAGACTCTGCCTTCCCCACTGGTTGTATTTAGCACCCTTGTCAAAAATCAGAGGATGTAAAAGAGTTACACAATGAAAACTACAAATCACTATGGCAAGAAACCTGCATAAATGGAAGAACAGTCTATACTCAAGGATTGGAAGACTTAGCATTGTGGAAACATCAATATTACCCAAAAGTGATCTATAGGTATAATGCAAATCTGATCTAAATTTCAACATTGTTCTTTTCTGAAATGGAAAAATTAATCACCAAATTTACATGGAAAGGAAAGATGCTCCAAAATGCAAAAGCAACATTGAAGAAACAGAACAAAGTAGGAGGCCTCATGCTTCCTGATTTCAAAAACATACTATGCAGACACAGTAATCAAAACAGCCTGGTTCTTGTTTAATGACAGATGCATAGACTGAGGAATAAAATTGAGAATATAGAAGTAAATCCATCCATCTGTGGTCAGCTGATTTTCAACAAGGGATCAAAGTCCATGCATGGGGAAGAAACAGTCTCATTAATAAATGGTGCTGTCAAACCTGGATATCCATTTACAGAAAAATGGTATAGGATACATACCCCACACCACACACAAAAACTATCTCAAAGTGGATCAAAGACCTAAGTGTTAAAGCTAAAACAAAAAAGTTCCTGGAAGATAATACAGGGACAAAACTATGGGATCAAATTTTCTTCTGAAATAGATTATCAGTCACAATCACAAATGCACAAACAACAGAAGACAAATTAGATAACTGGAAACTCCTAAAAATCAAATGCCTATAGTCATTCAAATACTTTATCAACACAGTAAAGAGAGATCCTACAGACTGGGAAAATCTTTGGCAAAGACAAATCTGACAAAAGTCTAAATCTAAAACATATAGAAAACTTTAACGCCTCAACAACAAAAAGACAAACTATCCAATTAAAAAATTGGCAAAGGGCATGAACAAACATTTCACCAAAGAAGACATTCAGGTAGCTAACAAACACATGAAAAGATGTTTGTGATCATTAGCCATTATAGAGATGCAAATCAAAAATACAATGAGATACCATCTCACCCAGGCAAGAACGGCAATGATCAAAAAACAGAAAACAACAAATACTGGCAAGGTTGTGGAGATATTGGAACCCTGTAAAATGGTGCAATGACTAGAAAATGGTATGGCTCTTCCTCTAAAAGCTAGAAATAGAAAACTTTATGATCCAGCAATTCCACTTCTAGGTATATACCCTAGAGATCTAATAGCAGTGACAGGAATAGACATGTGCACACTTATGTTCATTGCAGAATTACTCACAATAGCAAAAAGATGGAAATAACCTAAGTGCCAAACAATGGATGCTTGTATAAACAAATTGTGGTACATACATACAATGGAATACTATGCAGCTATAAAGAATAATGATGAGTTCTCAAAACATATTATAACATAGATGAATCTGGAGCACATTATGCTGAGTGAAATAAGTCATTCATAAAAGGGCAAATATTCTACAATTGCACTTTTATAAAAAGACAAGAATAGGTGTACATACAGAAAACAACATTCTTTGGTGGTTACCGGGAATGGGAGTGGGAGGGATGGGGAATCACTTTCTAAATAGTAGACACTTGTTATTTTTGGTGATGAGAAAGGAAATAACAAATGCCGGTATAGTCTGTACCACTTAACCAAGATAAATGATAACACTAAGAAACACGCAAGAATAAGGGATGTTTTTGGTAAATCCTACAATGTACAGAATTTTGCAACAAAAGCAATATCAACCAAAAATATGTGTGTGGTTACATAGGTGGTATGTATACATATATGTGTATAGGAAAGCATATGTGTGTACACACTTAGGTGTATCTGTCGCTATGAGTCGGAATCGACTCAACAGCACTGGGTTTGGTTTTTGGTTTTTGGAAGACATAGCTATATATGTTTGTGTGGCATGTATAACATGTCTGTGTGGCATATATATATATACATATACATGCTCGTGTGGCATATATAACAAAGCACGTAGGGGGCACAGTTACAGATACTTCCTAGACATAACCAAACACCACATGAGATAGACTTAATGGGTTTGAAGGCTTAGGACCATAGTCTTGTGGGGCAACTCGTTCAGCTGGCATAGCATATTTAGTAAAGGCTCTACATACTAGTTTGGTGAGTAGAGTATGGGGTCTTAAAAGTTTGCGAGTGGCCATCTAAGATAGAACTATTGGTCTCTACTCATCTGTAGCAAAAGAGAAAGAAGGAAACCAAAGACTCAAAGAAGAAACAACTCTACAGGACTAATTGCCCACACCAACCATATCCTTATCTATCATGATACCAGAAGAACTGGATGGTAGCTGGCTAAAAATACTGATCATCTGACCAGAGATACAACAGATGGACCTCGATAGAATGGAAGAAAAATGTAGAACAAAACTAGATTCTTTTTTTTTTTTTAAAAAGACCAGTTCTTTACTGACCAGTAAAGAACAGAGAATCCTCCTGTCACCTGGAGACCAAAGGTGTAACTAGGGCATGGCATGTATGGCCAGTATTGCACTGGCCCTGGGAACCTAGCACCACTGAGCAGTTTGTTTTAACCTCCCACAGCCAGCAGCATATCTATGGAAAATGGTGCCTATGGCAAGCACTGAAATTGTACCCCTATCCAAACATCTGATGCCCCTCTTTTAGATAGCTTTACCATAATAAAAATGTACCAGCTCATAAATACAAGTCAAGCTCCTTAATCTTTTAGTTAACACATTACTGTACTTGAGGAAGGATGTCGCATCATACCAGATTAATAGGAACCATTCAGTGTTGCCAGGCACCTAAGGCAGGTGCAATACCCTAGACACACTACTGCCCGAGACACCCTTAACACCTGTAACTGAAAGCATTCCCAGAGATCATCTTCCAGTTAAATAGCTGATTAGCTCATAAATAAACAACATCACCCATGAGTACTGTACTCTTAAAAAGAAAAAAAAAAAATTAACTACATGAGACCAAAGGACCAACATTTATCTTGGAACAAAAATAAGAAGGTAGGGGAGGATGGACAGGGAGGCTCCCTTAGAAGGCGGTAAACTTAATCGATAAAAGTTGTGTGTGTTCTGACTGCTCCACCAACCTGCCATTCCCATATCTCTTTCCCTCTCCTAGGGCATCCCTATTCCCTGACACATGATGATATTGAAATTAGGTCAATTAATTGCCCTACAATGGCCTCTAAGTGTTCAAGTGAAAGGAAGAGTTGCACGTCTCTCACTTGAAATCAAAAGCTAGAAATGATTAAGCTTAGTGAGGAAGGAATCTCGAAAGCTGAGGTAAGCTGAAAGCTAGGTCATTTGCACCAAACGGTTAGGCAGGTTGTGAATGCAAAAGACAAGCTCTTGAAGCAAATTAAAAGTGCTACTCCAGGAACAAATAAATAAGAAATTGAAACTGCCTTTTTGCTGTTATGGAGAAAGTTTTAGAGGTCTGGATAGAAGATCAAGTTAGGCACAATATTCCCTTAAGCCAAAGCCTAATTCAGAGCAAGGCCCTAACATTTTTCAATTCTATGAGGGCTGAGAGAGATGAGGAAGATACAGAAGAATAGTTTGAAGCTAGAAGAGGTTGGTTCCTGAGGTTTAAGGAAAGAAGTTATCTCCATAAGCAAGCGCTGGTGTAAAAGCTGCAGCAAGTTATCCACAGGATCTAGCAAAGGTAACTGATGAAGTTAGCTACACTGAAAAATGGATTCCCAGTGTAGACGAGACAGCCTTATATTGGAAGAAGATGTCGTCTAGGATTTTCACAGCTACAGAGGAGAAGTCAATGCCTGGCTGACTCTCTCATTAGGGGCTAATGCAGCTGGTGACTTTAAGTTGAAGACAATGCTCATTTACCACTCCAAAAATCCTAGGGCCTTAAGAACTATACTAAATCTATTCTGCCTGTGCTCTGTAAATGGAAAAGCAAAGCCTGAATGACATCACATCTGTTTACAGCATGGTTTACTGAATATGTTAAATCCAATGTTGAGACCTACTGCTCAGGAAAAAAGATTCCTATCAAAATGTTGCTGCTCATTGACAATGTGCCTTGTCACCCAAGAGCTCTGAAGGAGATGTACAAGGAGATTAATGTTGTTTTCATGCCTGCTAGCACAACATCCATTCTGTAACCCATGGGTCAAGGAGTAATTTTGATTTTTGAGTCTTATTACTTGAGAAATACATTTCATAAGGTTAGAGCTGCCATGGATAGTAATTCCTCTGATGGATCTGGGTAAAGCAAATTGAAGATATTCTAGAAGAATTCACCATTCTAGATGCCATTGACAATATTCATGATTCATGGGAGGAGGTCAAATCAACATCAACAGGAGTTTGGGAGAAGTTGATTCCAGCTCTCATGGATAACTTGGAGGGGTTCAAGACTTTAGTGGAGCAAGTAACTGCAAATGTGCTGGAAATAGGAAGAGAACTAGAATTAGAAGTGGAGCCTGAAGACGTGACCGAATTGTTGCAATCTCATGATAAAACTTTAGCAGATGAGGAGTTGCTTCTTATGGATGAGGAAAGTGATTTCTTGAGATACAATCAACTGCTGGTGAAGATGCTGTGAACATTGCTGAAAGGACAAAAGAGGACTTAGAATATTGCATAAACTTAGTTGATAAAGCAGAGGCAAGATTTGAGAGGACTCATTCCAATTTTGAAAGAAGTTCTACTGTGGGTAAAATGCTATTGAATAGCATCGCATGCTACAGAGAAATCTTTTGCGAAAGGAAGAGTCAGTCGATCTGACAAACTTCATTGCTGTCTTATTTTAAGAAATTGCCACAGCCATCCCATCCTCCAGTAACCATCACGTTGATCAGTCAGCAGTCATCAACATCGAGCCAAGACCCTCCACCAGCAAAAAGATTACTTTCACTGAATGTTCAGGTGATGGTTAGAATTTTTTAGCAATAAAGTGTTTTTAATTAAGGTATGTGCATTGTTGTTTTAGACATAACATTATTGTGCACTTAATACACTACAGTATAGTGTAAACATAACTTTTGTATGCACAGGGAAACCAAAAACTTCATGTGTCTTGCCTTATTGCAATATTCGCTTTATTTGGTGGTCTGGAACCGAATCCACAATATCTTCAATGTATGCCTGTATCGGTAAAATTGAAGTGAGTTTCTTATAGACAGCATATAATTCAGTCATGATTTTTAATCCATTCTGTCAACCACTGTCTTTTAATTGGTGTATTTAAACCCTTTACATTTAATGTAACTACTGATAATTTAGGACTTAAGTCTGCCATTTTATTCTTTTGTTATCTCTTTTTCTTGTTCCTCAATGGAGCCCTGGAGGCACAGCAATTATGAGCTGTGGCTGCTAACCAAATGGCTGAATCCACCAGCCATTCCTTGGAAACCCTATGGGACAGTTCTACTCTATCATTCAAATTGTTTTTCCCCCGTAAGTAAAGGTGTTATTTCTCACTCTTTTCAAATTTTTTGTCTTTAGTTTTGAGATGTTTGACTATGATAGATCTTGGTGTGGACTGTCTTTTTGCCATTGTTGTTTACTTTTTTGTGGTTCATTCATCCTCATATAAGAGTCCTGGTGGCACAATGGTTAAGCACTCAGTTGCTAACCAAAAAGTTGGTGGTTCAAGCCTACTAGCCACTCCACAGGAGAAAAGGCCTGGTAATCTGCTCCTGTAAAGACGACAGCCTAGGAAACACTGTGGGGGCAGTTCTACTCTGTCCTATAGAGTCACTATGAGTCATAATCAATTCGATGGCACATCACTACGACAACATAATTTTGTATGTCAGGTTTTGTCAAATTTGGGATGTTTCAGCCATTATTTCTTGGGTCACTTTTTGAGCTCCTCCCTTTCCCTCAGCCTTTGTTGATATTTGAGAGAAGAAGTGCCTCCCTGTCCCTAATGAACAAGTATAAGTCTTAGCTCTCCTGTAGGCCTCCACTGATAGCACCCTGGCTGGAATGCATAGTGGTGACTCATTTCTCCCACCCATGTGACCTTTGCTAACACTACTGTGTATTGGGGGTGTGGTCTCATTATCACTAGTCAGTGGTGAAAGTCCTAAATCTCCACCAGGCCTTCTCTGACACCACCTCAACTGATAGAAGGAGGGGTAGTTCATAGCATTGTGTGTGTCTGGAAGTCTAGGCTCTTTATGTGGTCTCCTGTCACACATCAGGGGGGTGGGGATCATTATTACTCATTGGGGATGAAAGTCCCAGCTCCTCACTCAGCCTTTTCTGTCACCATCAGAGGCAGGGTGAGTACCTTGTTACAGCCTGGCAAGAGGGATGGTCAAGCTCCCCACACAGCCTTTGCTGAAGTTAGTGGAGGTGGGGCACTGTTTTTTCTGTGGTGTTTGACTGGAGTAGAGAAATTATTGTCTAAATGTTTTCTGTCTTACCGCATTGTCTCTTCCCTGCTCCTTTGGCTACAGAGAGTAGGCTTTTCTTCCCTTTTTTTTTTTTTTTTTTTTTTGGTCTGCTCCTATTGGAATACTCAGCCTACCAGCTTTTTTAGCTCCATGTCTAGAATATATGAGGCAAAAGAAAAAACGCAGGGAACTCACTGACATGTTGTTTCTTGAACATTCAAGTTCCTAGCTAGTCTGTCTTCTTCTCTCCACCTTTCAGTCTTCTTGTTTTGTACATAATTTCTATGGTTTTTAGTTACAGTTAGTGGGAAGAACAGAGATATACTCTGTCTTCTCAGAAGCGAAAGTACCTGGTATAATTTTTTTAAGTACAAAAGTTTAAAAATAATAACATGGCATTCCTACTACGGGCCAGAATTTATTCTGAATGCTTTGCATATAATATTTTACCATCACGATAACCTTTTGAGGCAGGTGTTTTTTTATTAGCCCAGTTTTACAGAGGAGGAATCCAAAACCCAGGGAGGCTGAGTAACTGTGCAGTAAAGGATTAACTTAGCAGGCTTGTTTTACACAAACCTTGAACATTCCAAATAAATGACTCATCCTTAAATAGTTTCTGGGAGACAATCTCTGAACCCTGAGAATAGCCTACCTGATAAGAGTGCTTTTGAATACCTGAGATCCAGGGCCATATTGGGGCACTAGAGACTGAGTAGCTAGGGTCAGTCATGCAAGTATGGCACACCTACATGACTGCTGCCAATAAAAACCCTGGACACCAAGGCTCTGGTGAGCTTCCCTGGTTGGCAACACTTCACATGTGCTGTCACACATCATTGGTCAGAAAATTAAGCACTGTCTGTGTAAATTCACTGGGAGAAGACAACTAGAAACTTGTGCCTGGTTTCTCATGGGTGTTGCCCTATATGCTTTTTCCCTTTCCTGATTATAATCTGTATCCATTTTTAAAATAATAAACATTAACCATGTGTATAACTGCTTTTTTGAATCTTTCTAGCGAATCCCTGATCCTGAGGGTAGTTTTGGGGACCTCCAACACACTAACACAAGGTCTCATAGCAAGAAAAGAATATGTTCTCTAGATCCCATGCTACCATCCGCTCCCAGGCCCTCACTTCTCTGGTTACATAGACTCAGGTTTCCATCACTGGATTATTAAGTTTGCCATTGCTTCTCTAAGGTGTACACATGTGATGTATGTGATGTCAGGACAAAATCACTGCCTTTGTATAAGCAAATCTTTTTTTCTTTTTTTACAAAGGTTTCTCAGACTCTCATTGTTTTTGCTAGTAGATATCTCATTTCACTTGAAAGAGGAACAATCTGGAAGAAACACAAACCCAAACAAAACCATCGTTTATGAACTTTAGGGAGGAAGATGGACTACGAACACTATCACGGTGAGTAGGCTTTGAAGCACCAGGTCAAACCCCAGGCTTGAAGCCTGTGACAGAGAGGAGAGTTGTGTTTCAGTATAAAACAAATTGTCCATGTCACAGATTTCAAAATTATAGTAGAAATGACCCAGAAGACAGTTCATTAATACAGTAATCTGGATTCTAAATACATAATCAAATGTCAAATCTTACATTTGGGAGAGCTCTTAAAGTCCCAAAACATAATGATTATTAAAAAAAAAAATTTACTACCGGTATAAGTTAAGCCTAATCAACTTTATAAAGTGGAAATTCTGCCCTTGTTGTTAGTTGCCTTCAAGTCAATTCCAACTCATGGTGACCCCATGTGTGACAGAATAGAACTAGTCCATAGGGTCTCCACGGCTGTGCTTCTGAAGTGCTTCTGGGTGGGATTAAACCACCAATCTTTCAGCTAGTAGTAGAGTGCTTAACCGTTTGCACTACTCAGGGATTCTGAAGTCGTTATACAACTTACCTTTTGGTCCTTGGAAACATTTCTTTGCCACCAGCCTCTATTTGGGAACAACTGTTACCCCACCCCACCCCCATATCCCAAGAATACATGACGTTTGCATGCACACAGTCTGCTTCTTTCCTGTGCTTCCCAAATCTGAGTTCAGATGGAAGAATGCACTGAGCTGAGCCTTAAGACTGCGTGCGACTCTAGTTTTTCCCCTAGGCCTCTCTGGGGACGTGTTCCTCCTAGACACCAAGTCCAGAAGGACTGTCGAGATGTTAAAATTAATTAATATAATTTTATAATTAACTTTCATAATTAATTATCCTGTAAGCAGCATTTTGACACAAAGTTCTGTTATTTTATTGAGGATCCAGGGCCTTTGAGGTAATTGGAAATTGCATTTTATTAAAAGGAAAGTGAGGGAGTGGACATTTTATGTCTGAAAGTTATTATTTTGTGATCTTTTTTTGGTAACTTACAAAGCCCTTGGTCAATTGTATACAAACCAGCATTCTATTTATTACTTCTGGATTTTGATCCTGAGTCTATTGAATATACCATGGACTGCCAAAAGGATGAATACATCTGTCTTGGAGGAAGTACAACCAGAATGCTCCTTAGAAGTGAGACTGCATTTTACATACTTTGGACATGTTGTCAGGAAGGGTCAGTCCCTGGAAAAGGACATCATGTTTGGTGAAGTAGAGGGTCATCAAAAAAGAGGAAGACCTCAAGAAGATAGATTGACACATTGGCTGCAACAATGGACTCAAGCATAAAAATGATTGCGAGCATGGCGCAGGACCGTACAGTGTTTTGTTCTGTGGTACACAGGGTCTCTACGAGTCAGAATCAATTCTACAGTATTACATTACCTTTAGGATTGACGGTATAGTTTTGAGGCATATCAGATATAACAAGGAAAAGTCTTTATGCATTTCTGTCCAGCTAACCTCAGTTTCCTTTTTTTTAACTGAATAACGTGTTGTTAAAATTTAAATAGTTCCTTTATATATCAAGAACTGTGAAGTGTCTGAGATTCAGTCCTACTTGCAAGCTACCCTGTTAGCCTTTCATAGTTTCATGGATGCTAGTAGAATACACAAGATTCTTGGGTCAGTGATGAAGGACGGCTTACTGATCCTGGCAATAGCAGTAGGCAGAATATTAGCATTTTTGTATAAGTTCCATGGCCCACAATCCCAAAGGGTGACACAAAGGGTAAGCCAGATGACACCTGAATATGCAATGGATTGCTTTACAGGAGAGGAACCCTGAGCTTGAAAACCCAAATTATTTATAATGGGCAGTAAGCATGCCTGCTCTTTGTTCCAAAAGGAGGCACTATCTCTGTCATCCAAGGTTTCCTACTATACAAACATCTTTGAAAAGATAGTTGGGAACAAAGGTAGTCAGTGCCTTGCTCACCAGATGTGAAGAAATGTGAAAGGCCCATTGGGAATTGTTTCCCAAGGAAATCTACCCCTCATTTCTATATCATCATGACTTTTGAGGAATTTTCTGATGAACACCTCACTCCATCAGCCTCTCTGATTAATCTAATTCTCAGGATCTGGGACCAAATCTGCTCCATTTGTCACATACAGCATTTAATTAAAGTTACTACCAACAGCACTGCAAGCAGCAGGATGAAGTCAACCTATGGCATTGAGCTCAGCCTTGACCCCCAAGATCCCAGATTCAACAGTTGAACAAATCCTGTAAACTCCCAGGTGACCAATGTCTCTGTATTGATTTTTCCACTTGGCAAAGGCTGTAATCCAGGTACTGCAGGATGTATTAGCAACTTCACAGGCTCAACCTTGGCTCACAAGGAGAAAGTCTAGGGTGCAATCCTATCATCCGTAACAGTTATGGTCTTTAGTTGAGGCTGACCCAAATGCCCTCCAGTGCCAGGGAAGTATCACTGATCATTACAGCTAAAGTCATGGAGAACTGTCTTCCAACATTTTATATAAGCCCAATGTTTTGGCAAGGATTCTCAAATCTTGTATGACATTACTTTGTCTTAAGTGTCTCTAGAGAAACAGATCCAATGTTTTAAATATATGTGGAGAGAGGGAGACAGAGATTTATTTTAAGATATTGGCTCATGTGATTGTAGGGGGCTGGCATGTCCAAAATCTGTAGATCAGGTTACCGGTGGAGATCCCTGCAGTCTTGTGTCCCAAAATCTGTACCTCAGGCAATGAGGAGAGTGAAGAGTAAGAAAGTTCTGGCAGAATGTCTACTTATAGCCTGGAGGCAGAATCCTCCTTTAGGAAACCTCCAGTTTTTCTCTTAAGGCCTTAAGCTGATTGTATTATGCAAAGGACAATTTGTTTAAGGCAACTGATTTAATCACATGCAACCACACTAGACTAGTGTTTGACCAAACAATTGGGCACTGTAGCACAGTCAAGTTGAAACATAAAATTAACCGTCATGGAGATGAAGATACCAACCTCTTCTAACTGAAGTTTCCATGGACTTTTCCAAGAGATATGGCAATATCTACTGTCTATAGTTGATGGCTGGCATGTGGCAGACAGCATCGTGCACAGCCACTTTTTGTTTCAGTGGGGAATTTTTAATTTTAATTCACAATTAGAATTATAAAATAATGTTGCAAATCAACTCCATATAGAACCACCAATGAAGATAACTCAAGGAAAACAACTCTTACCTTTTCTATAGTTTTCACCTGAACAAATAAAGACTTTCCCTAAGATGTCACAACTTATTCCTTCCCTTCTAGCAGGTAAGTTTCTCGATTTCAGAAATGTTAAAACATAAAAATAAAACCAAGCATCCTACAATGGGAGGAAATGTGGAATGTGAGGTTTTCAGAAGCCCTGGGTTGAAGAAAACAATAAGACCTTAACACTTCAAGGGTAAATGAGAATTAGATTAATCTCAACTAAATATATTTTCACACCATTTCCTTTTTTCTGCACAACTCTCTACATAAATACCAATTTATCCAAAATAACACATGATGGCATTTCAAATAACTGCATTTTTTTTTTTTTTTTAACTTTTGGAGAGATTCAAAAGTCATTTAAAATCTAAGGCAGTTGAAATTTTTGCTGGATCTATGTGTGAGTCTTCAGTATTATTCATGGCATTCTCAATTTCCTCTCAAATGATTTTGCCAGAGGACTATATCTGTTAATAATGAGAGGATTCTGTTCTCCACTACCATAAAAATACTAAATGAAGAATAACAATATCTCTCATACATCCATAATCCCTGGATAAATGCAAATGGTATTCTTTCTAAAGTAAAACAGACAAAATTCAGAAAGACTAAAGATATGTTTATATTACTACTCAAATATTATACTTGCATAATGCAATATGCTTTCTGTGTACCAATTATAGGTAAAAGTTAAAAGGAGGACTGCATATTATCAAAATTTTTCAACATATAATTTTTTTCTATTCTGTGCAGATTTATGTAATATAAAACCGAGCACCAAACATCTTTTCCTATCCCAAAATAATTAAATTTTATTTTTACAACAATGTGATTTAATTAAAGTTGGCACTTTTTTAAGCCAATACTCTATTTTCATCAGAAACAACTACAATTAATCTTTCCATATTGGATTCCATCAAACTCAAAGTGGTCCCAAGAAACATGTAATATTTTTGGGTAAAAAAAAAAACATATGTAGAGAAGAAAATTTATAAAACTTTGTATATGATTACTAAAAATTAATTCCTTGATTCCTAAGTTTTTTTCTCTTTGAGACATCAATAAAATGTCTTATGAATTGTCTTTCAATTGGAATTACAAAATCTATAGTGTGATAGACTGAAAATAGCCCCCCCAAAAGATATCCATCTCCTAGTCCCTGGAACATCTGAATGTTAACTTATATTGGAGAAAGAAAAAAAAAAAAAAGATGTTTGCCAATTTGATTAAGGATTTTGAGATGGGAGATTATCCTGGATTATCTGGGTGGGACCTAAATGCCATCACAAGGGTCCTTATAAAAGGGAGGCAGAGAGATATTTTATGACACACAGAGTAGAAAGCAATGTGAAAAAGAATAGACAGGCAAAGAGAGATTTGAAGATGATGGTCTTGGTGATTGGAGTGACATGGCTACAAACCCAAGGATGTTGGCGGCCACCAAAAAGTGGAAGAAGAGGCAAGGAAAGGATTGCCTCTTAGACCCTCCAGAGGGAGCACGTTTGTGCCAACACCTTGATTCTGGCCCAGTGATTCTTCTTTTGTACTTTTGGCTTCCAGAACTGTGGAAGAATAAATTTCAGTTGTTTGTGATAATTTGTTACAGTATCCCTAGGAAATAATACATATACATACTGAGAATTTAAAGAAAAGCATAACTTCACAAGCAGATTCTGCTTAGAAATTAAGGATATACTTAATAAATCTCTTGCTGTACACTGTGGTCCTGCTCTTCAATGACCATCTGAAGAAGGATCCATTCAAGAACCAGAGGTTTCAAGATTGCTGGAAGGCTGCAAACATGGTCTTAAGGACTGGAGACAGATGTTTGGGGAGAAAGGGAACTGCCAGGTTTGAAGGAGCTTTATTGACCACCCTCAGTCAGGCACTGACTCATGAGCACCTTCTCATATGGCTCCAATGCCACTCAAGACAATAGGCCTGATGACTACAGTAAACAACAAAGTCCCTACCCTGTGGATCTTATATTCTGGGGAGGGGGTCAGATAATAAATTAATAAATAAATAAGGAATTATCAGTAAGTTGGGTAGTGATAGGTGCTATGAAGAGGGAAGAGAATCAGACAGCTCTGGGGTGGGACTGGGTGCAGTAGGTTGACATTCACGCAACAGTTAGGACAGGGATGTATGGCAAGGTAACCTCAACCAATGACTTACTCATTGCGTATCCAGGAGGGAGAACATTTCAGAAAGAGATGGCCGTAAGTGCAAAGGGCATGAGGCTGGCACATTCTTGGCAAGTTAGAAAAATCAAGAGAAGTCTGAGGAGTCCCTGGATGGTGCAAGTGGTTAAAGTGCTTGGCTGCCAACCACATGGTTTGGAGTACACCTAGAGGTGCCTCAGAAGAAAGGTCTGATAATCTGTTTCTAAAAAATCAACCATTGAAAACACTATGGACCACCTTTCTGTGATACAAATGGAGGAATTAATGAGTCAGAGTCCCTGAACTGTTAGTGGTTAGGTTGGTTAAATGAATCAGTGTATCTGGGGCCAAGCACATAGCGCCTTCAGTTCATGGCAGGGACGGGGACATAGGGGTGTCCTATGAGGGAGGGTTAGAAGCAGAGGTGGCCAGGCAGTCCTGACAGAAGCTTTAGAAAGACAGGAGGGTAAAAGAGGTTCCGTGCACATGTGTGATTCCTGAGAAGCCAGACAGGTTATTGTGGCAGCAGAGGCATCTCTTCCCCTTGATCAGCTGCCAGAATTTCCTCCTGCAGAGATGGTCACTCTCCCTTCTGCAGAGCGGGTTTTCTTTAATCACGATTTGGAGGAAAGGAGAGAATTCTCTCTCTACCACAGCTTGTGTCGCCAGATAAACCAGTCAATGTCAGAAGATTGCAAACAAATCTAGGGCTTTAAAACACATAGTACTCCAAAGTCTTGCAGACTTCACACTTTAAAATGCAATTAGCTTCTCTAGTCAGGCTTCTACAAGGTAAATATGTGCTCCCAGGAGGTAGGAGCAAGTCAGTAAATGCTGTCCATCCGTCTTTTTAGGGATCCTCAGATTTCAAAACTGACCAGGAAAATTCCTGAATTTCTTTGTGACTGTAGGTTCCTGGAAGGCATTTTAGACTTTCCAAAGTAGGCTTCCTTTTTAACAGGGTATTAAATAATTTTACAATCTCTGGTGCAGCATTTCTCAAACTTTAACTTGCATAATAAACATCTGGTGATCTTGTCAAAAGGCAGATTCCGACTCAGGTCTGAGGTGGGGACTGGGACTCTGCATTCGCAACATGTCCCTCAGGCTGCTGGCGCTGCTGGTCCCCATTCCAAGCGGCAAGTCTCCACTGGCGGATCAGCATCCAGGGACACATCGATCTCTTTCTAAAAGTGTGAAGATAAAAACCTCTAGTCAAAATTAAAGCATGACTATTATTTTGTAAACGGTGTGGTCCATGACTTAAACCATGTCTTTTTTTGTTTCATTCTCTTATCTTCTGTGGAGATGTTTGATGTTTCAATTCAGGGTTTTTTGTTTTTTTTTTTTCTTTCAATTATTCATCCGTATCTTTGCAATGGCCGCTCAGTCTTGATTCTCACTACCCTCCATGTGCTAAACTTTTATTTACCTATTTTTTTATGGAAACTTTTCATTCGGTGTTAGTCAAAATAAAAATAAGGGGATTCTAGAAAGATGGCAGCATAAACAGATTATTGTCCCCCACCTTCCTAAAGTCAACTAGTCAATGTGGGCTGCCAGAATAAGCCCCCTTCCCCAACCACCATGCTCACTGCACGGTGATCCTAAGCTTCTGCTCTAAAATCAGCAAGGGGTCTGTTTATAGTATGCCAGCTCCTCCCCCTCCCAGTAAATGTCAGGTGCCAAACTACCGTGAGTTACTACAGAAGGCTCCTTGCAATAGAGCTTGCTCCCACAACCAGCACTCTGCCTGCCTGAACACCCATAGCTCAGGTCCCCAAAATCAACAGGACAGATCTTCCTGGGGGTCAATTCACCTCTGTTTGCCCCCCTTCAGTCAGTACTGTGAACTGTTGACTAAGGCTGCTGTGAGCTAGGAAGTGGGCACCTTGAGTGTAGCCTATACCCACTGCCAACATACTACCAGTAAGATTCTGAAAGCAACAAGGCTGATCTCCCCGGGGGTTCGTTTGGGTCTGTCTGCTCCCCCTCTTCTGGTCAGCACTAAGAACTGCTGACTGAGACTGCTGTGAGCTAAGAAGTGGGCACCTTGAGTGGTGCCCACACCCACAGCCAACATGCTACTGGTGGGGCTCTGAAAGTAACAAGGCAGATCTTTCTGGGGGTTTGTTCACAACATGCCAGCCCCTTTCTCACCTGACAACTGTCTGGATTTATATGAACTCCTACAGAACATTCCCTGCAGTAGAGCCAGGAGCTGGGTCACTTAAATGAAAATTGTTCCCCCAAACGACCCAGAGCCGCTGAGGCTCTGAAATCAACAAACAGATCTCTCAGTGGTTGGCCTAGGAAGTGCCAGTCCCTCCTCCTTTTGTTATGTAGGAATGTTGGCTTGTGCTTCCTTGGAATGCCAGCTCAGATATAAGGGGCTTCCACAGAGCAAGGAAGGAAGTTCTTGGGCAAAGACTGAGGGCAACACCCAGCTCTGCAGAAGGATCATTGAGTATGGACTTTCTTACTGAAAATGTGGTTGCAGAAACAGAACAGAAAAGGAAGTGAAAACCAGAGAGAGAGGGCTGTGACCCTCGATGGACAGATTGTTCTCTGCACATTTTCTGGTGTGTTTAGGAGAAACTGAAAGTTGAATACCAAAATCTGAAACTTTCGAATCCTAATTAAATCAGGCAGGAAGATGGAATAACCACAGAGAGGGAGAGGAAACACTAAGCAAACTTTAAAGGCTCTGTCTGCCTGAGTTTCTTGCAGAAAGTAATTCAGACAAAAACACCAACTACTGAGGAGAACAGAGAAAGTTAACACCTTTGAAAATTCTAATGCCCCAACAAAAAATTGCAAGACACACAATGATAAAAGAAACCATAGCCTATCCAAACAAACAAGACATAGGAGAATAAAATTGCACCTATGGAATCCTGAATAATGAACAGAATGGAAGAATACAACACAATCAAAAGTGAAGAACCAAAAGAAAACATAGAAAAAGATCTAAAATAAACAAGAAAGACAATGTATGAGAGTTTTAAAAAAAAGAGATAACCCCCCAAAAAACCAAACTCATTGCTGTCAGGTTGATTCTGACTCATGGTGGCCCTATGGGACAGGCTAGAACTGACCCATACTGTTTCCAAGAAACAGCTGATGGGTTTGACTTTTGGTTAGCAGCCTGAGCTCTTAACCACTGTGCCACCAGGGCTCCAAAAAAAAAAAAAAAAAGAAAGAAAAGAGAGAGACAGAGACTCTAAAAAGTAGCCAAACAGAAATATTGCAAATGAAACAGACGATAACTGACAGGAGAAACACAATGGAAAGATTTAACAACATATTTAGTCAGGCAGAAGAAAGAATCAGCAAAGTAGAAGATTAATAGTCAAAATTATGGAGGCTGAAGAACAAGAACAGACCCTCAAGACGGGTAAGCATAGTTTAATAAAATCATAGGACATCAAGAGACTTAATATATGCATCATGGATATTTCAGAAGAAGATGAGAGATAGAAAGAGTGTTTGAAGAAATAATGACTGAAAATTTCCTGAATCTGATGAAGGACATAAATCTACAAATACAAGAAGCTCAGAGAAGTCCAAGCATGATAAATCTGAAGAGATCTACACCAAGGCACTTTGTAATAAGGGTCTCAAAAAGTAAAGATAAAGAATCTTGAAAACAGTAGGAAAGAACAGAACAGTCATATATAAAGAATCCCCAGAAAGATTAAGTGCACATTTCTCTTCAGGAAAAATTAGATGCCAGAAGGCAATGGAATGATATACTTAAACTGCTGAAAGGTGAAAAAAAAAAAAAAAAAAAGCAGAAAACACAAAAAACTGTCAACCAAGAATACTACACCCAGAGAAACTGTCCTTCAAGAATGAGGGTGAAGTTAAACATTCCCAAACAAAAGCTAAGAGAGTTCATATCACCAGGCCAGTCCTATGAAGAATACCAACAGGAGTCCTACATACAGAAGTGAAAAGACACTAGAAACTAATTTAAAGGCATACATAAAAAGAAAGACTTCCAATAAACGTAATTACATGAACAAGTATAAGAACTGTTTATAAGGTGTTCATGGTTGGTAATTCTGTTATGTCCTTCATGTTTTTAATGACAAATATATGAAAAACAAGGATAAAATTATGTTACATGGGACATAGATATAAAGCTGCAACTGATGATAACAACAACAAAATGGGGGGGTAGATTGCATAGGTGTAGAATTTCTTGTATGTCACTGAAGTTAAGTTAGCATCAACTTAACCAAGGATGTTATAAATGCAAGATGTCAAATGTAATATTCATGGTAGCCACTAAGAAAATATCTAAAAAAACAAACTAATAAGAAAGGAGAAGAGAAGAGAAATGGTTTACTTCAATAAGCCCACAAAATACAAACCAGGGAGTTTTAAAGGAAAAAGACAAAGAAGACTTAAGACACACAAAAAACAAATTTAAAAAATGGCAGAAGTCCTTTCTTTTTGGTAGCTACGGTGAACATAAATGGACTAAATGCTCCAATGAAAAGGCAGAAAGAGGCAGAACGGATTGAAAAAAAAATGCTCCAATTATATGCCGCTTACAAGAGACAAAGCTTAGACCTAATGACAGAAACAGATTGAAAGTATGAAAAATATCCCATACAAACTATAACTAAAAGTAAGAGAAGATAGCAATCTTAATATGAAACAAAGTAGATGTTAAGACAAAATCTGTTAGAAGAGATAAAGATGGACACTATATAGTAATAAAAATATCAATTTATCAAGGAGATTTAAAAATCATAAATAAATGAACCCAACATCGAAGCACCTAAGTATATAGAACAAACACTGATAAACTTCAAGGGAGAAATAGACATCACTACAAAAATAGTTGGAGACTTCAATACACCACTTTCAATATTGGACAGAACATCTAGAAAGAATAACAAAGAAACAGAGGACATAAATAACACTGTGAACCAACTAGCCCTAACAGACGTACATAGAACATTTGATCCAACAATAGCATAATATATATTCTACTCCAGTGCACATGGATCATTCTGTAGGACAGATGATACACTCAGTCAGTAAAGCAAGTCTCAAAAAATTTTAAAAGATTGACATCATACAAAGCATTTTCTCTAACCACAAGGGAGTAAATCTAGAAATCAATAACAGAAAAAAAAAAACCTGGAAAATACATGAACATATGGAAATTAAACAACAGCTAATAAGCTACCAATGGATCAAGCAAAAAATCAAAAGAGAAATAAAAAATTACTTACAGTCAAATGAAAATGAAAGCAGAACAGAAAAAACTTGTGTGATGAAGTGAAAATAGCACTCAAAGGGAAATTTATAGAAATAAACGCCAATATGAAGAAAGAAGAAAGAGCTCAAATCAAATGTCTAAGCCTACAGCTTGAGGAACTAGAAAGAAATGAGTAAATTAAACCTAAACATACCAGAAGAAAGGAAATAACAAAGATCAAAGCAGAAAAAAATGAAATTGAAAATGGAAAAGCAAGAGAATCAACAAAATCAGAAGCTGATTCTTTGAAAAGGGCAATAGAATTGATAAATCTTTAAATAGACTGACAAAGGACAAAGGAGAAAAAATGCAATTTATCAAAATAAGAAATGAAATTGGACACATTACAATGGAACTGACAGAAAAAGAAAAGAATTTATTACAGAATGACTGTATACTAACCAACTGGATAGCCTAGATGAAATGAACAAATTCTTAGACAGACACAACCTACCTAAATTGACTCAAGAGAAAACAGAAAATCTCAAAAGGGAGGACGGACCCAAATCATGGCTTAGACACACACACCTTCCCATCCCCCTGCACAAAGAACTGAGAAACCAAGTGAAACAGGTACAGATGACAAGCTGGGCACCCAGAATAGCAAACAGGAAGATGAAAAATTAGATTGAACACCTAAGGGAAGGAGAAACTGAATGAAAACCACAAACAAGGAGACACTCAAATTATAGGCCTCTTTTTTTTTTTTTTTTACCAGCTGGCCCGGCACAGTGTGGCCATCTTTAGACAAAGAGAGCAGTGTTCCCAGGTGAGGAGTACAGGAAGGCAACTTCACTGAATATCCAATAAAAGATTGAGATACTGTGTAGACAAACCTAGAGTGAAGCAAGGTGAAGAGAATATGAGCTGAATCTCAGGAAGCAAAGTGCAGAAAGGTGGGCAAGAGCCCTAGGGATTGAGGTGACCATAAAGCTGGGAGGGGGCCAGAAAATAGAGAAAGAACTACTCACTAGTGGTGGCCCCTGATCATTTGGGCAGGTACTGCTGATGGAGTGGAGGATCCTTGAAGTGGCAGCTAGAGATTCCCCAACTGATTGGACTCTGGACACCCCCCCCCCACTTCCTTACATTTGTTCCGGGTTGGGTTCTGAATTCTGGCTGCACTTTGTGGGAAGTGCCCGTGTACCTACTCAAGAGACTGGGGAAACACTCCCCCCACCTCCTCCCACCCTCCAGGTGGCCAGTGGTGAGTCCCTCTGGCTATCTGCAATGCTCATGCTCCTGTGCCTCAGACCTGCAACCTGAGGCTTGCGCCCAACCCCCTATCCCAGCACAGCCATTCCCACCAGTAACTGCAGCCTGTGTTCCTGTGCAGGTGGACCGGAAGCTGGAGTCTCACGACTGCCCCCACCCAATTCTGTGCAGCCATCCCTGTTGGTGATCTGTGGTGTGATGTCAAACACTGTCAGATCTACAACTGGAGGCTCATGCTCACTCACTTCAACCACCCCCACAACACCCTGCCCATCCAACAATTAGTGGTGCAAGTTCCCTTGCCACCCACCCAGTGACCAGTGACCCTTGTGCCTTAACCTGAATCACCCAGCAACTGGTGGTGCACATACACAGCACCCAACCCAGTGACCAGTGAGAATGCTCCCTGTACCCATGTTCAGATGACCAGCCTGATAAACACATCATCTCACTAACAACACCAGTCACATCCTGACAGGCAACAGCTACACCTCACCAGCAATGCCAGACACATCCTGACAGAAGCCAGTCAAAAAATGAGCAGGAGATCCTAGTGCCATCATCTAACACACATCAGGCTGCAACAGCATATCCCACACTTAAACAGTTCATGCAGGCCATCTGTACTTGGCCTGAAACCCCTTGATACCTAACCACCACTAGGACAGCACATTGTGCATGTACAGCTGGCCTACTACATCCATTTGGGTAGCATTCCCTTACAGCAGATATGGAGACATCTTGCTCTGACCTCTAGAGAGCATACTAACTTCTAGCAACCCAGAAAGGCCCCACAGTCCCACAAGGGCTGTGAGAGGACTCTAACCACCCAACACTTGTCACCCAATATCAGGGAAGAGTCTGCTCTCTCGCCTCCACTCAATTTGGTAAAGGAAGACACATAAGGCTAACCACAGAGAGCTCACATGTGGATGTGATCCACCATACCCACTAGTGAGAGGAAATCACGATTAGCCAACAGATACCACTAAACTCACATACAGACCAGAACCACAAAACAACAATTAAAATAACATGAAGGAAGAAAGACATTCTAAAGAGAAAGAGAAGAAACAAAACTCCAGATATATTAAAACAAAGCAAAAAATCAGCACAAAGCAAACATACATAATCAAAAAAGAAATATATAAATAAATAATCACCTTAATACCTCAGAGACGGCAAATAATAAATCATATGATGAAACAGAAAGTCTTAAAAAAGTGACAAAAATAAAGGGACAGAAAACTTTCCTGGTAAAGAAATGGTAATAGAACTACCTGACAAGGAATTCAAAAGACTTATATAAGAATTTCTCAAGGAAAACACAGACACGATGCTAGAAGAATTCAGGAAAACAATACAAGAATAAAATGATAAAATAAACAGAAAATTAGAAACCATACAAAAACAACAACTAGAAATCCAGAAGATTAACAATAAAATACTAGAAATAACTCAGTGGAAGGGCATAGAAGTAGAACTGAATCAATGGAAGACAGAATCAGAGAAATAGAGGACACATTCCTTGATACTACTTTGAGGAACACTCAAGAAAAAAATTTTTTGAAGAAAATCTAAGAATGATATGGGACACTCTCAAGAGGAACAATTTCTAGTTATTAGAATTCTAGAACAGAAAGGGGGGGGGAAGCACAAGGAGAATTGTTGAAGATTTATTGGCAGAAAACTTCCCTAATATCATGAAGAAGGAGTTTTCCACCCAAGAAGGTCAACAAACTCCATACTGGATAGATGCCAAAAAACAGTCACCAAGACATATCCTAATCAAACTTTCTAAAACCCAAAACAAAAAAGAATGGCTCGTGAAAAACAAACTATCATCTACACAGGGATACCAATAAGACTAAGCTCTGATTTCTTGTAGAAACCATGCAGGCAAGAAGGCAATGGGATGACATATACAAAACCCTGAAAGAAAAGAATTTACAACCTGGAGTCATATCATATACCCAGTAAACTGTCTTTCAAATATGGTGGAGAAACTAGGACATTCCCAGATAAGTGGAAATTAAGAGAATGTGTAAAAGCCAGACCAATCTTAGAGAAGTATTAAAGGGAATCCTTTGGACAGAGAACTAATGACAGCAGACAACAACGTGAGACGAGGGCACACTGCAAAATCACCCAGATAAAGAATTCTCAAAAGTAAAATAAAGCTGTAAAACTGAAAACAGGAAACCAGAGATGTCAATCCGTAAACGATGACAACTTCAAAACAAAAGGGAAAATAAATGGTGTAGTTATAGAACTTCCACATGGAGAGGAAGTCAAGGTGTTATCGAGATATAACAAACAGTTTTAAGTTTAGGAAGATTAAGGGAAATTTCAGAATAACCACAAAGAAAATTAATAAATCAACTAATCGAAATAAAGAAAATAAAAAAGACTCAGTAAACATAAAATCAACAATGAAAGAAACAAACAGAAAATCCATAGACAAAAAGAACTCAGTACACAAAATTAAGCAGAACAAAAAAAACCATTAACACCACAAAAGCATAACAAAATGGCAGCAGTAAATTCATACCTATTGATAATCATAAAAAAAAAAATCATACAGAATGTAAATGGCTTAAATGCACCCATAAAGAGACAGAGAGTGGTAGAATGGATTAAAAAAAAGAAAAATGACCCATCATAATGTTGCTACAAGAGACACACCTTATACACAAAGACAGAAATAGGTTAAAAATCAAAAGATGGTAAAATACGTATCAAACAAACAGTAACCAAAAGAGAGTAGAAGTTGCAATACTAATCTCTGATAAAACAGGCTTTAATCAGAGACAAGGAAGGGCATTATGTAATGACCAAATTGTCAATTCACTAAGAGAGCAGAACCATAATAAATATTTATGCATCCCATGACAGAGCTTCAAAATATATAAAACAAATTCTAACAGAAATGGAAAAAGAAATAGACAGCTCTAAAAAAAGTAAGAGATTTTAACACTTCACTTTTGATAATGAACAGAACAATTGGAAAGAAATCCAACAGAGTTACAGAAGATCAAAACAACACGATCAGCCAACTTGACTCATAGATACATACAGAACACACCACCCAATAGCAGCACAGAACACATTCTTCTCTAATGCACATGGATCATTCTCCAGAATAGACCATATTTTAGGCTACAAAGTGGACCTCAGTAAATTAAAATACAATATAATACGACAAAACATCTTTTCTGATCATAACACTATAAAACTAGAAATTAGTAATAGCAAGAACAAGGAAACTTCGAGGAACATCTAGCTCAACTGGCATAACATAGTTTATAAAGAAAATGTTCTACATTCTACTTTGGTGAGTAATGTCTGGGGTCGTAAATCTTGTGAGCGGCCTTCTAAGATACTCCACTGGTCTCACCCCGTCAGGAGGAAGGAAGATACAAGAGAAAGATTAGTCCAAAGGACTAATGGACCACATCTACCACAGCTTCCACCAGACTGAGTCCAATACAAGTAGATGGTACCTGGCTACCCCACTGACTGCTCTGACAGGGATCATAATAGAAGGTGATAGACGGAGCTGGAGAAAAATGTAGAACACAATTCTAACTCACAAAAAAAACACCAGGCTTATTGTCTTGACAGAGACTGGAGAAACCCCAAGAGTATGACCCCCAGACACCCTTTTCGTTCAGTAATGAAGTCATTCCCAAAGTTCACCCTTCAGTCAAAGATTAGACAGGCCCATAAAACAAAACGAGACTAAAGGGCCACAACAGCCCAGGAGCAAGGACTAGAAAGCAGGAGGGAACAGGAAAGATGGTAATAGGGAACTGAAGTTTGAGAAGGAAGAGTGTTGACATGTCATGGGGTTGGTAACCAATGTCACAAAACAATATGTGTACTAACTGTTTCATGAGAAGATAGTTTGTTCTGTGAAACTTCATTTAAAGTACAATAATAAAAACAAAGAAAGAACAAGGAAAAAATTAAGTACATAGAAACTGAATAACACCTTACTTAAAAACTACTGGGCAATAGAAAAAATTAAAAAATTCCTAGAGTCAAATGAGAATGACAACACAATATACCAATACCTTTGGGACATGGTAAAAGGAAGGCTAAGAGGAGAATTTTTATACCAATAAGTGTGCATGTTAAAAAAAAAAAGAAGGGCCGAAATCAATAGTTCAACTCTACAACTTGAAAAAGTAGAAAAAGGGCAGCAAAAGAAGTCCACGGTCATCAGAAGAAAGGAAATTGTAAAGATCGGAGCAGAAATAAATGAACTAGAAAACAGAAAAACAATAGAAAGAATAAAAAAGACTAGAAATTGGTTCTATGAGAGGATCAATAAAACTGACAAACCACTGGCCAAATTGAGAAATGAAAAAATGACAAGATGCAAATTACTGAAATAAGAAATGACATGGGCAACGTAACAATAGAACCAGCTGAGATAAAAAGGGTCATAACAGAATATTATGAAAAATTGTATTCCAAAGAATTTGAAAAACTGGAGGAAATGAACAAATTTCTAGGAACACACTATCTACCTAAAGTAACACAAATGAAGTTAGAAAATTTGAATAGACCTATAACAACAACAACAAAAAAAAAAAAATTGAAGATGTCATAAAAGAATTCCCAACAAAAAAAAGGAGTCCTGGCCTAGATGGCTTCATTGGAGAATTCTACCAAACATTCACAGAACAACTGATACCAATTCTACTCAAAATATTCCAGAATATAGAAAAGGAAGAAGTACTCCCTAATTAATTTTGAAAAGCCTGTACAACTCTGATACTAAAACCCGGCAAAAAAAAAAAAAAAGACACTACTATAAAAGAAAATTACAGGCCAATGTTCCTCATTAATATAGAAGCAAAAATTCTCAAAAAAATTCTAGCCAGCAGAGTTCAACGGCATATCAAAAAAAAATAATACATCATGATCAAGTGGGATTCATACCAGGGATGCAAGGATGGTTTAACATTAAAGAATCAATCAACATAATTCACCATATAAATAAAAGAAAGAAAAGAATCATATGATCATCTCGACTGAAGCAGAAAAATCATTTGACAAAATTCAACACCTTTCCTGATTAAAAACTCTGAGCAAAATAGGAATAGAAGGGAAATTACTCTACGTAATTAAGGGCATATATGCAAAACTTATAGCCAACATTATTCTCAACATTATTGAGACCAGGCCCCTTGAGAATGGGACCAAGACAAAGATGTCATTTATCACCACTCTTATTCAATATTGTACTGGAAGTCCTATCTAGAGCAATAAGGCAAGAAAGGGAAATAAAAGGTATCCAAATTGGAGGGGAAAAAGTAAAACTATCCTTTTTCACAGATGGCATGACCCTATACATAGAAAATCCCAAAGACTCCATACAAAAAGTACTGGAACTAATAGAAGGATTCAGCAAAGCAACAGGGTACAAGATCCACATGCAAAAATCAGGTGGGTTCCTTTACACTGAAAAAGAAGACTTTGAAAAGGAAATCAAGAAAACAATACCATTTGCAATATTCCCTAAAAGGATAAAATGCCTAGGAATAAACTTAACCAGGGACAAAAAAGACTTATACAAGTAAAACTATAAAACATTACTGCAAGAAACTGAAAGAGATCTACATAAACAGAAAAACATTCCATGTTTATGGATTGGAAAACTTAACATTGTGAAAATGTCAATACCAAAAGCAATCTATAGATATAATGTAATCCTGATCCAAATCCCAACAACATTCTTTAATGAAGTGATAAAACAAATCTCCAACTTTATATGAAAAGGAAAGAGGCCACAAATAGCTAAAGCAATATTGAAGAAGAACAAAGTAGGAGGCATCACACTTTCCAATCTCAAAATTTTCTATACCGCCATAGTAGTCAAAACAGCCTGGTACAAGTACAATGACAGACACATAGATAAATAGAATGGAATTGAGAATCCAGAAGTAAATCCATCCGTCTACAGACAGCTGATCTTTGACAAAGTTGATTGATGGGAAAGAGACACTGTCTTTATCAAATGGTGCTGGCAAAACTGGACATCCATACGCAGAAAAATGAATCAGGATCCGTATCTCACAACATGCACAAAAATTAACTCAAAATGGACCAAAGACCTAAATGTTAAAGTTAAAACTATAAAATTCCTGGAAGATACTATAGGTGAAAACTAGGGGACCTAATCTTTGGCATAAATAGCCTATCAAACAAAATAAAAAATACAAAAATGACAGAAGATAAATTAGATAACAGAGACTTCTTAAAAAATAAATATTTATGCTCATAAAAAGATTTTACGAAGAGTGTAAAAATAGAGCCTACAGACAGGGAAGACAATTTTGGCAAAGGTATATCTAATAGAGGTCTAATCTCTGAAATATATTGAAAACTCCAACAACTCAACAAGAAAAAGACAAACAATCCAATCAAAAAATGGGCAAAGGACATGAGCAGACACTTCACCAAAGAGGACATTTAGGTGGCCAAAAAATACACGAAAAGATGCTCTTGATCATAGCTATTAGAGAGATGCAAATCAAAACTATAATGAGGCACCATCTCACCTCTGCTAAAATGGTAATGATTAAAGGAACACTGGACTGAGGACTGTGGGGTCTATGGTCTCAGGGAACATCTAGCTTAATTGGTATACCATAGTTTGTAAAGAAAATGTTCTACATTCTACTTTGGTGAGTAGCGTCTAGGGTCTTAAAAGCCTGTGAACAGCAATCTAAGATACTCCACTGGTCTCACTCCTCCAGGAGCAAGGAAGAATGAAGAAAACTAAAGATACAAGGGAAAGATTAGTTCAAGGACTAATGGACCACATCTATCACGGCCTCCCCAGACTGAGTCCGGTACAACTAAATGGTGCCTGATTACCACCACTGACTGCTCTGACAGGGATCGCAATAGAAGGTCCTGGACAGAGCTGGAGAAAAATGTAGAGCACATTTCTAACTCACACAAAAAAAGACCAGACTTACTGGCCTGACAGAGACTGGAGAAATCCCAAGAGTATGGCCCCTAGATGCACTTTTAGCTCAGTAATAAAGTCATTCCAGAGGTTCACTCTTCAGCCAAAGATTGGACAGGCCCATAAAACAAAACAAGACTAAAGGGGCACACCGGCCCAGGAGCAAGGACTAGAAAGCAGGAGGGGACAGGAAAGCTAGTAATGAAATACCCAAGGTTGAGAAGGGAGAATGTTGACATGTCATGGTGTTGTTAACCAATGCCATAAAATATGTGTACTGCTTAAAGAGAAACTAGTTTGCTCTTTAAACCTTTATCTAAAGTACAATTTAAACAAATGTTGGCAAGGTTGTGGGGCGACTGCAACTCTTATATATTCCTGGTGGGATTGTAAAATGATACATCCATTATGGAAAACAGGATGGTCCATCCTCAAAAAAGTGGAAATTGAAATACTTTATGATCCAGCAATTCCAATATTAGGTTTATATCCTAGAGACATAAGAGCAGTGACACAAATAAACATGTATTTTATTGCAGCATTATTCACAACAGCAAAAAGATGGAAATAAATGCCCATCGAAAGATGAATGGATAAACAGATTGTGGTACATACATACAATGGACACAACTATAAAGGATAACAAGGAGTCCTTGAAATATAACATGGATGAATCTGAAGGACATTATGCTGAGTGAAATAAGTCAGTCACAAAAAGATAAACATTTTATGGTCCTACTATTATAAAAAGTCAAGAATAGACATATACACAGAAAGCAAAGTTCATTGATGATTGCCAGGTTTGGGAGGGGAATTACCATTTAGATAGTAGGTACTTGTTACCTTTGGTGATGGGAAAGGCAAGACCAAATACAAGTGAAGTCAGCACAAACTGACTAAGGTAAATAAAGACAGTAAGACGTACTCGAGAAAAGGGTCAATTTCAGTAAATGATATAATAAATACAATTTTGCAACAACAGTAAAAACAACCAAAAACCATGTGTGTGGTTATGTAGTTAGATATGGACGTATATATGTGTATAGAAAGGCATATACTTGTGCACACATAGGTGTATATATAGGCATATGTACATAGACGTATGTATGTGCTGCATATATATCCACATATACAATAAATCACATGGGGGTATAGTTACAGAGACTTCCTATACATATCCAAACAACTCATGGGATTGGTTTTCTGGGTTAAAAAGCTTGGGACCATAGTCTCAGGGGACAATTTAGTCAATTGGCATCACATAGTTCACAAGGAGAATGTTCTACATCCTAGTTTGTGAGTGGTGTCTGGGGTCTTAACAGCTTGTAAATGGCCATCTAAAAGACATCTATTAGTCTCTACTCATATGGAACAAGAGAATGAAGGAAATCAAAGGCTCAAAGAAGAAATGAATCCATAAGACTAATGGACCACATGAACCACAGCCTCTTCTAACCTGAGATCAGAAGAATTAGATGGTGCTTGGCTATCACTACTGGCAATTCTGGCCAGAGACACAACAGAAGGTCCCAGATAGAATGGGAGAAAAAATGTAAAACAAAACTCAAATTCCTGTAAAAGCCAGATCTACTGGACCAACAGAATTTAGAGGAACCTCTGAGACTATGGGGAAAAATAATCTGCCGCCCCCACTAAGCTGGAAACTCAGGACAGAAACAGCTCCTTTACCTAGGCACAGGCATAAACAGTCCATGGACTTTGAATGCCTTTCGCCCCTGCATAGACCTGTGTGGGCCCATTTCAACAGCATAGGCCCTCATTAGCACAATACAACAGGGTATATACCTGAAGTCTAACTTCAACTGTTTCAGCTATAAGGTGGAGAGGCAGGTTCATGACATTTGACACTGCTGTGCCTATTTAACAGGGTCCTCGCCTGCCCAGATCAGGAGCCTGAGCACTGGTGGCTTCATCCACACCACCTAGCCACCCTTGACCGAGGTCCAAGGATAAGTGGTGCCTCCCAGTCCTTACAGCCAACAGCATTCCATGCCCAAGGTCGGCTGAAAAACCCACCCACCTAGGTGCTCCAGAGAACAGGGATAAGTTTTCCTCACAGAAACTCAGGGGTGGCTGTCAATCCCCTGCCTTTCTCAGTGCAAGACCCCCTACTGCAGCCAGATACCCCTGCCTATACCAATCACCCCTGCTCATCCAAGACTGTAGGTGAGACCCTGCACCACTCACTTGGCAACTGACTACCTGGACACCTGAGCTGAATTCATACAAGGAAAGCAAACGGAATTCTGGCCTCACACACCTATTAACAGCTCTAACCACTTGGTGACAGGATGTTAGAGCTTCAAAGGCACCAATAATCAAATTAGCTCACTTTAGCAGCCATTTGGGCATATCAAAACAAAAGAATCAAGAAGCTAGGACACAGTAAGCAAACATAAAATAAATAAATACAATAACTTATTGATGGCTCGGAGACAACAGTCAATATCAAATTACATAAAGAGGCAGACCATGATGGTTTCAGCAAGCTTCCAAAAAAAAAAGATCAAGAAATCTTCCATACGAAGAGAATTTCTTGGAAGTAGCAGAGGTACGATACAAAAGATTAATATACAGAATTCTTCAAGAGATAAGGAAGGAGATCAGGCAAAATGCAAAACAACCCAAAGAACACACAGACATAGCATTAGAGGAACATAAGAATAATAGAGAAGAGTATAATGACAAATTTAATAGGCTACAAAAATTCATAGAGAGACAGCAATCAGAAATTCAGAAGATTAACAATAAAATTTCAGAATTAGACAACTTATTAGAAAGTCAGAGTAGCAGAATTGAGGAAATGGAAGTCAGAATTAGTCAGATTGAAGATACAGCACACAACGCCAACAAATTTGAGGAAAATCAGATAAAAGAGTTTTAAAAAATGAAGAAACCCTAAAAATTATGTGGGACTCTATCAAGATAAATACCTTACGAGTGATTGGAGTACCAGAACAGGGAAGGATAACAGAAAATACAGAGAGAATTGTTGAAGATCTGTTGGCAGAAAACTTCCCTGATATTGTGAAAGATGAGAAGATATCTGTCCAAGATGCTTATCAAATCCCACACAAGGTAGATGCCAAAAGAAAGTCACCAAGACATATTAAAATCAAACTTGCCAAAACCAAAGATAAAGGGAGAATTTTAAGAGTAAAGTCATCAACAAAGAAGAGTCAATAAGACTAACTCAGCAGAAACCATGCAGGCAAGAAGGCAAGCAGACAACATATATAATGCTGTGAAGGAAAAAAAAATCCAACCAAGAATTACATATCCAGCAAAACTATCTCTCAAATAATTAGAACATTTCCAAACAGAATTTTAAGGAATTTGCAAACACCAAACCAAAATTACAACAAATACTAAAGGGAGTTCTCGGGTTAGAAAATCAATAACATCAGATAACAACCCAAAACTAGAACACAGGACAGAGCAACCAGATACCTACCCAGACAGGGAAATCACAAAAATAAATCAAAGCTAAAATACTCAAAACATGGAAACAGAGGAATCATTATGTGAAAAATGACAACATTAAAACAAAGAAAGAGGAATTAAAATATAGAGTCATAGATCTTTCATACACAGAGGAAATCAAGGCAATATAAAGAAATAAAACTTTGACTTAAACTTAGAAAAATAGGGGTAAATATTAAGGTAACCACAAAGGAAACTGACAACCTTACACATCATAAAAAAAAAAACAAGGAAAATATAAAGACTCCTCAAATAAAAAAGCAACAACAATGAAAAAGAGGAAAAGACAATATGCAAACAAAAACTACTCAGTACAGAAAATTAAGTGGGAAAAAAACTGTCAACAACACAAAAAAGACATCAAAATGACAGCACTAAAATCATACCTATCAACAATCAAGCTGAATGTAAATGGACTAAATACACCAATATAGAGATAGAGAGTGGCAGAAGAGATAAAAAAAACACAATACATATATATGTTGCCTACAAGAGACAGACTTTACACTTAAAGACCAAACAAAATAAAACTCAAAGAATGGAAAAATATATATATCCAGCAAACAGCAATCAAAAAACAGCAGGAGTGGAAATACCAATCTCTGACAAAATAGACTTTAAAGTAAACTCCAACACAAAGGATAAGGAAGGACACTATATAATGATTAAAGGGTTAATATACCAGGAGGATATAACCATAATAAATCTTTACACACCCAACAATAGGGCTTCAAAACACATAAAACAAACAGTAGCAGCATTGAAAAGAGAGATAGACAGCTTCACAATAACCACAGGAGACTTCAACACACTTTTGGTGCAGGACAGAACATCCAGAAAGAAGCTCAGTGAAGACAGGGAAAATATAAATGCCACAATCAACAAACTTAAACTAACAGACATATACAGAACACTCCACCCAACAGCAACCAAGTATATTTTCTTTTCTAGCACACATGGAATATTCTCCAGAATGGACCACATATTAGGTCATAAAGCAAGTCTTACCAGAATCCAAAACATCAGAACATTACAAAGCATATTTTCTGACCATAAAGCCATAAAAGTAGAAATCAATAACAGAAAAAACAAAGAAAAAAAGTCAAACATACGAAAGCTGAACAACACCTTGCTCAAAAACTATTGGGTTGTAGAAGAAATTAAGGACAGAACAAAGAAATTCAGGGAATCAAATGAGAACAAAAACACTTCCTAACAGAACCTTTGGGACACAGCAAAAACAGTGCTCAGAGTTCAATATATAGCAATAAATTCACAGATGCAAAAAGAAGAAAGGGTCAGAATCAAATAATCATCCCTAAAACTCAAACAAATAGAAAGACAACAGCAAAAGGAGCCCTCGGGCACCGGAAGAAAGCAAATAATAAAAATTAGACCAGAACCAGATGAAATAGAGAACAGAAGAACAAATGAAAGAGTTAACAAGACCAAAAGCTGGTTCTTTGAAAAGATCAACAAAATCAATGAACCATTGGCCAAATTGACAAAAGAAAAACAGGAGAGGAAGCAATGAACCTGAATAAGAACTGAGATGGGTAATATCGCAACATACCAAACTGAAATTAAAAGAATCATAACAGAATGTTATGAAAAATTTGTACTCTAAAAAATTTGAAAACCTAGTGGAAATGGACAAATTTCTGGAAACATATTACCTACCTAAACTAACACACAGGTGGAACTGCTAAATAAACCAGTACCAAAGAGGAGATGGAAAAGGTAAAAAAACTCATGACAAAAAAAGCCCTGGCTCTGATGACTTCACTGGAGAATTCTACCAAACAAAAAAAAAAAAAAATTTTTTTTTTTTCAGAGAAGAGTTAACACCAGTACTACTAAAGGTAGTTCACAGCATAGAAAAGGAAGGAATACTCCCAAGCTCATTCTATGAAGCCAACATAACCCTGATACCAAATCCAGGTAAAGATACCACACAAAAAAGAAAATTACAGACCAATATCCCTCATGAACTTAGAAGCAAAAATCTTAGCCAATAGAATTTAACAACATATCAAAAAAATAATTCACTATGACCAAGTGGGATTCATAAAAGGTACGCAGAAAAGCAATCAATGTAATCCATCTCATAAATAAAACAAAAGACAAGAATATATTCTTATCAATTGCTGCAGAAAAGGCATTTGATAAAGTCCAACACCCATTCATGATAAAATGAATAGAAGAAAAATTCCTCAACATAATAAATGACATTTATACAAAGCCAACAGACAACATCATCCTAAATGGGGAGAACCTGAAAGCATTCTCCTTGAGAACGGGAACCAGGCCCAACCCATTGCCTTCGAGTCGATTACAACTCACAGCGACCCTATAGGGCAGAGTAGAACTACCCCGTAGAGTTCCCAAGGAGTGCCTGGTGGATTCGAATTGCCGACATTTTGGTTAGCAGTCGTAGCACTTAACCACTACGCCACCAGGGGAACCAGACAAGGATGGTTTTTATCACCACTCTTATTCAACATTGTGCTGGAGGTCCTAGCCAGAGCAATTAGGCAGATAAAGAAATAAAGGGCATCCAGATTGTTAAGGAAGAAGTATCTCTATGTGCAGATTACATGATTTTATAAACAGAAAAACCCTAAAAAATCCTCAAGAGAACTACTGAAACTAACAGAAGAGTTCAGCAGAGTATCAGGATACAAGATAAACATACAAAAATCGGTTGGATTACTCTACACCAACAAAGAGAATGTCAAAGAGGAATTCACCAAATCAATACAATTTACAGTAGCCCCCAAGAAGATAAAATACTTAGGAATAAATATAACCAGAGAAGTAAAAGACCTATACAAAGGAAACTACAAGACACTACTGCAAGAAACCAAGAGACCTTCATAAGCGGAAAAACATACCTTACTCATGGATAAGAAGACTCAACATTGTGAAAAAGTCTGTTCTACCCAAAGAGATCTACAGATACAATACAATCCCAATCCAAATTCCAATGGCATTTTTTAATGAGATGGAGAAGCAAATCTCCAACTCCATAAGAAAAGGGGAGAGTCCCTGGGTAAGTAAAGCATTACTGAAAAAAGAAGAACAGAGTGGGAGGCCTCACATTACCCGATATTAGAAATTATTATACAGCTACAGTTGTCAAAACAGCCTTGTACTTTGTATTGGCACAACAGGTACATGGACCAATGGAATGGAATTGAGAGTCCAGACATAAATTTGCCCACCTATAAGCAGCTGATATTTGACAATGTCCCAAAGTCCATTAAGTGGGAAAAAGACAGTCTCTTTAACAAATGGTGCTGGCATAACTGGATATCCACCTGCAAAATAATGAAACAGGACTCATGCCTTACACCAATCACAAAAACTAACTCAAAATGGCTAAAAGACCTAAATATAAAATCTAAAACTATAAAGATCATGGAAGAAAAATTAGAGACAATGCTAGGAGCCCTAATACATGGCATAAACAGTATACAAAACACTACTAACAATACACAAACACCAGAAGAGAAACTAGATAACTGGGAGCTCCTCAAAATCCAATACTTATGTTCATCCAAAAAGACATTCAGGTAGCTAACAGATACGTGAGGAAATGGTCACCATTGTTAGCCACTCCAAATAACCCAACCCACTGCCGTACAGTCAATTCCTACTCATAGCGACCCTATAGGACAGAGCAGAACTGCTTCCATATGGTTTCCAAGGAACATCTGGTGGATTCGAACTGCCAAACTTTTGGTTAGCAGCTGTAGTTCTTAACCACTAGGTCACCAGGGTTTCCCATTAATTTTTTTTTTTTTTTAGCCACTAGAGAAATGTAAATCAAAACTACAGTGAGATACCATCTCACCCCAACAAGGCTAGCATTAATCCAAAAAACACAAAATAATAAACATTGAAGAGGTTGTGGAGATACTGGAATACTTACACACTGCTAGTGGGAATGTAAAATGGTACAGCCACTTTGGAAATCAATTTGGTGCTTCCTTAAAAAACTAGAAATAGAACCATCATATGATCCAGCAACCCCACTCCTTGGTATATATCCTAGAGAAATAAGAGCCCTCACACATATTGATATATGCACACCCATGTTCACTGCAGGACTGTTCACAATAGCAAAAAGATGGAAACAACCAAGGTACCCATCAATAGATGAATGATTGAATAAATTATGGTATATTCATACAATGTAATGTTATGGAATGATAACGAACAATGAATCTGTGAAACATTTCATAACATGGTGGAACCCGGAAAGCATTATGCTGAGGGAAATTTAGTCAGTCACAAAAGGACAAATATTGTATGAGACCACTATTATAAGAACTCAAGAAAAAGTTTAAATACAGAAGAAAAATTCTTTGGTGGTTATGAAGGTGGGGAGGGAGGGAGAAGGGTATTCACTAATTAGATTAAAAAAAATTTTTTTTTTTTTTAGATAGCAGACAAGAATTATTTTAGGTAAAGAGAAGGACAACACACAATACAGGGGAAGTCAGCACACCTGAACTAAACCAAAAACTAAGAAGTTTCCTGAATACAACCAAACATTTTGAGGGACAGAGTAGCAGGGGTGGAGGTCTGGGGACCATGGATTCAGGGGACATCTATGTCAATTGGCATAACAAATTGTATTAAAAGGACGTTTGGTGAGCGGCGCCTGGGGTCTTAAAAGCTAGCAAGTAGCCATCTAAGATGCATCAACTGTTCTCAACCCACCTGGAGCAAAGGAGAATGAAAAACACCAAAGACACAAGGAAAATATGAGCCCAAGCGCCAGAAAGGGCCACATAAAAAAGAGACTCCATGAGCCTGACCAGAACTAGATGGTGCCCAGCTACCACCAATGACTTCCCTGACAGGGACACAACAGAAAATCCCTGATGGAGCAGGAGAAAAGTGGGATGCAGACCTCAAATTTTCATTAAAAGACTGGACTTAATGGTCTGAGTGATACTGGTGGGACCCCAGAAGACATGGCCCCAGGCTCTCTGTTAGCCCAAAACTAAAACTAGTACTGAAGCCAACATTTCAGACAAAGATTAGACTGGACTATGAAACATAAAATGTTACTAGTGAGGGATATGCTTCTTAGCTCAAGCAGACACATAAGATTATGTAGGTAGCTCCTGTCTGGAGGTGAAACGAGAAAGTAGAAGGGGACAGGAGCTGGTTGAATGGACACAGGAAATACAGGGCAGAGAGAAAGAGTGTGCTGTCACATTGTGGCGAGAGCAACTAGGGTCACATAACAATGTGTGTATGTTTGTGTATGAGAAACAGACTTGAATTGTAAACTTTCACTTAAAGCACAATTAAAAAAAAACAAACCTTGGTACTGGTATAATAATAGACACGGAGACCAATGGAGTAGAATTGAAAGTCCAGAAATAAACCCACACAACTGTGGCCAACAGATCAAGGATGCTAAGTCCATTCCATGGGGAAAGAAGAGTCTCTTCAATAAATGGTATTGAGAAAATTGGATATCCACATGCAGAAAAATAAAACAGGATCCATGCTTCAGGTGATATATGAAAACAAATTCAAAATTAGTTAAGGGTCTAAATGTGAAAACTAAAGCCAAAATATTCTTAGAAGAGGGGGCCAAGATGGCTAACTAGTCAGAAGCTTCTGCTGAACCCTCTTGCAACAAAGACCCAAAAAACAAGTAAATCGATTATATATATGAAAATCTACAAACCCTAAGCATCAAACACAGAACTAAGGAATTGACCTGAGTGACAGCGAGCAAGATATGCTGCAGAAACAGCAACAAGTTGCCAAACCCACGTAGTGCCTCAGCTCCAATTCCTAGGTGCCATTCCTTAGTGTAAACGTGGTGGGGCTGATGGTAGTTTCCTGAGACACAGCAGATTCAGCAAAAGAAGGCCAGCAAAGTGGCGCACCCCTGACCCTGTGGTGTGTCTACAGCAGGGCTGGACATGGAGTTAGGAAGCAGCTGCTTCGGTGAAAAAAGGCAAATGAAGTGTTGGCACCCCAACCCCCTCCTGTGACAGCCATGGGTCTGGCTGTGGGGTTTAGAACAAAGCTGCCTCAGCTAAAGAAGGCAAGTGCAGGACACAGCCCTAACCCCCTGGGGCAACCTCGGTGGTTACCCAGCCAGCACACCCAGGCTACACACTCCTCTGGAATCTGAGATGAAACTGCACTCTAGACACAAGATAAGTGATTTTGTCTAACTTACCTTGCGGCTCCAATAGCTCCCTTTTCTGAAAGTACTCTCTCCTATCTATCTGATCCCTCCCCCCTCTACCCTAGCCAACTTCATTAGCAGTTGTATTCCCTGGGCCTGATATAGAACATGCCACGCTCTTTCTGACCCATTCTCCTGGCCTGGGAGAAGGAATTAACTAACAAATGGGGGAAAAATACTTTCCTAACTCCCCTAAACTGGAAGCTCAGAGCAGAAGTGGCTCCAGTCCAGGCATAAGCAATCCACAGACTTTGACTTTCACCCCTACATGGAACCAGGTGGCTATTATAATGCAAGTGCAAATCTGTTAGAGGTCTGACTGTAATTGTTTCAGCTGTGTGATGAAGAGGCAGGTTTTGGAGGTCTGGTACTGCTCTGCCTGTTAAACAGAGCCCTCACCTACCCACAAAAGGGACCTGAGGGCTGAGGCTCCATCCACACCATCTAGCCACTTGCATAAGGGGTCTGAGGATAGTGGTGTCTCCTAGTCTTTACAGGTATAAGTACTGGGTGCCTGGGGTACAGCTACAGAGCCCACCCACCAGAGCACTCTAGAGAACAGAGATGTTCCTTCCTCACTGACACTTGGGAGAAGGCTGTCAGCACCCTGCCCTCCTCAGAGTGTGACCCCCGCTGCTACCAGAAACCAGTGCATACAACTATCACCGCTACTCCTCTAAGACAATAGATGAGAGCCTACACCACACACTAGGTGACCAACTATCAGGACACCTGAGCTAAGTTTATATAAGAATAATGAATGGACTCATAGGCTTATATACCTGGTAACAGCTCTAAACATCTGGTAACAGGACATAGTGTTTCAAAGGCTCCAATAATCAAGTTAAAGCACTTTAGTAACCTATTTGGTTATATTGAAACAAAACAAAGCAAGAATATAGGACACAGTGAGCAAACACAAATTAAATTATGGCAATAAATTAGAAGGCTCAGAGACAGCAGTTGATATCAAATCACATAAAGAATCAGACCATGATTGCTTCAACAAAATCCCCAAACAGAGAATCAAGGACTCTCCTGGATGAAGATGTATTCCTGGAATTACCAGATGCAGGACACAAAAGATTAATATACAGAATCCTCTAAGACATCAGAAATGACATCAGGACCAAGATCAGGCAATATACAGAAAAGGCCAAGAAACACACAGATAAAACAGTTGAAGAAATTAAAAAGATTATTCAAGAACATAATGAAAAAATTAATTAGCTGCAAGAATCCATAGAGAGACTGCATTCAAAAATTCAGAGGATTAAAAATAAAATTACATAATTAGACAACTAAATAGGAAGTCAGAGGAGCAGAAT
The DNA here is from genome assembly GCF_030014295.1 of Loxodonta africana. Lineage (NCBI taxonomy): Eukaryota > Metazoa > Chordata > Mammalia > Proboscidea > Elephantidae > Loxodonta > Loxodonta africana. The sequence continues at coordinate 4,239,105 of NC_087354.1, forward strand.
TGAGTAACTGTTATGCAGAATTGGGGAGGTGGAGGATAAGGCGCTTGACACCAATATATTTGAAGAAAAATCAAATAAAAGAATTTAAAAAAATGAAAAAAACCTAAGAATTATGTGGGACCTATCAAGAAGAATAACTTGTGAGTGATTGGAATAACAGAAGGGAGGGATAACAGAAAGTACAGAGAGAATTGTTGAAGATTTGCTGGCAGAAAACTTCCCCGACATCGTGAAAGAAGAAACCATATCTATCCAAGGTGCTCATCGAACCCCATACAAGGTAGATCCCAAAAGAAAGTCACCAAGACATATTATGATCAAACTTGTCAAAACCAAAGATAAAGAGAAAATTTCAAGAGCAACCAGGGATAAGTGAAAAGTCATCTACAAAGGAGAATCAACAAGAATAAGTTCAGACTACTCGGCAGAAACCACGCAAGCAAGAAGGCAATGGGATAACATATACAGAGACTTGAAGGAGAAAAATTGCCAGCCAAGAATCATATATCCAGCAAACCTGTCTCTCAAATATGAAGGCGAAATTAAGTCATTCACAGATAAACATAAGCTTAGGGAATTTGCAAAAATGAAATCAAAACTATAAGAAATACTAAAGGAAATTCTCTTCTTAGAAAATCAATAATATCAGATAACAACACAACACTAGCACACAGAACAGAGCATCCAGATACCAACTCAGACAGGGAAATCACAAAAATAAAATAAGATTTAAAAAAACACTCAAAACAGGGAATCAGTGATATCATTATATAAAAGATGACAACCAATAAAGAGGGACAAAATAAAGTAGTCACAGATCTTCCATATGGAGAGGAAATCAAGGCAATATAGGGAGATACAAGTTAGGTTTATACTTAGAAAAAAAGAGGTGAATATTAAGGTAACCACAAAGAAGATTAACAATCCCACACTTCAAAATAAAAACAAAGATGAACATAAAGACTCAGCAAAAACAAATTAACTACAATGAAAAAGAGGAACACGCAATTTACAAAGAAAAACTTCTCAGCGCAAAGAAGTAAGTAGAAAAATGAAACTCTCAACAACACACAAAAAAGGCATCAAAATGACAACATGAAACTCATACCTATCCATAATTATGCTGAATGTAAATGAGCTAAATGCATCAATAGACAGAGCTGCAGAATGAATTACAAAAAAAAAAGTTATCCAACTATATGCTGTCTACAAGAAACAAACCTTAAACTTAGAGACACAAACAAACTAAAACTCAAAGGATGGAAAAAAATATATCAATCAAACAACAATCAAAAAAGAGCAGGAGTGGCAATATTAATTTCTGACAAAATAGACTTTAAAGTTAAATCCACCACAAAGGGTAAGGAAGGACACTATATGATGATTAAAGGGACAATTTACCAGGAGGCTATAACCATATTAAATATTTATGCACCCAATGACAGGGCTGCAAGATACATATAGCAAACTCTAACAGCACTGAAAAGTGAGATAGACAGCTCCACAATTATAGTAGGAGACGTCAACACACCACTTTCAGTAAGGGACAGGACATCCAGTAAGAAGCTCAGTAAAGACACGGAAGACCTAAATGCCACAATCAACCAACTTGACCTTATAGACATATACAAAACATTCTATCTAACAGTTGCAAAGTATACTTTCTTTTCTAGTGCACATGGGACATTCTCTAAAATAGACCATATATTATGTCATAAAGCAAGCCTTTGCAGAATCCAAAACATTGAAATATTACAAAGCATCTTCTATGACCATAAGTCAATAAAAGTAGAAATCAATAACAGAAAAAGCAGGGAAAAGAAATCAAACACTTGGAAACTGAACAATTACCTGCTCAAAAAAGACTGGGTTACAGAAGATACTAATGATGGAATAAAGAAATTCATAGACTCCAGTGAGAATGAAAACACTTCCTATCAGAACCTTTGGGACACAGTGAAAGCAGTGCTCAGAGATCAATTTATATCAATAAATGCACACATAGTAAAAGAAGGGCCAAAATCAAAGAACTTTCTCTACAACTTGAACAAATAGGAAGAGAGCAACAAAAGGAACCGTCGTGCACCAGAAGAACGCAAATAATAAAAATTAGAGCAGAAAAACGAATTAGAGAAAAGAAAAACAATTGAAAGAGTTAAGAAGAGCAGAATCTGGTTCTTTGAAAAAACTAACAAAATTGATAAACATTGGCCAGGCTGACAAAAGGAAAACAGGATAGGAAGCAAATAACCTGAATAAGAAATGAGATGGGCAATATCACAACAGACCCACTGAAATTAAAAAAAATCATATCAGATTACTGGGAAAAATTGCACTGCAACAAATTTGAAAACCTGGAAGAAATAAATGAATTCCTAGAAACATATTACCTACCTAAACTAACAGAAACAGAGATAGAACAACTAAATAGACCCATAACAATGAAGAGATTGAAAATGTAATAAAAAAAAAACTCCCAATAAAAAAAGCCCTTGCCCCAATGGCTTCACTGCAGTTTCACCAAACTTTCAGAGAAGAGTTAACACCAGTAATACTAAAGGTATTTCAGAGCATAGAAAAAGACAGAATACTCCCAAACTCATTCTATGAAGCCAGCATATCCCTGATACCAAAACCAGGTAAAAGACACCACGAACAAAGAAAATTACAGACCTGTATCCCTCATGAACTTAGATGAAAAAATCCCTAACAAAATTCTAGCCAGTAGAATTCAACAACACATCAAAAAAATGATTCATCATGACCAAATAGGATTCATATCAGGTATGCAGGCATAGTTCAACATTAGAAAAACAATTAACATAATCCATCATATAAATAAAACAAAAGACAAGAATCACATGATTTTATCAACTGATGCAGAAAAGACATTTGACAAAGTTCGACTCCCATTCATGATAAAAACTTTCAGCAAAATAGGAATAGAAGGAAAATTCCTCAACATAATAAAGGGCATTTATACAAAGCCAACAGCCAATGTCATCCTAAATGGAGAGATTCTGAAAGCATTCCCTTTGAGAACAGGAACCAGATAAGGTTGCCTTTTATCACCACTCTTATTCAACATTGTGCTGGAGGTTCTAGCCAGAGCAATTAGGCTAGATAAAGAAATAAAGGGCATACAGATTGGTAAGGAAGAAGTAAAAGTATCTCAATTTGCAGATGACATGATCTTATACACAGAAAACCTTAAAGAATCCTCAAGGAAGCTACTGAAACTAATAGAAGAGTTCAGCAGAGTATCAGGATATAAGATAAACATACAAAAATCAGTTGGATTCCTCTACACCAATGAAAAGAACATCGAGGAGGAAATTATCAAATCAATGCCATTTAGAGTAGCCCCCAAGAAGATAAAATACTTAGGAATAAATCTTACTAGAGAGGTGAAAGACTTATACTAAGAAAACTATAAGACACTACTGCAAGAAACCAAAAGAGAACTATATAAGTGGAAAAACATACCTTGCTCATGGATAGGAAGGCTTAACATTGTAAAAATGTCTATTCTACCAAAAGCTATCTATAGATACAATGCAATTCCAATCCAAGTTCCATTGACATTTTTTAATGAGATGGAGAAACAAATCACCAACTTCATATGGAAGGGCAAGAGACACCAGATAAGTAAAGCATTACTGAAAAAGAAGAACAAAGTGGAAGGCCTCACTTTACCTGATTTTTAGAACCTATTATAACGCGACAGTAGTCAAAACAGCCTGGTACTGGTACAACAGATACGTAAACCAATGGAACAGAATTGAGAATCAAGACATAAATCCACCCACATATAAGCAACTGATATTTGACAAAGGCCCAACTTCCATTAACTCCCCAGTTAAAGTTAGTCTATTTAACAAATGGAGCTGGCATAACTGGATATCCACCTGCAAAGAAATGAAACAAGACCCATACGTCACTCCATGCACAAAAACGAACTCGAAATGGATCAAAGACCTAAATATAAAATTTAAAATGATAACGATCGTGGAAGAAAAAATAGGGACAACACTAGTAGTCCTAATACATGGCATAAATAAGACATTATTAAAAATGCAGAAAAGAAACCAGAAACTGGGACCTCCTAAAAATCAAACACCTACGCTCATCCAAAGACTTCATCAAAAGAGTAAAAAGACTACCTACAAACTGGGAAAAAGTTTTAGCTCTGACATTTCTGATCAGTGCCTGATCTCTAAAATCTACATGATACTGCAAAAACTCGACTACAAAAAGACAAACAACACAATTAAAAAATAGGCAAAGGGTATGAACAGGCACTTCACTGAAGAAGACATTCAGGTTGCTAACAAATACGTGAAAAATGCTCATGACCATTAGCCATTAGAGAAATGCAAATCAAAACTACAGTGAGTTTCCATCTCACTCCAAGGGTGGCGTTAATCCAAAGAACACAAAATAATAAATGTTGGAGAGATTGTGGAGAGACTGGAACACTTACGCACTGCTGATGGGAATGTAAAATGTTATAGCCACTTTGGAAATCAATTTGGCACACCCTTAAAAAACTAAAAATAGAACTACCATAGGATCCAGCAGTCCCACTCCTTGGAATATATCCTAGAGAAATAAGAGCCTTTACACAAGCAGATATATGCACACCCATGTTCACTGCAGCACTGTTTACAATAGCAAAAAGCTGGAAACAACCAAGGTGCCCAGCAGCGGATGAATGGATAAATAAATCATGGTATAGTCACACAATGGAATACTACATACCAATAAAGAATAATGATGAATCTATGACACATTTCATAACATGGAGAAATTTGGAAGACCTTATACTGAGTGAAATTAGTCATTTGCAAAAGGATAAATATTGTATAAGACCACTATTTTAAGAACATGAGAAATAGCTTAAACAGAGAAGAAAATTTTTTTATTGCTTAGGAGAGGGGGGAGGGAGGAAAGGAAGGAGAAGGGTTTTCACTGATTAGATAGTAGATAAGTTTTATTTTAGGTGAAGGGAAAGACAACACACAATACAGGAGAGGTCAACACAACTGGACAAAACCAAAAGTAAAGAAGTTTCCTGAATGAACTGAACGTTTCGAAGGCCAGCACAGCAGGAGCAGGGGTTTGGGGACCATGGCTTCAGGGAACAAGTAAGTCAATTGGCGTAATAAAATCTCTTAAGAAAACATTCTGCATCCCACTTTGGAGAGTGACGTCTGGAGTCTTAAACACTAGCAAGCGGCCATCTAAGCAAGGAAGAAATGAAGGACACCAAAGACACAAGTTAACTATGAGCCTAAGGGACAGAAAGGACCACATAAACCAGAGACTATATCAGCCTGAGACCAGAAGAACTAGATGGTACCTGTGCACGACTGATGACTGCCCTGACAGGGAACACAACAGAGAATCCATGGGGGAGCAGGAGAGCAGTGGGACGCAAACCCCAAATTCTCATAAAAAGACCAGACTTAATGGTCAGACTGGGACTAGAAGAACCCCAGAGATCATGGTCCCCAGACCTCCCATTAGCCCAAGACAGGAACCATTCCCGAAGCCAACTCTTCAGATGGATTGGACTGGAATATGAGATGGAAAATGATACTGGTGAAGAATGGGCTTCTTGGGTCAAGTAGACACATGAGACTGTGTTGGTCTCTCCTGTCTGGATGGGGAGATGAGAGGGCAGAGGGGGCCAGAAGCTGCCAGAATGGACGTGAGAAGTGGGAGTGGAGGGAAGGAGTGTGCTGTCTCATCAGGAAGAGAGCGATTAGGAGTTTATAGCAAGGTGTGTATAAATTTTTGTATGAGAGAATGACTTGATTTGTAAACTTTCACTTAAAGCACAATAAAAATTAATTAAAAAAATTCGGGCTGGCTTTTAACAATGGATTATCTGATACAAAAGCAAAAGCAGGAACAGCAAAAGACAGAAAAAATAAATGGGACCTCATAAAAATTAAATGATTTTGTTCATCAAAACAATTTATCAAAAAAGCAAAAAGATGGAGGAACCTGGAAGGCATTATGCTGAGCGAAATTAGTCAGAGGCAAAAGGACAAATATTGTATAAGACCACTATTATAAGATCTTGAGAAATAGTAAACCTGAGAAGAACACATACTTTTGTGGTTACGAGGGGGGGAGGGAGGGAGGGCGGGAGAGGGTTTTTTTATTGATTAATCAGTAGATAAGAACTGCTTTAGGTGAAGGGAAAGACAACACTCAATACATGGAAGGTCAGCTCAATTGGACTGGACCAAAAGCAGAGAAGTTTCCGGGATAAAATGAATGCTTCAAAGGTCAGCGGAGCAAGTGCGGGGGTCTGGGGAACATGGTTTGCGGGGACTTCTAAGTCAATTGGCAAAATAATTCTATTATGAAATCATTCTGCATCCCACTTTGAAATGTGGCGTCTGGGGTCTTAAATGCTAACAAGCGGCCATCTAAGATGCATCAATTGGTCTCAACCCACCTGGAGCAAAGGAAAATGAAGAACACCAAGGCCACACGACAACTAAGAGCCCAAGAGACAGAAAGGGCCACATGAACCAGAGACCTACATCATCCTGAGACCAGAAGAACTAGTTGGTGCCCGGCCACAATCGATGACTGCCCTGACAGGGAGCACAGCAGAGGACCCCTGAGGGAGCAGGAGATCAGTGGGATGCAGACCCCAAATTCTCATAAAAAGACCAAACTTAATGGTCTGACTGAGACTGGAGGAACCCCGGCGGCCATGCTCCCCAGACCTTCAGTTGACACAGGACAGGAACCATCCTCGAAGACAACTCATCAGAAATGAAAGGGACTGGTCAGCGGGTGGGAGAGAGACGCTGATGAAGAGTGAGCTAATTATATCAGGTGGACACTTGAGATTGTGTTGGCAACTCTTGTCTGGAGGGTGGATGGGAGGATAGAGAGAGAGGGAAGCCGGCAAAATTGTCAAGAAAGGAGAGACTGAAAGGGCTGACTCAAGAGGGGGAGAGCAAGTGGGAGTAGGGAGTGAGATGTATGTAAACTTATATGTGACAGACTGATTGGATTTGTAAACGTTCACTTGAAGCTTAATAAAAGTTATTAAAAAAAATAAATAAAAAATAAAAAAAAGCAAAAAGAGAAGTTACAAAGTGTGAGAATATTTCCAGAAACCATATATCTGATAAGAATCTAATAAGCAAAATATATATAAAGCTTCTGCAACTGAATGACAAAAAGACAAGTAATACAATCAAAACATGGGTGAAAGACTTGTATAGATATTTCACCAAAGAACATATTCAACTGGCTGCCAAATGCATGAAAAGATGCTCAATGTCTTTAGCCATTAGAGAAATGTAAATCAAAACCACAATGAGAGAGGCAGAGCCAAGATGGTGGAATAGACAGATGCTTCCGTCGAGCCCTCTTTACAACAAAGACCCGAAAAAACAAATGAAATGAGTATATTTGTGACAAGCTGGGAGCCCTGAGCATCAAATGCAAGCTTAGACGATGAACTGAGGGGCAGGGGAAGGAAGAGGCCGTTCAGAAGCGGAGAAGAGTTATTGGACCTGAATCGCAGGGAGCCCTCAGGCACCATTCCCGGAGCGGCGACGGCGGCGGGCTGGTCCTAGCGTTCGGCAGTAGTTTCCTCAGGGAGAAGCAGCAGCCACACAGCCCACTCACACCTCTGGAACCTGAGCAGAAGGCCGCTCTCGGCAAAAGCTAAGTACTTGTGTATATTTTACCACACCCTCCCCCCCCAACCCCCGCAACCCAGCTTCAGCGGCTGAATCCCTAGGCCTGAGATAGACCCTGGTGAGCATCTGGAGCCGTCCTGCTGGCCTTGGGGAAGGAAAAAATTTGCAACTGGGGGGGAAGATAATTTGCTAGCTCCATTAACTGGGGGAGCTCAGGACAGAAGCGACTCCTGTCCAGGGATAAACCGTCGGTGGACCTTGAGCACCTTTCCCTGCTGCATGAACCTGTGTGGGCCTATTTTGGGAGAATAGGCCCTTGCTGCCAAACTCTAACCATTTCAGCCATGCGGTGGAGAGGTGGGCGTTTGACGTTTGACATTGCTTTGCTTATTAAACAAGGTCCTTACCTACCCACAACAGGGACCTAAGGACTGGTGGCTCCACTTGGGTCACCCAGCCACCTGCAACAGGAGTCCAGGGATAACTGGTATGTCCCAGTCCTTACAACAAAAGCTTTGGGAGCCTGTGGTCCCTCTGTGGAGCCCACCCACCAGCACACTCTAGGGAACAGAGACACGTTTTCCTCAGAGACACTTGGGGGTCGGTTCTCAGCCCCATGCCTTGTTCAGAGCGTGACCCCCTGCTGCAATCAGATACCGGTATATATGCCAATCACCTCTGCCCCTCTAAGACTGTAGGACAGAGCCTGTACCACACACTTGATATCAGCTACCTGGAAACCTGAGCTGAATTCATACAAGAAAACTGAATGGATTCCTAGACTGATATACCTGATAACAGGTCTAGCCAGCTGGGGACAGGACACCAGAGCTCCAAAGGCAAAAATAATCAAGCTAGCTCACTCAAGCAACCCATAGGGGTATACCAAAACAAAAAGCAAGCAGCTATGACACAGTAAGCAAGCATAAACTAATACAATAACTTATGACACAGTAAGCAAGCATAAACTAATACAATAACTTATAGATGGCTCAGAGACAACAGTCAATATCAAGTCACATAAAGAAACAGACCATGATCACCTCAACAGGCTCTCAAAACAAAGAATCCAGGGATCTTTTTAGTTGAAAGTACATTCCTGGAATTACCAGACGCAGAGTACAAAAGTTTAATTTACAGAACCCCTCATCAGGAAGGAAATGAAGCAATACACAGAAGAAGCCAAGGAACACACAGATAAAGCAACTGAAGAAATCAGAAAGATTATTCAGGAACATAATGAAAAGTTTAATAAGCTGGAAAAATCCATAGACAGATAGCAATCAGAAATTCAGAGGATTAGCAATAAAATTACAGAATTAGATAACTCAGTAGAAAGTCAGAGGAACAGAATTCAGCAAGTAGAAGCTAGAATTTCTGAACTCAAAGATAAATCACTTGGCACTAATATATTTCAAGAAAAATCGGATAATAGAATTTTTTAAAAATGAAGAAATCTTAAGAATCATATGGGACTCCATCAAGAGAAATAAACTACTAGCGATTGGAGTACCAGAACAGGGAGGGATAACAGAAAATACAGAGAAAATTGTTGAGGATTTGTTGGCAGAAAACTTCCTTGATATTGTGAAAGATGAGAAGATATCTATCCAAGAAGCTCATCAAACTCCACATAAGGTAGATCTTAAAAGAAAGTCACCAAGGCATATTATACTCAAGGTTGCCAGAACCAAAGATAAAGAGACAATTATAAGAGCAGCGAGGGAAAAAAGAAAAGTCATCTACAAGGGAGAGCCAATAAAAATAAGCTTGGAATACTCAGCAGAAACCATGCAGTCAAGAAGGCAATGGGATGACATATTTAAAAAATTGAAGGAAAAAAATTGCCTGCCAAGAATCATATATCCATCAAAAATGTCTCTTAAATATGAAGGTGAAATTAAGACATTTCCAGATAAACACAAGTTGAGGGAATTCATAAAAACCAAACCAAAACTACAAGAAATACTAAAGGGCGTTCTTTGGTTAGAAAATCAATAATATCAGGTATCAACTCAGAGCAACCAGAAGTCGACCTAGACAGGGAAATCCAAAAAAAAAAAAAAAAAAACAGCCCAACACAGGGTAACAGCGATGTTATATAAAAGAAGACAATATTAAAATAATAAAGAGGGACTAAGAACTGTAATCATACACCTCCCATATGGAGAGGAAGATATGGCGATACAAAGAAATAAAAGTTAGTTATAAATTTAGAAAAGTAGGGGGAAATAATAAGGTAACCACAAAGGAGACAAACTATCCTACTCATCAAAATAAAATACAAGAGAAAAATGCAGACTCAGCAGAAACAAAATCAACAACAGCAAATATGAGGAAAGGACAATATACAAAGAAAATCTACTCAGCACATAAAATCAAGTGGGAAAAAGAACCTGGCAACACACAAAAAAGACATCAAAATCATAGCACTAAATTCATAAAAAATAAAATAAAAAATTCATACCTATCCATAATTACTCTGAATGTAAATGGACTAAATGCACCAATAAAGAGACAGAGAGTGGCAAAATGGATTAAAAAACAAGATCCATCTATACGCTGCCTACAAGAGATGCACCTTAGACTTAGAGACACAAACAAGCTAAAACTCAAAGGATGGAAAAAAATATATCAAGCAAACAACGATCAAAAAAGAAAAGGAGAGGCAATATTAATTTCTGGCAAAATAGACTTGAAAGTTAAATCCATCAGAAAGGATAAGGAAGGACACTATGTAATGATTAAACGGACAATACACCAAGAAGATATAACCATATTAAATATTTATGCACCCAATGACAGGGATGGAAGATACATAAAACAAACTCTATCAGCATTGAAAACTGAGGTAGACAGCTCCACAATAATAGTAGGAGATTTCAACACACCACTTTCCATGAAGGACAGGACATCCAGAAAGAAGCTCAATAAAGACATGGAAGATCTAAATGCCACAATCAACCAACTTGACCTCATAGACATATACAGAACACTCTACCCAACAGCAGCCAAGTATACTTTCTTTTCCAATACACATGGAACATTCTCTAGAATAGACCACATATTAGGTCATAAAGCAAGCCATAGCAGAATCCAAAACATTGAAATATTACAAAGCATCTTCTCTGACCATAAGTCAATAAAAGTAGAAACCAATAATAGGAAAAGCAGGGAAAAGAAATCAAACATTTGGAAACTGAACAATACCCTGCTCAAAAAAAACTGGATTATAGAAGACATTAAGAATGGAATAAAGCAATTCAGAGAATCCAATGAGAATGAAAACACTTCCTATCAGAACCTTTGGAACACAGCAAAAGCAGTGCTCAGAAGCCAATTTATATCAATAAGTGCACACATCCAAAAAGAAGAAAGGGTCAAAATCAAAGAACTATCCCTACAACTTGAACAAATAGAAAGAGAGCAACAAAAGAAACCCACGGGCACCAGAAGGAAACAAATAATAAAAATTAGAGCTGAACTAAATGAAATAGAAAACAGAAAAACAATTGGGTGAAGGAATTAAGAAGACCAAAAGCTGTTTTTTTGAAAAACTGAACAAAATTGATGAACCATTGGCCAAACTGACAAAAGACAAACAGGAGAGGAAGCAAATAACCCAAATAAGAAATGAGATGGGCGATATAACAACAGACCCAACTGAAATTAAAAGGATCATATCAGATTACTATGAAAAACTATACTCGAATTTGAAAACCCAGAAGAAATGGATGAATTCCTAGAAAAACACTACCTACCTTAACTAACACAAACAGAGGTAGAACAATTGAAGAGACCCATAACAAAAGAAGAGATTGAAAAAGTAATAAAAAAACTCCCAACAAAAAAAAAGCCCTGGTCCTGACGGCTTCACTGCAGAGTTCTGCCAAACTTCCAGAGAAGAGTTAACGCCACTATTGCTAAGGTATTTTAGAGCATAGAAAAGGATGGAATACTACCAAACTCATTCTATGAAGCCACCATATCCCTGATACCAAAACCAGGTAAAGACACCATAAGAAAAGAAAATTATGGACCTATATCCCTCACGAATGTAGATGCAAAAATCCTCAACAAAATTCTAGCCAGTAGAATTCAACAACATATCAAAAAAAAAAAAAAAAATTCACCATGACCAAGTGGGATTCATACCAGGTATGCAGGGGTGGTTCAACATTAGAAAAACAATTAATGTAATCCACCACATAAATAAAACAAAAGACAAGAATCACAGGATTTTATCAATTGATGCAGAAAAGGCATTTGACAAAGTTCAATACTCATTCATGATAAAAACGCTCAAAAGAGGAATAGAAGGAAAATTTCTCAACATAATAAAGGGCCTTTATACAAAGCCAATAGCCAACATCACCCTAAATGGAGAGAGCCTGAAAACATTCCCCTTGAAATGGGGAACCAGACAAGGATGCCCTTTATCATCACTCTTATTCAACATTGTGCTGGAAGTCCTAGCCAGAGCAATTAGGCTAGATAAAGAAATAAAGGGCATCCAGATTGGCAAGGAAGAAGTCAAAGTATCTCTATTTGCAGATGACATGGTCTTATACACAGAAAACCCTAAGGAATCCTCCAGAAAACTACTGAAACTAATAGAAGAGTTCAGCAGAGTATCGGGATACAAGATAAACATACAAAAATCAGTTGGATTCTTCTACGCCAACAAAAAGAACATCGAAGAGGTAATCACCAAATCAATACCATTTACGGTATCCTCCTAGAAGATAAAATACTTAGGAATAAATCTTACCAGAGATGTAAAAGGCTTATACAAAGAAAACTACAGTACTCTTCTGCAAGAAACCAAAAGACACTTACATAAGCTGAAGAACATACCTTGCTCATGGATAGGAAGACTTAACATTAGAAAAATGTCTATTCTACCAAAAGCAATCTATACGTTTAATGCAACTCTGATCCAAATCCCAATGACATTCTTTAATGAGATGGAAAAACAAATCACCAATTTCATATGGAAGGGAAAGAGGCCCCAGATAAATAAGGCATTACTGAAAAAGAAGAACAAAGTGGGAGGCCTTACTTTACCTGATTTTAGAACCTATTAAACTGCCACAGTAGTCAAAACAGCCTGGTACTGGTACAAAAACAGATACATAGACCAATGGAACAGAATTGAGAATCCAGACATAAATCCATCCACATATGAGCAGTTGATATTTGACAAAGGCTCCAAAACATTTAAATGGGGAAAAGACAGTCTCTTTAACAAATGGTGCTGGCATAACTGGATATCCATTTGCAAAAAGAAGAAACAAGACCCATACCTCACTCCATGCACAAAAACTAACTCAAAATGGATCAAAGACCTAAATATAAAATCTAAAATGATAAAGATCATGTAAGAAAAAAAAATAGGGACAACATTAGGAGCCCTAATACATGGCATGAACACTGCAGAAAACCTTATAAAGAACGTAGAAGAATAACTAGATAACTGGGAACTCCTAAAAATCAAACACTTATGCTCATCCAAAGACTTCACCAAAAGTGTAAAAGGACTACCTACAGACTGGGAAAAAGTTTTTAGCTATGACATTTCTAATCAGCTCCTGATCTCTAGAATCTACATGATACTGCAAAAACTCAACTGCAAAAAGACAGATAACCCAATTAAAAAATTGGCAAAAATATGAATAGACACTTCGCTAAAGAAGACATTCAGGTAGCTAACAGATCTATGAGGAAATGTTCACAATCATTAGCCATTAGAGAAATGCAGATCAAAACTACAATGAGATTTCATCTCACTCCAACGAGGCTGGCAATAATCCAAAAAAAAAATAATAATAATAATAATAAATGTTGGAGAGGCTGTGGAGAGATTGGAACACTTATACACTGCTGGTGGGAATGTAAAATGGTACAACCAGTTTGGAAATCGATTTGGAGCTTCCTTAAAAAGCTAGAAATAGAACTACCATACAATCCAGCAATCCCACTCCTTGGAATATATCCTAGAGAAATAAGAGCCTTTACAGAAACAGATATATGGACACCCATGTTTATTGCAGCACTGTTTACAATAGCAAAAAGATGGAAGCAACCAAGGTGCCCATCAGCGGATGAATGGATAAATAAATTATGGTATATTCACACAATGGAATACTATGCATCGATAAAGAACAGTGAGGAATCTGTGAAACATTTCATAACATGGAGGAAACGGGAAGGCATTATGCTGAGTGAAATTAGTCAGTTACAAAAGGACAAATATTGTATAAGACCACTATTATAAGAACTGGAGTAATAGTTTAAACTGAGAAGAAAACATTCTTTTGTGGTTATGAGAGGGGGGAGGGAGGGAGGGTGGGAGAGAGGTATTCACTAATTAGATAGTAGATAAGAACTACTTTAGGTGAAGCGAAAGACAGCACACAATACAGGGGAGGTCAGCACAATTGGACTAAACCAAAAGCAAAGAAGTTTCCTGAATTAACTGAATGCTTCCAAGGCCAGCGTAGCAGGGGGAGGGGTCTGGGGACCATGGTTTCAGGGGACTTCTAAGTCAATTGGCATAATAAAATCTATTAAGAAAACATTCTGCATCCCACTTTGAAGAGTGGTGTGTGCGGTCTTAAACACTAGCAAGCAGTCATTTAAGATGCATCAATTGGCCTCAACCCACCTGGATCAAAGGAGAATGAAGAACAACAAGGACACAAGGTGATTACGAGCCCAAGAGACAGAAAGGGCCACATGAACCAGCGACTACATCATCCTGAGACCAGAAGAACTAGATGGTGCCCAGCCACAACCGATGACTGCCCTGACAGGTAACACAACAGAGAACCCCTGAGGGAGCAGGAGAGCAGTGGGATAAAAAAAAATGCAGACCCCAAATTCTCATAAGACCAGACTTAATGGTCTGACTGAGACTGGAAGGACCCCGGTGGTCATCACCCCCAGACCTTCTGTTGCCCCAGGACAGGAACCATTCCCGAAGCCAACTGTTCAGACATGGATTGGACTGGACAACGGGTTGGAGAAAGATGCTGGTGAGGAGTGAGCTTCTTGGATCAGGTGGACACTTGAGACTATGTTGGCATCTCCTGCCTGGAGGGGAGATGAGAGGGTGGAGAGGGTTAGAAGCTGGCGAAAAGGACATGAAAAGAGAGAGTGGAGGGAGAGAACCGGCTGTCTCATTAGGGGGAGAGTAATTGGGAGTGTGTCGCAAGGTGTATATGGGTTTTTGTGTGAGAGACTGACTTGATTTGTAAACTTTCACTTAAAGCACAATAAAAATTCTTAAAAAAAAAAAAAAAAACACAATGATATATCGTTTCATTCCCACTAGGATGACTGAGATAAAACAACAACAAACACAAAACAAAAAAAAAAACAAATGTTGGCAAGCATGTGGGGAAGTTGGAACTTTCATCCAAGCCTGGCAGCAATGCAAAATGGTACAGCCATTGTGGAAAATAGTGTGGTTGTTCCTCAGAAAAACTACAAATGGAATTGCCATTTGACCCAGAAATTCTACTGCTAGGAAGAAACTCAAAGGACTTGAAAGCAATGACACAAGTGCCCTCTACTCCTGGCAAGGGCCTGGGCCCAGACACGGGAAGGGTTGGGGTCAGGATGCCTGCCAACACCCAGAGTTGCAGAAGATGGGGAATCCTAGGCTCCTGTGAGGGTCCGGACTTGCTCCAAAGGAGCAAACAAATTCCACCATGGAAGGTTCAGAGAGAGACTATGGAAGAAAGGTAAGACCTTTCATGAGACTTTTTGTACAAGGTGCCTCCATTTTTGCTTTGCACTGGGTGTGGCCAACCTTGGCTGTGAGTCAATAGAAGTTTATTTCTCAAGCTCACGTCAATCTCATGGTGGTATTTGATTCCACCCTAGCCCAGCAAGCAGACCTTCTGCACAGGGGTTTAGGGGCCAGGCTTGTTTCTTCTTGCACTCTGCAGTTATCTTGGGCATTGGAGCACATGCATTCAGTCCTCAGAGGCAGAAAGAGCATGGAAGATGATGTATGGAAGGTTTGATGCCTGCCACTTTCACACACATCCACTGACTAGCACTCACTCACAAGGCAAATCTGTCCCTTCATGCCTGGGGTGAGGTCCAAGTGTGCACCAGACAAAGAGGAAGTGGTCTCAGGAAGGGCTGCCAGCCTTTCCATACCACTGCCCTGAAGTAGCCTCTTTGCTTGGTATATGTCATCCATCTTAATGTTCACCCGGGCACTTACTGTTGCTTTTTGACATTTCTTTGAGGATCTTCTCCCCACTAAAATGTAAGTTCGGTGAGAGAAAGTCTAGTATTTCCCTCTTGCTTTTGTGTCTCTGAAGCCTAGGATGGTGCTTGGAGCCCAGTTGTCCCAGGGAATGCTTGTTAACTGGCTGACTGGCTCACATGACCAAAATCCTGTATCCCCTTCTCTGCTACCTCACGTGGACTTGACCCAGAACATGTTCAGGTCTTTGATCCTCTAGGCACCCTTACTAAACTTGATCTACCTGGTCCCCAAGCCTATTTTTCCTGCCAGGACTGGCTGTTACTCTCTTGCTTTCCAAGGCCTCTGTTCCTCCTGGCTGACTCACCTCTGTTCCAGTGAGATGCTAGAGTCTGGAGGAACAAGGAGACGCAACTGTCAGAGTCAGCAAATGGTGGCAACTATGATGCAATCCTTTCATCATTTAAAGAGCATGTGTAAGAAAAGAGCTTGAAATGCAGGAGGGAATGGGTTGTGTGTCTGTGATCTGGCTTTACAAAGAGTCAGGTTTTTGAAACTTACTGATAAAAGACTGTACCTATAAAACTTCCCTTATCCTTAATAGCCAAACTTTAGGGGAAAAAAAGAACCTAACAATGTGAAATGTTCTCCTTGACAAAAGTTTAAAGTTATTCTGAGGTATTTAAAGAATGACTTCAATTTAGATCCTGCTTGGGTGTACCTGTAAAGGAGCAATAATTTCTGAGACACTGGAGTCAACAAAGGAGAAATGGCTTCAAATTCCAATAGTAAAACATGTTCTGGTTGGACATCGTGAAGTGGAATGCCAAGTTTTGGTAGAGAGGGGTCCATTTTAAGTGTTGTTGTTGTTAGGTGTTGTCAAGTAAGTTCTGAATTGTAGCAACTCCATGTACAACAGAACAAAATACTGCACCTGGTCCTGTGTCAAAAACGTGCCCCCAAAACTGATGTACCAAAACATAGAACTGGGATAAGTACTCTTAACTAAAGGAAAATAGGAACTGCAAAGCAGTGTCCTTTTCCAACATACTGTCCCCACCATTTCCACAAACATAATGAATATATAGAACAAAATATGCACACACACATAGAGTTACATAGTTTTGCTGTGTTTAGGACTACTATATGCCAAATCATGGCAAACACAACAGGACATCTCAGTTGACTCCACCCTTTATGTCTGTCTCAGAAACACAGGTTCAAAAGCTGAAGGCTTCCATGTTCCAGTACTGAGGATCTATGCTGGGTTAATGATATTAGGTGTGACTTGGCAAAGATGATTTGGGACTGTACTTCAGAAATAAGTCTATTCATCAATCTATTCAAAAACAAGTGGGATAAAATGATTAAAAGTCAAGTTCTCTACCTCATGTCTCAGACCACTTATTGAGTGTCCTTCACTCTTGTCTACTTGTGGAAATATTATCAGTGATTTCCAAGATCTTCTTCCTGCCAGCCACAGACCCCCTTGAAGTTAGAGATGTCCATGTGGCTTGGTTTAGCCAAGGAAATGTGTGGAACTTCTGGGTGGAACCATGTTTGCATCAGGGTGCAATTCTCTCTCTTCACCTCCATGGCAATCCCTGCAGCCTCATTATATGGCATTATAAGCTAGTGCAGTCCCTGTTAGCCTGTATCCCTGAGGAGTACAGCCTTGCCCCTACACCCTGAGAACCATTGTTGACCTCTGGTTGTACATGAGACTTAACTAAGTGTCATGGATCGAATTGTGTCCCCCGAAAAAAATGTGTCAACTTGGTTAGGCCACGATTCCCAGTATTGTATGGTTGTCCTTCATTTTGTGATTGTAGTTTTATGCTAAGAGGATTCGGATGAGATTGTAACACCACCCTTACTCAGGTCACCTCCCTGTTCCAGTGTAAAGGGAGTTTCCCTGGGGTGTGGCCTGCATCACCTTTTATCTCTCAAGAGAGAAAAGGAAAGGGAAGCAATCAGCGAGTTGGGGACCTCATACCACCAAGAAAGAAGCACCATGAGCACAGAGCCTCCTTTGAACATGGGGTCCCTGCTCCTGAGAAGCTCCGTGACTGGGGAAGATTGAGGACAAGGGCCTTCCTCCAAGGCTGACAGAGAAAGAACGCCTTCCTTTGGAGCCGACACCTTGAATTTGGACTTTTAACCTACTTTACTGGGAGGAAGTAAATTTCTCTTTGTTAAAGCCATCCACTTGTGATATTTCTGTTATGGCAGTACTAGATGACTAAGACACCAAGAGATAAACTCTTGTTTCAATCCACTGCTATTTGGGTGTTGAGTATTATGGCAGCATTATCTAATTTATTCTGACAAATACAGAAATTGGCACATGGGCAAGGCTGTAACAAAAACATAAAGTAAGTGACATCAGCATGATAGGTGGCAGGCAGTGAGGAGAGTCAAAAGAGGGCCCTCCCTATTAGGCAGTGGTAAAACATATCTTAGAATCTTCAACTGCAAAAACTTAGGAAGAAGATCATGTACCTAATGAACTTATAGCTCTAGAAGTTAATAAACACAACATTAGCATTGTTGATGGTTGCTGTCAGCATTCTTTGGTAATATTTTACTAGATAAAGACAAGCTCAGGAAAAAATTGACCAGAGTGATTGAAACACAGATTGTCCAAAAACTTGGAACCTGGCAAGGTGGATAATAACATGTTTGACACCAAGCACAAACAGGTAAGATTGAGAAGGTATCCCAGGTTCAAATGTCCACTAAAACCTTTCAATCCTTTAAAATGCTTCTGGGAAAGGATAGGAAGTATAGCATGACACCCAGTGAATTTTGACAATTGAATGAAAATCAAGGTAGAGGGTACAGTGTAACTAGCGTGGCCCTATCAACACTAGCCAGGCAGGCTCAAGGTCCCTGACACTAAATTGAGTGAGACTAACTCTGGAGGCAAGAAACCAAAGAAGTATAGCAGGTCTGGAAACCATGTGAAAAAGAACAGGGCTGTATTTACTGGCACGTCCTCCTCTCTGGTATCAAATAGATAAGAAAGCAGCCAGGTTTTTGCCATGTTAACAAAGGAACCAGGAATCTGAGGTTGTTCTAGATGCAGGATGATCTTTGAACATCTAACCATCGAGGCAGCATGTAGCCACAGAAAATCTCACAACCCTTTCCCCCAGGTAGTGTAATCTCTGGCATCTCTTTCAGATGTGATGTAGGAAGAAAATATAGAAGGGAGGTTTTCCAAGCTGGAGCCAGGGCGTGTGAAAATATGGAGAAGAGACACCTCTGAGAAGAGGAATCGGAGCTCTTCCCAAAGAGAGGAATCAAGATACACTCACCCTTCCCAGCTCAGGGGATCCCACCATGTCTGCCCAGTAGGGTTCAGAGTTGCTCCGGACCAGCGACTCTGTGTGCCCCATTCCTCCTCTTTCCAAAAGAAATGTTTGCTGCAGGTGTTCTGTCTTCCATCCATCATTTCACATTGACTCTATGGGGACAGAAACTTTTTTTTTTGTCCATATTTCTCTGGATCAAAAGGACATGTATTCATACTTTATGAAGACGCTACCAGGCAGCCTTTGGAGTTTGGAGATGTATTGAGTGGGACACCGGGTGTCTTTTGTGGAGAAGGGATGAGTAGAAAGAAGAGTAAACAAAGAGTGGACTGTGGTAGACGTTAACAGGGGCCATTCATGACTGGTTCCTCTCTCTTTTGAGGCACACACCCCTTTGAAGTTAGAGGTGGCCATGTGAATCGACTTGGTTAATGAAATGAGCAAAAGAAGTGTCACTTCCAAGCAAACGTAATTAACAGCTAGTAGCCAATTTCCTATGCTCTCTTCCCCCCACCATGGCATACCCTGAAGTCTGGGTTGAGTGGCAGTGGAATCTCTGTTATCCTGAGTACCCAAGTGGCATCAATAAAATGATCAGAAACCTGAGAGCAACAAATAAATACCTGCTGTTGTAAGCCATTTGGACTGTCAGATATTTGCTCTGGCAGCATGACCTGGCCTGCCTCGACTAATATACCACTTATGCACTGTAGTATCATAACTTGTCATTGCTTGTACTAAATCCCTAGAATCTAGCTTGAAATATAAGATGTCAGAGAGAGAGGAACAAGTCATAATTCTGTGCTCTGTGACATTCATTTGGCATTGAGCCCATAAAATTTTAATCTTTAGTTGAATTTTTCGTTGTATACTCCATGCTGTCAATTATTGTGAAAGTGTCTTAACAAAAACTTTTATACCCATCAGATGTAAGCATCATTCTCATAATGAAAAAAGAATCATAGTATTGAATTTCCAAGGAAATCCTTCCTATAGAGGATTTTTCAAATAGAAATAGAAACAGATATTTGGAAATAACATTAATTGATAGAACTGAAAAGGAAAACTCTTCTCCTATATCTCACAGTTTTCTGCACATTAAGATTGTTGGACATATAGGTTATGCTTTAAGCGTTGTTTCACATTAACTTCCTCTAGGAGACTCTGAGCTTTTTGAGTGGCGGAAGGGTACGTATTCTTCTGTGCGCCGTTATGACCTAAAACGTTCTTTGTACATCACAGGCTCCCAATACTGCAACAGGAACTTACAGGGATTATCTTATTTGCTCCTTATCACAACCCTGTGATATAGGAATTCTTATCCCCACATTGCAAATATAGAAACTGGGACTTGAAGAAGTTAAGCCACTTGCGCAGATTTACAATAGAATAGTGGCAGAGCTGAGATTCTCCTTCAGTGATGTCTCACTTCGAAGCTCATCTTTTTATCTAAGCCACTTTCCTGATTTATGACTCAGCATTGTATTAATGAATGATTGTGGTGGATATAAATTATAGCTCAATATGTAAGAAAGTGTGGAAAAAACAGGAGGCAATCCCTGTGCTGTAAATATGTGAGGAGGAGGTTCATTGGTTGAAAATGAACTTACAAAATATTTCCATTAATACTGACTGCCTCACAATTTGACTTCATCATTAATGAGTTTGTTACTGAAGTGAGAAGGATAAGATCTCCTCCTGAATATGACTCTCTCCTCACGACATTTCAGGCTCTCACTTGGCCTCTTTATCCTTGTAGGGTATCTTTCCCTCGAGAGACGAATCTTTTTAGGCAAATGGAATGCCCTCCATCAAGGCTTTTGAATGTGCAAATGTTTAAATTACGGCATGTAGGTCACTTACAAAAAGAGGACAACTATTTCTGGCAACATTTTAAATTTATTGTGATGAGTCAAGGCTAATGCAAGGTGAGTCCTCCCCTTGCCATCATCTGCACAGCTACATTAGCTCATTCATGTATTAAAAAATGAGTATCAGACAGTGAGTTGGCAATTTGGCAAATTGCTCATGTATAATGCAACAGAAGGAAGTTTAGTTCCACTCACACTGATCCCACCTCGACTTTTCATGAATGATTTTCATTTTATTGTAAAGCCTGAGTCACATGTTTATCCAAAAAAAATGAGGATAAAATAGAATTCTCCACCAATACATTAATTTTCATTATCATGAGCTAAATTTGTTAATAGTCACTATTAGGCAAAGAGTGCTTACCTTTCTGAGAAATAAATACATTCATCTAATATGTTGGCTTTTTTCTTTTTTTCATACTATGTGCTTTATCAAGATTTACATCTATGAGATGGATTAATTCTAAACTCGCCAAGATCTTTCCTAGGCTTTGTATAAAACAAACTGTTTATTAGCCAATCTATTTTCCATTTAAGGGAATTCACATTTAAATCATTGCTTTGATGAACCTTTTAAAGAATCCTATTTTCTTTTTCCACAAAATAGTTTTTCCTCTTCAGTTTCATTCATTCGTTTATTGGCTAAACTTTTATTGAGCACCTGCTTTGAGGCAGGCATGGCACTGACATTGAGGCTACAGTCATAAACAGAACAGATCCATTTCTGGCCGTATAGAGGATTCAGTATTATTTTTCTTAAAAATTAGAAACGTGGCACTACCTATATTTTTACAACAGTAAAATTCCTTTTAAATGGTCCTAGGTAGAAGATCTTCTGCCTGTCTTTCCAGGATGAAGTAAAATTAAATCCCCTCTCAATATGTTACTAAAACCTATGTGTTTACTTTTACTCCTAAATGAATAAAGGGTGTACCTTCTTCTGGCATGACTAAAGGAGCAGCTGGCATAAGGATGTGCCAACGCCAACACTTTTTATGTGATCCCCTAGGGAGGAAGCAAAATGAGTGGCTACATCCCTGCCATTTCCCTCAAAACCTTGCTCTCTATGAATGCAGAAATTTGGCCACACTCACCTTCCCCATCTACGTCCACAGGCCTGTCTCTCAAAAGCACCGTGAACTCATTTGTCTCCCAGAATCATTGTCACACAATGGCAAGGTTAGGAGTTGCTCTATGGGGCCTCTAAATCCCCATATGTACGAAGGGAAGGCATGCTTGTCTTAAGTATGGGCTACTCGAAGGTACCAACTACCAGCTTCTTCCTTGTTTATTCAAAATCTTTTAAGGATGGTGATGACAATGATGGTAATGATGATAATAAAAAGTGGGAGAAGGAGAGAGCTACATTACCTAAGGTAATTTTTCTCTCTGGGGAGAAATTATTAAAAGGATTTCTTTTTGTCTTCTTATTAGAGACGAAAAAATGATTAGCATAACTTCTATCATTATATTCCTAGGGCTCTTTAAAATATGCAGAGAAAAATGCTATTTTCTCCAAGTAGAGGAAAGACAGGGCAGGAGTGAACTAATATGGCAATGCTTTTACGAGGAATGGCTGAGATTGAGAAGATGTATTGTGTCTATATGCACACACAAGCACATCTCCATGGGAACGACAGCAGTATAAAGTTGCATTTCCCAGGCAGCAGGAACAGGATGTGCCATCCCATTTTAGCACAATTTCAAGTTGGAACAAATGGAACATGCAGGCTAGTGTTCTCCTCTTATCTGTCATTGATTAATTCATATCCATTGCTACTGATCCTTGGACGCTTGTCAATATCCTAACCAGAGCTTCTCTAATATAATTATTTTAATAGAGAAACTGATCATTTTATTGTAATTTTGAACCTAATGGACAATGTCTATTCTAGGGGCATTTCATGGTCTGTAGAATTTCCAGGTTGATCCCATAAATGTCTGGAGAAGCTCAATGTGCCAATTTAAGGGCTTCATGCCCGAATGCACATGTCTGTCTTGCAGGCATATTTCCTGCCACAGCAATCTACCCTTCATTTCCGGAGCATGCCATCTATTCTTTCACTTTGCTTGCTTGCTCTTTCATCTGCCTAGAGTTCCCTTCTTTTCCTTAGAGTGCTATTATCCAAAACATACCAAGAGCTCCCCCGCCTTCCACTCTCAATGAGCCAGTAGTAGACACTTAGTAAGTTGTAGCTGTGATAGTTTGATCCCATTTGTGTGAAATTTTAAATTCTAGGTTCTTAAGTGTGATAAACATTATAATGAGCAGGGAAACATTAAAATGTATGTTTGCCTGGGCTAAACCCTAGACTAACTGAATAAAATTCTCTGGGTATGGGCCAAAGTAATAACACTAAAAAAAAAAAAAAACTCCCTGAATGATTCTAATGTATACTCAGTGTCAAGAAACTTCAGTCATATTCCTAAGAGACCAAATGCAAACATGCATATAGCTTTGAACAAAGACAGTCAAACCTACAGCTTCCTAGAAAACTTCTACAACATAGTCATTGAGGAGAGCCTCTAATCACAAGGCAGAATCGGCATAGTACAATACAATCTCTTACAAGTCTTGGCATAAACAGAAGATAAAGACAAGCTGTACTGATGCCAGGTTAGGATTCTCTACATGCCTAAAGGTCATCTAAGCTATCAAATTTCAAGTTTGGGCAGTAGGAGTGTATACTAGATTATAGAAAGCTAGAACCAAAGGTCTTGACAGAACTGAGAGTAATGAGAAAATCAAATATGTGAATGCCAGAATGAGAATAAGGTTTGATTGTGTTTCAGTCTTTAGGAACATAGGATTTAAACCAAACATTCAGCTCAAGATGGGAAGGAAAGTTAGGATATGAAAACCAGTAATGTAAGACCTCATTCACCATGAGATCCAAGATAGGCCATACCAGTTGAGTAATAGAGACTTCAGAAACAGGAAAGCACAGTTCCAGCAGGTAGACAACTCCGTGTCAGGTGAGACAAGGGCAGTTACAAAAAAATCTGCCTCTCCCTCAGCCGTGGAAGAATGCCTTTGAGTATAGGGTAACCAGAATAAAATACAGACTGTCTGGTTAAATTTGAATTTTAGATAAACAACAGATTTTTTTTTTTTTTTTGTAGTATGTCTCATATATCGCATGGGACCTGCTGCCAGGGTAGGAGAGCTTGCGGGACAGGAGGAACTGTACAGCAAATTTACTCCTGGTGGCCAATTGCTTCTTGAAGAAAGTACCCTTCCTTCTCTGTCTGTCCCGTACTCAGCTGGCTGTACTACCACCCAACTGACTCCCATTAAATCAATTCAAATATTATAGGAATGTTGTTAGTAACAGATGGGCTTAATATTTCATAATGAGAGTCTAGATCCAGTCTCCCAATGAAAGAAAGTCTGGATCCAACTAAATATTTTAGACATAAAATTTGCTTAAGCAAATTTTTATAATTCCAGTTAAAAAAAAAAGAACATTTTATTGATTTTTGTCCTGAATTTTCATGCTTAAATATGAAGAGATTACTCTTACTAATGTATTCTTCATTCTCATTATGGTCTAGCTTTTTAAACATGAGGTCTCTTTAATCAATAGAAATTGATAGACATAGCTGTAACTTTATATCGATTAAGCACTAAAACTTCCATCTGATAAAAGCTATCTGGAGTCTCACTTTAACCTCCTTCAATTATTTATGAGTGAATCACTGGTTCCTTGGAGAAATGGTGGCACAAGGAACACAAGAAAGTACAAGGTAAACTTCGAATCTTTGTTGTGCCATAAAACAAGAAAACATTCAGACTGATGAGGTTCCCTCTAAAGGACCCAAGTGACCTATTACAGTAGATGAAAACACTTTGGTCAGTGATATAATAAGACACTCAGTGTCTTATTCTGGGTTCTGTAGAGGAAAAAAAACTGACATATATATATATTTCCTTCAAGGAAATGGCTCATGCAATTGAACAGGCTGGCAAGACAGTCCCATATCTATAGGTTAGGTAGCAGACTAGAGACCTCTGCTGGCTCACGGGATTGCAGAAGCTGGCAAATCCAAAATCTGCAGGTCAATGGAAGGCCAGAGACTTCTGCGGGCTTATGTCCCAGGTACTAGGGGTGAGGTGAAAAGAACAGTGCAGGCTTGAGAGAGTGAGCTTTACCAAAATATTCATTTATAGGCTGGAGGCATGCCACACTCCCAAGGAAACTCCCCCTTTTAACTGATTGCTGATCACATCACATCAGAGAAAGTGATTACATTATGGAAGAGCAACCAGTCCAGTATCTGCCAAATCACTGAGAACAGCCTAGCTACGTTGACATGAAACATTAACCATCACACTCAGAAAAGAGAAATCCAGAAAAAAAGTAATTAAACGTATGCTATTGTTTTAAAAATGGGTGCCGTTGTGCAGCTTTTCTAGGAGAAATTACAGATGAAGGACCAAATACCCATAGGCTATGAAGAAAGTTCTTTGTTATATGAGAAAGCAGCTGATAATGCTGGGAATGAAAGAAATGATAGAGTCAGAAAAATCATCATTATGCTACCACTTGTCATTGTTGTCAAGTTGGTTCCAACTCATAGGGACCCTATATACAACAGAACAAAACACAGCTTGGTCCTGCTCCATCCTCACAATCATTGCTATGTTTGAGCCCATTGTCACAGCTACTGTGTCTGTCCACTTCACTGAGGGTCTTCCTTTTTTTTGCTGATCCTCTACTTTACCAAGCCTGATGTCCTTCACCAGGGACTGGTCCCTCCTGATAAAATGTCCAAATTATGTAAGACAAAGTCTTGCCATCCTTGATTCCAAGTAGCACTCTGGCTGTATTTCTTCCTGGATGGATTTATTCATTCTTCTGGCGGTCCATGGTATATTCAATATTCTTCACCAACACTATAATCCAAATACATCAATTCTTCTTAAGCCTTCCTTATTCATTGTCCAGCTTTCTAATACATATGAGGCAACTGAAAATACTGTGACTTGGGTCAGGTGCACCTTAGTCCTCAAGGTGACATCTTTGCTTTTTAACACTTTGAAGGGGTCTTTTGCTGCAGATTTGCCCAATGCAATACATTGTTTGATTTCTCAACTGCTGCTTCCATGGTTGTTGATTGTGGATACAAGTAAAATGAAATTCTTGACAACCTCAATCCTTTCTCCGTTTATCATGATGTTGCTTATTGGTCCAGTTGTGAGGATTTTTGTTTTCTTTATGTTGAAGTGGAATCCATACTGAAGGCTCTAATCTTTGATCTTCATCAGTAAGTGCTTCATGTCCTTTTCCCTTTCATCAAGCAAGGTTGTGTCATCTGCATATTACAGGTTGTTAATGAGCCTTCGTCCAATCCTGTGTTCTTCTTCATATAGTCCAGCTTCTTGGATTATTTTATCAGCACACAGTTTGAATAAGTGCAGTGAACAGATACAATCCTGACACACACTTTTCCTGATTTTAAACCATACAGCATCCCCTTCTTCTGTTCAAACAACCGTCTTTTGGTCTATGTCCAGGTTTTTCATGAGCACAAGGAAGTGTTCTGGAATTCCCATTCTTCGAAATATTATCCATAATTTTTTATGATCCACACAGTTGAATGTCTTTGCATAGTCAATAAAACACGGATATTCTTTCTGGTATTCTCTGCTTTCAGCCAGAATCCATCTGACATCATCAATGATATCCCTGGTTCCACACCCTATTCTGAATCTGGCTTGAATTTCTAGCAGTTCCCTGCTGATATACTGCAGTGAACATTTTTTGAATTATCTTCAGCATACTTTTACTTTTGTGTGATATTAATGATATTGTTTAATATTTTCCACATTCTGTTGGATTACTTTTCTTTGGACTGGGCATAGATATGGATCTCTTCCACTCAGTTGGCCGATTAGCTGTCTTCCAAATGTCTTGGCATAGACAAGTGAGCACTTTGAGCACTGCTCTTTTGCCAAAACACCTCAAATGGTGTTTCATCAACTCCTGGAGCCTTGTTTTCCTCCAATTCCTTCAGTGCCTTCAGGCAAGGATTATCAAGTGGTGTTAAAACCATAATGCATATTGTTGATAGAGAGCTAGGTGCTTGTATAGTGCTAAAGTAACACAAGTTAGGCTAGTTTCAAGGAGAATGGGAGGAAATCTAGTTGTATGTAAAGGGTCAAAACTATCATCATCCTAATTCAGTTGTCAGTGTTCTATCACTAACCATTGGTGAACCAGACATCATGTCTCTGCACTTGAGGCAATATGAGTTACACAACATTTTGCTTTTAAGAACTTTGACTTGGGTTTTGAGCTGAATACATACCCTGCAGAGTTTCTGAATGGTTCAAATAACATACTTTTTCTTTTGATTTCACATGATTTTTTTCCATCCTAGCCCGAAAGAAATTCTTACTAAATCCCTCGTGAAAACTCTATTTTCACTGGACTTTTGATTCTATCAGAAGCAATATTTTCAAGAGAAGACTGTGCTTCTCTTTACAAATTCAGTTTGATGTTAGATCAAAGAAAATCAGATAAACATTGGAGGTGGTAAGTTTCAAGTTCAGGATAAATTCTTGTTTTAAACTTCTAAAGAAGTTTTTGAACATTTTACGTCACTATAACAAAAGCTTCAGGAAAGACAATAAAAACTCAACAGTCTAACAGTAATAATATTTGTAAAATTGTCCAAAATCTTAATGAGCTTTATTACTGTGCTTAATGATGAAGCGAAATTGAAGCAAGGAAAGAACAAATTGATTAAGAAATAGTGGAAGAGTCACAGTTTTCAGATTTATGCAAACGTTTATAGTGAAGCTAATTTTTTTTTCTAGTGTCTGTGTAGACAATAGTTTTGTTTTTCCAGCAGTGCCTAGCATAGGCCTTGCACAGTAAGATATACTGAACACGTGTTAGATAAACATATGAATTTTCTTCAACTGAATAAGGTGAATTTTCCCTCCTATATATTAAGGCTTTTTAAAAATGGAAAAGCATAGTTAAGCAGGGCTAATATCTAAAAACTTCTCCAGAATAATTTTACTTTTTGTGGATTTATTCTCTATTATTGAACATTTCCTTTGGTAGCATTCAGGTTTCTGTTCAATGTAATTTTGGAGATAAAATGTTGTTACCAACACTAACTCTACTATCCCTTATACAAAACACTTACAGTTAAAGTGTTAGGGAATTAGAAACATGAGACTTCAATAAGTAGTAAGGTGCATATATAACCATGTATTGTGTAACACCCCATAGTGTCTCAGAGACTACCTATAACCACATTAATATTTCTGCAGGGAAAATATGAATACTCACAGGAGAGATTATAAATAAAGTCTACAAGTAGCTTTCCATTAGTTCAATTCAGGTTTTCCTGGCCAGAGTTTCAGTGCCAAATTTAAATACAACTTTGGGTTTTCAGAGTTTTGGGGATTCAGAATTGCAGACATGTACTAGTGTTGTGGACTAGTATCTATTATAATTGATAATCTGTTATAAAGTAAATTGTATTCCTTTTTTTTCTTTGTTTTTAAATTATAATTTATTGATTTTTGGTGGCAATATGTATAACCAAATATACATCCATTCACAATTGCTACATGTACAGTTCAATAACACTGGTTACATCACATTGTATCAGCATTCTCACTGTCTCTACCCAAATTGTTTAATTACCGTTAATTTAGACTCTCTGCCCCTTGAAGTTCTCATCGGTGCTTTAGATTAACTGCTGTCAATTTGAGCCCATATAAATACTTTTTCTTTTTAATTGCATTTTAGGTGAAAGTTTACATTGCAAGTTAGTTTCTCATTTGTCTTATGCTGGGTTCTCTAGAGAAGCAAAATCAGTAAAGCATATATTATGTATATATATGTGTATATACACACAGAGATTTATATCAAGGAAATGGCTCACACGGTTTTTAGAGGCTATAAGTCCCAAGTCCATGAGGCAAGAAAGAAAATTCTCCTGATTCACGTAGTTGTAGGGGCTGGCCAAACCAAGATCAGCAGGCCAGAGAGCAGTGCTGTCACTGCTGTGAAGACTGACAATCAACAGGCAAGACCACCCACTAGCAAGCTGCTAGCCAAGTCACAAGAGCTGGAGGCCAGACAAACGGGAGTCAGCTGCAGGATTTGGAACAAGCAAAAGCCCCTGCAAGAGGAGCAGGAAGGCAGTAGGCAGAGGAGGGCACGAGATGAAGGCTGAGGGGGTGGTGAGCTGCCCCCCCACACTGGTACCACTCAGCAGATTCCATCATGGGGGTGATCACACATCAAATTTCAACAAGGACGTGATTACAACATTATACAATTGCCAAAACACTGAGAATCATGGCCCAGCCAAGTTGACAAACAATATTAACCATCACATCATTCAAAAATGTATACACAAATTGTTTTGTGACATTGGTTGCAATCTCTGCGTGTGTTACCACTCTCCCCCTTTCTCTTTCCCCCTCTCTCTCTGTGTCCATTTGTCCAGTTTTCCTGTCTCTTCCTGTCTTCTTGTCTTTGCTTTTGGGCAGGTATTACCCATTTGGTCTTATATACTTGAATAAACCAAAAAACATGTTCCTCTTGTGTGTTATTGTTTGTCTTGTAGGCCTATCTAATCTTTGGCTGAAAGGTAGACTTTGGGAGTGGCTTCAGTTCTGAGTTAGCAGGGTGTCCAAGGGCCATAGTCTCAGGGGTTCCTCCATTCTCTGTTAGGCCAGTAAGACTGGTCCTTTTTGTGAATTTGAATTTTGTTCTACATTTTTCTCCTGCTCTGTCCCAGACTCTCTGTTATGATCCCTGTCACAATAGACCACTACAGGACTGTGGTGGTAGTTGGCACCATGTAGTTCTTCTGGGCACAGGCTGGTGGTTCATGTGCTCCATTTGTCCCTCGGACTAATATTTTCCTCGCGTCTTTGGTTTTTTTTTCATTCTCCTTTGCTCCGATGGGATCAACAGATGTATTTTAGATGGTCGTTTGCAAACTTTTAAGACCCCGGATGCTACTCACCCAAGTAGGATGTAGAACATTTTCTTTATGAGTTATGCCAATAGACTTAGATGTCCCCTGAGGCCATGGTCTCCAGCCCTCAGCCCTAGTAACTCACTCTCTCAAGGTGTTTGAGTGTGTCTAGGAAGCTTCTATGGCTTTGCCTTGGTCAAGTTGTGCTGACTTCCCTTATATCATGTGTTGTCTTGCTCTTCACCAAAGATAACACTTGTCTACTCTCTAGTTAGTGATTTCTCCTCCTACCCCCCATCCCTCGTAACCATCAAAGATTTTTTTTTTTTTCTGAGTGAAAGCTTTTTTTTGGCTTTGATAATAGTGGTCTCTTATAACATTTTTCCTTTTGTGATTGACTTATTTCACTCAGCATAATGCCCTCCAGATTCACCTATGTTGTGAGATGTTTCATGGATTTGTATTCTTCTTTATCATGAGTAATGTTCCATTGTATGTGTTTACCATAATTTGTTTACCCATTCATCTCTTGATTGGCACTGAGATTGTTTCCATCATTTTGCTATCGTGAATAATGCTGCAATGAACGTGGGTGTGCATATGTCTATTCACATGATGGTTCTTATTTCTCTAGGATATACTTCTAGGAGTGGGATGGCTGGATTATATGGTATTTCTATTTCTAGCTTTTTAAGTAGGCAACATATTGTTTTCCATAATGGTTGTACCATTTACATTTCCACCAGCAGTGCATAAGAGTTTCAATGGCCCCACAACCATTCCAACATTTGCTATTTTCTTTGCTTTTGATTAGTGCCAGTGATGGCGGGATGAGATGGTATCTCATTCTAGTTTGGATGTGCATTTCTCTAATGGGGAAAATATCAAAGTTGTCAATAACTTCATTTCACTTGGATCCACAATCAATGCCCATGGAAGAAGCAGTCAAAAAATCAAATGTCGTATTGCATTGGGTAAATCTGCTGCAAAAGACCTCTTTAAAGTGTTAAAGAGCAAAGATGTCACCTTGAAGATTAAGGTGTGCCTGACCCAAGCCATGGTGTTTTCCCTCACCTCATATGCATGGGAAAGCTCAACAATGAATAAGGAAGGTTGAAGAAGAATTGATGACTTTGAATTATGGTGCTGGCAAAGAATATCGAATGTACCATGGACTGCCAGAACAACAAAAAAATGTCTCAGGAGAAGTATAGCCAGAATGCTCCTTAGAAGGAAACATGGCAAGACTTCATATTACATACTTCAGACATATTATCAGGAGAGACCAGTCCCAGGAGGACGACATTATGCTTGGTAGATGGGTTGGCAAAAAAGATGGATTGACACAGTGGCTGCAACAATTGGATCAAGCCTAACAAGGTTTGTGAGCATGGCACAGGACCAATGTTTCATTCTGTTGTACATAGGGTCTATATGAGTCTGAACCAACTCGACGGCATCTAACAACAACATTGGCTAATGATGGCAAGCATTTCCTCATGTGCTTGTTAGCTGCCTAAATGCCTTCTTTAGTGAAGTGTCTGTACATATCCTTTGCCCGTTTTTTAAACTGAATTATTTTAACTTTTGTTATTGAGGTGTTGAAGTGTTCTCTAGATTTGAGAGATTAGTCCCTTGTTGGATATGTCATAGCCAAATTTTTTTTCGCAGTCTGTAGATTCTCTTTTTACTCTTGTATAGTCTTTTGTTGATCATAAGTGTTTAATTTTTAGGAGTTTCCTGTTATCTAGTTTATCTTCTGGTGTTTGTGCATCATTAGTTGATATATGGTTTGTACCATATTTATGCCTTGTGTTGGACCTCTAGTGTTGTCCCTATTTTTTATTCCATGATTTTTTTTTGTTTTAGGTTTTACATTTAGGTCTTTGATCCATTTTGAGTTAGTTTTTGTATATGATGTGAGGTATGAGTCCTATTTCACTTTTTTGCAGATGGGCATCCAGATATGGCAGTGCCATTTGTTAAAAAAAAAAGAAAAAAACTTTTTTTCTCATTTAATGGACTTTGGTACTTCGCCAAAACTCAACTGACCGTAGGTGGATGGATTTACACCTGATTTCTCCATTCTGTTAAATTGGTCTATGAGTCTGTTGTGCCAGTACCAGGTTGTTTTGACTGTGGCTATATAGTAGGTTCTCAGATCAGGTAGTGTGAGGACACCTACTACATTCTTTTTCTTCAATAATGCTTTGCTTCTCTTGGGTCTCTTTCCTTTCAATATAAAGTTAGTGATTAGTTTTCAGATCTCATTAAAAAATGCTCTTGTATTTGGATAGTTGTTGTTGTTAGGTGCCGTCGAGGCAGCTCTGGCTCATAGCAACCCTATGTACAACAGAACGAAACACTGCCTGGTCCTGCGCCATCCTTACAATTGTTGATATGCTTAAGCCCATTGTTGCAGCCATTGTGTCAATCCACCTCATTGAGGGTCTTCCTCTTTTCCGTTGACCCTGTACTTTGCCAAGCATGATGTCCTTCTCCAGAGACTGATCCCTCCTGACAACATTTCCAATGTATGTAAGACACATCCTTGCTTCTAAGGAGCATTCTGGTTGTACTTCTTCCAGGACAGATTTGTTCGTTCTTCTGGCAGTCCATGGCATGTATACTCAACATTCTTCACCAACACCACAATTCAAAGGCAACAATTCTTCTTCGGTCTTCCTTATTCATTGTCCAGCTTTCACATGCATATGATGTGATTGAAAATACCATGCCTTGGGTCAGGTGCACCTTAGTCTTCAAGGTGACATCTTTGCTCTTCAACACTTTAAAGAATTACCCAATGCAATGCGTCTTTTGATTTCTTGACTGCTGCTTCCGTGACTGTTGATTGTGGATCCAAGTAAAATGAAATCCTCGACAACTTCAATCTTTTCTCCATTTATCATGATGTGATGTTGCTCATTGGTCCAGTTGTGAGGATTTTTGTTTTCTTTGAGGTGCAATGCATACTGAAGACTGTGGTCTTTGATCTTCATTAGTAAGTGCTTCGAGTCCTCTTCACTTTCAACAAGCAAGGTTGTGTCATCTGCATAACACAGGTTGTTAATGAGCCTTCCTACAATCCTGATGCCCCGTTCTTCATGTAGTCCAGGTTCTTGGATTATTTGCTCAGCATTCAGTTTGA
Organism: Loxodonta africana; assembly: GCF_030014295.1. NCBI lineage: Eukaryota > Metazoa > Chordata > Mammalia > Proboscidea > Elephantidae > Loxodonta > Loxodonta africana. The sequence continues at coordinate 4,272,302 of NC_087354.1, forward strand.
ATAGGTATGGTGAAAGAATACAACCCTGACGCACGCCTTTCCTGACATTAAACCAATCAGTATCCTGTTGTTCAGTCTGAACAACTGCCTCTTGGTCTATGTAAAGGTTCCTCATTAGCACAATTAAGTGTTCTGGAATTCCCATTCTTCACAACGTTATCCATAATTTGTTATGATCCACACAGTCGAATGCCTTTGCATAGTCAATAAAACACAGGTAAACATCCTTCTGGTTTTCTCTGCTTTCAGCCAGGAACCATCTGACATCAGCAATGATATCCGTGGTTCCACATCCTCTTCTGAAACAAGCCTGAATTTCTGGCAGTTGTCTGTAGATATACTGCTGCAGCCGTTTTTGAATGATCTTCAGCAAAATTTTGCTTGTGTGTGATATTAACGATATGCTATAATTTCCACATTTGGTTGGACCAACTTTCTTGGGAATAGGCATAAATCTGGATCTCTTCCAGTCAGTTGGCCAGGAAGCTGTCTTCCATATTTCTTGGCATAGACAAGTGAGCACCTCCAGCACTGCATCTGTTTGTTAAAACACCTCAATTGATATTCCATCAATTCCTGGAGCCTTGTTTTTCGCCAATGCCTTCAGAGCAGCTTGGACTTCTTCCTTCAGTACCATCGGTTCCTGATCATATGCTGCTTCTTGAACTGGTTGAACATCAACTAATTCTTTTTGATATAATGACTCTGTGTATTCCTTCTATCTTCTTTTGATACTTCCTGCGTCATTAAATATTTTCCCCACAGAATCCTTCACTATTGCAACTCAAGGCTTGAATTTTATCTTCGATTCTTTCAGCTTGAGAAACACCGAGTGTGTTCTTCCCTTTTGGTTTTCCATTTCCAGCTCGTTGCACATGTCATTTTAATACTTTACTTTGTCTTCTCAAGACACCCTTCGGAACCTTCTGTTCAGTTCTTTTACTTCATCAGTTCTTCCTTTTGATTTAGCTGCTCGACGTTCGAGAGCAAGTTTCAGAGTCTCCTCTGACATCCATTTTGGTCTTTTCTTTCTTTTCTGTCTTTTCAATGACCTCTTGCTTTCTTCATGTATGATGTTCTCGATGTCATTCCACAACTCGTCTGGTCTTTGGTCACCAGTGTTCAGTGTGTCAAATCTATTCTTCAGATGGTCTCTAAATTCAGGTGGAATATACTCAAGGTCATATTTTGGCTCTCACGGACTTCCTCTGATTTTCTTCAGTTTCAGCTTGAACTTTCATATGAGCAATTGATGGTCTGTTCCACAGTAGTTCCCTGGCCTTGTTCTGACTGATGATATTGAGTTTTTCCATCATCTCTTTCCACAGATGTAGTCTATTTGATTTCTGTGTGCTCCGTCTGGCAAGGTCCATGTGTATAGTTGCCGTTTATGTTGGTGAAAGAAGGTATTTGCAATGAAGAAGTCATTGGTCTTGCAAAATTCTATCATTCGATCTCCGGCATTGTTTCTATCACCAAGGCCATATTTTCCAACTACTGATCCTTCTTCTTTGTTTCCAACTTTCACATTCCAATCTCCAGTAATTGTCAATGCATCTTGACTGCACTTTCAATCAATTTCGGACTGCAGCAGCTGATAAAAATCTTCTATTTCTTCATCTTTGGCACTAGTGGTTGGTGTGTAAATTTGGATAATAGTCGTATTAAGTTGTCTTCCTTGTAGGCATATGGATATTATCCTATCACTGACAGCCTTGTACTTCAGGATAGATCTTGAAGTGTTCTTTTTGATGATGAATGCAACATAATTCCTCTTCAAGTTGTCATTCCCAGCATAGTAGACTACATGATTGTCTGATTCAAAATGGCCAATACCAGTCCATTTCAGTTCACTAATGCCTAGGATATTGATGTTTATGCGCTCCTTTTCATTTTTGACAATTTCTAATTTTCCTAGATTCATACCAGGTTCTGATTATTAACGGATGTTTGCAGCTGTTTCTTCTCATTTTGAGTTGTGCCACATCAGCAAATGAAGGTCCTGAAAACTTGACTCCATCCACATCATTTTTGTCGACTCTACTTTGAGGAGGCAGCTCTTTCCCAGTCTATCTTGAGTGACTTCCAACCTGAGGGGCACATCTTCCAACACTATATCAGACAATACTCCACCACTTTTCATAGTTTTCACTGGCCAATTTTTAAAAAATGAGTTGCCAGGTCCTTCTTCCTAGCCTCTCTTAGTCTGGAATTTCCATTGAAATATGTCCACCATGGGTGGCCCTGCTGATGTTTGAAATACCGGAGGCATAGCTTCTTGTGTCACAGCAACATGCTTGCCACCGCAGTTTAACAAGCTGACAGATGAGTAGTGGAACAACTGTTTAATGGCTATGAAGTTTTTTTTTTGAGGTGATGCAATTTGTTTAGAACTAAATAGAAGTGTTGATTGCACAAGACTGTGAATATACTAAATTACACTGAATTTTTCACTTTAAATAGTTAATTTTATGGGGTTGGATGTTACATAAATTTCATTTCAATAAAAAATGTAAAAACTTTTTTTTTTTAAAGTGTGATGAAAGATAAAATTGTGGAAAAGAACAAAATGGATATTCTGGAGTTGGAAAGTATGATAATGATAAGGGATAAAATCAAAACAGATGCATCTGACCTATTGGTAAAATAACTGAGCTAACTCTAAGAGTTCAATGTAACGTCTGCCCCAGACTCTACCTTTTGTTGCCTAGAAACCACCCCTATTATTGTTATGGAAACAAGTTTCTTTGGGGTCAAGCTAGTGAACATGACTACCTCATGGAAACACAGTTGTTCTCTGATGGAAACTCTTTGTTCCCAATCTCCTGCAGAGATTGACGCTCTTTTAACAGACGACTCCTAAAAATTTCCATTATGTCATTGCTTTGTAACCAACATGAAACCACACTTTGATCCTATGTCTTTTAGCCAATTGATGTATTCATGTAGCCAATAATGTCAAAGATTATGCTTTGCTTTGTCTCACTTTTGACTGACCTAAATCACTGTAAACCAGTTAGGATATTGTGCTTTGTGCTTCCTCCTCCATCCGTATAACTGTGTGCCTGCAATTGCTCCCCTTTGGATTCATGTGTTCCATTTGCTGGGACTCCATGTTTTCCCACTACAATGTTCTTTTGTGCTGCAGCTGTCCCTATTTCCTCAATAAAACTCTTTACTTTCAATTTTAACCAGTCTTCATGATTTTGTTCTATGACAATAATCAAATGAAAAATTCACAAGATTTGAATTGACAAAAGAAAAAAACCTGAAAACTTGGAGATAGTTCAATAGAGATTATTCAATCCAAAGAACAGAGAGAAAAAAGAATGAAGAAAAATGAACAGAGCCTCAGAGAATGTGGGACATGACTAAGTGTACCAACATACACTTAATGGGAGCACCAGAAGGAGTGAAGAGAGTAAAAGTAGAAAAAATATTATAATTACTAAAACCTTCCCAAATTGATGCAAAACATTAACCTATACATCCAAAAGGCTCGAAGAACTCCAAATAAAATAAATACAAAAAGATCCACACATAGACACATCATGTATAAATGCTGAAAGCCAAAGGCAAAGAGAAAATCTTGAAAGCAACGAGACAAAAATGACTTGTCACATGCTGAAAAAAAAAAAACAAATCTGTTGTCGTTGAGTCATTTCTGACTCATAGTGATCCTACAGGACAGAGTAGAACTGCCCCACAGGGTTTCCAAGGAGTGCTTGGCAGATTCAAACCTCTGACCTTTTTGGTTAATAGCCATAGCATTTAAGCACTATGCCACCAGGGTTTCCCTGTCACATACCAGGGAACCTTAATTAGGTTAACATCTGACCTTGCAACAAAAACAGTGTAGGCCAGAAGACAGTGGGATGAAATATTCAAAATGCTGAAAGAATAACAGATTTCCTGCCAGCGCATTAAGATAAAGCATTCCGTATTGGGTCTGATTTTGTTTAATGGAAAGAGTCATTTGTTTTGTTATGTTTTTTCACACTCCACGGTAAGAAAATCATTGTGGAGTAAGTCATTCCACCTATATTACAATGTCATCTTGGATTATTAATAAAAAGCAACTTCCTTGAGACCAGGGCATGCCTCTTATTTTTCTTTAACTACTTAGAGTAGTACCGGGCTCATCCTAAAAATGGAACTAGTTGCCGTAGATTCTGACTCATGGTGACCCCATGTGTGTCAGAGTAGAGCTGTGCTCCATGAGTCTTTCAGTGGTGTGATATTTCAGAAGCAGATTGCCAGGACTTTCTCCCAAGGTGCCTCTAGGTAGATTTGAACAGCTAACCTTTTGGTTAATAGCCATACGCTTAACCATTTGGGTCACCCAGGGATTCTATTAGTCACATAGTAGGTGCTTGATAACAGTTGATTATTTTTCATTTAGTTTCTTGTGTCCTTCCGGTACTGACATCTTCATCAGCTCTAAGTGATCTTGTTTGCTTCCAGATCCTTGCCTCTTTCCTTCACTGTAGCCTCTCTCACTGTGCTCCCACAGCTCCCCTTCATGCCTATGCCATTGCAATGGATTGTCCCTTATCTCTTTGGTCTTTTTATGGTCGGCAGCATCAGGGTCCCAGAACTTAAAGGCCATGTCTGAGACGACCTGGACCTTATCATCCCTCTTCAGTACCTCAAGATCCTGCTGTGGATTCTCAAGAGTCGTTACAGGTGGCTGCTGTGTCACAGTACTGCATGCATGTCTCTGTGCTTTTTCAAGTGAAACAGAAATATTTAGGCTTCCAAGGATCAAAGATATGTGAGACAATTCTGAAATTCTGATGGGCTTCAATCAAGAAGAGTCGAGCTTGAGGTTCAGGAACTGCAGCAGAGCCCTGGCTGCCCCTTGGTGAGACTTGCGTGCTTACCCTCAGCTTGGTCTCTGCATAGCCTCTGGACAACTGCAAGGGGCCTTGTTGTTGCCTCTGCCTTGTCATCTCATCAGCCCCACTAGTGCTCTAGTGAGTCCCTTTATTATGCTAAAATAGGATGTCATGACTGGAATTAGAAAGGAAAATACCAGCTGCTTTTGTCCCCCAGGAAGCACTAATGAGCTTGTAGCTGCCTTGATTTCAGGCAACAATGGGCAGAGTCAGACTGATCACAAACCTGCAGCCTCCTGCAGGCTGTGGGGCTGAGGCTGCAGCACCTGCACTTAGGAGCTGAAATATTTTTAGAATCTGGAATCTGCCCTCTGGCTCTTATCTTGTTTTTGATGCCTTCATTACACCCCTCCTTTTGCAACAGCTTCCTTCCTGGTCTTTGATTTCCAACCTCTACTCTTTCCAACCAAGCTTGCACAAAACAGCCAAATTTGTCTCCCTAAAACACAGCTGCTCCAATCATATGACCCTCCTCTCCAAATGTGTCAGCACTTTCCCCCATGCTACGTGTAAATTACAGTCCAAACTTTCACCAGCCCTGAAAGCTTTATATAGAGGGATCTGAGCCCACCTTCCCAGCCTCTTGGCAGTGCCTGCCTTCCGCAGCCCCACTCACCTAGACAGAAAGGGGCCCACCTTCAGGCTCGGCTCAGGTTCCTATCAGCGTTCTTGCCTCTGACATGCTAATACAGGCATCATGGAGCTTTAAAGACAGACACAAAACCTGCATCTGGATCAATACGCTCATTTTCTCTAGATGTGCAGAAAGGGTATTGCTACTATTTTTAAAGCTGACAGATGACTCCTTTGATTGGCCAGGGTCAAGGACCACTGCCCGAAGCCAATGTTAATGCAACCAGGAAGTTCAGCAGAGGTTGTGCCCTCCACAGGTCTGGGACCAGGTGTATAGATAAATCCTCAGGAAATGCACATCTTCCAGGCACAGCTTGGCCCTGTCCCATTCCTCATCACCAGGACTGGAGTTTTACCTCCTCACTGTTAAGACTTTAAAGAAATGATTTCTTTTATAAGGATCGGCACAAAGCTGGTTCCTACGAGGCAGAGGTTGAAGATGTCCCAAATGTCCAGATTTTCCAAGCTGCTGCACCACTCCATTATCTCCAACATCAACTACTCCCTCTCACCTCAGTACTCTCCCTCCCATACTTGGGTTCCCTAATTTGCTGCAACTTCTCACAGAACTCATGAATTATAAAAAGGAAAAGGCTCGCATGGTTGTGGACCCTGGCAAGTCACAAATTTGTGAGTCAGGCATAGGCTTCTCCTAACCCATGGGGTTGCAGGGGCTGATGAACCCAAACCAGCAGTTCAGACCACAGGCTGCTGGCTCACAAGGCTGTGGAAGCTGGTGAATCAGATCACACAATAGGCCACCTGCACAAGGGGCTCTGAAGGATGGCGAATCCCAGAATCGGCAGGTCAGACAGCAGGCCTCTGGGGAGGTCAACTGATCACGAACCAAACACAGGATGCAGATACAGAAAGAGAGAGAGAGAGAGAGCCTTGCCAGGGCACACACATATACCTTAGATGCAGGCCACACCCCAGGGAAGGGTATAACTTTAGTAATGATGGGGCTTGAGTCATACCCTTCTGCAAGGCTGCGACCCAAGACACACCTTGTATCAATCCTGCCTCATCAACATGTAGAAGTCAAGTTCCAAAACACAAAAAATGAAGGACAACCACACAATACTGTAAATCAAGTCCTTGTGAAGTTGACACATAACCCAACCATCACAGGTTCTGTATACCTTATTGGCATAGTCCCATTCAGTCATTGTGTGTGAGTCACAAAGCTAGAAGGGGCATATTAAGTAACTCATTGCACCACAGACTTGAGGTCTCCCTTTAGCCTTTGCCCACTCACATGGGACCTGACCCCTTGCCTCTCACTTTCCTGGGCTCAGAGCACACACTGAGTGGAGGCACTCCTTGTCAGGTCTCTCACAGCACTGTAACAAGTTTGTTCTGCACATACCAGGTCCCACCTACACTGCAGGCTAACCTCCAACCTCAGTTTCCCTGCTAGCCCAGCAATCACCTTCCCTCTACTCTGAAGGCCTCTTGGCTGGATGTATCAACACTGAAATATGTGTCACAGAATGCTAAGATGGAAGTCTCCACAAAACACCAAGATACAGGTGATGTGTAATCGCTAAGTGATATCCCAGAGCATCACATGCCAAATGACTGGCCCTGGTGGCAAAAGCTGGGACCCTTCCACTTGGTCCCTTCCTGGCCTGTCTTTCCTGGCTGCCCTGATAGCGGGCCCAGGCTGCCTCTCCTTCTCACCATCCTCCCTATGTCAGGAAATGCTAATTTATTCAAAACCACAAACAATACGAAAACTAAACAGTAGTAGCCAATCACCATTACAGAAGAAAGAAAAGGAAAACATGGTGCAGTATCAGTATCCCATTACATTTCCTCCCAAACTCCATTTCACTGTGTGAGACCCAGCAACAACTGGAGAGAAAGGAGCAGAGGTCACTGCCCACAGAGGGCTTAGCTGAAAGTTCAGGTTGTGGGGAACACCTTGCATGGAATCTTAATTGATGAACTCAGGCAGATATGTCACTGCCTGCCATTGAGCAGCACTGGCCTCACCCTTGCCTTGATTCAGAGGTCACCTCTGCTGAACAACTCTCAGAGACAGGGGTCAACCACTCCACAGTCTCTGTTACAGAATCTAAGAGTACCTGGATACCTCCCTGAAGCTTTTGTCCTTCCTCAAAGGGCTCTTCATGCTGACTTTTTCATTCTGCCTTGTCCTGTTCAGCCAGCTATTCTCCATCTGGGTCATGCCTCTTATTCTCCCACCACCTTCATGTCTGCACAGAGTCACTTAAACAGAGACCTGCGGGAACAGCATCAAGACTAAATTTTATTTGGCACCTGCACGTGCTATGTGGTTAGCCCCATACTGGCCTTATTGCTGAATCACCACAACCTCTGAGGTCTGCACATTTCTGTACCCACGTTACTAATGAGGAAACTGAGGCTTACACCAGGAGGTGGCAGAGCTGGGTTCCAACTGGAGTTCTGCTCATTGGAGGCCCTGGCACATTGTGGGGCTCCAGGAAGGTTTGTTGAGTGAGTGTCATCTGGCCCAGTCCACATGAGTCAAATGAACACACAGAAGTTTTTTCTAGCAGCAATCAGTCCATCTTATTTAGAAATAAGTAACCATTTTACTTTACTTTGGAACCCCACTTACCGTTTATCAGAAAATTAAACTAAATTCAGTCAACTTTTTCTAAAAATTAGATTTACTTCAGTTTTACCATAAAGAACTTTCCAACCATTTCTAGCAAGGTGGAATTAAGCTGCTGCCTTTCAAATGTTAAGGTGCCAAAGAATCCCCTGGGGTTCTTGTTAAAATGCACATTCTGACTCAGTGGGTGGGGCAGGGCCTGGAGTTTTGCCTTCCCACAGGCCCTAGGGGGTCGCTACTGCTGCTGTCTGGACCACATTTTAAGTGATAAGATCAGCCTCTACTAGAATTTGACTCACTTCTATCATTTTCAAGTTTACTTATAGAAATAAAGTATAAGTTACATGATGTATATCCCCTATGAAGATAGAAATAAAGTATAAGTTACATGATGTGTATCCCCAATGAAGAGGGCTACCCTAGAGAAGGACAAATAGGCTAGCATTCTCCCACTCCGAAGAGGAGCCCAGGAGCTCTCTGCCTCTCTACATCAACAGAAAGCTTAGCGTGCAGGAGAAGAGGTGAGTATCTTTTAAATGGAGGTAGTATACTCAGCATAATTCACTGTTACTTAATTAGTACTTAGCTTGCTATCGCTTCCTTTAATTAACTTTGTCTCTAGTCAGCTGAGTTAAAGACCTCTCATGGAACACCGACAACACTTCCTGGCCTGCACCACCTGCTTTACGTCCTTCCATATGACACAGCAGTGCCCTTCCTCACCTCCACCTTGGCCTCCCACTTCACCAGGCCCACGTCTTGGCTCCTCCCCCACAACACTTCCTCGGCATTTGGTTTTACCATCTTGCATCATCAGAGTTTTCTGGTGTTGACTTCACTCTCTGTGGGAAGCATAATTCTAATGAGGGCTCCCAAGATCCCCATCCCCTGGTTTTTCAATTCAACACTATGGGCTGCTGTGAAGGGATTTTTAAAATGTAACTAAGGTCTCAGGTCGGTTAACCTTAAGATACAGAGATTGACTGGGTGGGCCTGACCTAATTGGGCGAGCCCTTTAGGGGCAGAGAGTTTTCCCCAGCTGGTCACAGAAGATGAAGTCAGATTCAAAGCATGAAAAGAATTTGACATGCTGTTTCTGGCTTGAAGATGGGGAGCTAAATGTCAAGGAATGCAGGGAGCCTCCAAAGGCTGAGGGTAGCCACTTCCTAGCAGCCAGCAAGAAAACCTCAGGGAACAAAATTATGCCGCCAATCTGTATAAGGTGGAAGCAGATTCTTCCCGGAGCTTCTAAATTTCAGTCCAGTAATACCCTGATTTAGACTTGTGAGGCCCTGAGCAGAAAACCCACTAGAGCTTCTGACATACAGAGCTGTGAGATAATAAGAGTTGTTTGAAGCTGATAAGTTTGTGGTGAGCCATTGCATAGCAATGGATAACTAATACACCCCCCAGCCCCACAAAACCTCAGGGTGAACTGACTGTGCCCCCACCTTCCTCAGGTACTGCAAGCATGAGGTAGACCCCTGAGCCTCAAGAAGGCCTGTCCCTGACCTGCCAAGCAGCTCACTGGGGCATCCAGCTGCAAGTTGGTAAGAGCCAGGTTGCTATGGTTTTACTGTTTTTGCTGTTGGAAACTTATCACACAGCCAGATGCCCATGTAATGGGGTCTCCTATTTAGTCCAAAATAAGTGAGGTCCAGTGAACATCTACAATCTGCAAATATCTCAGTTGCAGTCAAATTAAATGACTTTAATAATTAATATCAATTCCCAGAACTAAGAATACAACTAAGTGGAAGAAAAATAAAAACTGAAGAAAGCCGCCCTCCTGCTGCTGAAGTCAAAGCTCTTCTGCCTGTTTTCATGTGGCTGTTCATCCCTGCCATAAAACAAGAGGGCTACTGTGTTGATAGGGGCACCAGTAGAGAAAACTAATTGGTTTAGTTCAGTCCCATCTGGTCAGGAGCAGAGGTTCAACCTCCCTGCCCTCTGATTCACGAACAAGGCGCCCAACCCCCACTCTCTGTGAAGGGATGCAAGTGTCCTGGACTATGGATGGGAGTCTTGCGGGGGGGGGGGGCGGGGGAGCGGAGTGTGGCTGAGGTCAAGGTTGAAGAGAGCTCATTTTCTGAATCCTGTCCTCTCTGCTTCCTAATTCTTACCCTGTTCGCCCTGCCAACCCTCTCTCCTTCTATTATCCTCTCCTGCTCTCCGTTTCTTGTCCCTCCCCCTAGTCCACAGGACTGCCTCTGTGAGCATGCTTCTGAGGTGATGGGCAGGTGCTAGACTCAATATTATTTTGATCATGAGTCTCTGCTTTGCAGGCTGCAAGAGTGGAACTGTCCCTCTGGAAACAAGAGGGTTGGAGGGAACCTGGGGTCAAATGCACAAAGCCACCAGCTTAATTCTCAGTAGGGAGACAAGAGCTACCACAGAAAAGGGTGTAACATGAATCCATCCTCACCAAGAGGGTCACCTTGAGCAAGTGGTTCATTTACCTCTTTAAACATCAGGTCATCCACCTTTAAACTTAGAGTAACGCTAGCATCAACCTCCCTTGGGTGTTGTAGGAGTTTGAAAAAGAAATGCAAGTAAGGCAACTAGCATCTTAGTTTATGTTGGACAGATGGTAGATACTAGGCAAAGACCAGCTATTTCAACTATTCAAAACATCGTATGAAAATAATGTGACTTTGCTCTGTAAAATTTTAAAATTTTTTCTTGATCACTTTTCCTCTCTTTGTGTCCTTTTATTTTCCTCATGGTCTCCAGGAATTGAGCAGCAGTGAAGTGGAAGTATCCCTGGGCATGGAATCGAAAGCATTATAGTGAAGCCATGATACCACATTTTGCTCTTTGTGTGATTTGGGGGATCCCTCATCCTCTCTGCGCTCTGGGTCTCTTCTCACATTGGGATTTGCCTCTCATGGACACAAAGTGATGCCCATGAGGGTCTCAGCTGCTTCCCCCTTGCCCAGGTGAAGAGGCTCACACAGAGAAGGTATGAGGGACCTGTGTAAAGTCAGGGCACGCTAACGAAGGAGCTGATGTTAAACGATCATGGCTCCTGAGCTAGTCTTTTGTGCTCACCTTGGTGTGCACCACATGAAGGGAGGTGGAGCACTTTTAAAAACTACAGACATGCTGAAAGCAAAAGAAAGTTTCCCTCCAGTGGGCCCTTCAGACTGCTCGTTGTCACCTCTTTGGCTGTTATTTGAATCAAGGGTTTCATAAGCACAACAGGTGGTCCTCCTCAAAGCACCACTTCTCCAGCTTCTGTCCCCTCCACCCAGTTCTGAACTGCGGTAATCAAACCTCAGCCCCCAACAGTGCACAGAAGTTGCTCTAACGAGGAAATGACATCCTAAGTAGCAAAGCTTGGAAGTCACTTCACAGTCTAGCTGACTTAACTAGCATTTGGTTTTTCAATGCTATCTTTCTGAGACCTTCTCCTCTTTCAGCTCCCACGAGAGCATTCTCTCTTGGTTTTTCTTTCTTCATTTCCTCAAGGCCAGGTTGTGCAGCCTCAGGCTCATATCAGGGCTTGAGAGTCAATTATTACATTTTCAGTAATTCTGTAAGTGGATTGATGTCACATTGGTAGTTTGAAATCAGCTGCAGTGGGAGAATTTACACCATGGAAATTGGGAAAGGATACAATGCAGGGCCTTTTATTTTCCCTTCCTATAAATCTGGTGTTAAATCTTTGCCAGCACACCACTGTCTTAAGGGCTCATTTTCCTCTGCACTCCTCTTAAATATCGGGGTTCTTTAGATCTGTCTTCAGGTTCCTTCTCATTTACTCCCTCTCTGGTTATTGATTTATTCTCCACTTCCCTTTCACATACGTCTGCATACAAGTAACTCCTAAGCCTATCTTTCTATTCTCTAAACTCCAGACTTATGTAACCAAATGACTATTGTACTATCACCCCAGAGGGCTGAATGTCCTACGCCACTTCTCAAAGACAATATATCCACAACCCATACATCCAAACCTGCTCAGTCCCTCTTCTCTGCCGAGAGGAATGTCACCATATCTGATGTAAGGTGGGAGCGTCCTGTCCTTCTTTCCACCTCTCCTCATCTCCTAATGCTCAAATTAGCCACCTTGTCTACCATTCTACTTCCTAAATAGTTTTCAAAACTTTTCTCCTCTCCGTTTTCACTGCTACTGACCTAGTTCAGGCCACCATCCTCTCTTGCCCAAACCAGCCTCCTAACTAGTGGTTTGTGTCCACTCTTGACCTCCTCCCATGATTTCATCATACAGTAGAAACATTAAATGTTTAAAACTGCAAATCTGGTTATCCTCTTGCTTAAGACTTCTCAGTGGCTTCATATTGCCTTAGACCTGAAACCCTATCAGGTTTACAGGATTTGGCACCTCTGTCACCTGGCAGGCCCTGCTCATTCTTTCTATCACAGCCTAAATGCTACTTCCTTGGGGACACGTTCCCGTCCTCCTTGGCTGCATTGGATCCGGGCCAAGCTCCTCCCTTTTTTAACACTCACCAACCTCTATTATTCACTGAATATCTGACTTCCCTGTGTGGCAGTGTGGTGGGGACTGGCTATGTGCACTGTGGTCCTGGTACTAGGACAGGGCCTGGTCTTTCCTACTTCTCAAATCCACTTTCTCTCTAAAGCTACACCCTTGGGTCAGACCCTTCTGGTATTTTCATCAGGCTGAGAGGCCTTTTTCTGCACGGTTTTTATAAGCCCAAATGCAAAACAAATCAGGTCACTCTTCTACACAACCCTTGGCATAGCAGAGGGTCATGGCCTAGTCTGGCTGCTGTCTGCACTGTTCCTCTGCACCCTGTGGTCAAGCCCAGCTGTCTACCCCACATTCCAAGGCCTCATATTCATCCTCACTTTGACGATGCCTTTTCTGTGTGTTTAGGCCTTTCTCCTCCAGGATGAGGGCACCAGGCCTGAGAGTCTGGTCTGGCCCCTCCCTGTCTCCACAGTACTCTGGGCCACCTCAACAATGGAGAACACTTAACCTACCACCCTGGGAGTGTGAGCAGCTATCTTGTTTCTTTGATTGCCTATATTATAATAATGCCCCAGCTTTGAAAACAACATGGGCACAGAAGTATGCTTGCTACAAGCTGTGGGCTGGCAGCAGTGAAGGAAGGAGTACAGCACTGTCTGCATCGGACAAGCTGCTGCTTTTTAAAACAGAGCGAGAAGCTTGCAGTATTTTATCCTTTCCAAATGCTGTCCTCACCAAACCTACAGTGCATGGTGTGAGTGGTCTGCAACTACCCCTGCAGACACCTTTACAAAACCCAAGTCCCAACAGCCTGGACAGCCCAGACTTCCTGGTGTTAAAGCCCCCACTGAGAGGTGTATTTTAAAAATAAGCACGGTGTTTCCCGTGGCTCAGGTCTACACTTCACTTTCTCATGAAAGGTAGAAAACTGAAAAGTCTTCCTGTTTGCTTATTCCTGTTAGCCACGGTGCAAATTCCTAGCTATGCTAAGAGCAAACAACGGCTCCATCTAATTTTACCTCCACAGGGAAGTTCAGCATACAGCCCCAGTCATCAAGTATGTTCATGGACTTAGGAATCCCCACACAGCTCACCTTCTCCCATATGTAAATTTCTTTATTTTTCTCTTGTTTTATTAAGTAATAGGAAGAAGCCCAGCCAGGAAGTCCGTGTCTTACCATGTCACTATAAAGCACTGTTTAAGTTAACACAACTCCATACTTTATTCAGATTTCCTTAGTTTTTCCCTAATGTCCTTTTTATGTGTCAGGATCCCATTCAGGATACCGCATTATATTTAGTTATCATGTCTCCTCAGGCTCCTCTTGGTTGTGACACATTCTCAGGCTTCTCTTGTTTTCGATGACCTTTACAGTTTTCAGGAGGGCTGGTTAGGTATTTTGTGCTGGTCAGGCTATTAATATGACTTATCACTGGTGATGTTATCCCTGATCACTGGCTAAGGTAGTGTCTGCCATGTGTCTAGCCTATAAAGTCACCATTCCCATATTGTTGTCCATGGAAGGAAGTCACTTTATGCATTCAGACTTAAGAGGCAGGAATTATGCTCCATCTCTGTGAGGGCAGAATATCTACATATATTATTTGAAATTCTTATGCATAGGTGGTTGTTGTTGTTGTTGTTAGGTGCCATCAAGTTCGTTCTGACTCATAGCGACCCTATGCACAACAGAAGGAAACACTGCTCAGTCCTGCGTCATCCTTACAATCATTGTTATGCTTGAGCTCATTGTTGCAGCCACTGTGTCAATCCACCTCATTGAAGGTCTTCCTCTTTTCCGCTGACTCTGTACTCTGCCAAGCATGATGTCCTTCTCTAGGGACTGATCCCTCCTGACAACATATCCAAAGTATGTAAGATGCAGTCTCACCATCCTTGCCTCTAAGGAGCATTCTGGCAGCACTTCTTCCAAGACAGATTTGTTCGTTCTTTTGGCAGTCCATGGTATAGTCAATAATCTTCGCCAACAACACAATTCAAAGGCATCAACTCTTCTTCGGTCTTCCTTATTCATTGTCCAGCTTTCACAAGCATATGATGTGATTGAAAATACCATAGCTTGGGTCAGGCACACCGTAGTCATCAGGGTGACATCTTTGCTCTTCAACACTTCGAAGACGTCCTTTGTAGCAGATTTGCCCAATGCAATGCGTCTTTTGATTTCTTGACTGCTGCTTGCATGGTGGTTGATTGTGGATCCAAGTAAAATGAAATCCTTGACAACTTCAATCTTTTCTCCGTTTATCATGATGTTGCTCATTGGTCCAGTTGTGAGGATTTTTGTTTTGTTTATGTTGAGGTGTAATCTATACAGAAGGCTGTGGTCTTTGATCTTCATTAGTAAGTACTTCAAGTCCTCTTCACTTTCAGCAAGCAAGGTTGTGTCAGCTGCATAACGCAGGTTGTTAATGAGTCTTCCTCCAATCCTGATGCCCCGTTCTTCTTCATATATTCCAGCTTCTTGGATTATTTGTTCAGCATACAGATTAAATAAGTATGGTGAAAGAATACAACCCTGACACACACCTTTCCTGACTTTAAACCAATCAGTATCCCGTTGTTCTGTCTGAACAACTGCCTCTTGATCTATGGAAAGGTTCCTCATGAGCACAATTAAGTGTTCTGGAATTCCCATTCTTCGCAGTGTTATCCATAGTTTGTTATGATCCACACAGTCGAATGCCTTTGCATAGTCAATAAAACACAGGTAAACATCCTTCTGGTATTCTCTGCTTTCAGCCAGGGTCCATCTTACATCAGCAATGATATCCCTGGTTCCACGTCCTATTCTGAAACAAGCCTGAATTTCTGGCAGTTGTCTGTAGATATACTGCTGCAGCCGTTTTTGAATGATGTTCAGCAAAATTTTGCTGGCGTGTGATATTCATGATATTGTTCTATAATTTCTACGTTCAGTTGGATCACCTTTCTTGGGAATAGGCATAAATATGGATCTCTTCCAGTCAGTTGGTCAGGAAGCTGTCTTCCATATGTCTTGGCATAGACGAGTGAGCACCTCCAGTGCTGCATCTGTTTGTTGAAACACCTCAATTGATATTCCATCAATTCCTGGAGCCTTGTTTTTTGCCAATGCCTTCAGACTAGCTTGGACTTCTTCCTTCGGTACCATCAGTTCCTGATCATATGCCACCTCTTGAAATGGTTGAATGTTGACTAATTCTTTTTGGTATAATGACTGTGTATTCTTTCCATCTTCTTTTGTCTGTCAGTTTGTCATACTGTGGGGGCTTGTGTGTTGCTGTGATGCTGGAAGCTATGCCACCAGTATTCAGATACCAGCAGGGTCACCCATGGAGGACAGGTTTCAGCTGAGCTTCCAGACTAAGACAAACTAGGAAGAAGGACCCAGCAGTCTACTTCTGAAAAACACTAGCCACTGAAAACCTTATGAATAGCAGTGGAACATTGTCTGATATAGTGCTGGAAGATGAGCCCCCCAGGTTGGAAGGCACTCAAAAGATGACTGGGGAAGAGCTGCCTCCTCAAAGTAGAGTCGATCTTAATGATGTGGATGGAGTAAAGCTTTTGGGACCTTCATTTGCTGACGTGGCATGACTCAAAACGAGAAGAAACAGCTGCAAACATCCATTAATAATTGGAACCTGGAATGTATGAAGTATGAATCTAGGAAAATTGGAAATCGTCGAAAATGAAATGGAACGCGTAAACATCAATATCCTAGGCATTAGTGAGCTGAAATGGACTGGTATTGGCCATTTTGAATCAGACAATCATGTAGTCTACTATGCTGGGAATGACAGCTCGAAGAGGAATGGTGTTGCATTCATCGTCCAAAAAAAGAACATATGCAAAGGAGATTTGTCTATTCTTCCCCATTTATTTATATATCCTATCTTTTTTTTTTAATATCAGTATTGACTCATGAATATTGGTTTCTACTTCGAGCTATAATCCAGTACTATTTTTATTATTTTGTTCCTCAAAATATTCCAGCTCTGGCCATTGGAAACTCTTTCCATTGGCCTCTATGTTCCTTTGACAAACCCATTGTTTTTTTGATCTTTAATATTATTGTTTTGTACTTTAAATGAAGGTTTACAGAGCAAACCAGTTTCTCATGAAACAATTAATACACCTTTTTTTTTGTTTGTTTTTTTTGGTGACTGGTTTTCAACCCCATGACATCTTAATACTCTCCCCTTCTCGACCTTGGGTTCTCCATTACCGGCTTTCCTGTTCGCTCCTGCCTTCTCTTCCTACCCCCTGGGATGATGTGCACATTTAGTCTCATATTTTTTTTTTTTTTTTATAATCTTTGGCTGAAGAGTGAATCTCAGGAGTGACTTCCTTACTGAGTTATAAGGGTGTCTTGGGGCCATACTCTTAGAGTTTCTCCAGTCTCTGTCAGGCCAGTAAGTCTGGTCTTCTTTTGTGTGTGTGCGTGAGTTAAAATTTTGTTCTACATTTTTCTCTACCTCTGTTCAGTACCCTGTATTGTGATCCCAGTCAGAACAGTCAGTGGTGGTAGCCGGGCACCATCTAGTTGTGTTGGACTCAGTCTGGTGGATATTGTGGTAATTGTGGTCCCTTAGTAATTTAAAATAATCTTTTCCTTGTGTGTTTGCTTTTCATCACTTTCCCTTGCTCCAGACAGGATGAGACCAGTGGAGTATCTTAGATGGCCACTCACAAGATTTTAAGACCCCAGATATTACTTACCAAAGTAGAATGTAGAACATTTTCTTTATAAACTATGTTATGCCAAATGAGCTGGGTGTTCCCTGAGACCACAGTCCCCACAGCCCTCAGCCCAGCAGTTTGGTCCCTCAGGGAGTTTGGATGTGTCTATGAAGCTTCCATGGCCTTGCCTTGGACAAGTTGTGCTGGCTTCCCCAGTATTTTGTACTGTCTTACCCTTCACCAAAGTTACTACCTAACCATTTTCTATTTAGTGTTTTTCCATTCCCACCCCTCCCCTCTCTCATAACCATCAAAGATTGTTTCTTTTTGTGTGTAAACCTTTTCATGAGTTTTTATAATAATGGTCTCATACAGTATTTGTCCTTTTGTGATTGCCTTATTTCACTCAGCGTAATGCCCTTTAGATTCATCCACGTTGAGAGGTGTTTAAGGGATTCTTCATTGTTCTTTATCGTGGAATTTCCATTCTATACCTATTTTATTGAGAGTTTTTATCAGAAATGTGTGTTGGACTTTGTCGAATCCATTTTATGCATTGATTCAGGTGATCATGTGATCCTTTTATTTATGTGGTGGATTACTTTGATTGATTATCTAATGTGGAACCATCCTTGCATACCTCCTAAGAATCTCACTTGGTCATGATGTATTGTTTTTCTGATATGATGAATTCTATTGGCTAGAATTTTGTTGAGAAGTTTTGCATCCATATGCATGAGAGATACTGGTCTGTAATTTTGTTGTTGTTATTGTGTCTTTTCCTGGTTTTGGTATCAGGGTTATGCTGGCTTCATAGAATGAATTCAGAAGTATCCCTTCCATTTCTATGTTCTGAAATATTTTGAGTGGTTCTGGTGTAAGCTTTTCTCTGAATGATTGGTAGAATTCTCCAGTGAAACCATCGGGGCCAGGGCTTTTTTTGGGGGAGGAGAGTTTTGTTGTTTTTTTTTTTAACCTTTTCAATCTCTTCCCTTGTTAGGGGTCTGTTCAGATTTTCAAATTTAGTTTGTGTTAGTTTGGGTAGGTAGTGTGTTTCTAGAAATTTGCACATTTCCTCTAGGTTTTCAAATTTGTTGGAGCATAGTTTTTAGTTTTTCATAGCACTCCGTTATCATCCTTTTTATTTCATTTGGGTCTGTTGTAATGGCCCCCATTTCATTTCTTATTTTATTTGCCTTCTCTCCTGTTTTTCTTTTGTCAGTTTGGCCAGAGGATTGTAGATATTGTTGATTCTTTTAAAGAACCATTTTTTGGTCTTATTGATTCATTCTTTTCTTTTCCTATTCTCTATTTCATTTATCTCTGCTCTGATTTTTATTATTTCCTTTCTTCTGGTGGCTGTGGTCTTCTTTTGCTGTTCTCTTTGCAGTGTCCTAAAGGTTTTGGTATTATGTGTTTTCATTCTTATTTGATTCTAGGGATATTTTGATTCCATCCTGATTTCTTCCATTACCCAGTGATTTTTAAGCAGGGTGTAATTCAGTTCCCATGCATTTAATTTTTTTTTCCTTGTTCTTCCTTTTATTAATTTCTACTTTGATGGTCTTGCGATTAGAGAAGATACTTCATATTATCTCAATGTTTTGGATTTTGTTGAGGGTTGCTTTGTGTCCTAAGATGTGCTGTATTCTGGAGAACATTCCATGTGCACTGGAAAAAATGTATACTTTTCTGCTGTTGGATGAAGTGTTTTATACATGTTTTTATGAGGTCGAGTCGGTTGATTGTGGCCTTTAGATCTTCAATATCTTTGTTGATTTTGTTTCTAGATGTTCTGTCCTTTACCAAGAGTGGTGTGTTGAAGTCTCCTAGTGTTATTGTGGAACCGTCCATTTCATTTTTCAGTGCTGATGGAGTTTACGTATTTTGGAGCCCTGTCATTGGCTGTATAAATATTTATAATGGTTATGTATTCATGATGGATTTTTCCTTTAATCATTATATACTGCCTTTCTTTGTTTTTTTATGGTGGGTTTTGCTTTCGTCTGTTTCATCTGAGATTAGTATTGCCACTCCTGTTCTTTTATGGAAGCTGTTTGCTTGATTTTTTTTTTCCATCCTTTGATTTTTAATAAATTTATGTCTTTGTTTCCAAGGTGTGTCTCTTGTAGACAGTATATTTATGGGTCCTTTTTTTTTTTTTATCCATTCTGTCACTGTGTCTCTCTATGGATGCATTTACACCATTTACATTCTGTGTGATTATTGATAGGTCTGAGTTCATTGCTGTCCTATTATAGTGTTTTTTTCTTTTCTTTTGTGGTGTTGGTGTTTTCTTTATTCTTACTCTCCTGTGCTGAATTCCTTTTGTTTGTGGGTTTTGCTTTTGTTTCGTTTTTATAGATTTCGTGTTTACTGAGGCTTTATGTTTTTCTTCTTTATTTTGATCAGTAGGTTTGTTAACTTTCTTTTTGTTTACCTTCAAATTTACCCCGGTCTTCCTAAGTTTAAACCAGTCTTTTATTACTTGATAATACCTTGATTTCCTCTTTATTTGAAATTTCTATATCTACACTATCTAATCGCTATTTTATTGTTCTGGTGTTGAAGTCATTTACAGATTGATGTCTCTAGTTCCCTGTTGTAACTTTTTTTAGTGTTGTTTTATCCTTGGAAGTTCATTATCCAGGTTGGTATCTGGCTGATGCTGTCTCATAAACTGGATTCATGATGCTGTTGGTTCTCTAACTGAAGGACTCCCTTTAATAGTTCTTGTAAGTTTGGTTTTGTTTTATGTATCCCTTTAGTTTCTGTTAATATGGAAACATCCTAATTTCATCATCATATTTGAGTGAGTGATGCAGGATATATTTTCTTGGTTGGCAGTTTATTCTTTCAAGATTTGATATACCTCATCCCATTGCCTTCTTGCCTGCACAGTTTCTGCCAAGTAATCAGAGCTTAGTTTTATTGTTTCCCTTTCTATGTGACTTTTTGTTTTTCTCAAGTTGCTTTCAGGATTCTTTCTTTGTCTTTGGTTTTAGCGAATGTCGTTATGATATATCTTGGTGTTTTTCCTTTGTGGTCTATCCTATATGGGATTTGTTGAGCTTCTTGGATTGTTGGCTTTTCATCTTTCATGATATTAAGGAAGTTTTCTCTCAGCAAATCTTCAATGATCCTATCTGTGTTTTCCATTTTCATCCATTTTTCTGGAACTCTAATCACATGCAGATTTTTGCTTTTGATTGTATGCCACATCATTCTCAGGGTTTCTTGATTTTTCTTCATTCTTTTCTCTGTTTTTTCCTCAATGTGGAATCTATGAATTTGTGTTCAATTTTGCTGATCCTGTCTTCCATTATTTCTTAAATTTTTCTGTTACCCTGTCCATTTTTGAAATCTTGTTTATCTTTTGGATTTCTAATTACTGTTTTTGTTTGATTTCTAGTTGTTTATTTTGACATTTTGTTCTTGTGTTATTTTCCTGAATTCTTCCATTGTTTTGTCTTTTCCATGATTTTGTCTATTTTTTCCTTATTTTGTCTGTATTTTTCTCCAACTGTTGAAGAACTCTGAATATTAGAGTTCTGAAAACCCTATCAAGTAGTTCCAGCACCTTTTCTTCTAGCAGGTCATATAGTGTTTTATACTGATCACTTTCCAAAGCCACTCTATCCCTTTTTTTTTTTATGTTTTGATATTATCTGCTGTCTTTGGGACATTCAGAAATTACTTTGTTTATTGATTGTAGATTTGATTGTTTTGTCCTTTTTTTGTTTTCTTTGGTTATGTCTGGGCGGGCAGGTTGGGTGTGTTTTCTTGCTTGCTCACCCATGGCCATGATATTTCTCACCACATTGTCCAGATGGGCAGGGCTGGTAACACAGCTATGGTGCAGCAGGGAGGGTCCAGTGAGGGTGGAGGGACAGGGATGGATAGTTTGTGGCATGAGATGTGGCACAGTGCTTGGTGATGTGTGGGGAACCACGTCAGTAGCACTGGGGGGTGTGGCACTCAGTGAGAGTACGGATAGGCAGAAGGAAAAGGAGAAGATGTGATGTGCAGAGCTAAGTGGGTGGGTGAAAGAAGAGAGAAATAAAGACAAAAAAGTTTTTTAAAAGGTAAAAAATGAAGTAAAAAATAAAAAGAAAAATGTAAATAAAATGGTAGTGCTGTAGGATTCAGCAAGTGGGGGCACAGCAGACCAGCAAAGGCATGTGCTGGTGGCTCTCAAGCCTATTGGTGTGGGTTGGCCTGTTCAGAAGCAGCGTGGGTGGTGCACAGGGCTAGGTTTGCAGGAAAAAGGAAAGGAAAGATGAGAAAGAGAGAGAAGAAGCCAACAATCTAGCAAACAAATAAAAATATTAAAAAATCTAAATAACAAAAATAATATGATAGTGGTGCTGGTGGTTGGGAACGAGGAAGAATTAGATGATTGCAAGCTGATGCCTCCTTAGCCAGGTGTCACAGTGAGGCCTGTCACTAAGGGCTAGAGGCAGTGACCGGCCTAGGTGGGAGGGAGAAGGAAAAGGAGAAGGGGAAAGATAAAGAAAAAAAAAATGTCACTGAGGGAGCAGGCCTGTGGGGGTGGTGCATATTTGGGGAAGCCATGTGCCAGAGGCTCTTCAGCCAAGTGGTACAGCACAGCCCACCAAGAAGTTGGTAGCGGTATACAGCACTGTTTGGATGGGAAAAAGGAAAGGAAGGGAGAGAGAGAGAAAAGAAACAATAATGACAAAAACAAACAAACAATAAACAAATAAAATGGTGCTGAGGGAGCCAGTCGGTTATGGTGCCACAGACCCGGGGAGGCTGTGCACCATGACTTTTCAAGTGAGCTGTGCAGAACAGCTCCTCCAGAATGGGCTGGGGCAGTGCACAGGGTTGGATGGGCTGGAGAAGGAAAGGAGGGAGAGAGAAGAAATGGAAAAAAAGAATGGGGGAAAAAAACTCAAAGCAAACAAACCAAAAAGTCACAGCCTGTCAAGAAGTGGAGGGGATCTCACATGGAGCTAGTTGAGTGGGAGACAGGAAAGCAGGGAAGGAAGAGAGAGAAAGAAGCAATAAAAAGGTCCCCCCAAAATATTTTAAAAATACAAATAAACAATAAAAACAAACCAAAAAAGAACAAAGCAAACAAACCAAAAAAATCACAGCCAGTCAAGAAGGGGAGGGGATGGAACACAGGGCTAGCTGAGAGGGAGAAAGGAAAGGAAGGAAAGGAGAAAGTGAGATGCAACAACAACAAATAGCCAAAAAAAAAAAAATCAAAAAACAAATATACAAACCAAAAAAACAGACAAAAAATGGTGCTGAAGGGGTCAGCTGGTGGGGTCAGGACAGATTCCAGTGACCGTGAGCTGGTGTCTGTCCAGTCAGTCAAGCATGGCCCTTTGTCAAGCAGTGGAGCCCATGTAGAGGGAAGAAGAATGGAGGGTGGGAAGACATATATCTCTGGTTACCAGGTGCTCTGTCTCTTGCTGGAAGCTCCCTGGAGTTGCCTTGTCATGCTCCCTGTCTACAGTCCTTAGTGATTGAAGCCCAAGATTGCTTATCTGGGCAGCAGTGAGCTGGTGTCTCTCCAGCCAAGTGACTGTGGCCCACTGGCAAGCAGCAGAGGCCTAGTACAGGGAAGAATGGTGTGAGGTAGGAAAGTGTGTATCCCTGGTTACTGGGTACTCTGTCTCCTGTTGGCAGCCCTGTGAAGTTGCCTTCCCATACTACCTGTCTGTGTGCTTTGGTGTCTGTAGCCCGAGATGGCAAATCCAGCCATGTTAACCGGTATGGGACCTCCACTCCATAGTTTTCCTTGTTCTCTGTTAGTTTCTTATTCCATTCGGTGTTTGATGAAGTTTTTTATTCCTCCATTTGGTGCTTAGAGTTCCAGGATTAATGTTTGTATCTGTTTTACTTAGTTTTTCAGGTCTTTGCTTCAGAGGGATGGCAAGGTGCTTCTGTCTATAGCTTCATGTTCGCTCCGTCTCCTATGGTTTGGTTTTGTAAGCACTCTGCTTTCTAGCACTGCACAATTTTCCAGGCTCAAGATTCATCTTGCACATCATCTGCCCTAGTTCTACAACCAGCCTTTTCTCCAAGCACCACCATGTGTTTAGTATCAGAAACAGACCTGCTAAATCAAAGCCTTTATTCTTCTTAGATTAGTCACTGCACATCCATCCATTTCGCTATCATGGAGTGTTGGGCTGCCATTAGAATGCAGGAATACGCTGGCTCTAGAGCTCATAATGATTGTGCAAATATTGACAGAACCAGCAGTTTTTCAGGATGGTTTCTGGCTTGTCTGTACTGGGGCATTTTATCCAACATGCAGGAGGTCTGTTAGGAGAAAGCTGCAGAAAGGAGAGATACCAATTTTACCTATTTATTAAAATTCCTTTTGAGATTAACACTGGGGATGATTTTCCCAGGTATAAGTCATCTTTCTCTTTTAATCTTAATGGTTATTTCCACAAGCACTAATTACCTATTATGTACAGGTGTGTACTGGGGTTGGTGCAGAATCGAGAGCTGAGTAAGCACAACTGCTTCCCGAAGTGCTTGTCACTGATGCTGGACATCCTCGGACCTGAGCGCCAACTCCAGAACTTGGCTCTGGCTTGAAAATCTCTACTCTGAGCAAGCCAAGGGCAGTCGAATTCATCCAGCCTTGTTATTGCATCAGTGATCAAATCTCAAATTTCTTGTCCGTAACCTTGAACACCACCACTGTTCTGTTAGAAAAGTTTATTATTGATTTATTTAGTTTAGTTTTTAAAATTGTATTTAACTCTCAGTTACTGCTTGCCTTGTTTTCACATTAAATATACCTGATGTTCTATTAACTGCACACTCAAATATGCCACACTATTGGGTGTGAGCCTGCTGAGGTGGTATTTTAAATTCTTAAATTTCATGCCAGACACGACAGCCTTGATGGGAAGCAAGTGATTATCATGGCATTCAAAGATAGAATTCTGAATGTCATGAAGAGAATGTCACCACTTTCAGTAGCAGCTGAAAAAAGTTAGGTAGGGCACATTTTTACTCAGAATTTAAGAGTGTATATATTAATTTTTTTTATTGAACCTGATATATCTCAGGTATTAACAAAACAACAGCAGATTCTCAGTCACCCTAGAGCAGCTTCTAACAAGATGACAATGGTTCTTGGGTCTGCATTGTGTGTTAACCTTGGGTCTACCACCGCTGGCTCACTTCCTCCGCATCCTTGTCCGTGGCCTGAGACTGGGTGGGCCTGCTTGCAAAGAGAGCTCATAGAAGACTGGTAGAAGTCAGATAGTAACTAGCATTTCACTGGTGTCGAGAAGCACCTTAGTATTGGCTTGGCCACAACAAGCCAGAGTATCAAGACAAGCTTTCTGGCTTCCAACCCCCAAGCAGAATGCTAGGGTGGTGGGCAGGGTCAGCTGAAGAGCCAGCCCTGCTCCGTTTCCACCCAGGGGCACAGCTGCCAGATTCAGCAAATAAAAACACAGGGCACTCAGTAAATTTGAATTTCAGATGAACAAAAACAATTTTTCAGTATCTCTCATACAAATTTTGTGACCTCTTATGCTATTTTTTTTTTTTTTTTTTTTTTTTGCTGTTTATCTAAGATTCAAATTTAACTAGTCATCTTGTGTTTTATCTTTCAGTTGAGGGCTTCTACCAAGAAGGTGTCTCCTAGCTAGCAGCAAAAGAAAGCTCAAAGGAGAAAAACGGCAGAGAAACACTGGTCCCATTGCCTGGCAACCCTGGGCAGTGGCCTCTGAGGCGTGCTGCTGCAAGAGGCAGAAATGGCCTGAAGGGAAAGGGCCCTCTATAGCTCAAGAAATGGAGACAATAGAGAGAGTCCACGATCTTCATCTTCTCTGAAATGTGCAACTTTACATCGTGAAACCACATCAGAGCCCTCACCCTTGAGCAAGAGTCCTTCTTCTGGAACTCTGGAATGTCACTCTTTTCATTCTAATTCTTCTTGGGAGATGGAGAAGAGACAGTGAATAGCCTCAGGCTTCCCCTAGAGGCCAAGATGGGTAACAATCCTTATTATACTGGGAAGAGCACTTCTCCAATTGATAAAAAAGGTTTCAGGGAGTAATCCCCTGCCAACAACCACTAAAAAGGGTTGTTGGATACTGGAAATCAGGAAACTTAGCAAATGAAGGCAGGTCAGGCATACAGTTGCTTACACTTGCATCCATGCTAACTGACCAGTGCTTCATCACACGGTTGGTATTTGTGCCATGTAGGTTGTTAAATAGTTGTAATATCACTGCTGATGGTGGTGCAAACGGTTAACATTTTTGGCTGGAAACCAAAACGTTGGAAGTTCAAGTCCATCCAGATGCACCTTGGAAGAAAAGCCTGGTGCTGTACTTCTGAAAAACAAGCCATTGAAAGCCCTATGGAGCACATTTCTACTCTGACACACATGGGGTCCCCACGAGTTGAAATGACTCAATGGCAACTGGTTATAATGGTGACTGGAGTCAGGAGTGTGGAGATCCTGGAGGGGAAGGCAGTAAGAGAAGGCAGTCTGATCTTATCTCTCACACAGGTTCCCACTGGAACTAGTGCTCACACCTAGTAGGAGCCTGTTACACAATAGTGTAACTGTTCATATCATTATTATTACACTTTGTACACTATGAGGTTCCTGAGGTCAAGAGCCATGCTCTTGTCATTTCTAGGATCCAGAATGCAGTAGACACTCAAAAACTGAATCAATGAATGGATGGGAATCTGTGTAATGTGGGTAACTTCTTGGAAAATAATTAGCTGGCATATTTTTAATTTATACTACAGCAGGCGGACCTGTAGCTCCCACCCATTGTACCAACAACATTTATTACATGCGGGAGAGGGCAGACCCACCTATACCAAAAGAGGCCATTGCTCCATTTTAGTTTCAAGCACACTTTTCAGAGCCCATGATCTTGAAACCTTGACTTTCACATGTCTGGAGCCAAATGTGGAGATCTGAGAAGAGCACTTCACTACCATCACGCATAACAGACACAAGATGTGAAGAGAATTCCAATCCAACAGGGAAGTTTGTATGAAAGGTCCCATGAAGACAAAGAAAGGAAGACACGATTATCCTGGAAAGTGTGGGTATGGAAACATCCAGATTGGCTTTGGGGAACCTGAGAACATTGGGCCTGGTACCAGGATTCCCTGGGTTCAGCATGACTCACTTACCCACTAATGGACAGAGAAAAGGTGGCAGGCACAAGGAGAGTATGGCTATTGGAAGTGGAGGCCCTGGGCAAGAATTAATGGCTTACATCTACAAGTAGAATGTTCTGGAGTCCCTGGGTGGTGCAGTTAATGCATTCAGATGCTAACCAAAAGCTTAGCAGTTTGAGTCCAGTCAGAAGCACCTCAGAAGACAGGCTTGGTGATTTACTTCCAAAAAATCAGCTTATTGAAAAACCTCTGGAGCACAGTTCTACTCTGACACACATGGGGTCTCCATGAGTCAGAGCTGACTTGACAGAAACTGGAGAGACAGTAAAATGTTCTGTCTTTTGTGGTCCTTAAATATGGCAATAGGCATCTCAAGATGGTGGGGGGGGGCTAACATTCAGCAGAGCAAGGCAGTTAGAATCTACATGCTAGAACCCTGCTGGCTTGTATGACATAGATTTTTAAAGGTTGGTGTTTCAGTTTCCTGCAGCTACCATGTTAGCACAAACTGGGTGACTATAAACAACAGATATGTATTCTCTCATAGTTCAGGAGGCCAAAAGTTGAAAATCAAGATGTTGGCAAGGTTGATTCCTTCTGAAGGCTCTGAGGAAAAAAATATCCCATGTCTCTCCCCTGGTGTTTTGTGTCTCCAGCAATTCTTGTCCTTGTTTGGCTTGTAGATAGATGCTTATCTACATCGCTCTGATCTCTGTTCCATTTCTGTCTTCACAAGGCCTTCTTTGTGTCCCTGTCCTCTCCTTTTTCTTACATAGATACCGCTCTAAATCCAGGATGATTTCACCCTGAGATCCTTAGCTAATTACATTTGCAAAGACCCTACCTCCAAATAGGGCCATGTTCTGACCTTCTGGGTGGACATGAATTTGGAGGGACACTATTCAACCCACCACAGTGGGATAAAGTTCAGCATTGATTGTTGGGAAAGGATAAATGCTCAATGACAGGAGAGAAAGCTAGTGTGATAAGATGAAAGGGAAAATAAAAATAACTAATTATGCTGGAAATATTCTTGCGATCATGTTTTACATTGATCTTTTCTCATCATTGCCATACTCTTAACTTTAAGTACATCTAAAGGAGAAAATAAAAATCAAATACTATTTTTACTATGCATTTTTAACAGGAAAACTTTCCTGAACGCCAACTGAAAGGATAACCCTCATCAAGCTGGTTCCTGTGAGGCAGAGGGCAAATATACCCCGGTTCTCCGACTTCTCCACCATTTCTGACACCAGCTGTTCCTCCCAAGCACTCTTTCTCTTTTGGGTTTGATAATTCATAGGAAGGTCACAGAGACCTCATGGAAACAACATAACTGCAATAACAACTTTAATAACAGAAAGACATAAACAAAAACACAGATATGCAAAGGGCGAGGCTTAGGAAGGGTCCCAGAATGGAGCCTCAACACCTCAAAGGAGACCCACTTACCCTTTCCAGAAACCAGTGTTCCATCTTGCCCATCAAGAAGTTTTCCAATAGGAAACTAAATGACAGCCCTTGGCAGGCAGGCTGGCTATTGGTCCCTCCTCTCAGCTTTTAGCTGGGGTTAGGTTTTTACACTCTGCTGCCACCCTCTGGGTCAGCTCCACCCTCTGAGCCTGCTTGTTGTTTCTACTTCTTCAGATGCTGTCATAGCCACTGCCTCCACTGCCGTCACAGGTTACTTGGTCTGGGAGGGTTACACTGCAGGGCTCGGAGTCCAAAGGACACATTCCTCTTCTGGCTCTCAAGGACCAGGAGCCCCCATCTGAGCTGCTCTAGGGTTTATAGCACTGAGCAGACCCTCCCCCCTCCCAGGCATTCCATGTAAAGGTCAGGTATAGGATGACGTCTTGCCAGCCAGTCCTGATCATGGTCACTCTGGGGGGGGGGGACACCAGCCAATCTCAGTAAATGCCAACTATTGGTGTGGCCCCTCCAGCCAAACTGGGTAAAGATCAGCTCTTGGGTGAGATTCCCCAGCCAATCCAGGTAAAGGCCAGACTGGACAGGGCCCGTAGCCAATCCAGGTAAAGGCCAGTTACTGTGTAGAGCTTCAGAACCAGGACAAAAGGCCAAATTACATTTTTTAGTAAGGTAATTCCACATTCCACAGCATTTATATGGCAACTTTTCTCTGAGAAAATCAAATGAGAATAGAATGAATGAAAACTATATGATTCATATTTTCTTTTCAAATTAAGAAATTATATATATATATAGCCAAAGCTGTTGCTGTCAAGTAGATTCTAACTCATAGCGACCCTATAGGGCAGAGTAGAACTGCCCCATAGGGTTTCCAAGGAGCAGCTGGTGGATTTGAACTGCCAGCCCTTTGATTAGGGAAGTGATAAAAGGAGGTGGCTGGGTGGTGCAAATGGTTATGTGTTCGAATGAACTGTGGGCAGTACAAACCCCCCAGAGGCCCCTTGGAAGACAGGTCTGATGATCTGCTTCTGAAAGATCACAGCCTTGAAATTCCTATGAAGCAGTTCTACTCTACCCATGTGGGGTTGCCATGAGTTGGAATCTACTCCGACAACAACTGACAACAACAAAGATTTAAAGGGCATCTAGATATCTCACAGTCCAAACACCTGATTTTTCAGCCATGACGAGGAGGTTCAGCAAGCGTGACTTGAAAGAAGTACTTAGAGGTGTACAAGTTGCATGAGCACCTAGACATACTATAGCTAATTGACTACACAGATGGCAGGGCTCCCTTTAGACAAAGATGGACTGAAACCAAGATTCTTGTCTTTTGCTCTAAACCATTACCTAACAGGGCCCTTAAGGGTCAGCCTCAAACAATGGATTTTATTTCATTTTCAAGTCACTATAAATTAAAAAAATAAAAATAAAAGAAAATTAGTTACCCAAAATGCCTCCAAATTAAGGCTATATTTTCTACTGGAAGACTTAACGACATATTACCTTGATAAAGGTTAAATGAAGAACTCAATTTTTGAATGCCCCCTGTTTTTACTATTGTACAGGGCTCTCACTCTTGGCCTCACATTGTAATGACCTGGGGAGCTGGAGAAATTCTGACTGCTGGGTCCCACCTCAGACATTCCACTACCGCTGGTCTGGAGGTGGGGGCAGAGTACCTTTATTACCTGTAAAGTGCCTCAGATGATTCAAATGAGGAGCTAGAGTTGAGAACCACAGGTATAGTGATTTCCCTCTTCCTACTCAGTCTTCTGAAGCACAGTAATTAGGTTCAGGGCAAAATTAAGATGTAATAGGCTGGGCAGAATTGGAAGTACCAACTGTCTATGTTAACATATATTACCAGTATAGGCATTCAGTTTAGGTTACGTACATTTAAACCATTAACAACAACTAACTGACAGCAACAAAAATTCAAAGTTCTTACCAAGGTCACTCTCCCAAGGATCATAGACCTTTTCTCTAGGCCATGACTGTGTTTCTTCACCCACAAATAAGTCTTAATTCTATAATTCCTATCTCCAAGACACTGTCTCCTGCATTTCCTATTTTGGAAGAGGGTACTTCTATTATTCTAATAACTTAATAAACCAGAAACTTCAGAAAACTATGCTGAGCAGGGTGCTGTGTGATGGATATTTCAAGGGCTCAACTGCTTACCACATGGATGGAAGGCCTGCCTCCAGCCTCTTCTTTCAACCCAGTTTCTCTTGTACCCAAGCTGTCTCCAGAAGATAAATTGATTGTGCCGTAACCACTTAATACTCATCAGCTTTTCCATCATTCACAGAAAAACATATAACTTTCAACTGTCATGACTTACAGCTTCCTGTCTGACTTTAACCCCAAATAGGCCATTCCCTCCTACAACTTCACAGCATTCCATGTGCTGCACTGTCAGCCAGCAATGTTCTACCTCACTTGTCCAGAGGTGATTCCTACAGATATTTAAACCCCAGCCTTCTACCTTAGGAATTCAGTTTCTCTCATCTTATCTCCAAACCATTATTCCCAGTTCATTCAATGTGAAATTGTTCCTTTTTTTGTTATCACTCTTTCTGTTAGTTATTATTAAAAAATAATAATAATAATAGTTATTATTAGGAGGAGTATATTCAAAATACCTTATTCCCACCATATAAACATGAAGTCCCTCTCAATAAATGTTTGTGGTTTAAGAATGTATGGTGCTTCAGATTTAAAAAGATTCTCTTTCATCTGCTATTATGCCATATTCCTATGCCAATTAATCACCTCATCCTAATCATATTTACCACACTGGCTTGATATAACCAACATCTATCACACATCTATTTATTAAACATCTGTCTCCTATCGATTCCTTATTTACTTTCTGTTTCTGTATCTATTCGATCACCTCATATGTATGGTAAAGCTGGACAATGAAAAAGGATGACAGAAGAAAAATTTATGCATTAGAACTTTGGTATTGGTGAAGAATATTGAATATCTCATGGACTGCCAGAAGAAGGAACAAATCAGTTCTCAGAAGCAAGAGTGGTTCACTTAGGCTTGCTAACTTTGGACAAGTCATCAGGAAAGGCCAATCTCTAGAAAAAGACATTATGTTTGGTAAAGTAGAGGCTCAGTGAGAACAAAGGAAACCTTCAATGAGATGGATTCACACAGTAGCCACAACAATGGATTCAAACATACCAATGATCATGAAGATGGCACAGGACTGGGCAATGTTTTGTTCTGCTGTATATAAGGTCTCCGTGAGACTGAGCCAACTCCATGGCAACTACTAACAACAACAATAACAATCATCTATCTTTCACTCTCATCTACCTGTCTCAATATTTTTTCTGAACTTTTTGAAAATAAGTTGAAGACCTCAGGATCATATAAAAAGCATTTGAAGAGAAGTCTTCCTTCCCTAGTCCCCCTATTTTCGTTCCCTGTAAGTAATCTTTTTTTTTCAATTTCTCTTAGCAATTTTTTTTTTTGCAATAATAAGCAGATATGTTTTCTCGTTACGTCATTGACCCTTCTCACACTGTTGGTATTGATAGATATAGACATATAGATATATATGGCATACATACATAAGACATATATATAGTGGTTTTATTTATTTATTTATTTATTTGTAGTTGACCCAGGTAGAGAGGACCACCATATCTCTGAGCATGCTTAAATTTTTTATTACCTAGCCAACTTTAAAAAGAAGTAGATTATCATAAAAAAAATGAAGTAAATATATACTTAAGAAAAGATGTAAAAAAGTAAAAGAAAGCACAAACACACACGCCTTTTCAGCAAATGAAGTTGTGAAAAAGAATGAAAATTGACTAGGTAGAAACATATCAGTGGGTTGAATACATTTTCACATCACAATAGTTTCCCTAAAGGTGTAGATCCATAAATAGAGCAATGTCTTGGCACAGGTGTGTAATCAGGTTTTGGCTACATTAGTGTCGAATTATATCTAATTTTTTGCAAAAACAGAGAAAACAAAACCTTGAAGAATGCAGACAAGTTGAGGAAACATTTCTTCCCAAGCACTATGACTGAACTTATGCAAAATATATAATAAAAATATTGGCCAAAGGCCACAGGAATATTCCTCCACAGGGGTAGGTAGAAAGGATTGAATATTTCTCCAGCGTTCGTGGAACGTTTGTTTGAGGCATTAATTAGAGCAAAGTGATATGTAATTCACACGGGAGAAATATTGCTAATCACCAAGTGTGGTTGCCAAGCAACCCAAGGAGATTGAGAGGCCCTTCAATCGGTGTCAGGGAGTTGTAGACCCAGAAGTAATTCGGTTAAGGTGCTTGGATCAGAAAAAGGAGGTGTGGCACATGGTTCCATTGTTAAAGCTAATCAGGTATTAGACCCTAAAGAATCTATGCCAAACACCTGGAAGAAGAGAAACAGGGAGAGTGTAAATAGCTTGTTTATATTTACCTGAAGCATCTTATGTGCCCCCAGACATTTGAGGGCAAAATAAAACAAATAAGAAAGTCTCTGCTTCAAGGACTCTTAATCTATTGTAAGCAAAAACTATAATACAATGGGAAAGCTTTGCAAAAATGGTATACAAAGGGTACTTTTCTGAACACAGAAGGAAGCACATTATGTGAACTATTCTGTACGTTGCTTCTCGTACTTAATATGTTCTGAAGATCACCTCAAATCTGTTGTCAGAGGTCTTTTTTACTTTATTTCATTATTTATCCAGTTTTCGACCATAGTTTATTCAACCCTACTGTTGGACTTTTGGGTTGTTTCTTAGTGCTATAATAAATAGCCATGGACATATGTTGTTTTGTATTTGTTGATGTGAATCTTGAAGATACATTCCCAAACCTGAGATTGCTGGATAGTAAGGTAAATGCATCTGCAATTTGTGGGATATTGCTAAATTCCCTTCTATTTAGTGCATGATTCTCCGTAAGCTTGCCTACCAGAGTGGTTATTACGTTTTGGATCTGTGCCAGTCTGATAGCTGAGGAATGGGCTCTCAGTGTAGTTTTAATGTGCATTTCTTTTACTATAAGCATATTTGCACGTATTGTAGTTCATATGCCTGTGTTTTCACAGTGAACTGACAGTTTCTATGTTTTGCCCATGAGTTGTGCTAGTAAGTTTTTTGTTTTGTCTATAATATGAATTGTAAATATTTTCTCCCATATTATTTATCTTTTCTGTTTGGTTATGGTTGTTTGCCAAGCATTTCTTAATGTAATAAAATTACCAATCTTTTGAAATTTGAATTATACTTTGAAAGATATTTCCACTCCCAAGTTATAGACCAATTCATTTATGTTTGCTTCTAGTACTTGAATGATTTAATTTTTGCATTTGGAGTGTGAATCCATTTGGATTTTATTTTGATGCACGCTGTTAGATAAAGATATACCTTTATTGTTTTCCAACTAGCTGTACAATTTCAACAACAGCATTTATTAAATGTGCATTGTTCAGGGCGGAGCCAACATGGCAGTATAGATAGAAGCACCACGCTATCCCTCCACAGCAGACTCAAAAAAACTATGTAAAAGAGAGACTACGAATGTCAATCTCGGAACCCTAAGTGTCAAATGAAGGGGTAAAGAACTCAACCAAGCAACAAATGGAATAAAAAACTGGCACAAAAGACAGCTAGGAAAGACCCTGAGTGGAGGCCCCATATCAGCCAATATGGCACAGATTTGCCATCTTGGACTCCTCAGACACCAAGAACAGAGGGCAGAGAGTACAGGAAGGCAGCTTCATGGAGCTCCTAGCAGGAGACAGAGCAGCGGGTAACCAGAGATACATACTTTCCCACCCCCCACTGTTCCTCCTCCTCTTAAGCCTCTGCCACTTTCCAGCAGGCCACAGTCAGTCAGCCGGGGAGGCGCTGGCTCCAGGCCACTTGGATTCTCCCCATTCACACTGGGCAGCTCCTTCAGTGCCATTTTTTTTGTTTCCGTTTTTGCTTTTTTCCGCTTCTTTTAGTTTCTTCTCTCTCACCTCTTTCCTTCCCTTTCTCTCAAACACCTGGTTCCATGTGCCATCCCTGCTCCTTCTTAATGGGCTGTGAAGTGCTGCTCAGCTGGGGAACCAGCTCTCTGGTCTGAGCCACCGTGTCAGTGGGCTTCCTGGGGGCATTATTTTTTCCTTTTCCTTTGTTTCTCATTTCTCTCCAGTTTCCTTCTTTTCCTGTCTCCTGAATACTTGGTGCTGTGTGCCATCTCTGCTCCTTCTAGGTGGACTGTGCAGTACTGCTCAGCTTGGGAGCCACTTTCGTGGTCTGTACCACCAAGCCAGTGGGCTCCCTTGACAATTTTTTTTCTTTTCTTGTATCTCTCTACCATTCTTCCCTTCTTTGACCCTGAACACCTGGTGCTTTGTGCCATCTCTACTCCTTCTCAAATGGCTGTGCAGCACTGCTCACCTAGAGACCTGCTTATGGTGGGCTCCCTTGGGGCATTTTTCTTCTTCTTTTTTTTCTCAGTTTCTTGTCTCTTTCTATCTTCCTTCCTCCCAACCACCTGGTATCTTTTTTCCCCTTAGTTTTTTGTCTCTCTCTACATTTCTTCTATTTCTTTCTCCCAAGCACCTGGCCACAAGTGCCTTTCTCTCTCTCTATTTTTAATCCAATTTCTTATCTCTCTCTCTCTTTCCTCCTTTCCTTTCTCCCACCAACCTAACTTCATGTCCTGTATCTCTCCCTTCTTGATAGGCTGCGCCTCACCACCCACCTGGAAAGCCACCAGCACACGGCTTCCCCAGGTCTGCACCACTCCAACAGTAGGTTTCCTCAGATTTTTTTTTTTCTGGCTCTTGTTTCTCTCATCTGTTTCTCTTCTTTCCTACACCCACTTAGCTGCACACATCACAACCTCCCCCATCCCTCCCACCTATCTACACCATGCACTGAGGAATTGCACCCCCAAGCAGCACAGGAAAAGTCTACTGGAACCTAACCTGCACTGACCCTTGGCTCTACCCTTTTGGCCCCAGTACTTGCCACATGACCCAGCCCAGATCTTCCCCGCTCTGCTGGACCTGCCCTGCTGCACATAGCTAAACAACTGGCCTTGCCCATTGGACAAGGTGGTAAGATGTATAATGCCCACAAATGAGCAAACAACAAATGACGTCTAGCCTGCCTGCTCAGACATAACCAATTTTTTTAAAAAAGCAAAACAAACAAATCTACAATCAATGAATGAAAAGAAACATTAGTGAATGTTCCAAAGACAGCAGACAATACCAAAACATATTAAAAATGGAGTGGGGCCAAGATGGTGAAGTAGTCAGACACTTCCTGTGGTCCCTCTTAAAACAAAGACCCCCCCCCAAAAGTGAGCTGATTACAAATGACAATTGAGGAGCCCTGAATATCAAAGGCAAAGTTGAGTAATTGGGCTGAGCTGCAGGGGGAGGGAGAGATGGTTCAGAGGCAATGAGGAGTTGCCAGAACTGACCTGGTGGGAACCGGCACCCTGCAGGCTGGGATCAGCTAGTATCAGCAGTGAAGCAAGCAGTGGCATTCAGGACATGTTTTCCCATCAGGAGAGACCAAGCAGTGAAGAGTCTGCTCAACCCTCCAGAACCAGGAAGAAGTGGCCCTCAATTAACAAAAGTACGTGCATCTAATTTACCACTCAGATCAAAAAACACCCCTTTGGGAAAAACCTCTTTCCCACTTATCTGCCCCCTTCCTGCCCTAGATGAGGTCCAAGCCAGCTTCAGATAGTGCATTGTCCCCTGGACCAAAAGAAGGACCTATCACACACTCTGAGCCATTCTCCCGGCCTTGGAGAGGGAACAAATTAACAAAGAGTGAAAAATAATTTTCCGGCTAACTTATGCCAGGAACTCAGGGCAAAAACAGCTCCTCTGCCTAGGCACAGACATAAGAGGTCCACAGACTTTGAATGCTTTTCATCCCTGCATAGGCCTATGTGGACCCATTTCAACGGTGTAGGCCCTTTTAGCACAATACAACAGGGTATATACCTGAAGTCTAACTACAATAGTTTCAAGTATATAGTGGACAGGCAGGTTTGTGATGGCCAATACCACTCTTCCTATTAAATAGGGTCCTCACATACCCACATCAGGGGCCTGAGGACTGGTAGCTGCACCCACACCACCTAGTCACTGACAACAGGGGTCCAAGAATAAGTAGTGCTTCCCAGTCCTTACAGCCAACAGCACTGGGTGCCCATAGTCCAGCTGCAAAACCCACCCACATATGCGCTCTAGGGAACAGGGATACACTTTCATCACGGACACTTAGGGTAGGCTTTCAGCCCACTGCCTTCCTCAGTGGATGATCCACTACTGCAGCCAGATACTTGTGCCTACATCAATCACCCCATCCATCTAGGACTGTAGGTGAGAGCCTGCACCACACACTTGGTGACCAAATACCTGGACACCTAAGCTGAATCCATACAAGAAAAGTAAACAGATTCCTGGGCTCACATATCTAGTAACAGCTCTAACACCCTAATGACAAGACGTTAAAGCTTCAAGGGCACCAATAATCAAGCTAGCTCACAGAAGCAAACTATTTGGGTATATCAAAACAAAGCAAGATGCTAGGACACAGTAAGTAAACATTATATATATATATATAAATTATTGATGGCTCCAAGGCAACAGTCAAAATCAAATCACATAAACAGGCAGACCATGATGGCTTCAGCAAGCTCCCAAAACAAAGAATCAAGAGATCTTCCAGATGAAGAGAATTTCTTAGATTACCAGAGGTAGAATACGAAAGATTAATACACAGAACTCTTCAAGAGATCAGGCAAAATACGGAACAAGCCAAGAAGCACACAGACAGAAATAGACGAACTTAAGAGGATTAGAGGACAGCATAATGACAAATAGGCTGCAAGAATCTATAGAGAGACAGCAAACAGAAATCCAGAAGATTAACAATAAAATTTTAGAATTAGACAACTCAATAGAAAGTCATAGAAGTAGAACTGAGGCAATGGAAATCAGAATTAGTGAGAATGAAAATAAAGCACCTGACACCAACATATTTGAGGAAAAAAAACCACTCTCTAATGGAGCAGGAGAAAAGTAGGGCTCAGAACTCAAATTCTAGCAAAAAGACCAGACTTAACGGTCTGACTGAGACTGGAGGGACACCAGAAGACATGGCCTCCAGACTCTCTGTTAGCCCAAAACTAAAATGATTTCGGAAGTCAACTTTTCAGACAAAGACTAGACTGAAGTATAAGACATAAAAATGATACTGGCAAAGAGTGTGCTTCTTAGCTCAAGTAGATACATGAGACTAAGTGGGCAGCTCCTGTCCAAAGGTAAGATACACATTTATTAAAAATCAAAAAATGCAAAAAAAATATCAGGCAAACAGCTATCAAAAAAAAGCAGTAATGGCAATACTAGTCTCAGGTAAAATAGACTTTAAAACAAACAAAAAAATGCCATACTGTAAAACACAAAGAAGGGCATTACATTATGATTAAAGCAACAATTCACCATTAAGACATAACCATAATAAATATCTAAGCACCCAATGACAGGGCTCAAAAATATATAAAGCAAACTCTAACAGTGCTAAAAAGAGAAAATAAGAGTTCCACAATAATAGTAGGAGACTTCAACACACCACTCATGGTGAAGGACAGAACATCTAGAAAGAAACTCAACAAAGATACGGAAGATCTAAAGGCCACAATCAACAAAAGTGACCTCACAGACATATATAGAACACTCAACCCAACAGCAGAGAAGTACATATTCTTTTCTAATGCATAAAGAATATTCTCCAGAAATACAGCACACGTTAGACCACAGAGCAACCCTCAACAAAATCCAAAACACTGAGATGATACAAAGTAAATTCTTTGATGACAATGCCATTAAAGTAGAAATTAATGACAGGAAGAGCAAAGAAAAAAAAATCAAATACATAGAAACTGAGTGACACCCTGCATAAAAATCACTGGGTAATAGAAGAAACCAAAGATGGAATCAAGATATTCCTAGAATCAAATAAGAATGAAAACACATCATACCAAAACCTTTGAGAAACAACAAATGCAGTGCTCCAAGGTCAATTTATAGCAATGGATGCACGTCAAAAAAGTAGAAAGGGACAAAATAAAAAGTTTAGCCATACAACTCCAACAAATAGAAAGAAAAGAGCAAAAGCACCTCACAGCCACCAGAAGAAAGGAAATAATAAAGATCGGAACAGAAATAAGGAAATAGAGAATAGAAAAACAATGAAAAGAATCAACAAAACCAAAAGTTGATTCTTTGAAAGAATCAATAAAACACACTGTTGACCAAACTGACAAAAGAAATACAGGAGAGGACGCAAATAACCCAAACAAGAAACGAAATGGAGGCCCAATTTCTTGACCCATAACAAGAGAGGAGATTAAAAAGTAAAACAAAAACTGCCAACCAAAAAAAGACCTGGCCCAGATGGCTTCACTGGAGAATTCTGCCAAACATTCAGAGAAAAGCTTATACCAGTACTTCTCAAAATGTTTCAGAACAAAGAATGGAAGGGATACTTCCAAATTCATTCTATGAAGCCAGCAAACCCTCATATAAAAACCAGGCAAAGACAACCCCCAAAAAGAAAATTACAGACCAATATTTCTCATGAATATAGATGCAAAAATTCTCAACAAAATTCTAGCCAATAGAACTCGGCATCATATCAAAAAAATAATGCAAGTGGGATTCATATCAGGTATGCAAGTGTGGTTCAACATTAGAAAATCAATCAACATAATCCACAGCATAAATAAAAGAATCACATGACCATCTCAATGAATGCAGAAAAGGCATTCAAAAGTTTCAACGTCCATTCCTGATAAAAATTCTCAATAAAATAGTTATAGAAGGGAAATTCCTTAACATAATAACATCTACATAAAACCAACAACCAAAATCAATTTTAATGGAGACATCCTGTAAACATTCCCCTTGATAACAGGAACAAGACAAGTATGCCCTTTATCACCACTCCTATTTAACATTGTGCTGGAAGTCCTAGCTAGAGCAATAAGGAAAGTAAAAGAAATAAAGGCCATACAAATTGGTAATGAAGAAGTAAAGCTGTCCCTATTTGTGGATGATATGATACTATACACAGAAAACCCAAAAGACTACACAAGAAAACTACTGAAACGAACAGAAAGATTCAACAGACTAGCTGGATATAAGATAAACATACAAAAATCAGTTGGATTCCTGTACACCAATAAGGAAAACAATGACAAGGAAATCAGAAAAAACAATACAATTTGTAATAGCACCACAAAAAAATAAAATACTTAGGAATAAATCTACCCAGGAATGTAAAAGGCCTATACAAAGAAAACCACAAAACACTACTGCAAGAAACCAAAAGAGATCTACATAAGTGGAAAAACATACCATGCTCATGCATAGGTAGATTCAACGTTGTGAAAATGTCAATTGTATCCAAAGTAATATACAAATACAATGCAATTCTGATCCGAATACCAAAAGTATTCTTTAAAGAAATGGAAAAACTAATCATTAACTCTATATGGAAAGGGAAGAGGTGCCAGGATAAGGAAAGCACTATTGAAGAACAAGAGTAAAGTAGGAGGACCAGCACCACCTGACCTCAGAACCTACTATACTGCTGCAGTAGTCAAGATATCCTGGTACTGGTACAATGACCAATGGAACAGAATTGAGAACCCAGATGTAAATCCACCCACCTATGGTCACCTGATCTTCCTCAAGGGCCCAAAGTCCATCAAATGGGGAAAAGATAGTCTTTTTAACAGACAGTGCCAGCAGAACTGGATGTCCACCTGCAAAAAAAATGGAACAGGACCCATACTTCACACTATACACAAAAACTAATTCAATATGTACCAAAGACCTAAATATAAAACCAAAAACTCTAAAAGTC
The DNA here is from genome assembly GCF_030014295.1 of Loxodonta africana. Taxonomy (NCBI): domain Eukaryota; kingdom Metazoa; phylum Chordata; class Mammalia; order Proboscidea; family Elephantidae; genus Loxodonta; species Loxodonta africana. Next base: position 4,312,112 of record NC_087354.1, read on the forward strand.
ATAGAAGAAAAAAATAGGATCAACACTAAAACCCTAATGCACTGCATTAACAGTATACAAACCATAACTAACAATACACAAACTCTGGAAGACAAGCTAGATAACTGGGATCTTCTAAAAATTAAACACTTATGCTCACCATAAATTTTTTTTTTTTTTTAAAAATACAGAAAACCTACAGACTGGGGAAAAATTTTTTTGCTATGGTAAATCCAACAAAGGTATAATCTCTAAAATCTACAAGAAAAATCTAACACCTCTACAACAAAAAGACAAATAATCCAGTTAAAAAATGGGTGAAGGAAATGAACAGACACTTCACCAAAGAAGACATTCAAGTGGCTAACAGACACATGAGGAATTGCTCAAAATCACTAGCCAATAGAGAAATGCAAATCAAAACCCCAATGAGATACCATCTCACCCTAGGATTACTGGCAAGAATCAAAAAAGCAGAAACTATCCAATGTTGGAAAGGTTGCGGGGAGTTTGGGACTCTTATGCAAAATCGTACAACCTTTTTGGAAAACAATATGGGGCTTCCTTAGAAAGCTAGAAATAGAAATACTATATGATCCACAATCCCACACCTAGGAATATAACCTAGAGAAATAAGAGTTGTCACAAGAATAGACATATGCATATCCATGTTCACTGCAGCATTGTTAACAATAGCAAAAAGATAGAAACAACCTAGACTCCCATCAACAGAAGAATAGATAAATAAACTATGGTACATACATACTATGGAGAAATACACAATGATAAAAAAACAATGACGAATCTGCAAAGCATCTCACTACATGGATTAATCTGGAAGGCATTATGCTGAGTGAAATAAGTCAATCACAAAAGGACAGATATTGCATGAGACCACTATTATAAAAACTCACTATTATAAAAACACAAAAAGAAACAATCTTTGATGGTTAAGAGGGAGGGGAGGGGTGGACATGGAAAAACACTAAACAGGCCATAGATAAGTGGTACTTTGGTGAATAATAAGACAGTACACAATACTGGAGAAGCCAGCGCAACTTGTCCAAGGTAAGGTCGTGGAAGCTCCATAGACACATACAAACTCCTGGAGGATCCGAATTATTGGGCTAAGGGCTGTGGGGACCATGGTCTTGGGGAACATCCAGCTCAACTGGCACAACATAGTTTATAAAGAAAATGTTCTACATTCTACTTTGGTGAGCAGCATCTGGGGTCTTAAAAGCTTGCGAGTGGCCATTTAAGATACTGCACTGGTCTCACTCCGTCTGGAGCAAGGGAGAATGAAGGAATCTAAAGACACAGGGGAAAGATTAATCCAAATGACTAAGGAACCTAAAGTAGTATAGCCTCCACCAGACTGAGTCCTGTACAACTGGATGGTGCCTGGTTACAATTACCAACTGCTCTGACAGGGATCACAAAACAGGGTCCTGGAAAAGCTAGAGAAAAAAGTAGAACAAAATTCTAACTCACACACACACACACACAAAAGACCAGACTTACTGGTCTGACAGAGACTGGAGAAACACTAGAGTATGGCCACTGAACATCCTTTTAGCTCAGTAATGAAGTCACTGCTGGGGTTCACCCTTGAGCCAAAGATTAGACAGGCCCATAAAACAAAACAAGACTAAATGGGCACACCAGCCCAGGCACAAGGACTAGAAGCAGGATGGGACAGGAAAGCTGGTAATGGGGAACCCAGGGTCGAGAAGGAGAGAGTGTTGACATGTCATGGGGTTGGTAAGCAATGCCAGAAAATAATGTGTGTTAATTGTTTAATGAAAAGCTAATTTTGTCTGCAAACCTTCATCTAAAGTACAATATAATAAATAAACGTGCTTTGTTCTCAGTGATTTGGGATGTCACACTGTGGCAGTAAGACCCTAAGGCAACCTCCAGTTATTATCACCTAACATATTCTTGGGCCTCCGGTGGTTCAGTGGTTAAGAGCTCAGCTGCTGAAAAAAAAGGTCTGCAGTTCGAATCCACCAGCCGCTCCTTGGAAACCCCATGGGCTTGTGCTACTCTGTCCTTTAGGGTCGCTATGAGTCAGAGTCAACTTGACAGCAATAGATTTGTTTTTTGTTCTTTAATGTATTCTTATCCTTACATGATCCCTTATTTTAAGTGTGAGCAGGGCCTGTGACTCGCCTCTAACCATTACAGTATGGCAACAGTAACAGGATGTCACTTCCAAGATTAAGTTACCTTACATGACAAAGGTGATGGGGTGTCACTCTCATGATTAAGGTACATTGCGTAAGACTCAATATTGCTAGAAGTAACATGCACTCCAGACAATCCCTCTTCATTGCTGGCTTTGAATAAGTAAGTCGTTGTGAAGTGACAGTGAGTGCCATGTTTGAGAAGCCCACTTCAAGGAACTGCAGGTGGCATCCAGGAGCTCAGATTAGCCTTTAGCAAGGAACTGAAACCTTCAGTCCCGCAAACACAGGAAATGAATTCTGCCAACTTGAAGGAGATGGGAAGTGGATTTTTTCCTAGTCAACTCTTTAAGGAGACCACAGTCCCAGGGACACCTGAGTTGCATCCTGTTGAGAAAATAAGCAGAGGACCCAGCTAAGCCAGGTCCAGACTTTTGACCTGCAGAAGCTATAAGGTAATAAATGAGAGCCGTTTTAGCTCCTAAATTTGAAGTAATTTGCTATGCAGCAATAAAGAAATAAAACGAACATTTATTCATCCCAAATTTCTAAAAATTTTTATTTTTTTTATTCATCCCAAATTTCTAAAAATGTTTTGGACTATGTCTGAACTTTCTCTTCTCGTCTATTAGCTTATCTGTCTTTTCTTGCTTCAGTAACAGTAATTAATAATAGGACTTTATAGTACATGTTCATGAAGAAATTATGACGTAAAAGAGCTGAACGAAGATTTCAAAGAGTGGCTCAAGAAGACAAAGTAAAGTGACATAATGAAATGTGCAAAGACCTGGAGTTAGAAAGTTAAAAGGGAAGAACTTGTTCAGAATTTCTCAAGCTGAAAGAACTAAAGAAAAAATTCAAGCCTCAAGTTGCAATGCTTAAGAATTCTATGGGCAAAATATTGAATGACACAGGAACCATCAAAAGAAGACTGAAGGAATATACAGAGTCACTGTTTGAGAAGAATTGGTTCACATTAAACCATTTTAGGAGTTAGTATATGATCAAGAACTAATGACAATGAAGAAAAAAGCCCATGCTTCACTCAAGGCATTGGTGAATAACAAGGCTGCAGGAATTGACAGAATACCAACTGAGATGTTTCAACAAACGAATGCAGTGCTGTAGGAGCTCACTCTTCTATGCCAAGAAAATTCGAAGACAGCTAAATGGCCAACTGACTGGAAGAGATCCATATTTGAGCTCATTCCAAAGAAAGGTGGTCCAACAAAATGTAGAAATTATTGAACAGTATCATTAATATCACACGCAAGTAAAATTTTGCTGAAGAAGATTCAAAAGTGGTTGCAGCAGTACATCAACAGGGAACTGTCAGAAGTTCAAGCTGGATTCAGATGAAGGCTTAGAATGAGGGATATCATTGTTGATGTCAGATGGATCTTGGCTGAAAGCAGAGAATGCCAGAAAGAAATTCACCTGTGTTTTATTGACTACGCAAAGACATTCGACTATGTGGATCATAACAAATTATGGATAACATTTCAAGAATGGGAATTCCAGAACACTTAAATGTGCTTATGCAGAACCTGTACATAGACCAAGAGGCAGTCATTTGAACAGAACCAGGGTATACTGAATTGTTTAAAATCAGGAAAGGTGTGCATCAGGGTTGTACCCTTTCACCATATGTATTCAGTATGTATGCTGAACAAATAACCTGAGAAGCTGGATTGTATGAAAAAGAACACAGCATCAGGATTGGAGGAAGACTCATTAACAACCTTCGATATGCAGATGACACAAGCTTGCTTGCTGAAAGTCAAGAGGGCTTGAAACACTTACTGATGATCAAAGGCTATAGCCTTCAGTATGGATTACATTTCCACATTAAAAAAAAAAAACCCTCACAACTGAACCAATAAGCAACATTGTGATAAACAGAGAAAACATTGAAGTTGTCTAGGATTTCTTTTTACTCGAAGCCACAACCAACACCAATGGAAGCAGCAGTCAAGAAATCAAACAACATATTGAACTGGGCAAATATGCTGCAAAAGACCTCTTTAAAGTGTTGCAAAGATGACATTTTGAGGACTAAAGTGCACCTGACGTAAGCCAGGATATTTTCAGTCGCCTCATAAGCATGTGAAAGCTGAACAATGAATAAGGAAGTTCAAAGATGAATCGATGCCTTTGAATTGTGGTGTTGGCAAAGAATATTGAATATACCATGGACTGCCAGAAGACTAAACAAGTCTGTTTTGGAAGAAGTACAGTCAGAGTGCTCCATGGAAGCTAGGGTAACAAGACTTCATCTCACATACTTTGGACACGTTACCAGGAGGGACAAGTCCCTGGAGAAGGGCATCATTCTTGGTAAAGTTGAAGATCAAGGAAAAAGAGGAAGACCCTCAATGAGATAGCTTGACACGGTGGTTGCAACAATGGGCTCAAATATAGCAATCATTGTGAGAATGGAGCAAGACTGGGAAGTGTTTGTTCTGTTGCACATAGGGTCACTATGAGTTGGAACTGACTGGATGGTACTTAAAAACAACAACATCTGGTAGGACTAACTTCACTTGTTCTATTTTTTCAAGGTTGTCCTGACTATTCTTGATTGCTTATTTTTGCACATAAAATTTAAAATCGATTAGTTTTGAACCAGAAAAAAATATTTTCACAAGAATCATATTAAATTTTTATATTAACTTTGAGAATATTGGCAAGTATATAATATTAAGTCATCTACTCAAGAATACACAATGTTGGAGAGGCCAAGATGGCGTAGTAGTCAGGCGCTTCTGGTGAACCCTCTTACTACAAAGACCCGAAAAACAAGTGAAAAGAGTACGTTTATGAAAAGCTAGAAGCCCTGAACATCAAAGGCAAAGTTAGAAAACAGACTGAGTGGCAGGGGGAGGGAGAGACGGCTCAGAAGTGGACAGGAGTTGCTGGACCTGAATCGTCAGGAACTCTTAGGCACCACTGACAGGAGCAGCTGCAGCAGGCTGGTGGTAGCATTAGGCCACAGTTTCCTCAGAGAGAAGCAGCCAGCCACACAGCCTACTCACACCTCTGGAACCAGAGAAGAATGGCACTCTCGGCAAAAGCTAAGTACTTGCATATATTTTACCGTGCCCCTCGCCCTGAAGCCATCTTCAGTGGTTGTTGATTTCCTGGGCATAAGATAGGTCCTGTTGCGTGCTCTGAGCCATTCTCCCAGCCTTGAAGAAGGAATAAATTCACAATTGGGGAAAAGATAATCTGCCAGCTCCACTAACATGGGGAACTCAGGACAGAAGCAGCTCCTGTCCAGGCATAAATGGTCCACGGACTTTGAATAACTTCCCCCTCTGCATGGACCTGTGCAGGCCTATTTCAGGAGAATAGGCCTTTGTTGGCAGACTACAACTGTTTCAGCTGTGCAGTGGGCAGGTGGGCACTTGATGTTTGATTCCACTTTGCCTATTAAACAGGGTCCTCACCTACCCACATCAGGGGCCTAAGGACTGGTGGCTCCACTCAGGTCACCCAGCCACCCGCAACAGGGGTCCAAGAATAATGGGTACCTCCCAGTCCTTACAACCAAAAACATTGGGTGCCCAAGGTCCTTCTGCAGAGGCCACCCACCTGTGTGCTCTAGGGAACTGGGATGTGATTTCCTCACAGACACTCAGGGGACAGTTGTCAGCACCCTGACTTGTTCAGAGCATGAGCCCCTGCTACAACTGGATACCAGTAACTACACCAATCACCCCTTGCCCCCAAGACCATAGGACAGAGCCTGTACCACACACTTGATGACCAGCTACCTGGACACCCTGAGCTAATCCGTACAAGAAAATTGAATGGACTCCTAGGCTCATACACTTGGTAACAGCTCTAACCATCTGGTGACAGGACGTTAGAACTTCAAAGGCAAAAATAATCAAGCTATCTCACTCAAGCAACCTATTTGGGCATATAAAAACAAAACAAAGCAAGAAACAGTAAGCAAACATAAAATAAACTAATACAATAAATTAGAGATGACTTGGAGACAACAGTCAATATCAAATCACATAAAGAAGCAGACCACAATTGCTTCAACAAGCTCTCAAAACAGAAAATTGAGGGATCTTCTGGATGAAGGTGCCTTCCGGGAATTACTGGATGCAGAATACAAAAGATTAATATACAGAACTCTTCAAGACACCGGAAAGGATATCAGGCAATACACAGAACAAGCCAAGGAACACAAAGATAAAGCAGTTGAAGAAATTAAAAATGTTATTCAAGAACATAAAGAAAAATTTAATAAGCTGCAAGAATCCATAGAGGGACAACAATCATAAATTCAGAAGATTGACAGTAAATTTACAGAACTAGACAACTCAATAGAAAGTCAAAGAAGCAGAATTAAAGAAGTGAAAGGCAGAATTTGTGAGACTGAACATAAAGAAATTGGCACCAATATACTCAAAGAAAAATCAGATAAAAGAATTAAAAAAATGAAGAAAATCTAAGAATCATATGGGACTCTAACAAGAGAAACTATGAGTGATTGGAGTACCAGAACAGGGAGGGATAATAGAAAATACAGAGGGAATTGTTGAAGATTTTTTGGCAGAAAACTTCCCTGGGATCATGTAAGATGAAAAGGTATCTATCCAAGATGCTCATCAAACTCCACATAAGGTATATCTTAAAAGAAAGTCACCAAGACATATTATATTCAAACTTCCAAAACTAAAGACAAAGAGAGAATTTTAAGGGCAGCTAGGTATAAACCAAAAGTCAATTACAAAGGAGAGTCAATAAGAATAAGCTCGGACTTCTTAGCAGAAACCATGCAGGCAAGAAGGCAGTGGGATGACTTACAAAGCAATGAAGGAAAAAAATTGCCAGCCAAGAATCATATATCAAGCAAAACTGTCTCTCAAATATGAAGGCAAAATTAGGCCATTTCCAGATAAACAGAAGTTAAGGAAATTTGTAAAAACCAAACCAAAACTACAAGAAATACTAAAAGGAGTTCTCTGGTTAGAAAACTAATAATATCAGCTATCAACACAAGACTAGAAGAGTGGACAGAGCAATCAGATGCCAACCCAAATAGGGAAATCACAAATATAAATCAAGATTTAAAAAAGCTCAAAACAGGGAAACAGCAATGTCATTATATAAAACAAAACAACATTAAAACAATAAAGAGGGAATAAAAAATGTACTCATAGATCTTTAATGTGGAGAGGAAGACAAGGCGATATAAAGGAATAAAATTTATTTTTAAACATAGAAAAATAGGGGTAGATATTAAGGTAACCACAATGGAGACTAACAACCCTACTCATCAAAATAAAATACAAGAAAAAATAGAGATTCAGCGGAAAAAAAATCAACTACAACAAATAAGAGGAAAAGACAATATACAAACATAAGCTACCAGCACAAAAAAAATTGAGTGGGAAAAAGAAACTGTCAACAACACACAAAAAAAGACATCAAAATGACAGCACTAAACTCATAAAAAAAAAAAAAAACCTATCCATAATTATGCTAAATGTAAATGAACTAAATGCACCAATAAAGAGACAGAGAGTGGCAGAATGAATAAAAAAACAGAATCCGTCTATATGCTGCTTACAAGAGACACATATTAGACTTAGAGACACAAACTAAAACTCAAAGTATGGAAAAAATATATTAAGCAAACAAACAATCAAAAAAGAGCAGGAGTGGCAATATTAATTTCTGACAAAATACACTTTAAAGCTAAATCCACCACAAAGAATAAGGAAGGACACTATATAATGATTAAAGGGACAATACACCAGGAGGATACAACCATATTAAATATTTATGCACCTAATGACAGGGCTGCAAAATACATAAAACAAGCTCTAACACCACTGAAAAGTGAGATAAACAGCACCACAATTATAGTAGGAGACTTCAATACAGCACTTTTGGTGAAGGACAGAATATTCAGAAAGAAGCTCAATAAAGACACGGAAGATCTAAATGCCACAATCAACCAACTTGACCTCACAGACATATACAGAACACTCCACCCAACAGCAGGCAAGTACACTTTCCTTTGCAATGCAAACAGAAAATTCTCTAGAATAGACCACATTTTAGGTCATAAAACAAGCCTGAACAGAATGCAAAACATTGAAATATTATAAAACATCTTCCCTGACCATAAGGCCATGTAAGTAGAAATCAATAACAGAAAAAGCAGGGAAACTGAACAAAATCCTGCTCAAAAGCAACTGGGTTGTAGAAGACATCAAGGGTAGAATGAAGAAATTAATAGAATCCAATATGAGAATGAAAACGCTTCCGATCAGCAGCTTTGGTACGCAGCTAAAGCAGGGCTCAGAGGTCAAATTCTATCAATAAATAAACACACAAAAAGAAGAAAGGACCAAAATCAAAGAATTATCCCTACAACTTGAACACATAGAGAGGAAAAAAAGTAACCCTCAAGCACCAGGAGAAAGCAAATAATAAAAATTAGAGCATAATTAAATGAAATAGAGAACAGGAAAACAATTCAAAGAGTTAACAAGACCAAAAGCTGGTTCTCTTAAAAAATTAACGAAATTGATAAATCATTGGCCAAACTGACAAAAGAAAACCAGGAGAGGAAGCAAATAACCCAAATAAGAAATGAAATGGGCAACATTACAACAGACCTAACTGAAATTAAAAGAATCATATCAGATTACTATGAGAAATTGTACTCTAAAAATCTGAAAACCTAGAAGAAATGAATTTCTAGAAACACACTGCATACGTAAACTAACACAAACAGAGGTAGAACAACTAAAAAGACCCATAACAAAAAAAGAGATTGAAAAGGCAATCAAAAAACTCCCAACAAAAAAAAAGCCTTGGTCCAGACTGCTTCATGCAGAGTTCTACCAAACTTTCAGAGAGGAGTTAACATGACTACTACTAAAGGTATTTCAGAGCATAGAAAAGGACAGAATACTCCCAAACTCGTTTTATGAAATCAGCATATCTCTGATACCAAAACCAGGTAAAGACACCACAACAAGAGAAAATTACAGACCTATATCCCTCATGAACTTACCTGCAAAAATCCTCAACAAAATTCTAGCCAATAGAATTCAACAACGTATCAAAAAATAATTCACCATAACCAGGTGGGATTCATACCAGGTATGCAGGGATGGTAAAAAAAAAAAAAAAATTTTTTTTTAATGCAGGGATGGTTCAACATTAGAAAAACAATTAATGTAATCCATCACATAAATAAAACAAAACACAAGAACCACACGATCTTATCAATTGATGCAGAAAAGGTATTTGACAGAGTTTGACACCCATTTATGACAAAAACTCTCAGCAAAATAGGAATTGAAGAAAAATTCCTCAACATAATAAAGGGCATTTATACAAAGCCAACAGCCAACATCATCCTAATGGAGAGAGTCTAAAAACTTTCCCCTTGAGATCAGAATCAGTCAAGGATGCCTTTATCATCACTCTTATTCAGCATTGTGCTGGAGGTCCTAGCCAGAGCAATTAGGTTAGATAAAGAAATAAAGGGCATCTGGATTGGCAAGGAAGACATAAAATTATCTCCATTTGCAGATGACATGATCTTATACCAAGAAAACCCTGAAGAATCCTCCAGAAAACTACTGAAACTAATGGAAGAGTTCAACGGAGCATCAGGATACACGATAAAAATACAAAAATCTACACCAACAAAAAGAACATCAAAGAGGAAATCATCAAATCAATACATTTTACAGTAGCCCCCAAGAAGATAAAGTACTTGGGAATAAATCTTCCCAGAGATGTAAAAGACCTATACAAAGAAAACTACAAGACACTACTGCAAGAAACCAAAAGAGATCTACATAAATGGAAAAACATACCTTGTTCATGGATAGGAAGACTTAACATTGTAAAAATGTCTACTCTACCCAAAGCGATCTATAGATACAATGCAATTCCAATCCAAGGTCCACTGACATTTTTTAATGAGATGGAGAAACAAATCACCAACATCATATGGAAGAGAAAGAGGCCCCAGATAAGTGAAGCATTACTGAAAAAGAAGAACAAAGTGGGAGGCCTCAATCTACCTGATTTTACAACCTATTATACTGCCACAGTAGTCAAAACAGCCTCGTACTGGTACCACAACAGATACATAGACCAATGGAACACAATTGAGAATCCAGACATAAATCTATCCACATATGAGCAGCTGATATTTGACAAAGTCCCATAGTCAGTTAAATGGGGAAAAGACAGTCTCTGTAACAAATGGTGCTGACATAATTGGATATCCATCTGCAAAAAAATGAAACAAGACCCATTCCTCACACCATGCAGAAAAACGAACTCAAAAAGAATCAAAGACCTAAATATAAAATCTAAAGCGATAAAGATCATGGAAGAAAAATTAGGGACAATGCCAGAAGTCCAAATACATGGCATAAACTGTACACAAAACATTAATAACAATGCAGAAGAGAAACTAGATAACTGGGAGTTCCTAAAAAGCAAATACCTATGCTCATCCAAAGACTTCACCAAAAGAGTAAAAAGATTACCTACAGACTGGGAAAAAGTTCTTAGCTATGACATTTCCAATCAGTGCCTGATCTCTAAAATCTATATGATACTGCAAAAACTCAACTACAAAAAGACTAAATAACCCAATTAAAAAATGTGCAAAGGATATGAGCAGACACTTCACTAAGGAATACTTTCAGGTAGCTAACAGATACATGAAGAAATGCTCGTGATCATTAGCCATTAGAGAAACAGAAATCAAGACTAATATGAGATTCCGTCTCACTCCAACAAAAAAAGGCATTAATCCAAAAAACACAAAATAACCAATGTTGGAGAGGTTGTGGAGAGACTGGAACACTTATACACTGCTGGCGGGAGTGTAAAATGGTACAACCACTTCGGAAATCGATTTGGCACTTCCTTAAAAGGCTAGAAATAGAACTACCATAAGATCCAGCAATCCCACTCCTTGGAATATATCCTAGAGAACTAAGAGCCTTTACACAAACAGATATATGCACACCCATGCTCACTGCAGCACTGTTTACAATAGCAAAAAGATGGAAGCAACCAAGGTGCCCATGAATGGATGAATGGATAAATAAATTATGGTGTATTCACACAATGGAATACTAGGCATCGATAAAGAACAGTAATGAATCTGTGAAACATTTCATAATGTGGAGGAATCTGGAAGGCATTATTCTGAGTGAAATTAGTCAGTTGCAAAAAGATAAATATCGTATAAGACCACTATTATAAGAACTCAAGAAATAGTTCAAATAGAAGAATATATTCTTTGATGGTTACGGGAGGGGAAAGGGAAGGAGGGAGGGAGAGGGTATTCACTAATTAGATAGTAGGTAAGAACTACTTTAGGTGAGGGGAAAGACAACACACAATACAGGAGAGGTCAGCACAACTGAACTAAACCAAAAGGAAAGAAGTTACCTGAATAAACTGAATGCTTCGAAGGCCAGCATAGCAGGGGCGGGGGTTTGGGGACCATGGTTTCAGGGGACATCTAAGTGAATTGGCATAATAAAATCTATTAAGAAACCATTCTGCATTCCACTTTGGAGAGTGCCATCTGGCGTCTTAAACGCTAGCAAGCAGCCATCTAAGATGCATAAATTGATCTCAACCCACCTGGAGCAAAGGAGAATGAAGAACACCAAAGACACAACATAATTATGAGCCCAAGAGACAGAAAGGGCCACATAAAGCAGAGACTACATCAGCCTGAGAGCAGAAGAACTAGATGGTGCCCAGCTACAACTGATGACTGCCCTGACAGGGAACACAGAGAGCCCCTGAGGGAGGACAGTAGTGGGATGCAGACCACAAATTCTTGTAAAAAGACCAGACTTAACGGTCTGACTGAGACTAGAAGGATCCCGGTGGTCATGGTCCCCAGACCTTCTGTTAGCCCAAGACAGGAACCATTCCCGAAGCCAACTCTTCAGACAGGGATTGGACTGGACAATCAGATAGAAAATGATGCTAGTAAAGAATGAGCTCCTTAGATCTAGTAGACACATGAGACTATGTTGGCGTCTCCTACCTGGAGGGAAGATGAGAGGGCGGCGGGGGGCGGGGGGCAGAAACTGGCAGAATGGGCACGAAAAGAGAGAGTGGAGGGAAGGAGTATGTTGTCACATTAAAAAAAAGGGGGAGATTAATTAGGCGTATGTAGCAAGGTGTATATGAACGTTTGTATGAAAGGCTGACTTGATTTGTAAACTTTCACTTAAAGCACAATAAAAATTTTTAAAAAATCAAATGGCTTATTGCATTTGACAAATATGCTCCAAAAGACCTGTTTAAAGTGTTGAAAAGCAAAGATGTCACTTTGAGGACTAAGGTGTGCCTGACCCAAAAGCCACTGCCATAGAGTCGATTCCAACCCACTGCCTGACCCAAGCCATGATATTTCCAATAGCTTCATGTTCATATGAAAGCTGGACGATAAGTAAGAAAGCCAGAAGAATTGATGGATGCCTTTGAATTATCGTGTTGCAGAAGAATTTTGACTATACCATAGGCTCCCAAAAGAATGGACAAGTCTGTCTTGGAGGAAGCATAGCCAGAGTGCACCTTGGAAGCTAGCATGGCGAGACTTTGTCCCATGTACTTTGGACATGTTACCAGGAGGGACCAATCCCTGGAAAAGGATATCATGTTTGGTGAAATAGAGGGTCATTGAAAAAGAGGAAGACCCTCTATGAGATGGATTGACACAGTGGCTGCAACAATGGGCTCAAGTACAGCAACGATTGTGAGTGTGGTGCAGGGCCGGATGGTGTTTCACTTTGTTGTACACAGGATCTCTACGAGTTGGAACCAACTGGATGGACCTACAAGGCCAGTAATTATTTACTGAAAGAATACAAGAATGAATGAATGAATGAGGAAAGTTTCCCAGTCCTTATGGTTTCCTGAAAATAATTACCAGCAGTAAAACATGTGCAAGAAACTTCCACGTTTGCTTGAGAGCTGACAGTTTCTCCAGCAGTAGAGTGACAAGCTGACACACACACAGGAGACAAAAGGAAATATGCTTAGGAATCAGACTGTACTGATTCAAATCTCATTTCTGTCTTTTTCTCACTAGAAAATTTTCCTAATCATTCTAAATTTTAGGTTTCTCATTTGTAAAATGGGGATATTATCTACTTTAAAAAATATTGCCATTAATTGAGTCCTTACACAAGCCAGCCCCTGCTCTGAGTGCTTTACATCCATTTCCAATTTCCACTGACACCTACAGTGACATCACCACCTCTTTCACACTGAGTTGTTTTGACCTTTGGGTTCCTGGTTGCTTGTTTCTATGCACCGGTCCTTTCTGTTTATGGTACCAGGATATGCCTTAACTCTATACTTTAAATGATCTAGCTTTGCTTTTATTTGTTCTTATAAATACAACAAAGTTGTAGGTTCCTTTTTTATTTCATTTTTCATTTCTTCTTTTAAATAAAACATTATTAAAATATTTTAGTGTTAAAGTTGATGAAGTGATTACTGTGTGAATTAGTTCAGGCAGACTGATATCACCTACTTCTGATGCCAAATTTTGTGATGGATAAAAAATTCCACTCCACTGTATCCAGTGGAAATGTCAGCCTTCCTTTCCTGTTTAGTTGAGTCACTATCTACCCACACAGCCCTTCTCTCTCTTATCCTCAGCTATGGGGCTAGGTCATCAGATACTACCCACGAGCTCAAGAGCCTACATGAGTTATGTTTGTTTCCAGCCTATATGGACACTTCTTTCTTCATATGCATGTCATTTCCCCGTATTTCCAAGTGTATCTATTTATTAATTTTTGAAGCAATCACAAACTTGCAGAAAAGATGGAAGTAGAGTATGAAGAATTTTTTGTCAGGAACCATTTGGTAATAAGTTACCAACTTCATGATTCATCACCCCTGAATAGATTAGTATGGACTTCCTATAAACATTTTCTTTTTTTCCTATAAACAAGGGCCCTGACCCCTCTGGGGACCCCCTTCTCACCCCACTCACTGGATCACTGATGAGGAGAAAGAGAAACTAAGCATGATAAATGGTATAATGGTGTGTTTGCAGGAAAAAAAGTAATGATGTGAAGGAGGGTTTGGGGGAAAAAAGTGGTAGGCAAAAAGAAAGGCAGCTAGAAATTCCGGGGGTGGGGGGGAAGGGAACAGCAAAAACAAAACTGTATGAGAAATTCAAAATTCAATTAGTAAGCAAACTAATATGTGCCATGCTTTTAGGAAATAATGGCCTCAAAAGAATCCATTTTATTTGGGTGCTGGGGACATTCTTCTAGTAGCCCAGAAAGAGTAGGTCTTTCTAGCACTCTACATAATCCCATGTCATAATAGTGCAAAATCTGTTTTCACTTTTGGCATCAATCTAAAGACAAGAAAGAATAAATCTAAAGGCAGAAATTCTTGGTTGTGTTTAGAGGGCAGACTGAAAATGTAAAAATCTTGTTAATGTAGAGGAAAGGCATATGTAACTGAAGGTAGGAATGGTTGTAGGGACAAAAGGTAGTGAAAATGGAATTCACTTCCTCATCTGACAAAGTGAGAAGTCTGCCCAAGTTCTAAAAATAATATAAATTCTCAACATTGGAAGAAAGAGGGAAATCAGGGTAAGTAAATAAATATTATTTTCTAGGAATCAATACACATTTTTAAAATTGATCAAGCAATAAATAGTGGAGTGAATTATAGCGTTAACCTCATAATGAAAGAAGGGGAGAATTAAAAGAGTAGATGAGGGCTGCAGGCAGGGAGAGGAAGGGTGGTAAAATGGTGATTTCCATCATTATTTCATCTAATCCATTGGTTTGTTACCATACTCATACATTATTTTGCAAAAGTAAAAATCTTCCACTGTTATTAGTGAGAAAAATAATCTATTTGAATACAACTTGCCATCTCCCTCGGCAAGTACTCTCTATCTCCCCAGACTCATATTTCCGTGAAAAAGGAACTTTTTCTGCCTCTTCTCCCATCTCATTTTTTCTTTGCCAAGAAATATATATATAGTCAAGCACTGGGCTTGACTATACCATTTGTCATTGAATCAGCTCCAACTCATGGTGACCCCATGCATATCAGAGTAGAACTGTGTTCTATAGGGTTGTCAGTGGCTGATATTCAGGAATTAGATCACCAGGTCTTTCTTCTAAGGCCGTTTGAGTGGACTCAAACTACCAACCTTTCAGTTGGCAGTGAGCGTGTTAACCATTTGCACCATACAAGGTAGAGTAGCTCAGCGTTTCCCAGGGTCTCCCCTTCTCAGAGCCAGTACATGGCCAGGAAGGAAGCTGATGCGGTTTGGAGTGTCCAGCACTGTAGAGACATCTGTGCATTTCAAGAGTGAATTATGTTATGACAGAATCCTCCTGGCTACTGATCTAAAGCCAAGTCCCCAGTCAGCTTCTGAAGCAGGTGATTAGAAGACCACACAGCTGAGAAATTACTGGCTTAAGAGTTAGACCAAATGCCCGTAAGCTCCAAGGCAGCAGCCCCAGGACCTGTCTTATTAACCTTTGTATCCCCAGTGCCATGTAAAGTGTCTACTAGTTGCTCAATACATGTTCACCCAATGAATAAATTCATTTTTAGGATCTTAAGAAACAGCATCACCAACCTAAAGGAGGGTGATTTATAGAACAAGGTCTTCAGAGGTGGGACCAAGAGAAGGTTGGTGCCTGAGAACTGGAAAGTAAATGGAATGGAGAGCAGTAGGGGAGGTTTGTGCTCTAGGTAAGTAGGCATGAGTTTAGGTGCCAATACTGGTACAGTAATCAAGGAATGGAAGATTTGCTGTTATTTATTTAAGCTAAAAGGTCTTCACCACATATATTAATATAAAACTAAGTGGAATAATTCTAGGCAAAACATGACTCACACACTAAACTAAATGCAATTATATACTGTTAGCCAGAAAGATATGTAAAAAAGGAAGAGAAATTAATAACCATTAAATAATGGACACAATTCCATCCTGCCTTTCTATTCAGTGAGGGTCTGCTCTTGAGTGATTCTAAATGCCAGGAAGGCCACCCAGAGTAACAATCACGTTCCCAGGCCCACCTAAAGCCAGGAAAGACAAGATGACAATGTTCTGGTGAGAGTGGGGTGTAAATGTCTGGTGTGCACTCCTTCTGTCTTTTCTGCTGGCCAGAACACAAATGTCATGGTTATAGCTGGCTTTGCCATGCAGGATCATGAAGTAGAGGCCAGCGGTAAAGATCAAGAAGCAAGAAAGTAGAAGCCACCTAATTCACAATTACCATAGAGTCCTCACCCCAAGTTACGCATTCATTTGGGAGAGAAATAATTTCATATTTATTTAAGCAACTTTGTTTTTTTCCACCAGTGAAACCCTACTATTTTCTCAGCCAACATAAGGTGTTATCAGCTTCATAGAATGAGCATTTACACCATGCTGACAAGAATTTTAGTGTTTATAGAGAGGCAGTTTTTGTGGTCTCTGTATACAAGCCAGCAAACCCTGGTGGTATAGTGGTTAAGAGCCACGGCTGCTAACCAAAAAAGTTGGCAGTTCAAATCCACCAGGCAGTCCTAGGAAACCCTATGGGGCAGTTCTACTCTGTCCTATAGTGTCATTATGAGTCAGAATCGACTCAACGGCAACAGGTTTGGTTTTGGGTTTGGTATACAAGCCAACGGCTTTTTCCTATTTACCAACCCTGGAAGAAAAAGTGTTTTTGCATTTACTGGAGAACTGATGTCCTTCTTCAAGATGACAACTTCTTAGGACGTTTTCAAGAAGAGTTTGAACTATTTAATGCCTGTCTAAGATGTGATGCTTCACTAACGTGTCGTATTTACCTCTTTTCTGATACTGTAACTCATCTGATATCTAATCGGTTTGCAATCTTGAGTGTTATTCTCTCAGAACTGCTCCTCCTGCATGTGTGTGCTGCAGCACAAGGGTGAGGAAGGAGTATTTCTGCATAAAAGAGTAAGGAAAAATGATAAAAGGCGATGAGCAGTTCGTTTCTTCCCAGTAGTGACATGACTGACAACAATGCCTGGGTAGTAATAGCTACCATTTCAAAACTTGCCACGTCATGGACATGGCTCCAAGCACTTCACATTAGCTAATTTTTAGACAGGTTTACTGAAATAAAATTTACATAGCATAAAGTTCACCTATTTATAGTATGCAATTCAATGTTTTTAGTATATTTACAAAATTATGCAGCTATCACCATAACCCAATTTTAGAAGATGTTCATCATCTTAAAAATAAACTTTATACCATTAGCAGTCACTCCTCATGCTCCCCTGCCCTAATTTTAGGCAACCACTACTCTACTTTCTGTTTCTATAGATTTGTCTATTCTGGGCATGTCATATAAATGAGATGCTTCAACTTTGTGTCTGACTTCTTTCACTTACCATCATGTTTTCATGTTGTAGCATTTATCAGTACTTTATTCTTCTTTATGACTAATATTCCATTGTATGATTGTTTATCTATTTTGCTTATCTATTCATCAGTTAATGAATATTTGTGTTATGTCCACTCTTTTACTATTATGAATAATGCTACTATAAGCATCACATACAAATTATTGTGTTGACATATGTTTTCATTTCTCTTGGGTCTATACCTAAGAGTGGACTTGCTGGGTTATATGGCAACTCCATTTTTAGCATTAGAGGAACGTCAAGCTGTTTTTCAAAGTGGCTGCACCAGTTTACATGGCTACAAGCTATATATGAAGGTTTCCAACAGCAATCTATGTATGCATACTCCTTACTTAACACTTGTTATTGCCTAACTTTTTTATTCTAGCCATTCTCGTACAAAGTGGTATCTCGTGGTGTTTTAATTTGCTAGTCTCTAGTGATGTTGATCATCTACTCATGTGCTTATTAGCCATTCCTATATTTTCTTCAGATAAATGTCTGTTCATATTCTTTGTCTATTTTTTTAATTTAATTTTATTTTTGGTGAAAATATGCATAGCAAAACCCACTCCTATTCCACAGTTTCCAGACATAATAATCAATGAAATCTGCTACATTCTTCATATTATGTCAACATTCTATCTATTTCTGTTCTAATAGTTTCACTTCTATTTACTTAAACTCTCTGCCTCCCAACCTTCTCATCTATGCTTTAAAATACTTATTGATCCTTTTGTCTTACATTTTTTTTTTTTAATAAGAAATACAATACTAGGGAAAGATAGAGCCAACATGATACTATAGACAGAAGCACCTTGCTGTCCCTCCACAGCAAAAACCCGAAAAACTAAGTAAAGCAGATACAAACTTCAATCCTGGAACCCCAAGTACCAAATGAAGGAATAAAGAACTGAATCATGCACCAAATGGAACAAGAAACTGACAGAGAACAGAGAATGGAGGAGAGCTAAAGAGTGAGGACCCATACCAGTGAATGTGGCTGGATTCACCATCTTGGGCTACAGCCACCAAAAAACTCAGACAGGGAACTTCATGGACCTCCCAACAGGATACAGAGTACCTGGCAACCAGGGGTGCACAGTTTCCCAGCCCCATCCTTCTTACCTCTAGGTGGCCTCTGCTACTTGCCAATGGGCCACAGTTGCTCAGCTAGAGAGACACTTGTTCACTGCTACCAGGGCCCCCTTGCCTCCACCAGCTGGCCCCTTCAACCCCATTTTTTTTTGTTTGCTTGCCCCTCCCCCCACTGTTTGAATTTTTGTCTGTTTGTTGATTTGATTTTATTTTTTTTTTGCCATACCCTTCCCTTCTTGATAGGCTGTGATCATTTGCTTTGGTTTCTTTTCTGTGTGTGTGTGTGTGGGGTTCGTTTTTTGAGATTTTTTTTTTTCTTTTTTGGCTTTTTTTGTTGCTTTTCTCTTTTGGTTCCTTCCTACTCTTTCTGCCACCCAGCTAACCCCATATGTGATTCCCTCCCCTTCTTGACAGGCTGTGATTTTTTGTTTGTTTGCTTTTCTCTTTTTTTCCTGTGTGTTCTTGTTTGTTTGTTTTTGATATTATTTTTAATTTTTGCCTTTTTCTCTCTCCCTTCCTTCCTTCTCTTTCTCCAGTCCAGCTAGCCCTGTGTGCTATCCCCTCCACTTCTTGATGGGATGTGATTTTTTTGGTTTGTTTGCTTTGCTTTTTATTTTTCTTCTTTTTTTTTTCTGTTTCTTCTTTCTATCTCATTTCTTTCCTTTCTTTCTCCCAAAGACCCAGCCTGGTGCACCACCCCCACCTTTCCTGACAGCGAGAGACATATTAGCTCACCACCACCCCAATTCCACCCCACCCCTAATGGTGAGTGCATCCAAGACCATATTTTTTGTTGTTGTTGTTGTTATTTATTTATTATTTGTTTGATTGTTGATTTCTTCTATTTCCCCTCTTTCCTTTCCTTTCTCCCACCACCTAGCCCCATGAACCTCCCATGTTGCTTCTTGACAGGCCAAGTCACACTGCTTGGCTACAGAGACATCAATACATGGCCTCACTGGTTCTGTCCCACCTCCACCCACTGAATACAACTGTACCGCCATTTTATTTAATTTTTTCTTTTTATTATTTTTTTACTTCATTTTTTCTTTTTTGCTTTTGTTCCTCTCTCTTCTTTCTCTTCTTTCACGTACCCACTTAGCTCTGCACATCACATCCTCACTTTTCCCTCCTGCTTACCTGCATCATATGCCAAGTGCCACACCCCTGAGCAGTACCAACTTCATCCCCTGGACCCCGTCCTGCACTGCCCCCCAGCACCACCCTGTCATCCCCAGTTCCTACCACAAACTGCCCACCCCGCCCCTCCATCGTTTCTGGATCAGTCCTGCTGCACCATAGCTGAGTGACCAGCTCTACCCACATGGACAAGGTGGTGAAGAGAATCATGCCCAAAGGCAAGCAAGTAACAAAACACACAAAGCCTGCCTGCCAGACATAACCAAATAGAACAAAGAGGCATGACAAAACAAACAAATCTACAATCCGTAAACAAAGAAAATAATTCCTGAATGTCTGGGAGACAGCAGACAATATCAAAATATATTAGAAAAAAAACAGGAAAGGATGGCTTCAGAAAGTGACCAAAACAAAACACCTAATGACCTTCTGCTAGAAGAAAAGGCACTGGAACTACCTGATAGGAAATTCAGAACACTAATATTCATGGTCCTCCAACAGATGAAGGATAGTGCAAACAAAGATAAGGAAAAAATAGACAAAATCGTGAAAAATGCAGACAAAATCATGGAAAAGACAGACAAACCATGGAAGAAATCAGGAAAATAATACTGGAATAAAATATCAAAATAAATAAACAACTAGAAATCATTTTAAAAAAAGCAATTAGAAA
Source organism: Loxodonta africana (assembly GCF_030014295.1). Taxonomy (NCBI): domain Eukaryota; kingdom Metazoa; phylum Chordata; class Mammalia; order Proboscidea; family Elephantidae; genus Loxodonta; species Loxodonta africana. Next base: position 4,332,644 of record NC_087354.1, read on the forward strand.
ACCAAAATTTAAACAACCCAAAAACCCAGTGCCATCAAGTCGATTTCAGAAATGAACAGTGCGCCTGAAGGTTTTAACCGCAAATTTCGAATAATGAAAGGCAGGATTAGCAAAACTGAAAACAAATACATGGATACCACTTTGTTTGAGGAAAAATCAGAGAAAAGAACAAAGAAAAAAGAAGAAAACCTGAGAACTATGTCGGATAAAATCAAAAGCAAAAATATGTGTGTGACCAGAATTCCAGAAAAGGGAGATAAACAGAAAACACAGACAGGATCATTGAAGATTTGCTGACAGAAAACTTTCCTAATATCATGAAAGACGAAACTTCAACTATCCAAGCAGCTCACCGAACCCCATGTAGAATAGATCTCAAAAGAAGAACACCAAGACATATAATCACACTCACTAAAACAAAAAGAAAGAATCCTGAGAGCTGCTTGAGAAAAATGAAAAGTCACAAATGGGAAACAATGACTAAGCCCTGATTACTCAGCAGAAACCATTCAGCCAAGAAGGCAATGGGATGGCATACATAAAATCTTGAAAGAAAAAAACTGCCAACCAAGAATAATATATCTTCCAAAGCTCTCACTCAAATATGATGGTGAAATTAGGGCATTTCCAGATAAACAGAAATGAAGGGAATATGTAAAAGCCAAACCAAACTTACAAGAATTAAAAAGGAAGTCCTTCAGTTAGACAATCAACATCAAACTACTTGAACCTAGCACATAAGACAGCTTCAGCCAGACACTAACCTAGACAGTGAACTCTCAAAGATAAAACAAAACTAAAAAGTTTACAACAGGGAACAAGAGACATCAATCTGTAAAAGGCAACATCAGAATAGTAAAACAATAAATTAATGGTGTAGACACAGAACTTTCAAATGGAGAGAAAGTCAAATCATTATCAAGTATTAAAAGACTGATTTAAACTTAAGAAGATAGGGGTAAATTTCAAGGGAACCATAAAGAAAATTAACAAACCTACTCATCAAAATAAAGAAGAAGAACATAAAGTCTCAATACACAAAAAAAAGTACAAAAAGGAGGGAAATAAAAAAACTACATGAACAAAAGGAATTCAGGACAGAAGCATAACGGCAACAAAGAAAACATCAGCACCGCAAAAAAAAACACTACAAAATGGCAGCAATAAAATCATACCTATAGATAATCACTTTGAACGTTAATGGCATAAATGCAACCATACAGACATAGAGTGACAGAATGGGTTAAAAAACAGGATGCATCAATATGTTGTCCACAAGACACCTTAGAATAAAAGACATGAATTTACTAAAAATCAAAAGATAGAAAAAAATACACCAAACAGCTACCAAAAAAGAGCAGGAGTGGTAATACTAATTTCAGATAAAATAGACTTCAAAACAAAATCTACTGTAAAAGACAAAGAAGGATATTATATAATGATTAAAGGGACAATCCACCAAGAAGACATAACCATAATAAATACCTATGCACCCAATGGCAGGGTTCCAAAACACATAAAAGAATCTAACAGCACTGAAAAGAGGAATTGGCAGTTCCGCAATAATAGTAGGAGACTTCAACACACCACTCTCAGTTAAGGACAGAACATCTAGAAAGAAACTAAAAAAAAAAAAAAAATACAGGTGATCTAAAGGCCACAATCAACCAATTTGACCTCATAGTCATATATAGAACTCTCCACTCAACAGCAGAAAAATACACATTTCTTTTCCACCACACGTGGAATGTTCTCCAGAATAGATCATGAAGCAACCCTCAACAAAATCTAAAACACTGAGATAATACAAAGTATTTTCTCTGATCACAAGGCCACCAAAGTAGAAATTAATAACAGGAAGAGCAAGAAAACAAAAAACAAATACATGGAAACTGAATAACACCCTGCTTAAAAGCCACTGGGTAATAGAAGAAATCAAAGATAAATTTAAAAAATTCCCAGAATCAAAGGATAATGAAAACATATCATACCAAAAACCTTTGGGAAAGAGCAAAGGCAGTACTTAGAGGTAAATTTATAGCAATAGATGCACACATCAAAACAGAAGAAAGGGACAAAATTAAAACATTAGTTATACAACTCGAACAAATAGAAGCCCACAGCCACCAGAAGAAAGGAAATAATAAAGATCAGAGCAGAAATAGATGAAATAGAGACTGGAAAAACAATGGACTCAACAAAACCAAAAGTTGGTTCTTTGAAAGGAAAAACTAAATTGACAAACCATCAGCCCAAATGGTAAATGAAAAACAGAAGACCCAAATAACCCAAATAAGAAATATTTATAACATCTCCAACTGAAATAAAAAGGATCATAATTGAGCACTACAAAAAACTATATTCTAACAAATATGAAAACCTAGAGGAAATGGACAAATTTCTAGAAACACACAACCTACCTAAATTAACACAAACTGAAGTTGAAAATATGAACAGACCCATAATAAGAGAGGAGATCGAAGAGGTAATTAAAAAAAAAAAAAAAAAACTACCACCACCACCACCACCACCGACAAAACCCTGGCCCAGATGGCTCCACTAGAGAATTCTACCAAACATTCAGAGAACAGCTTATACCAGTACTACTCAAACTATTTCAGAACAAAGAATAGAACGGATACTTCCAAATTCACTCTATGATGCCAGCATAACCCTCATACCAAAACCTGGCAAAGACACCCCCAATAAAGAAAATTGCAGGCCAATATCACTCATGAATATAGATGCAAACATTCTCAAGAAAATTCTAGCCAATAGAATTCAGTATAATATCAAAAAAATAATGCACCACAACCAAGGGGGATTCATATCAGATATGCAAGGATGTTTCAACATTAGAAAATCAATCAACATAATCTACCACATCAATGAAATAAAAAAAAGAATCACATAATCATCTCAATCGATGCAGAAAAGGCATTCGACAAAGTTCTGCATCCATTCCTGATAAAAACTCTCAGTAAAATAAGAATAAGAGTGAAGTTCTTCAACATAATAAAGGGCATCTATAAAAAACCAACAGCCAACATCATTCTTAACAGGGAGAGGCTGAAAATATTCCCACTGAGAAAAGGAATGAGACAGAGTTGCCCTTTATCACCACTCTGATTTAATGTTGTGCTGGAAGTCCTAGCTATACCAATAAGGAAGGAAAAGGAAATAAAGGCATGCAAATTGGTAAAGAAGAAGTAAACCTATCCCTATTTGCAGATGATATGCTACTATGTGTACAGAACCCAAAGGACTCCACAAGAAAACTATTGGAACTAATAGAAAGATTCAGCAAAGTAGCAGGGTACAAGATAAACATACAAAAGTCAGTTGGATTCCTATACACCAATAAAAAGAACTATGGAAAGGAGATCAGAAAAACAATACCATTTATAGTAGTCCCTCTTGCCACCCCCCCAAAAAAAACACTCACTTAGGAATAAATCTAACCAGGGATATAAAAGACCTTACCAAAAAAAACCTATAAAACACTACTGAAAAAAGGAAAAGAGACCTACATAAATGGAAAACCTTACCATGCTCATTGGTAGATAGACTGAACACTGTGAAAATGTCAATTCTACCCAAAATAATCTACAAATACAATGCAATTCCAATCCAAATTCCAACAGCATTCTTTAAAGATGAAAAAACTAATAATTAACTTTATAAGTAAGGAGGCCCTGGATAAGTAAACCATAAGTAGGAGGACTCACACTACCTAACCTCAGAACATACTATGCAGCTACAGCAGTCAAAACAGCCTGGTACAGGTACAAGACAGATACACTGACCAATGGAATGGAATTGAGAACCCAGATGTAAATCTACCCACCTAAGGTCCCCATCAACTGGGGAAAAGAGTCTAAATGAAACAGGATCCATACCTCACATCATATGCAAAAACTAATTCAAACTAAATTAATTCAAACTAAATACACCATACATAAAAACTAATTCAAACTAAATTAATTCACACTAAATATAAAGGCAAAAACTATAAAGGTCATAGAAGAAAAAATAAGGTTAATGCTAGAGGCCCTAATACATGGCATTAAGAGGATACAAACCGTAACTAACACCAGAAGATAAGCTAGGTAACTGGGATCTTCTAAAACTTAAACATTTATATTCATCAAAAGACTTCACCAAAAGAGTAAAAAGAGAAAGTACAGACTGGGTAAAAAAAAAATTTTGTCAATGACAAATCCAACAAAAGCCTCATCTCTAAACTCTACGAGAAAACCCAACACCTCTACAACGAAAAGACAAATAATCCAATTTAAAAGGATATGAACAGACACTTCACCAGAGAAGACATTCAAGTGGCTAACAGACATAAGAGGAAATGGTCGCTATCACTGGCCATTAGAGAAATGCATATCAAAACCACAATGAGATACCATCTCACCCCAACATTACTGGCACAAATGAAAAACAAACAAACAGAAAATAACAAATGTTGGAGAGGCTGCGGGGAGATTGGAACTTTTATGCATTGCTGGTGGGGATGCAAAATGGTACAACATACCATATGATCTAACAGTCCCACTCCTAGGAATATATCCTAGAGAAATAAGAGCTGTCACATGAATTGGCATATGCACACCCATGTTCATTGCAGCATTGTTCACAATAGCAAAAAATGGAAAAAATCTAGATGCTCATGAACAGATGAGTGGATAAACAAACTGTGGTGCATACACACAATGGAATACTAACACAATGATAAAGAACAATGATGATCTGCAAAGCATCTCACAACATGGATGAACCTGGAGTGTATAATGCTGAGTGAAATAAGTCAATCACAAAAGGACGAATATTGCATGAGATCACTACTATCAAAAATCATGAAAACGTTTACACACGAAAAGAAACAATCTTTGATGGTTATGAGAGGGGGAGGGGTGGGAATGGCAAAACATTAAGTAGACAATAGATAAGTGTTAATTTTGGTGAAGAGTAAGACAGCACACAATATTGGGGAAGCCAGCACAACTTGTCCAAGGCAAGGTCATGGAAGCTCCACAGACACATCCAAACTCCCTGAGGGACCAAACTGCTGGCCTGAGGGCTGTGGGGACCATGGTCTCAGGGAACACCTAGCTGAATTGGCATAACATAGTTTATAAAGAAAGTGTTCTTCATTTTATTTTGGTAAGTAGTGCCTGGGGTCTTAAAAGCTTGTGGGTGGCCATCTATGATGTTCCACTGGTCTCACCCCATCAGGAGTAAGGGAGAATGAAGAAAACCAAAGACACAAGGGAAAGATTAGTCCGAAGGACTAATGGACCATAAATGCTACAGCTTCTACCAGACTGAGTCCTGCACAACCAAATGGTGGCCAGCTATCACCACTGACTGTTCTGTCAGGGATCACAATAGAGGGTCCTGGACAGAGCTGGAGAATATTTGTAGAACAAAATTCTAACTCACAAAATAAAAAAAAAAAAGTCCAGACTTACTGGTCTGACAGAGACTGGAGAAACCCTGGGAGTATGGCTCCCAGACATGTTAGCTCAGTAATGAAGTGGCTCCTGAGGTTCACCCTTCAGCCAAAGATTAGTCAGGCCCATAAAACAAAACTAGCCCAGGGACAAAGATGAGAATGCACTAGGGGACAGGAAAGTTGGTACTAGGGAATACAAGGTAGTGAAGGGGAGAGTGTTGACATGTCGTGGGGTGGTAACCAATATCACAAAACAATATGTGTATTAATTGTTTAATAAGAAGCTAATTTGTTCTGTAAACCTTCATCTAAAATACAAAAAAAAAAAACATATCTACATGATTATTCATTGCAGTACTTTCTGCAATTACAAACTATCAGAAACAATATAAATGGTCACAGAAATGAAATCAGTTAAATAAGCTATTGCACATATAACCTATTATAGAATGATTTCCAGAATATATTGCTAAAAAAAAAAGAAATTGAAAAGTATGCTACTTCTGTGTAGGCGAAAATTGGAAATAAAAATATATGTGTGCTCGACTTATTTCCACTAAATAAAAAACTATGGGTAAATTACACACACACACACACGCACACACACAGAATGAAAGAAACAAATGCAATACTCAAGATGACAATCTTTGTTTTTTAGGCTACACTTCTAGTTAGTTTAAAGGTAACTTCAAAGGGTAGTTTCAAGGTTTGAAGAGCAACTCCATCTGTAATCTCAGGGACTCCTCCAGCCCCAATAGGTAAGTCTGGATTTTTTAAGTTCTGTTCCACATTTTTCTCCCTTTTTATTAGGATTTATCTACTGTGTTCATGATCAGAACTTTACAGCAGTGGTACGTGGGCACCATCTTGTTCTTCCGTTCTCAAGGCAGAAGACCCAGTGGTTCATGTAGACAAATAGTTCTGTAATTCTTGCATTTTTAAAAACTGGGTTGTCTTTTTGTTATTGAATTATGTTATTTATATATCCTGGTTACAAGTCACTTATTAAATACATGATTTTAAGTATTTTTCTCCTATTCTGTGAGTTGTTTTACTTTCTCATGGTGTCCTTTGAGGCAAAGGTTTTTAATTTTGATTAAATCCAACTTATCTATCTTGTCTTTCTTGGCTGTACTTTTGGTATCATATCTAAAAAACCATGGCCTAGCCCAAGATCATATAGATATATTCCTATGTTTTCTTCTAAGAGTTTTATAATTTTAGATACTGCACTTAATAATATGACCTACTTTGAGCTAACTTTTGTGCATGGTGAGAGGTAGGAGTCCAACTTCAGTCTTCTCCCAGCACCATTTTCTGATTTGTCTTAGGCCCTTTGTAAAAAGTCAGTTGGCCATAACTGCTAGTGTTTACTTCGGACACATTCCATTTATCTATATGCCCATTTTATGCTACTACTACACTGTCTTGATTACTATGCCTTCATGGTAGGTTTTGAAATCAAGAAGTGTGAGTCCGTATTGCAGCACTGTTTACAATAGCAAAAAAGATGGAAGCAACCAAGGTGCCCGTCAATGGAGGAATGAATAAATAAATTATGGTACATTCACACAATGGAATACTACGTATCAATGAAGAACAATGAGGAATCTGTGAAACATTTCATAAGATGGAGGAACCTGGAAGGCATTATGCTAAGTGAAATTAGTTGCAAAAGGACAAATATTGTATAAGACCACTATTATATGAACTTGAGAAACAGTTTAAATTGAGAAGAAAACATTCTTTCTTGGTTATGAGGGGGGGAGGGAGGGAGGGTGGGGGGGCATTCACTAATTAGATAGTAGATAGGAACTACTTTAGGTGAAGAGAAAGACAGCACACAATACAGGGGAGGTCAGCATAATTGGGCTAAACCAAAAGCAAAGAAGTTTCATGAATGAAATGAATGCTTCAAAGGCCAGCTGGGTTTTTTTTTGAAGGCCATTGTAGCAGGGGCAGGGGTCTGGGGACCATGGTTTCAGGGGACATCTAAGTCAATTGGAATAATAAAATCTATTAAGAAAACATTCTGCATCCCACTTTGAAGAGTGGCATCTGGGGTCTTAAACACTAGCAAGCAGCTATCTAAGATGCATCAATTGGTCTCAACCCACCTGGATCAAAGGAGAAGAACACCAAGGACACAAGGTGATTACAAGCCCAAGAGACAGAAAGGGCCACATGAACTAGAGACTACATCATCCTGAGGCCAGAAGAACTAGATGGTGCCCGGCTACAACCGATGACTCCCTGACAGGGAACACAACAGAGAACCCCTGAGGGAGCAGGAGAGCAGTGGGATGCAGACCCCAAATTCTCATAAGACCAGACTTAATGGTCTGACTGAGGCTAGAGGGACCCCAGTGGTCATGGCACCCCGACCTGTTGGCCTAGGACAGGAACCATTCCCGAAGTGAACTCTTCAGACATGGATTGGACTGGACAAGGGGCTGGAGAGGGATGCTGGTGAGGAGTGAGCTTCTTGGATCAGGTGGACCCTTGAGACTGTGTTGGCATCTCCTGCCTGGAGGGGAGATGAGGGGGTGGAGGGGGTTAGAGGCTGGTGAAATGGACACGAAAAGAGAGAGTGGAGGGAGAGAGTGGGCTGTCTCATTAGGGGGAGAGTAATTGGGAGTGTGTAGCAAGGTGTATATGGGTTTTTGTGTGAGAGACTGAGTTGATTTGTAAACTTTCACTTAAAGCGCAATAAAAATTATATATAAAAAAAGAAGTGTAAGTCCTCCAACTTTGTAGTTCTTTTTAAAAATTGTTTCAGATATTCTGTTTCACTTGCATTTTCATGTGAATTTTAGAATCAGCTTGTCAATTTTTGCAGAAAAGAAAGCGGGGGTTTTGACAGAAATTGCATCGAATCTGGATACCAATTTGGACAGTATTGCAATCTTAACAATGTTAAATCTTTCTGTACCAGAACATAGATTGTTTTTTTATTTAATTAGATTTTCTTGAGGTGGAGCCAGCATGGCATACAGACAGAAGCACTACGTTGTACCTCCACAGCAAAGACTCGAAAAACTAAGTAAAACAGAGATAAACATCAATTTATTTTTCTTTTTCCCTTTTTCTGTTCATTTTTCTTCATTTCTTGGTTTCTCATCTCTCCACTCCAGTGGCAAGCTCCCTTAGCACTATTTTTTTGTTTGTTTTTGGCTCCTATTTCTCTCTTCTCTCTCTTCTCTTTCCCATACCCATCTTAGCTCCATATGCCACGGCCATCCCCTCCCCCACGCTTCCTGCCTACCTGCACCATGCACTGAACTTCACACCCCAAGCAACACAGGCACAGCCTACCAGAACCTGCCCTGCATTAATTCCCAGCCAACTCTGTTGGCCCTAGTATATGCCACAAACAACCCATCCCAGCCCCTCCCCTTATGCTGGACCTGCCCTGCTGCACCATAGCTGAGTGATTGGCCCTGAACATTGGAAAAGGAGGTAAAAAGTATCATGCCCACAGACCAGCAAAAAAAAAAAAGAATGCATAGCCTGCCTGCTCAGACACAACCAAATAAAGCCAAAAAGTAGAAATAAAGAAATCTACAATCAATTAACGAAGAAAATAACTACTGAATGTCCTGAAGACAGCAGACAATATCAAAACATATTAAAAAGCAGGACAAAATGGTTCCAGTAGGTGTCCAAAGTAAAACACCAGATGAATTTCCAGTGGGAGCAAAGGTACTAGAACTACCTGATAGGGAGTTCAAATCTCTAATATTCAGAGCTATCCAAGAGCTGAAGCAAAAAGCAGACAAAAATAAGGAAAAAACAGACAAATTCATGGAAAATAAAGACAAAAAAAAAGGAAGAATTCAGGAAAATAATACAGAACAAAATATCAAAACAAATTCACAACTAGAAATCATACAAAAACTACAATTAAGAAATCCAAAAGATAAACAACAAGATTTCAGAAGTGGGCAGTGTCATAGAAGGGCTGAGGAGCAAGTTTGAAATAATGGAAGACAGGATCAGCAAAATTGAAGACAAACATTTGGATACAACACTGTTTGAGGAAAAATCAGAAAAAGAAACAAAGAAAAATGAAGACACCCTGAGAATTATGTGGGATACAGTCAAAATCAAAAATTTGTGAGTGATCAGAGTTCCAGGACAGGCGAGAAAATGGAAAACACAGAGAGGATCATTGAAAAATTACTGACAGAAAAGTCATAAAAGATGAAAAGCTGACCACCCAAGTTCAACAAACCCCATATAGGATAGAACCCAAAAGAAAACCAGCAAGGCATATCATAATCACACTTGCTAAAACCAAAGACAAAAAAAGAATCCTGAGAGCAGCTCAAGAAAAACAAAAAGTCACATACAGAGGAGAAACAGTAAGATTAAGCTCTAATTCTTCAGCATAAATCACACAGGCAAGAAGGCAATGGGGTGACATATATAAAACCTCGAAATAAAAAAAAAAAATGCCAACCAAGAATAATATATCCTGCAAAACTCTCATTCACATAAGATGGTGAAATTAGGACATTTCCAGATAAACAGAAATTAAGGGACTACATAAAAACCAAACCAAATTTACAAGAATTATTAAAGTGAGTCCTTCGGTCTGAGAACAAATAACATCAGACCACGGTTTGAATCTAGGATACAAGATTGTACCAGCATTACCAACTGAGCAAATGAACTCTCAAGGACTATCCAAAACCAGAAGAATTACAACAGGGAAACAAAGAGGTTAATCTGTAAGTGACAACAATATCAGAGCAATAAAAGAGGGAATAAACAGTGTTGGCATGGAACTTTCTAATGATGAGGAAGGCAAGGTGATACCAAGTAATAATAGACTTGTTCAAGCCTAGGAAGATAAGGGTAAATTACAAGGTAAACACAAAGAAAACTAACAAACCAACTCATTGAAATACAGAAGAAAAACATAAAATCTCAGTAAAAACAAAATCCGCAAAAATGAAAGAAATAATTAGATTTTCTTTAATTGCTTTCAACAGTGTTTTTAAATTTTTATTGTACGAGTCTTGCACTTTCTTTTGTTAAATTTACTCCTAGGCATTTTATTCTTTTGATGTTATCACAAATGGAATTGTTTTCTTAATTTCATCTTAAAATTGCTCATTGCAAGTGTACAGAAATACAATGATGTTGGTATATAGGCATACCTTGGACATATTGCTGGTTCAGTTCCAGACCACCACAATAAAGCAAATATTTCAATAAAGCAATTCACATGAATATTTTGGTTTCCCAGTGCATATAAAAGTTATGTTTACACTATACTGTAGGCTACTAAGTGTGGAATAGCATTATGTATAAAACAACAATGTACATACTTTAATTAAAAAAATGCTTTATTGCTAAAAAGTGCTAACTAGGGTCTGAGACTTCAGTGAGTCATAATCTTTTTGCTGGTGAAGGATCTTACCTCGATGTTGATGGCCGCTGGCTGATCAGGGTGGTGTTTGCTGAAGGTTGTGGTGGGTGGCTGTGGCAATTTCTTGAAATAAGACAACAATGAACTTTGGTGTATCAAATGACTCTTCCTTTCGTGAAAGATTTCTCTGTAGCATGTGGTGCTGTTTGATAGCATTTTGCCCACAATAGAACTTCTTTCATAATTGGAGTCAATCCCTGCCACTGCTTTATCAACTAAGTTTACGTGATATTCTAAATCCTTTGTTATTTCAACAGTGTTCATAGCATCTTCACCAGGAGTAGATTCCATTTCAAGCGACTGCTTTCTTTGCTCATTCATAAGAAGCAACCCCTCATCCATTAAAGTTTTATCATGAGATTGCAGCCATTCAGTCACATCTTCAGGCTCCACTTCTGATTCCAGTTCTCTTGCTATTTCCACCACATCTGCAGTTACTTTCTCCACTGAAATCTTGAACCCTTTAAAGTCATTAATGAGGGTTGGAATCAACTTCTCCCAAATTCCTGTTAATGTTGATACTTTGACCTTCTCCCATGAATTACGAATGTTCTTAGTGGCATGTAGAATGGTGAATTCTTTCCAGAAGATTTTCAATTTTCTTTGTCCAGATCCATTCGAGAAATTACTATCTATGGCAGTTATATATCCTTATGAAATGCATTTCTTAAATAATAAGACCTAAAAGTCAAAATTACTCCTTGATCCATGGACTGCAGAGTGAATGTTATGTTAGCAGGCGTGAAAACAGCATTAATCTCCTTGTACACCTCCATTAGAGCTCTTGGGTGACCAGGTGCATTGTCAAAGAGCAGTAATATTTTGAAAGGAATCCTTTTTTCTGAGCAGTAAGTCTCAATGGTGGGCTTAAAATATTCAGTAAACCATGTTGTAAACAGATGTGATGACATCAGGCTTTGTTGTTCCATTTATAGAGCACAGCAGAGTAGTTTTAGCATAATTCTTAATGGCCCTAGGATTTTAGGAATGATAAATGAGTACTGGCTTCAATTAAAGTCACCAGCAGCATTAGCCCCTAACAAGAGTCAGCCTGTCCTTTGAAGCTTTGGAGCCAGACATTGACTTCTCCTCTCTAGCTTTGAATGTCCCAGAGGACATCTTCTTCTAACATAACGCTGCTTCGTCTACACTGAAAAGCTGTTGTTTAGTGTAGCCACCTTCATCGATTATCCCAGACAGATATTCTGGATAACTTGCTGCAGTTTCTACATCACTACCTGCTGCTTCACGTTGCCCTTTTATGTTATAGAGATGACTTCTTTCCTTAAATCTCATGAACCAATCTCTTTCTAGCTTTGAAATTTTCTTTTGCAACTTCCTCACCTTCATAGAGTTGAGAAGAATTAGGGCCTGGCTCTGGATTAGGCTTTTGCTTAAGGGAGCGTTGTAACTGTTTGATCTTCTATCCAGACCACTAAAACTTTCTACGTATCAGCAATAAAGCTGTTTCGCTTTATCATTTGTGTGTTCACTGGAGTAGTACTTCTAATTTGCTTCAGAACTTTTCCTTTGCATTCACTATTTGGCTAACCGGTTGGCGCAAGAGGCCTAGCTTTCGGCCTATATCGGCTTTCAACATGCCTTCCTCACTAAGCTTAACCATTTGTAGCTTTTGATTTAAGGTGAGAGTTGTGTGACTCTTCTTTTCACTTGAACACTTAGAGGCCACTGTAGGGTTATTAATTGCTCTAATTCAATATTGTCATATCTAGGGGAATAGGGAGGCCTGAAGAGAGGAAAAGAGATATGAGGTGGGGAACGCCAGTCAGTGGAACAGTAAGAACACACACATTTATTGATTAACCTCCCCTCAAAATTACGATAGTAATATCAAAGATCACTGATCGCAGATCACTATAACAGATATAATAATAATGAAAAGTTTTGAAATATTGAGAGAATTACCAAAATGTGACACAGAGACATGAAGTGAGCACATGCTGTTAGAAAAATGGTGCCAACAGACTTGCTTGATGCAGCGTTGCCACAAACCTTCAATTTGTAAAAAACTCAAAATCCGGGAAGCACGATAAAATGAGGTACACCTTATTGCTTCTGAACCACTTGATTAGCTTTAGTGGTTACTTTGGCGTATTCCTTAGGATTTCTATGTACAAGATCATGCCATTTAGAAATAGAGGTAGCTCTACTTCTTTCTTTTGTATCTTGATACCTCTTATTTTTCTTGTCTAATTACCTAATTACCCAGGATAGAGCCGCTACTAGAATGTTGAATGTAAGTGCTGAAAGAATGCATTCTTGTCTTGTTTCTTACCTTAGGGGTAAAGTTTTATTCAGTCTTTCACTGTTTAGTAGGAGCTTTCAGGTTGAGTAAGTTTCCTTTCACTCCTAGTTTGTTTAGTGCTTTTATCATGAAATGTGTGTTAGATTTCATCACATATTTTATCAATTTATTGAAATAATTGTGTGGCTTTGATTATTATTCTATTAATATGGTGTATTTTGTGTGCTAAGCCAACCTTCTATTCCTGGAATAAATTCCACTTGGATATGGTGTATAATTTTGGTTTTATATTGCAGATTCAGTTTGCTGTTATTTTGTTAATGATTTCTGCATTTATAATCATAAGGGATATTAACCTGGAGCTTTTTTTTCCTTGTGATGTCTTTGTCTTGTTCTGATATCATGGTAATGCTGAGTTGAGAAGTTTCTTCCCCTCTTCTATTTTCTGGAGGAGAAAGATTGGTGCTAATATTTGTTTAAATGTTCAGTAGAATTCATCAAGGAAGCTGTCTGAGCCTAGCATTTTCTTTGTGGATATTTTTAAATTATTAATTCAATCTCTTCACTTGTTATTAGTTCATTCATAATTTCTATTTCTTCTTGAGTCAAATCAGTAGTTTATATCTTTCTAGGGATTTGACCATTTCATCCAAGTTTTCATTACGAAGTGTCCCACTTTATCTCCAGCAACTGTTTTAATTTTTTTAACTCTATCTTTAAGTCTATGCTGTCTAATATGGTATAACAACTCCAGTTCTCTTAAGGTTTCTGTTTGCACTGTGTCTTTTTCCATCCTCTTACTTTCAGTCTATTTGTATCTATGTTCCTAAGTGTATCTCTTTTAGATAGCATATAGTTGGATCTTGCTTGTTTGTTTGCTTGTTCGTTTTTTACCCAACCTGACAATCTATGCCTTTTGATCGATTGTTAAATCCGTTCAGCTTTAATGTTATTATTGATATGGTTGATTTACATCTGCCAGTATGCTTTTTGTTTTCTATATTTTTAAATTATTATTCTGTTCCTGTATTCCTTTTTTACTACATCCTTTTCCTAAAATGGAGTCCTGGTGATGTAGTGGTTAAAGAACTTGGCTGGTAACCAAAAGGTCAGCAGTTCAAATTCACCGGCCACTCCTTGGAAGCATTATAGGGCAATTCTACTCTGTCCTGTAGGGTATCTATGAGTGACAATCGACTCGGTGATAACGAGGTTTTTTTGTTTTTTTGTTTTTTTTTATGGTTTGTCTTAAATAGATAATTTTTTTGTGTACTACTTTGATTCCTTTGGTTACTTTTAAATACATTTTTAAAGTTATTTTCTTAATGGTTTCCCTAGGGCTTACCATGTACATTCATAAATCATATTGTCTCCTTCAGATTTATACTAATTAACTACAGTAATTTATACAAACCTCAGTTCTAAAAGCTCCATTTGCTTCCCCTTTTGTGTTGTTATACATATTAAGTTTACATATGTTGCATCATTATAATTATTGCTTTACAGAATATTATGTCTTTTACAGAAGCTAGGAGAAGAAAAGAGAGCAGAAATATATTTATGAAGTTATATATACAGAGATAGGTAGAAAGATATAGGTACATTAACCATCATACATACATGTTGCATTGTATTGTATGGTAGTAGGGACCAATCCCTGGAGAAGGACATCATGTTTGGTAAAGTAGAGGGTCAACAAAAATGAGGGAAACCCTCTGTAGGATCAATTGACACAGAAGCTGTAATAGTGGGCTGCAACATAGCAACAATCGTGAGGATAAAGCAGGACAAGGCACTGTTCTGTTCTGTTGTTCATAGGGTTGCTATGAGTCAGAGCTGACTTGATGGCACCTGACAACATATTGTATCCTATTGTATTGTATTAACCTTCTTATTTACCATTTTTAATTTTCGTCATTCCTTCCTATGAATTCAAGTTATCATCTGGAGTCATTTTGTTACTTCAATGTAGCTTCATTTCCACCCATGTCTTTTTTTTTTTTTTTAATTTTTATTGTGCTTTAAGTGAAAGTTTACAAACCAAGTCGGTCTCTCATACAAAAATTTATATATACCTTGCTATATACTCCTAATTGCTCTGTCCCTAATGAGACAGCCTGCTCCTTCCTTCCACTCTCTCTTCAGTGTTCATCCCGCCGGCTTCTAACCCCTCTGACCTCTCATCTCCCCTCCTCGTAGAAGATGCCAACATAGTTTCAAGTGTCTACTTGATCCAAGAAGCTCATTCTTCAGCAGCATCTTTTGCAATCCCATTGTCCAGTCCAGTCCCTGTCTGAAGACTTAGCTTTGGGAATGGTTTCTGTTTGGGTGAACAGAAAGTCAGGGGGCCATGACTATAGGGGTCCCACCAGTCTCAGTCAGAGAGTTAAGTCCGGTCTTTTCATGAGAATTTGGGGTCTGCATCCCACTGCTCTTCTGCTCCCTCAGGCGTTCTCTGTTGTGTTCCCTGTCAGGGCAGTCATCGGCTGTAGCCGGGCACCATCTAATTTTTCTGGTCTCAGGCTGATGTAGTCTCTGGTTTATGTGGCCCTTTCTGTCTCTTGGGCTTGTAATTACCTAGTGTCCTTGGTGTTCTACTTTCTCCTTTGATCCAGATGCGTTGAGACCCGTTGATGCATTTTAGATGGCCACTTGCTAGTGTTTAAGCCCCCTGATGCCACTCTCCAAACTGGGTTGCAGAATGTTTTCTTAATAGATTTTATTATTCCTATTGACTTTTTTTTTTTTTTTATTGACTTATATGTCGCCTGAAACCTTGGTCCCCAAACCCCCGTCCCTGCTAATCTGGCCTTCAAAGCATTCAGTTTATTCAGGGAACGTTGCTTTTCGTTTAGTCCAGTTGTGCTGACTTTGCTTGAATTGTGTGTTGTCTTTCCCTTCACCTAAAATAGTTCTTGTCTACTATCTAATTAATGAATACTCCTCCCCCTTCCTCCCTCCCTCCCCGCCCCTTAACCATGAATGAATATTTTCTTCTCTGTTTAAACTATTTCTTGAGTTCTTATATTAGTGGTCTTATACAATATTTGTCCTTTTGCAACTGACTAATCTCACTCAACGTAATGCCTTCCAGATTCTTCCATGTTATGAAATGTTTTACAGATTCATCACTGTTCTTTATTGATGCTTGGTATTCCACTGTGTGAATGTACCATAATTTATTTATCCATTTATCTGCCTGGGCACCTGGGTTGCTTCTATCTTTTTGCTATTGTAAACAGTGCTGCAATTAACATAGGTGTGCATATATCTGTTTGTATAAAGGCTCTTATTTCTCTAGGATATATTCCAAGGAGTGGGATTGCTGGATCTTAAGGTAGTTCTATTTCTAGCTTTTTAAGGAAGCCCCAAATCAATTTCCAAAGTGGTTGTACCATTTTATATTCCCACCAGCACTGTATAAGTGTTCCGGTCTCTCCACAACCTTTCCAACATTTATTATTTTGTGTTTTTTGGATTAATGCCAGCCTTGTTGGAGTGAGATGGAATCTCATTGTACTTTTGATTTGCATTTCTCCAATGGCTAATGATCGTGAGCATTTCCTTATATATCTGTTAGCTACCTGAACCTTCTTTAGTGAAGTGTCTGTTCATATCTTTTCCCCATTTTTTAATTCGGTTATTTGCCTTTTTGTAGCTGAGTTTTTGCAGTATAGGGTCGCTATGAGTCAGAACTGACTTGACGGCACTGCGTTTGGTTTTGGTTTTGGTTTGTACATTTTACAGGTCAGGTGCCAGTCGGAAATGTCATAGCTAAAAAATTTATCCCAGTTTGCAGGTAATCTTTTTACTCTTTTGGTGAAATCTTTGGATGAGCATAGGTGTTTGATTTTTAGGAGCTCCCAGTTATCCAGTTTTTCTTCTGCGTTGTTAGTAATGTTTTCTATACTGTTTATTCCATGTATTAGGGCTCCTAATGTTGTCCCTATTTTCTCTTCCATGGTCTTTATCATTTTAGATTTTATATTTAGCTCTTTGATCCATTTTGATTTAGTTGTGCATGGTGTGAGGTATGGGTCTTGTTTTATTTTTTTACAGATGAATATCCAGTTATGCCAGCACCATTTGTTAAAAATACTGACTTTCCCCATTTCACTGATTTGGGGCCTTTGTCAAATATCAACTGCTCGTATGTGCATGGGTTTATGTCTGGATTCTCAATTGTGTTCCTTTGGTCTATGTATCTGTTGTACCAGGACCAGGCTGTTTTGACTACTGTGGCGGTATAATAGATTCTAAAATCAGGTAGAGTGAGGCCTCCCATTTTGTTCTGATTTTTCAGTAATGCTTTACGTAACCAGGGCCTCTTTCCCTTCCATATGAAGTTGGTGATTTGTTTCTCCATCTCATTAAAAATTATTGTTGGAATTTGGATTGGAATTGCAGTAAACCTATAGATCACTTTTGGTACAAAAGGCATTTTTACGATCCATGAGCAAGGTATGTTTTTCCACTTCTGTAGGTCTCTTGGTTTCTTGTAGAAGTGTTTTTTAGTTCTCTTTGTATAAGTCTTTTACATCTCTGGTAAGATTTATTCCTAAGTATTTTATCTTCTTGTGGGCTACTATAAATGGCATTGATTTCGTGATTTCCTCTTCGATGTTCTTTTTGTTGGTGTAGAGGAATCCAACTGATTTTTGTATGTTTATCTTGTATCCCGATACTCTGCTGGACTCTTCTATTAGTTTCAGTAGTTTTCTGGAGGATTTCTTAGGGTTTTCTGTGTATAAGATCATGTCATCTGCAAATAGAGATACTTTGACTTCTTCCTTGCCAATCTGGATGCCCTTTATTTCTTTATCTAGCCTAATTGCTCTGGCTAGACCTCCAACACAATGTTGAATAAGAGTGATGATAAAGGGCATCCTTGTCTGGTTCCTGATTTCAGGGGGAATGCTTTCAGGCTCTCTCCATTTAGGATGATGTTGGCTCTTGACTTTGTATAAATGCTCTTTATTATGGCAAGGAATTTTCCTTCTGTTCTTATTTTATTGAGAGTTTTTATCATGAATGGGTGTTGAACTTTGTCAAATGCCTTTTCTGCATCAATTGATAAAATCATGTGACTCTTGTCTTGTATTTATATGATGGATTACATGAATTGTTTTTCCAATGTTGAACCATCCCTGCATACCTGGTATGAGTCCCACTTGCTCATGATGAATTATTTTTTTGATATGTTGTTGAATTCTATTGGGTAGAATTTTGTTGAGGATTTTTGCATTTAAGTTCACGAGGGATATAGGTCTGTAATTTTCTTTTTTTGTGGTGTCTTTACCTGGTTTTAGTATCGGGGATATGCTGGCTTCATAGGATGAATTTGGGAGTATTCTGTCCTTTTCTATGCTCTGAAATGCCTTTAGTGGTAGTGGTGTTAGCTCTTCTCAGGAAGTGTGGTAGAACTCTGCAGTGAAGCCATCTGGGCCAAGGCTTCTTTTTATTGGGAGTTGATTACCTTTTCAATCTCTTATTTTGTTATGGGTCTATTTAATTGTTCTACCTCTGTTTGTGTTAGTTTTGGTAGGTAGTGTGTTTCTAGGAACTTGTCCATTTCTTCTACATTTTCAAATTTGTTTTAGTACAATTTTTCATAGTAATCTGATATGATTCTTTTAATTTCAGTTGGGTCTATTGTAATATCACCCATCTCATTTCTTATCCAGGTTATTAGCTTCCTTTCGTTTTTCTTTTGTCAGTTTGGCCAATGGTTTATGAATTCTGTTGATTTTTTCAAAGAACCTGCTTTTGGTCTTGTTAATTCTTTCAATTGTTTTTCCATTTTTGATTTCGTTTAATTCTGCTCTAATTTTTATTATTTGTTTTCTTCTGGTGCCTGAGGATTTCTTTTGTTGCTCTCTCTCTATTTTTTCAATTTGTAGGGATAATTCTTTGATTTTGGCCCTTTCTTCTTTTTGTATGTGTGCATTTATTGATATAAATTGACCTCTGAGCACTGCTTTACCTGTGTCCCAAAGGTTCCAGTAGGAAGTGTTTTCATTCTTTTTGGATTCTATGAATTTCTTTATTCCATCCTTAATGTCTTCTATAATCCAGTCTTTTGGAGCAAGGTATTGTTCAGTTTCCAAGTGTTTGTTTTCTTTTCCCTGCTCTTTTTGTTATTGATTTCTACTTCTATGGCCTTATGGTCAGAGAAGATGCTTTGTAATATTTTGATGTTTTGGTTTCCGCTAAGGCTTCCTTTATCACCTAATACGTAGTCTATTCTAGAGAATGTTCCATATGCTCTAGAAAAGAAAGTATACTTGGTTGCTGTTGGGTGGAGTGTTCTGTGTATGTCTATGAGGTCAAATCGGTTGATTGTGGCATTTAAATCTTCCGTGTCTTTATTGAGCTTCTTTTGAGATGTCCTGTCCATCATGGAAAGTGGTGTGTTGAAGTCTCCTACTCTTATTGTGGAGCTTTCTATCTCACTTTTCAATGCTGATAGAGTTTGTTTTATGTATCTAGCAGCCCTGTCACTGGGTGCAAAAATATTTAATATGGCTATATCCTCCTGGTATATTGCCTCTTTAATCATTATATAGTGTCCTTCCTTATCCTTTTTGATGGGTTTAACTTTAAAGTCTCTTTTGTCAGAAATTAATATTGGCACTCCTGCACTTTTTTGACTGTTGTTTGCTTGTTATATTTTGTTTTCCATCCTTTGAGTTTTAGTTTGTGTCTCTAAGTCTAAGGTGGGTCTCTTGTAGGCAGCTTATAGATGGATTCTGTTTTTTAACCCATTCTGCCACTCTCTGTCTTTTTATTGGTGCATTTAGTCCATTTACATTCAGCATAATTATTGATAGGTATGGGTTTAGTGCTGTCATTTTGTTGTCTATTTTGTGTGTTGTTGACAGTTTCTTTTACCCACTTAATTTTTTGTGCTGAGTAGATTATCTTTATATATTGTCTGTTCCCCATATTCATTGTTGTTGATTTTGTTTCTGCTCTCTATTTTTTTTCTTGTATTTTGTTTTGATGTGTAGGATAGTTTCTGTCCTTTGTGGTTACCTTATTACTTACCCCTATGTTTCTGAGTTTAAACCTAACTTTTATTTCTTTGTATCGCCTTGTCTTCGTCTCCATATGAAAGACCTATGACTACATTTCTTAGTCCCTCTTTTTTGTTTTAATGTTGTCTTCTTTTACATAATAACATCGCTGTTTCCCTCTTTTGACTGTTTTTTATCTTGATTTGTTTTTGTGATTTCCCTATCTGGGTTTACATCTGATTGCTCTGCCCAGTGCTCTAGTCTGATTGATACCTGATATTATTGATTTTCTAACCAAAGAACTCCCTTTAGTATTTCTTGTAGTTTTGGTTTGGTTTTTACGAATTTCCTGAACTGTTTATCTGGCAATGTCCTAATTTCATCTTCATATTTGAGAAACAGTTTTGCTGAGTATATGTTTCTTGGCTGACAGTTTTTTTTTCCTTCAAGTTTTTATAGAAGGCATCCCATTGCCTTCTTGCCTGTATGGCTTCTGCTGAGTAATTCCAGCTTATTCTTATTGACTCTCCTTTGTAGGTGGCTTTTCATTTAGCCCTAGCTGCTCTTAAAATTCTTTCTTTATGTGTGATTTTGGAAAGTTTGATTATATTATGCCTTGGTGACTTTCTTTTTGAAATCTACCTTATGTGGAGCTTGATGAGTATCTTGGATAGATATCTTCTCATCTTTCATGATATCAGGAAGTTTCTGACATCAAATCTTCAACAATTCTCGCTGTGTTTTCTGTTATCCCTCCCTGTTCTGGTACTCCAATCACTCGTAGGTTGCTTCTCTTGATAGAGTCACACATGATTCTTAAGGTTTCTTCATTTTTTAAAATTCTTTTATCTGATTTTTCTTGAAATATATTGGTGCCAAGTGCTTTATCTTTAAGTTCTGAAATTCTGCCTTCTACTTACTCAATTCTGCTCCTCTTTCTATTGATTTTTCTACTTCTGTAATTTTACTGTTAATCTTCTGAATTTCTGATTGCTGTCTGTCTATGGATTTTTCCGGATTATTAAATTTTTCATTATGTTCCTTAATAACCTTTTTAATTTCTTGAACTCCTTTATCTTGTGTTCCTTGGCTTGTTCTGCATATTGCCTGATTTCCTTCCTGATGTCTTGAAGGTTCTGTATATTAACCTTTTGTGCTCTGCCTCTGGTAATTTCGGGAAGGCACTTTCATCTAGAAGATCCCTTGATTCTTTGTTTTGAGAGCTTGTTAAGGTGATCATGGCCTGTTTCTTTATGTGACTTGATATTTACTGTTGTCTCTAAGCCATCTATAACTTGTGTTAGTTTATCTTATGTTTGCTTACTGTATCATAGCTTTGTGCTTTGTTTTGTTTTGATATGCCCAAATGGATTGCTTGAGTCAGCTAGCTTGAGTATTTTTGCCTTCAGAGCTCTGACTTCCCATCACCAGATGGTTAGAGCTGTTATCAGGTACATTAGTCTAGGAGTCCATTCACTTTTCATGTACGAATTCAGCTCAGGTGTCCAGATAGCTGCTAATCAACTGTGTGGTGCAGGCTCTGTTCTACAGTATTGGAGGGGCAGAGGCAATTGGTGTAGGTACCTGTATCTGGTTGCAGCAGGGGTCACACTCTGAACAAGACAGGGGTTCAGAATCTTCCCCCAAGTGTCTCTGAGGAAAGCATGTCCCTTTTCCCTAAAGCGTACAGGTGAGTGAGTTCTGCAGACTGACCATGGGCACTGAATGTTTTTGGTTGTAAGGACTGGGAGGTACCAGTTATCTTTGGACCCCTGTCACGGATTGCTTGGTGACTTGAGTGGAGCCACCAGTCCTTAAGCCCCTGATATGGGCAGGTGACGACCCTGTTTAATAGGCATCAAACACCTACCTCTCCACCGTACAGCTGAAACAGCTGTAGCCTGCCAGCAAGGGCCTATTTTCTGAAATAGTCCCATACATGTGCATGCAGAGGGTAAAGGTACTCAAAGTCCACAGTCCTTTTATGCCTGGACAGGAGCCACTTCTGTCCTGAGCTCCCCCGGTTTGTTGAGCTGTCAAATTATCTTTTTCTCCAATTGAGAATTTATTCCTTCTCCAAGGCTGGGAGGATGGCTCTAGTCACTCAACAGGGCCTATCTGGCCAGGGAACTCGACAGCTGCTGAAGCTGGCTTGGGGGTGGGGACTGCAGTAAAATATACGCAATAACTTAGCTTTTGCTGAGAGCGCTGTTCTTCTTTGGTTCCATATGTGTGATCAGGCTGTGTGGCTGTCTACTTCTCCCTGAGGAAACTGCAGCCTAACACAGCAGCTCCCGGGAATGGTACCAGAGGGCTCCCGGCGATTCAGATCCAGTAACTGCTCTCCACTTCTGAGCTGCCTTTTCCTCCCCCTGCCCCTCAGCTCATTTTCTAACCATTCTTTTGATGTTCAGGGCTCCTAGCTTGTCATAAATATAATCATTTCATTTGTTTTTTCTGGTTTTTGTTGTAAGAGGGCTTGCCGGAAGTATCTGTCTATTCTGCCATCTTGGCCCCACCACCCCCACCCATGTCTTTTGTGTTGTCATTGTCAAATATATAACATTTCTAGGTGTAATAAAGAATAAGTAAAAAATTCAATTTATACATATTGTTGTATGAGTTGCTTTTTTGAACAGTTAGAATAAGTATCAATTATGCTATCTTTTATTATTACTTACATTATTACATTTACCAAAACTCTTCGTTGTTCCATGTGATTGAAATTACTGCCTGGCTTGACTTTCTTTCAGGCTGGAGATCTTACTTTAGTATATCTTGAAAGATAGATTTACTTAACAAGAAATTCTCTCATTTTTATATTAGAATGTCTTTATTTCACCTTCAGTTTTAAAGGTAAAAACCCAGTGCCATTGAGTAGATTCTGACTCATAGAGACCCTAAAGATAGCTTTGCTGAATATCAAATATTTGTTGACTTTTTTCCTTTCAGCACTTTCAATATTTCATCCCACTGCCTTTTATGTTTCATTGTTTCCAATGAGAAGTCAGCTGTTAACTTTACTGTGGTTCCTTTGTAAATGATGAATTGTTTTTTTCTTTCTTCTTTCAGGGTTTTCTCTTTATCTTTGACTTTCAACATTTTGATTAAGGTGTGTTTGAGTGACGTCTCTTCATGTTTATCTTACTTGGAATTCATTCAGCTTCTTGGATATGTTGTTTAGTGTTTCTTATCAGACTTGGTATGTTTTTAGATATTATTTCTTTGAATATGTTTCCCTTTTCTCTTTTGTCTCCATCAGATAGATACTCTAATTATTCTTATGTGGTATGCTTAAAGTTGTTCCACATTTCTCTGAGGCCCTGTTCATTTTTCTTCATTCTTCTTGTGTGTGTGGGTTCTTTATGAGTCAGGCAGTCTCATAGCCCAACACTTCTAAAAGACACCTGCTCTGGCTTATCCTCCTACACTAAGTAGAATAAGTTGCACTTTCTTCTGAAATTGTCCTTGACAAGATAACTGCAGAATGGGCCATAGATGGCCTCAACACACCTCTGGGTGGAGACTTAACATCCTAATGAAAGAAAATTAACATCTTCCTCCATCCTGGGGGATTGAATCCTTGTCTAAAGAAAATCATAGTCATCCCCAAGCCCTGAGTGCCAGCATGAAGGTCAATCCTGAATATTCATAATGAATTTGCATTTCTTTGCTCTCTGTAAAACTAAATCTTGTGAGCTGCCTGTGAGCAGTCTTGGAGGCAAAAGCCCTGATTGCTGCTTTCCTTGTACAACAAAATAAAGACATCTTTCTGTACTTCCAACTTGGCCTCTTGTTTATTGGCTGTAACAAGTCACACCAAGCAAAACCTGGGGTTTTCACCTGGCAATATTTTGACTATATAATCTCTATTAAACTATCTTCAAGTTCCTTGATTCCTTATTCTGTCAACTCAAAAATACTGTTGTGCTCTTCTTCTAAACTTTTTATTTCAATTATTTTACTTTCTAATTCCAACATTTCCATTTTTTCTAATTTCTATATATTTATTAAAAGTTTTTTTTTTTATTAATAGTCTTTATTTGATGAGTCATTCTTATCATGCCTTTCCTTAATTCGTTATACGTGGTTTCCACTGTTCTTTCAACATGTTTGTAATAGCTATTTTCTCTGTATCTGCTAAGTCCAACATCTGTGTGCCCTCAAGGCAATTTCTACTGTCTGCTTTATTCCTCTGCAGGGGCCACAATTTCCTGTTTCTTTGCAGGTCTCATTTTTTTGTTGTTGTTGAAAACTGGACATTTAGACAACATATTGTAGCAAATATGGATACTCATCACTCCTTCTTTGTGGCTTGTTGTTGTTTGAATATTCTTTTAGTGACGTGCTGAGCTAACGTTGTGAATCTATTACCCCACAAGGAGCTCTGGTGTTACAGTGGTTAAAGCATTCAGCTGCTAATCGAATGATTGGCTATTTGAACCCACTAGTTGCTCCATAGGAGAAAGATGTGGCAGCCTTCTTCTGTAAAGGTTATAGCCTTGGAGGCTCTATGGGGCAGTTCTGCTTGTCTTATGGTGTCACTATGAGTTGGAATTGACTCATTGACAATGAGTTTGGTTGTTTTGTTTTTAATGGCCCCCACAGTGTGCAACTTCTGATATTTCTGCTTACATTCTTTTTCTTGTTTTTATTTATCTTTTAGCCTGACTTCTTGAGTCACCTGTGGTTCTGCATAAACCACTTATTGGTCAAAAATTGTACTTAAGATGTCTTAGCCAGTTATATTTTCACCCTTTATCATTGAGAGTATATGTGCTTAAAGACTGCTTTCACTGTTCAGGGAGTTTACTTTTGTCCCATGTTCAGCCATAGGTTAATAGCACAGATGTTCTCTCTCCACTTGCTCTTGAGAGAGTGAAGCCTTGAGCATGCACAGTTTTCCAGACCAATGAACATGAGTGTAATTTTTTTTTAAGCCTGGATCACTAAGTATCACCTCTGGTCAGAGTAGTGCATTATCCAGCCAGTGTTTGGTCAGAGACCAAGGCTCTTTGCTAATAATCTGTTTACAGATTGGGGGATGCTTTCAAATCTGCCCCACATCCTGCTGTGATTCCAGAGCACCTATTCTCTCCACTTTGCTCTCTTACCCAAAGAATCATTCTTGGAAATGTACATGGGGAGAAGGGTGAGTAGTGCTCATTACATCATAAAGTTAGTTTTAGGAAGTATTCTCTCAATACTTTAATTTCATTAATTAATTAAAAGCCATTAGAATGCGAAATATTAGCTATACTAAGAATTTGAAATGTTGTCATTCATTACATAGTATTTCAGAATCTCATTCTAGATGTAAGAACAGAAAGTGACTGGATCTTTTTGAAACATTTACTTAAAATGTAAAGAATGTACCTCTCAGTAAAAAAGAAAAAATAAACTTTTGGATGGATGGATTATAATACCATCACACACACATATAAAAATTCTAATTGATTGATTAAATTCACTATACATTTAGTAAAAATGTAATTATATTATTCCCCTAGAACTGTCTAATAGGTCAATATTGCTTTCAGGGTAAAGTTCTGTCTCCTTAGCTGATATTTGTTTTTTTGTGACCTTTATTCTCCCTCCCTTCCCAGACCCATATCCTGCCATCCTCCACTTTCCTTGTGCTCTGGGCTTCCTGGACTAGTCTAGGCTTTCACTTTTGCTGTGTCCTCTGACTTGTGTGTCCTCTGTCCACTTTTACCCCACTTGCTCTTGTCCTGATAATCTCCTCTTCACCTTGAGCATGCTGATCAGACACCACCTTCCAAAAAAGAATTTCCTGATGTCCTGGAAGGTGTTAATACCCCCCAACCTTGTGCCCCAATAACACTCTGTGTGTATCTCTGTGGTAGGTGTCTCATTCTGTTTATCTGTTTGCATGTTTATCCCTTCCTTTCACAATCTCATTGGCCACAGATACCATGTCTTATTCATTTTGTGCCCAATGCACACTCTCTGAAGCTTTAATAAATGTTCATTCAATGAATGAATGCATGCATTTATATATCACCAAAAGTGAGTAAACAGCTCAGAAATAGGTAAGTAATTGAGAGTCTTAGGGAAAAGTGGGCATGAGGAGTATGCTGTAGATGCAAGGTACCTCACAGCAGTACCAGAACACACTGGTACACTGGGGGTGGGGAAATAGGTTAGGAGATTTCAGTACACTGAGGAAGTAAACTGGCCCAACTGCAACTAAAAGGGTAAGGGGAAGGAAAGATCTGAGAAATATTTCCCCTTCAGAATTGCCCTGATCCAATAACTGAAGAACCAAGGGTAAGGGAAGATTGGAAGATAATTCTGTCATTTCAAGTACGGTGACTGTGTTTCAAAAACTATAAATATTCTGTAATTGCAACCAATGAGTGAGAGCCTAGGAGGAGCAGCTTATTGATGCTACAGGAGGGAGGGGGTTCTTCAGGTGAACAGAAGCAGGTTCAGAATGCCTGCCTGGTTTACTTGGACCCTATCACTCAGATGCCACCTATTTTTCTTGTCATTTTTTTCAGCAAGTACGGATCTCAACAGTCAAAGCCTGCATAAGCACTAGGAATAAGAAACCCCAGACACACCAACCACTGCCACTGAGTGGCAGAAGCCAATGATTAAAGAAGAACAAAGTCTGAGGTTACAAACTTCCTAGTAAATTTCTTTTTTAAAGAACCCCCAGGACTTCCTATCAATTTCATTGTAAATAGAAGGTAAATTTATGTTAAGAAAGAGGTTATTTGGATGGTATGGACATATAGCATCTATCTCTGTGGACAGTGGCCTATCTAGCAAGTAGTGTTTGACTGTAAGTCTTTTGGAGTCAACAATGGAATATGATGGCAATTACAAAAAAAACGTTTAGATTACAGGCAACAATAACAGAAATTCAGCACCACAGATAA
Source organism: Loxodonta africana (assembly GCF_030014295.1). Lineage (NCBI taxonomy): Eukaryota > Metazoa > Chordata > Mammalia > Proboscidea > Elephantidae > Loxodonta > Loxodonta africana. Next base: position 4,359,735 of record NC_087354.1, read on the forward strand.
GAGAGATTAGACTCTTATTTTTCTCTCCTTTCCAGAATTAACATTAGAAAATGCAAATTTAATGAAAATGCAAATTTGATGTCACTCCCTTGCTTGAAATTCTTCAAAGACCCCCTTTTCAACAAGCCCCTCTTGATCTCTCTCATGCTCACATCCCTAGTACCTCTTGTCCTGCTGACACACATCCACACTCTTTCCTAGTGTTTCAGGTTTACTGATTCTCTCAACTCTATGCTTGTCCACACTTCCATATCTGTGTGATTTTCCATACCCTGCCCCCTCTACCTGCAGAGCTCCTGCATCCCTTGTCCAACTTGCTATCTTTTTACTCTACTTTCAAAAACAGGCTCAAGCTATTTTCTCAATCTGACTCAGTTTTCTGTATATGTTTTAATTATTGGCCCTGCCAATGGGTTCCATGTTCTATCCCCTTTCCCCGTTTAGGATTGTGACCTCCTTGGACTGTGGAGTATTTGCCTTTTAAATGTGTCTCCACCACCTTTCACACAGCCTGTGTTTGATGAACTGAACAGAATCATTAAACTCAGTCTGGGTCATGGCAAGCTAGGAACGCTGCAGAATGGGGCAAAAAGAAGCAGAAACAAGTGCAGAGAAGGGAAGTGACCAAGAACAGTTGGCATAGCCTGCCTGCAGGGAGGCTGGGATGTGATTTCAAAAGACTGAGGTAGAAGAGCACCTTGACTGGCTCTGTGTCTCTTTGGATGGCATCGTGAGAACAGAAGGAAGGAAGTTACAGAGAGCAGATTTGGGGTACCAGATAAGGCCTGGCACTTTCTGGTAACTAGGGCTATCTGATCACGGAGGCAGGGATGTCTTTGGGTCCTTGCTGACGGTATGTGAGGGACTTGATTCACTTCGCAAATGGGGACACAAGAGCATGAACCCAGGATTCCAAAGTTCACCTAGAAGGGTGTGTGAACTCACTGTCAGGGGAATGTCTGTAACTACTCATGCCACCCTCCAGAAGAAAGGAGAGTATGTGGGCGGTTCTGGGATACAAAAGTCAGGAGAAATAGGGGCCCATCAGGAAAACTTCAGGGTCATTGAAACACTCAGCATGTCTACCTAAGATCTTTTGTTCTAAAGTAGCAAATGAAGGCATGGCCTAAGCCTACCCAGCAGAGCAGCTGCCCAATATCACACGCTACGCTGGGGTGAAGGCTGCTGTCCCTCCCTGGCACGGGATCTGGGTGCCCAGGAGTGGTGTGGAACCACTCTGTCCCTTCCTAGGAAGTCCGCAGTGACTTCTCACTGTGTGGCTCCCTCAGCTAACTCCTACAGCTGCAGCTGGCACAACCTGGTGACATTAGAGGCAGAGCAAGGTAGCTGGTTTCAGTGATGCTTCAGGAAATCTATTCTTGGGCCCTCTCCACAAACCATGGGCCAGGTCGAGGTGGAGCCCAGGTGTAGGCTGTATGTCATTCAAGGATCAGTATGGCAGCTTTACAAAAGGCTAGACACTCGTTTCCATCCTAAATCATTTACCACTGCATCTGCTTGTGTGTTGCTTACTGTAGTGAGGGTCCATGACCAGGCCCTCCTAGAAGACATCTGGAGACAAGTGCAGTTTCAGGAGAATTTGGACAGGCTCAGAAAAGCCTGGCTATGAATTCCTGTGTGGATAGAGAAAGTTGTCAAAGATAAAGCCCAACTCAAAAACAGTTTTATCTTTATTTCTTTTTTTGTTTAGGATTTTAAAGTTACCGTCAAGAGATAGGTTTATGTTATTTTTTGTGCATGTTCATATTTTCTTTGTATCTCTACAGCCCCTTTACTTCCACTTATTCAGCAAGTAGTTCTTCAACTGAACACATTCAACACCTTTTATTAACCGCCCACTCCCTTCCAAGGCTGGTCTAGCCTCTGGGAAGCCAAAGCCAACTATGGCCCACCCATGACACTGAGTGGGGAGGAGCCTCCAAAAAGAAAAATTCCACAAATACTTAATATTTGAAGTATGTATTTGTTGATTTTGTATCCTAAAATATAAGAAACATTGCCTGAGATTCCACTGTCAGCATCTCTGTAAATGACAAGAAACCTACCAGGGAAGTCTTAAGGGGAAAAAATGGTTAAACCAAAAAATCCAAGATCTATTGCCTTCTAGTCGATGCTGACTCACAGCAACATTTTGGGCCAGAGTAGAACTGCCCCATAGGGTTTCCAAGGAGTGGCTGGTGGATTCAAACTGCAGACTTTTTTGGTTAGCAGGTGTAGCATGCTGTAGCTCTTAACCCCCGTGTCACATTGGTTAAAAAGACCAAAACGAAACCCAGTGCTGTTGAGTCGATTCTGACTCATAGCGACCCTATAGGACAGAGTAGAACTGCCCCATAGAGTTTCCAAGGAGCGCCTGGCAGACTTGAACTGCTGAACCTTTCGTTAACAGTTGTAGCACTTAACCACTAGGCCACCAGGGCTAATCCCTGCTGCTTGTTGGTGATACAAGTTCATGTCTAACTCCAACATGAGGAAAGAAAAATTGACTCTTTATGAAGCACTTCCACCACTCGTCTGTCAGTTTGTCGTACTGTGGTGGCTTGAGTGTTGCTGTGATGCTGGAAGCTATGTCACTGATATTTCAAAATACCAGCAGGGTCACACACCTTGGACAAGTTTGTAGAGGTCATTAAAAAAGAGGAAGCCTCTCTACAAGATGCAACTTGGGCTCAAACATAGCAACGATTGTAAGGACGGTGCAGGACCCAGCCGTGTTCCATTCTGTTTTACTTAGGTTCAGTATGAGTCAGAACCAACTCAATGGCACCCAACAACAACGTGAAACACTTGGGTGTATTTGTTAAGCACTTAACTTTCCCTTTCTCACCCTTAAATTAGAAATTCAGTTCTGACAAAGTGGATCAGTTGTTGTGTTTGCTGCCTCTTTTCAAAAGGGAAAAACAGTCTTCTCCAGCTGAGGCAGCGGCACAGATTATGCACAGGTGACTGCCCCACAGTATCATTTTTTAGCAGCTCAGCAGAACTGACTAAAAAGGGACCAGAGTAATGTAGATAAATGACTACGCAGTCTCAAATTTCTCCACAGCAGATTAGACCTATTTCAGTTGCCAAGGTACAACGTGCTTGCAATTTGTTTTCTGTTATATTTTCTTGGTTCACATATGTTGAACGAATCACTTCTGTCATCTCCCTTCCACTGGAGAAAGAGCTGATTTGGATGGCTCAGCATTGATTCTCCTGCAAGATACAATAGCAAGAAGGGTGAACTGGGAGGACCTTGTTTATGAAATTCATTTTCCTGTGGTCTAAGACAAGAAAATGTCAAAAGTGAGGGGAGCAAACATTTAAAGAAAAATTTCTCCTGAATTTCTCTGGTTCCATGGACTTGGAGTAAAAGATGCCTGGGTGCGAATCCAGCCTGGCTCATGGATGTGCTGGTTAAATTTGCAGAACTTTTGATTAGTTATCTCTAAAAGAGCAGGAGATGTTATGGTGAATTCCGACACAAAGCAGGTGAACCTTCCACTCTGATTATCTCCTTTCTTTTTTATAATTACTCACACTTTCTAATATCATAAATCTGCACTTATAGCCTTGCCTAACTGACCAATTCTCACTTAAAATTGCTGCTGATTATAAAGTGGCTTTCTATAACATTTATATTTATTTGTTTTATTTCAGTGGGTGACCTCTAGGGAATGAGAGGTTGTGGGTTTCCTCCTAGTTTTTCAAATACGACCACCCGAGCTCATTTAGGTCTTGGGAACACAAACATCTTTGACCAGTTATGACTTGGAATGACTTTAAGATGTTCATCTCAATTCTTCTTTGTTTTATGACTTGCAGTTTAGAGAAATAAAGCAGGGCCCGTGTTGGGAGGACTGATGTGAAGGGTCTGATGTCAGCAGTTTATCTGGTGTAAAGGCTAGGGATAGTCTAACAATTATGGAGATTAGGCCTGAAAACTGTGCTAACCCTTTCCGTATTTGGCATCCAAAACATAGCAACAAGAGTTGCTCAAAAAAGATAAGAGGTTATTTTTCCAAGCCCATTGGAAATAGGCAGTGGCATTATTCCAATCTTGGGGAAAATAATATCAGTATTAAAAATACTCAAAGAGGTCAGGTATTGGCAGGAGCTAAGGTTGGGCGGCTATAACTACAAAGAGGCAGCCTGAGGGTGTTTTCTGGGGTGAACTGCTCTGTATCTTGAGGTGTGCTGGATACATGCATCTAGCTACAGGTATTAAAACTCATAGAACTGTATTCCCCAAATAAGTGCTTTTCACTGTATATAAATTTTAAAATCAGGAAGACTCAAAAATTAAAAATTGGATAGCTCATCCATACTGTTGCTAGCTTATGGGGCTGGGCACCCTGTATTTTGCATCTCCAGTCAGTGGTTAAGAGCTCTGCTGGTAACCAAAAGGTTGACAGTTCAAATCCACTCCTTGGAAACCCTATGGGGCATTTCTACTCTGGCCTATATTGGGTTGCTATGAGTCGGAATCAACTGGACTGCAACAGGTTAGTCTGAATGGAAGGTCACTGGCCTGAGAGTCCGGAAAACAGAACCAGATTTTCTTCTGCCCAGCTGTGAGGCCTCAGGCCAAATTTAACTTTCAGCCCCTCTGTTTCCTCATTTTACAATTCAGCAGTCCTTGACAGTCGGAGGACTGCAGACTTCATCAACGCTGGCTAATCTTTTCCAGTCCTGAGGAATGTGGCTCCTGCCTAGGGTAATTTCTTGATCAAAGCCTGTACTCAAGACAGCTGAAAGTGCTTGGTGATTAATCTGTAAGTGGGTGAACAGTGAGATTTTATTTAAGGACTTTTCTCTGAATAAGTAACCTGAACATAGAATGAATCATCACAAGGGTTTTCCATTGCTAAGGTAATAGCACGGAGTGAGGGATTTTTCCTTTTCTTCTTTTTTTTTAATTTTATTTTATAGGAAAGTGCCGAAGCCTGTTTTCTTTGATTGTTGTGATATTCATATTTATTAAGCTTGCAGCATAGCAGTTTGTACCTAAATGGCTCTTAAACATGACCTTCTAATTGAGGCTCTTTCTTTTGCCGGTACCCTTTGCTTCTTGGAATTCTGGAAACGTTTGTTTACCAAAACAAAAATGGGACTCTAAGCTCTACAAGGATGAAGAAAAGTGAAAAATTAATTTCAGAATTTGATTTATACCTGTTTTCCAAAAGCAAAATATTGTACATTCATTCTGTTCTTGTAACCAGTTGGCAACTGATATATTTAACAGGAAGGAAGGAAGCAGCAGGAGGTTTTTTTTTTTTTAAGTTTTTTAATGGAAATTTTGAAACCCATATAGAAGCAGAGAGAAGAGAACAAAGGACCACCCACTTGGTAACGCATCACAGGACTACATCTACCAAGCATTCAGCTGTCCTTGTCTCACCCATTCTGTCAGCTACCCCATTGCATCTATTCCCTACCACTTTTTCTGAGGAATGGCTGGTGTATTTTAAAGTAGATCCCCATTTCATCTTATTTCACCTGTAAATATTTAAGTAGGTATCTTTTGGAGTAATGGCTTTTTTATTAAAAACAAAACAAAACGTAAGCACACCACCATTGTCACAACCAACACAATTGTCAATAATTCATAACATCATCTAATACCCAGTCACGGTACAAATTTTCCTGATTGTCTCAAAAAACACCCTTTAATAACCAGTTTGTTTGAATCAGGGTGCAAGCAGGGACCACATGCTACATGGGGTTGATCAGTTTCCTTGTCCTCTTTTCACCGATAGAAACCCCTTCTGTTTCTGAGCCATTTATTTGTTGAGGGAACTGGGTCAGTTTTCTTGAGATTTTCTTACATTTGGGATTTGGCTTATTTTTTCCTTCTGGTTTTGTTAAACTTGCTTCTCAGCCCCCTGCATATTCTGAAAACTTCTGGCTGGACCTTGAGCTTTAACTAAACTATTTAAAGTTCAGCTCTTTAGTCAAGAATGCGTTATAAGTGTTGTGGGTACTTCCTAGTGAACCATGGCTGGAGCACGTGGTTCTGGGTTGTCCCCTTTTTATTTACTGATAGTGAGATCCAGCAACAGTTTCAGGTGGTGTCAGCTCATTGCTTCCACTATAAAGTTCCCTCAGCCTCTCATCGAATGGTCTTAGCAGCTACTAGTGCTTCCATAAAAAAAAAGAGGTGGCAAAATGTGACCTAAAAAATATCTTTACTTCCACGTTTATTATCTGTCATTCTATAAAAAAATAAGTTTCTCTCATTAAATACAATCTTCTCGGGAAAGACCTTATTTTTTCCCAGTATATATAAATTTTCAGAAATGATGAGTTTGTGCCCTGGCAACCACAAAAGTGATCAATGAACTTATTTTAAAATTGTCACTATTAGCTTATGGATTTTTATGTATTTGACATGATTCAATTTATTATAGACATTAATCTTATTATTGGGGATTTCTTCTTTGTTTTTCTTTGTTTTATTCAGATTCACTTTATTTAAAAAATACATTATGAAAAATTCCAAGCAAAAATAGAGGGACTGTTATAACGAGCTCCATTTATTTATCACCACCTTTAACAATTATTAACTCGCGACCGATCTGTTTCATTTATATTTCTCCCCTCCACCCAGATTATTTTGCTACAAATCCCCCAAATCACAATATTTAATCTGTATACATTCGTGCCTAAAAATAATGAACAATAATTCCTTACTACCATCAAATACCTTGTCAGTATTCCAGTGTCCCTGATCATCCCATGTTTTGAACTTTTGTTTGAATCAGAATTGAAATAAGATGCAGATCTTGTACTTGTTTGATGTGTCTATTAACTGTCTTTTTTATGAATAAGATCCTCTTGTTTCATTTTCCTTGCAATTCATTTGTTGAAGAAAACCAGTCATTTGTCTTGTAAGGTTTCCTATAGTCTGGATTTTGCTGACTGGGATCATTTAATATGTTTCTTTGTCTTCCATGTTTCATGTAAATAGGTAGTTAGATATAGAGGTTTGATCAAATTCACATTTGATTTTCTTTTCTGTTTTGTCAAAATGACTTCACGGGTGGTGGTGCCTTCTTCTATGAGTTCTCTCTGTCTTTGTTATGTCAGCCACTGATGATCAATGCAGTTGTTGTTGTTGTTAGGTGCCATCAAGTCGGTTCCAACTCATAGCCACCCTATGTACCACAGAACAAAACTCTGCCCAGTCCTGCGCCATCCGTAAAATCATTGTTATGCTTAAGCCAATTGTGGCAGTCACTGTGCCAGTCCATCTTGTTGAGGATCTTCCTCTTTTCCACAGACCCTGTACTTTACCAAGTATGATGGTCTTCTCCAGGGACAGATCCCTCCTGATAACATGTCCAAAGTATGTAAGACTCAGTCTCACCATCCTTGCTCCTAAGGAGCATTCTGGTTGTAATTAATTCACTAGAGGTTGCAAAATAGTGATATTCTAATTCTTCATACCTTCTTCACTTATTAGTCGGAGTACTTGTATGATGTGAAACTTCTCCACCATCAACTATTTGGCTTTCTGAAGAAATGGTTTGTGTAGAAAAAATAGCCCCCTCTTTACTTACCGGTTTTAAAAATAATTGATTGGTTCCATGATATCCTCCGTACCGGCTACTTAGCAATTGTTGCATTGGTGTTGTTGTGTGGTGCTGTTAAGACACCAGTAAGCACTCGTGATGCAGTGGTTAATCATTTTGGCTGCTAACCAAAAGGTCAGAAATTTGAACCCACCAGTTGCTCCTTGGAAACCCTATGGGGTAGTTCTACTCTGTCCTCCAGAGTCACTATGATTTGGAATTGACACAACGGCAATGGGTTTGGTTTGGTTTGGAAGAACTCGGATGTGTATGTAGTGGACTTTATTTTAATCCATTGCTAGCATATCTTTATGGATGCTCAAATTGTTCCAGTGTTGGCCATTCAGAGCCTCTACAAGTTGTTCACTCACGGCCTTTGATAGTTTCCTTGCTATAACATGACAAGATGTTCTAGACTCACCATGTATAAGTCCTGCCCAGGATGGAATCTGCCATTTCTCCAAGAAGCCCTGGTATCCTTTAATAGAAAATGTTACTGAGCACCACAATTTGGGTGCTAGAGGGGCTCTTGCCTCTCAGTTGGTCATTATTTTTAGACTTTTCAGTGGACAGAGCTAGGAAATGCACACACACACGAGTATGTGTACACATACATACACATATATGTATGTGCATACACACACATTCACACAAATATATTTGTATATGCACACACACATAAACATACACACACACACACACACACACTGAGGTACAGAGTTTTTAATTTTCATGGAATCCAGACTTCTGGATTCCATGGAGGTTGAAGAGACCCACTCAAGCTAACCACCCTGAGATGGTCTTTGAACCTTGAGCCTTGAGAAAATTGGTTTCCTAAAAACATCTTTAAGTCAAACAACAGTCTAGCCAATTAGTAAAGAATGTTTTGCCTTAAGCAGTTTTGACAGTAGAAACTCCAAAGATCAGACTAGAGCTACATTTTAGGATAAATCAGTAATTATCTGAATTATTCTTCAAGAAAAGGATGCATCTTCATGAATTATTATGTAAACACTGTTCTGGTCTTTTTTCCATGGCACTGTATAGTTATTATCAATAAGATGGAATATAAAATCTGTGAAACATCTTTCTTCTTGGGAACATTTTTTACTTTCTTTTTTTTTTTTTTTTTTTAGTCAGAAATGTTACCATGGTTTGCAAATTGCATATTAAATGAACGTCAATCAATTTCTATTATTGGTTAATATGATTTTAGTTTAACAACACACACATACATATATACATGGGCACACACACACAAACACACACACACACATCTTCTTGGATGGTGCAAATAATTAAGCACCCAACTACTAGTCGAAAAGTTGGCAGTTTGAGCCTACCCAAAGGTGCCTTGGAAGACAGGCTTGGTGACCTTTTTCTGAAAGATAACGGCATTGAAAACACTGAGGAGCACAGTCCTATTCTGGCACACATGGGGTTGCCATGAGTTGGAATCTACTTGACGGCAACTAACAACACGCACACATATATATTTAAAATTAGTTCATGCTGCATTTCATCTTACAATTTAAATTCAGGTCTATATGTTTTTATTTAACCTAATTGATCGTTCACATCTTCTCCTGCTGAAAAACCACATTCTTAATGACCCCACGATAATGACCCATTTGCTTTATCCCACAGTACCAACCCACCAGTCTTAGAATAACTATACAACCACTGCCATCAGCAAAATTATTACTGAAAACATTTAACTTTTTTTTTCCATCTTCATTTTTGTCCTTTGTAATGTATATTCTTCACAGGAACGTGTGTGAAGAACTTTCAGATTTTGAGGTGCCAGTAGGTCTCTAATGGCGGGGGAGGGAGGATTTCAGGATTAAAATGAAGCAACCCGTTCAGAAATTAAACTGAGGGCTTTTTCTACTCTTAGGGTAACATTTGACTTCTGTTAAAAGTTCACCTGTTTAAAAACAAAGCTGAGTCATGCTTGTTATGTGAACAGTGTTCCCACAACTGGCCTTAGAAAAAGCTTCATTGAGTTAAAGTAAATGAGAGCCTATTGATAAACATGTGTTAACTACCTTCAAAATTTCCCCAGCAAGCAAGTGCCTAGGCATTATCTCTTTTTCTCTCAGCTAAATAAGCAGGGTTTGTTAATATTTTCCTAACTACTGGGACTGTATCCTAAATTCCAATTAAGCTGGCCCAGCTGCAAATATATCACTAAACTTCCATATTATTACATGTCAAAATTGTTTATGCTTTTCATTTTAGAAATATTGCCTTAGTTAAAATGTGTCATGTATGAGAGATTAGTGTTAGACTAGAAACTGATGTAAATGAAGATTCACAGTTAATCGCCACCCTTGTAAATACCACCTCCTTTCCTGCCATTGCTCTGATGTGAAACTGTTATTTGTACTCACGCTACTTGTCAGGTACCTTTTTGTTTTACCTGTAAAGCAGAGCATACTGTTACAGACAAACTGAACCATGCTCTCCCACGGTTCATTCCTTCAATAAATTGAATTTGTTTTTAATATAAAATTGGAGTGTTGCTCCAGTCACTTCACTAGGACAAATGTATAAGCAATTAATTGTGTTTTAAATTGTCTGTATGCTTATACAATCAACTGGACACTGGTATATTTCCTTTTTTTTTTTTTGCCTTCAGTTTGTAGGCACTGCTTTTTAAATTTAATTTGAGTTATCACAATGTAATATATTTTTTATGATTATGAAGTCAACTGTATAAAATAAGGTACAATCTAAGAAGTCTAGTTTCTAGCAACACATCCACGACCCTACTCCTTTCCTTACCGAATACGCAACCATTTAAAATATTTTGGGGTTTTCTTGCCATTGTTTTTTGTATAGAAGCAACCACACATGTACATTCTTATGTAAATACATCTTCTTTATATATGGGAGAATCCATCTTCAGGACTGCATTCCTCATTGTCATAGCTGTGTGTAAGTCTCCTGTGGCTGCTGTAAAAAATGACCATAAACTTGGTGGCATAAAGCAACCAAAATTTATTGTCTCACAGTTCTGGAGGCAAGAAGTGCAAAAGCAGTAAAGCTGGGCTGAAATGAGTGTTGGCAGGCCCATACTCCACCCAGAGGCCCCACGAGAGAATCACCTCCTTGCTTCTTCCAGCTTCTGGTGGCTGTCAACAGTCTTAGTTTGTAGCCATAACACGACATCTTTAAAGCCTGTGTCTTCAAATCTCTGTCCGCCTCCTTATAAGGGTAGATGCAATTACGCTGAGGACACATCCAGACAGTCCAGGATTACCGTCGCCCCTAAAATTCTTAACCACATCTGCAAAGACCCTTTTTTCTATAGAGTCACTTTCACAGGTTCTAGGGACTGGTTCTGGATACATTTGGGGAGGAAGTGGCATTTTTCAGCCCACTACAAACAGCGCTCTACTGTGTGAGTGCACCATAGTTTATTTGACCAGTTCCCTCTTGGTGAGTATTTTGTTGTTTCTAGTCTCCATTTTTATACATAATGCTGCAGAAACTAGCCTTGGGCAAAAGCCTTTTTGTATTTTTTTACCAGTGTGTCTTTGGGATGGACTTCTAGAAGTGAGATTGCTGGATTATTGGTGTATGTGACTTTTCTGGATATTGGCGAAATCTGCTCTAGGGGAATGGGACCAATTTGCATTCTCAAGAGAATATGGATGAGAATTCTTTTTGATGTGTACATTGTCCCATCTCTGATGGGTGTAAGGGCCCTACTTTTCTGCTGACAGAGGTATCCAGTGGTATTTGTATTCCGGCCTTCTCTGTGTGTCTTTCTGAATGTCTTATGAATTACCGAACAATTGATTCCGTCTAGTAACAGAATCATCGTACTGCTCTGGAGCAAATAGCCTGTCCTGACGACAGTACCAGTTACTGACAAAGTGGAATATCAAAGAAAGTTGGGGAAGGCAAGGGAATGCTTATTTAAGATCTAGCATCCATGTGTCTTTCCTATTGACCACGTTTCATCTAAAACTGTACCAGCCAGTCCCAAACTTCAAGACTAAGTCTGTAGTGAAAAAAAAGGCCAATTTATTATGTGGTAGTCAATGCAAAATATATGTAGTTGGGATGTTGTAATTTGAAACTGACTTCTGAGGTAAAAATGTTCCTAAATCTATAATGTAGAACTTTCAAATATTGGTCAGTGTAGCTCTGTTTTGTTTTTCTTTTGGTATAAATACACTTTATTCTTCTAATTCAGTCTCTTGCTCGAGCATGTCTATTTCAGGAAAAAGACCACTTGAAGTGTTTCAACTCTGTCTCATGGAGCATCCCATGAATTGTTCATTGGGTTCTAATTAACTCGCCCTGTGGGAATGGAAAAAACTCAGAGAGGTCAGGATGCTGGCATTCTGTTCATACCTCCTGTAGAAGAAACTCCCTAAAGCTTCACCAGAATGTCAGGCAAGGTTTCAGGGGTGAAGAGGCTAAAGATATCTCCTCTCTCAAGTAAGCTCTCTTTACTAGTCTCCTTGTTCTTTAGGACAAAATTCACAGTTGAGAATTTATGATACAAAATGAACTGGCCTTCCTCATCTGGCCCTGCCCTTTCCAAGCCTCCAGTCCCTGGGACCTCCTGGCCCCCAATGGTGGCAAACTTATGTTTGGATTGCCTAGTGTCTGGGGCGGTAAAACATCACTAGTCCTTTAAATGAGTTATTCTTGGCAGGCACTAGTTACATTTTTTCCCCAGGCCTCCCATTTTTAAAATAACTTCTTTTTATCACTTTTGGAATTAGTGTGTTTGGAATTAGTAATGGCAGAGCATGCTGGCTGCCCAGAGGCACAGTTGGCAGAGTGAAAACCCCAGAGAAGGTCATTATCTAAGAGCCCCAGTAATAATCATGAAATGAAAGACCTAATGACGATGATCAGAAAGAAAAATCAAAGTGGAAATGCTCTATCATTGAACCTTATGTATTTGTGGGTGTATAATCATGACTGCAAATACACAAATAAATAAAACTATTTCTAAAATACATTAACGTGTTTTTTGTAAAAAAGAAAAATTGTATTTAGTGTGAGTCAGTAATGAAAAACATTAGAGTTTAATACCAGATAAGAATAACAAGCAAAAAGAATTGATTTCCATTTTAACTTTATTATTCAAATTCAATAAAATATTTCATGAAGGAACTTAAATTTGTGCTTAACAAATTAAATTTGTTAATCTCAAATACAAAAACACCAGGTGACCTTGGAGAATGACAGAAACTGAAATAACTCACTTTCTGTTTTCATCACCTTACCTTCACTGTGCTATCCCTGTTTATTTTAAACTTATTGTTCAAAGCAGAAAAACGCCGCACCACAGTAGTTGGAGACAAGAACTGCTCTCAAAGCAAGCCGAAATGATTGTGAATCACCGGGCCGTATTTTCAAAAGAGACTCACGACTGTGGCTGTTCGCGTACGTGGGCTGACAGCATAGCAGCTCTCCAAAGTGACTTCCGCATGAGATACAGTGTTTATTAAAAGATAGATTATCTAAATGTGCTAACGTAAATATAATATATATTACAACCAGCAGAAATTACAGCAATTGCTTAGACCAATGGTTCTCTATGGGGGAGGGGGCGATTTGACCCCAGGGCATAATTTTGATTACCGCGACGACAGGGTGGGGGTCAGTCTTCTGGCATCTAAAGGGTAGAGACCACTAGATGTGCTACAGTGCACAGGACAGACCCCCACAACAGAGACTTATCCAGCTCAAAATGTCAATGGTGATGGGGCGGGGACCCCGCACGCTCTCGGATGGACAGCCAGGGTCAGTCCGCTTCCACCCCGCCTTTCAGACACCGGTCCCTTTCCAAATGATTGGAAACGTCTTGTCCTTGAGATGGGTTTGGCTGAGGTATCAGCAGAGATCACTCCCTTGAGAAGAGTCCCACTGCTCAAGAGACTGAAATGTAACGAGCGTTTTAGGAGCGCAGAAGCTTGACCTGGGAGTTATCTGTGTTGACAAGAACATTCAACACATGAATAGAACCTACAGAAAGAAAAACGTCCCAGTACCTGTGCTTTCTTTTCCATTTCATGGGAATCTGAAAGCTGGTGAAATGCCCCAGGCTGACTTCCCAGAAGACAATAGCCCAGGAGGGGCCCTGGTGGCGCAGTGGTTAAGAGCTGGGCTGCAAATTCATAGCTCGGCAGTTTGAATCCACTAGCCGCTCCTTGGAAACCCTAAGGGGCAGTTCTAGTCTGTCCTATAGGGTCAGTATGAGTCAGAATGACTCGACGGCAACGGGTCTGGTTTTAGCTTTAATACCCTGGGAGACAGCCTCCCGGGAGTGGATATACTTTCAGCAGGGTAGAGAAAACAAAGACTACCGTGCTGTGCTGACTTTGACAACTGCCCTGGCCCCGAGGCCGAGTGGCAAAGCTGTTCCAGAAGGGAAAGTAGCCCTTCCAGGACTTGAGCCGGCGCACAGGATCAGGCTGCAGCCCCGGAGCATCGCCTCTTCTGTCCTCCCCACGAGATACTGGCGGGCAGAGGTAGGACCCTCCCCCTAGGGACCACCAGGGGCTCTGCTCCTCACTGCTGCCCTGTGGGGCCAAGAAGGCACGGCCTGACTGGGGGCTCAATTCCACACGTGGAACCTATTAAACTACGCAGAAATTGCCAAAAAAAAAAAAGTCAATAGTGCCAAGGTTGGGAAACCTTGGTTTAGACAACAAACTATCAGAAGATATTTTCAGGGAAACATTTTACTACTGACATTGTTTAGATTTACTGACATTGGTAATAATAAAAAGCAGAAAAGCTTTTATTCAATTTTATTTCTATCTTGAAGTTACTGAAGAACTGGAGTCCTTCTCCATCCCCAGGCTGGCACATCACTGTAGTTGGGTATCCCAATATCCTTAGTGATCAAACTCTTCCCGTGAAGGCTCCTAACCACCAGATGACGACCACGCTTCCCAATTATCCTTGCAACGGTGTGGCTGTGGGAGTATATCGCAGTGAATGGGCTGTAGGAGGAAAGCTTGTGTGGCAGCTGAGCACCCTTGGTCACACCTTACCTCTTTGTCTCACCCTCCAACCTGCTGTCTAGAATACAAATGTGATGGCTGGAGAGTGGTTCACCATTGTGGACCACAGAGATGATAACCTTGTGCTGAAGATGCAGGAGCCATGAGCTGGAAGGAGTCTGGATCTCCACTAGCTTTTTTGAGTCCAGCACCACTGCCCCCGGCTACATTTAATAGGGAGAAATCAGCTTCTGTCTTGTATAATCCAAAGTCAGTTGGAGGTACCCTTGATTCTGCTTAATCCAGTTCACCAGATATGCAAATACAGGTATCTACAACTGCAGAATTAGTGCCAATTTCTTGTTGGAAAAATTGTTTGGACCTACTAGTCGATCTTCAATTGCCACTTTAGTTATGGCTCAGTATCATCCCCAGAGACAGAAAAGCTTGCAGCCAGATTTAGTACCTACCAGTCAATACTAATTTCAGCAAGCTTCCACAGTTAGGCATTCTGTGCAAAAAGCAGTTATCGGAATTGTGCAAGTGCCTGTTGCAGGAAGAGCACAAACACAGAAAAAATAGGATGGCACTGACCTCAGATCAGCTATGACTCCAACTAAACTTTTATTACACATTTAAAATAAATTGTAAAACAAACTGTTTTAGCTTCCCAAATGCTGGGATTTTTTTTCTTTCTTTCTTTCTTTGGAGCATAATGAGCTGATTTTCCCTTTTTATATTCCCCCTCCTGGAGAAAGGAATCATAAGATTCTGCTGAAAAGCAAGCCTCCAAGGTCTTTTTTCTCAGCTTGTTAGCAGAGATAGGCCCTACTCGAAGGATAAGCTTGTCCAAATCAAGTGATTTCTATCATTCACTTAGGTGTTGTTTGAATAGATATACAAGGAGAAACTAAACACTTTGGATACTAAAATTTCAGTTGTCACTGATTTTCACTGTGGTAATTTTTTTTTTTTTTAAGTTGACTCATGGCCACAAGGATTATTGTAAAGACATGTTTCCTTGACATGCAGCACGTCATACCACTGACCACTGAGAAAGAAATGAGAAAACTATACTTCTGCTTGGTACTACCAGCTGCAAAATTTTGGACAAAACGTTTAAACTCACTCTGCCTCAGTGTCTTCATTTGTAACAAGAAGATAAGCATTACTTGTTCTGTTTATTATTTCTGATTAAATGGGGTACCATTTCAACATGTTTTATAAAGATTACAGAATGCTAGCCTTTTATTTTTGTTATATTACCTAGCAGATAAAATTTTTAGGTATTACATATTAACTCTAAAGAAATGGGTACGAATATTAACAGTTTTTAATGTGTTTGAGTTTTTATTCTAGAATGTAACGATTTCAATCTCTCAGTTAATATTTATTAGATTTACAGTGTGTGCCGTACTCCACATTGTTTTCCTTCTAACTAAGCGTGTGTGCTTTGTTCTCCACTCCTGGAACCTTTCTCCAGAGGTGCAGCGCTCCTTTACGTGGTTCTAGCAATCATTAGCCGGAGATTTTTACAATAGAACTCAGCTTCAGCACTTTCACCATTTCCCCTGAATTGTCACGTGAGGAATTCACTGAATAATTGTTTCAACGCTGACACAGTGTCACCAGTGGTTATAAACATGCAACAAAATTTTTTGCAAAGCCGCAATTACAAAAAAAGTCAAACTCTTACACAATATATTTAGTACCTTTTTGATATTATAAAATGGAAAAACAAAATTTAAGAGAAAAATAATTCAATTATCACCATGTAACATAACGTGGTTTGTATAGAAGCATGTGTCTAAAATGTCCATAATTATACTTCAGTACAATATACATAGTTATGACACATTTTTTACATGATACTGGTCTGCTTTTTAAAAATTATTAAAATTTCAAAAGCATTCTTTCATAATTAAGGATATTAAGTAAATTCTTTCTGTCCATTGGAAAATCACAGTTGAAGGGGAAAAAATGTACGAAAAAGTAAAGTATGAGTTATAAATCAAGGAAGAACTATCCTGAGTCTTGCTTTGAGACTCAGAGATCCTGGTCTCAAAGGATTCTGGTGCCTGCTTGTGACAGAAAGTCCTGCAACCCTGTCCAAACGTCTTCACTCCTCACATCACTGTCCGGAGTGACACAGTCCCCATACTCACCAACACTGTCAGGCAATTGTTAAAACCTCATTTCTTTCTTTGTCTTTTTTTTTTTTTTTTTGGCCACAAATATGATTCTGTCTATGACCTGGTGGTATAAAAACTGATTTTCAGAGCAGCTCAGTACTAATTCTAACCCGGTTTAATGGGTCATCTCCACAAATTAAGCCAAACCATTTCCCCAGGAGTCAGATATCAAGACAAAATTCTCAGAGGAAACCATCCATCAGATTTTTCTACTTTTTAGCTTTCTCTTCCCCATTCTTTAGGCCACAACCATCAGTTGCCTTCTCTGGAAGTATAATCCAGGCATTCCAAACAGGTGGGCTCATGTATGA
Organism: Loxodonta africana; assembly: GCF_030014295.1. Taxonomy (NCBI): domain Eukaryota; kingdom Metazoa; phylum Chordata; class Mammalia; order Proboscidea; family Elephantidae; genus Loxodonta; species Loxodonta africana. Next base: position 4,376,795 of record NC_087354.1, read on the forward strand.
GGTAACCGTGGTGGGCAGGATAATGCTCTCCCCAAATAACTCCACATCCTAAACCCAGAACCTCTGACGATATTACCTTATACGGCAAAAGGAGCTTCGTGGATATGATTAAACTAAGGAATCTGAGAAGGGGAAGTTAGCCTGGGTTATCTGTGTGGGTCCAATTTGATGACATGAGTCATTAAAAGTGAACTTTTCCCAGCTGAGACAGAGGGAGAGATGTGACAATGGAAGAAAGGCTTAGAATATGAAGAAAGAGGGCATGAGTCAAGCAATGAGGGTGGCTGCAGGAAGCTGGAAAAGGCAAAGAAATGGATTCCTTGACTTGATTTTAGCCAAGACCTTGATTTTAGTCCAATGAAACCTGTGTTGGACCTACAGGACTGTAATAATTTTTTTAAAATTTTTTAAGCTATTAAATTTGTGGTAGTTTCTTATAGTAACAATGGATGCAGAATTTTTCACAGGTCATAGTTTTTTAGAACAAATATTAAATTGAGGAAACAATAAGAAAAAGAGTGCCTTTTAAAATTCTAAAATTATTTTCTGTATGTGTGTGTGAGTATTACTGTAAAAATGGCATTGTAGGGGCTTCAGACATCCTCTAACTTTACAAGGGGGAAGGAGAATCAAGATCAACAGCCCAAGGCTGATTCCTGTGAGGCAAAGGTCAGACATACCTGCATCCTCCAACCTTTTTGCCAATCCTGACACAAACTGTCCTTCCAACGGCACTCTTTACTTCTCTGCTGGGTTCGTTAATTTGTTGCAATGGCCACACAGAACTCAGAGACAATGCTCATAATTATGGGGTTTATTAGGGAAGTAATCAATAACCAAACCCATTACCATCAAGTCAATTCCAACTCATAGCGACTGTATAGGACAGAGTAGAACTCCCCCATATGGTTTCCAAGGAGTGCCTGCCTGCTGGATTCAAACTGCTAATCTTTTGGTTAAGTGGTAGCTCTTAACCACTGCCACCAAGATTTCAGTTCAGGAATGCTCAGGATACAGTTCTTTTATCAGGATAGCCTCTTCAGCCATACCCAGAGGCACACCTCTCTCTCTCACCCCTTGGCCTTTTGGTCCTTCGGCCTGGCCTCTGCCCTTCTTGGGCAAGTGTTTGTTACAAAGCTCTTGTAGCTCTGCCGATAAGTGCTCACAGGTGCCCCACTCCACCAGTAAGCCTCACACCCAAGGGCACTCACCTTTCTTGCTTTGTGGGCCAGGAAGCCCCACTGCAGCCATCTAGCACCTGTCTCCTGATTCCTGCCATCTTGTACCACTGTCTCTCTCTGTCTTCTGTGTTACAGCTTCTCTCTGTTTCCAGAATCTAAGGGATTCTCAGTGCAGGGACCCCGGCTCCAAAGAGCATGCTCCACTCCTGACTCTTCTTTCTTGGTGGTATTGAGATTCTCCCTTCCCACCTCTGGGATGGCTCATTTTCAGCCTAGCAGGATAGCAAAACTGAACAATCCCCTCATCATGGTTCCATATACCTTATTTGCATGGTCCCAACCCCACAAGGGTGCCGTACACCTTATTTACATTATTAGCAAGCTATCCAATCCCCTTGGTGGGCAACAAGCACCTCATTTACATAGTTTATCCCAGCCTTCTGGTGGTAGTTACTAGACAGCGGTGAGAAAGGCTGTATAAAAGTGATCCATCACACTGCAATTACTTTGGTAGTAAATGGAATGGCTTAGTTTTTATTATTTTTTTTTTAACACCCTTACTTGGCCAAATAAAAAATTGGTAGCCCAATGTTAACCCCCCATATTTCTATGGAAGTTTTACTAGCGTTTATACAAGTTGGAGTCTATTCGACTGCAACAGGTTTTTTTTTTTTTTTTTGAGGGGGGAGGGTTATACTTCAAAATTTGTAACCACTGGCATGATTATTTAGTCTGTAAGACCCAATACTATGTTTTCAATTTTTAAAAAGTCATCCAGTCACTGTCCAAACACCTGTAAGTATTTACTCAGTTCCACACACAATGCTAGAATCTAGGGACTTCTAGGGTGAGAAATCACGGTTGCTGCTCTCAAGTAGCTCACTATTTGACTGGGAAACAAATAGATAAACATGTTACTACTCATTTGTTGGAAAAAAATGAGTAATTCTGTTGAGTAAATGTAGAAGATGCCAATGTAGCTACAATGCCCGTCTCAGCCAAGCAGAGTTAGGGGAAGGTGGGAGGGACACCAGGCTGGGAGGCCCAGTCTATGTCTTGCTGTCAGAAGTGGTGGTGCCCTGAACACCTTATTCTTTTCTTTAGTTCTCTTACTGAAAATGAAGAGGTGATCCCACTATATGGAGCAAATGGATGGTGGGAAGATAAAATTAAGCAATTTAGAGCATAGGAAATAGAACATCTAGTGGCTAATGTAACAGCAGTGTTGAAGACCTTTCCCTCTGTTGAGAAGATAAAACAGAACACACACGTGTCCTGGTCTGCTTCCCTCCCGAAGTTGTTTCACATTGTCTAAGATCTAAGCACCTTGACGGTCAAGGTTTAGTTTAAGTCTTAAACAAATTTATTTTAATTACAAAGTATAAACCCACAAAATAAGCATATTTTTAAAACATGGAGTCAATTCCCACTCGTGGAGACCCTTGTGTGTCAGAGTGGAAGTGAACTTCATAGGGTTTTCTATGGCTGACTTTTGGGAAGTAGGTCACCAGGACTTTTTTCTGAGGTACTTCTGGGTGGATTTAAACCTTCAACCTTCTGTGAGCAGCCAAGCATGTTAACTATTTGCACCACCCAGGGGCTCCCTGGAAGTAATAAACAACCCCCAAATTCAGTGGCTTAAAACAACAAAGGTTTGTTTCTCCCAAATACTTCACATCCCTCACTGGTGGGCAGGGAACTCTGATTTGCCTAGTTACTCAACCACTGTGGTTACCAAAGCAGCCACCAGCTAGGATGTTACCACCATGCACAGACAACATCCTGGAGTGTCCCATATGGGAAATTAAATCCTCCTTTTGTGGTCCCAATCACTAGGGGCAAAGAAGAGCAACCTTCACCGTGGGTGCCTGGAAGTGGAAAGCTGTAGATGTTTGATGACCAACATCTGTGACTCTTCAAAGGCAAAGCAGAAGGGGATGAGCAGCATGTGGAGGGACATTACCGTGCTGTGGGCTCCAAAGCAGAAAGGGGAACTCTGTATGCAGAGGTGGAACATGCAGGCTGAGCCTCAGGTGAAAGGATGTTAAGAGGCACTGGTGGTCCAGGGCAAGGGAATAGCAGGAAAGAGAGCTACAAGTGTTTGGGAGTAATGAACATTTGGGGGATATTTTAACTGTCATATTAAATTAGATTGGTTGAGATTCCTTGGGGAGAAAGCGTAGCAGTCAAGAAAGTACAAGTTAGGGGAGAAAAAGAAATTTGTAGATTTCTACAAATAAGATCAGATGTAGACTGACTCAGCCCATTATGGGCAATAGAGCAAGAGATTTTAAGGCCGTCCCCTCCACTTCAGCAGACAAAAAGGAGGCACGAGTGGGCTCTGAGGACTGTTCCACAGCATCTTCTCTAGTAACGAGATTGCATCCTTATTTATTAAAATCCATTTGTCATGTGGATCATTCTATGTATTTGGTTGATTCCACAAGATCTCACATATAATTTTCTCTCAGAGAAGATTGCCTACAACTTAGGATAACTACAAATAGCCTAGAAGGAAATAAATATTATCACTAGATGAAAATTGGAATTGCATCCTGTGAGGCCGGACCTGGCAGTAAAGTAAATATTACAAAGGAAAACACTCTGTAGTTAAAAATGAAAAGTGTTTCAAAGCACTCATGTGTTCATCTGCACAGAAGGTAATTGATGAAAATATTCCTCCCTAACTCCATGCTGCGTAGAAAGATCCTCACAGCAGAAGTACAGCAGTGCCTTGATGTGAAACAGGATTCGATATAACATAAAAAGTTTCTTCTGGGCCCTAGTGGCTATGCTTGTCAAACTTGATACTATGTGGGAGGTTAACTGCTTTACTGATATTAATCCCATTTTAAAAAGGAAAATTACTTCTCTGGATTCCCTAAAAGAATTATTTTAATGATACCATGTAATTTTGCAAGGCTTATTCTTAATATTGGATGAGAAAAAAAATGTTTGTGCTTCAATAACCCAGGAAAAATAACTAATTCACAACAAAGGCAGCGTTCTTTGCTCTTGGCTCACCAGGAGGAGCGATAGGTGCAGGCCAGGAAAACGCAGGTCCTATGAAGGAGCTTCACTGTTCCAAGAGTCATAGGTGGTAGGAGTGTATTCACTCAATGGACACAAGACTAGTGATTGCCTATTGTGTTCCAGGCACTGTGTTAACCACCACCACACAAAGATGAAAAAGGAACATGGTTGCTACCGTCATAAAGCTTTGCTAAGTACAACATAGTAATTACAAATTATGAGAAATGCTAGGAATAAAACTAATGGAGAATGCACTAAATAAATACATCCTCTCTTTAGATGGGTGGTCAGAGAAGGTCTTCAAGTTGAGTGTTGAAGGATGGCACCATATCAGCCAGGTAATGGGCGGAGGTGGGAGGATCTGAGAAGAGGAAAAGCTTCCGGCAAAGAGAACAGCATTATCAAAAGCCCAGTCTGAAAAACAAAATCATATCACTGTTTACACAGAAAAATTTAAAATAAGAAACTGGTTACTTGTGGTTTGGAAAAGGGAAAAAGAAAGCCACGTATGCCAAGGTAACACAGAGAAAGTAGCCACCGAGAGGCAGGTGGAGGGACAGGCTGGAGGGATCCAAACCCAGAAGCCCACGGAGGATGCAGACATCTGAAGAGGAGTGCCAGGCGGTTCTAGAACCTCAAAGGCCTCTGATTAAGTGCACGAGGCTGGTTCTGGGGGTGCTGTGACCGCCAGAGGCTGGTCCGACTGTTGCAGACTGAGCGAAGCACCTTTGCCCAGGCAACACTGACAGGACCAGAAAGCAGGGGCAAAGCAGACCCCCAACAACACTCACCTCCAGCACCACAATAGTGAGACAGAGACAGAGGACAAGGTAGGGCTGAAGGACCATCACTTACTGCCTGGCATGGTGAGACCAAGAAAAGGTGTGAAGTAGGCCCGTGTGCCGGCGTGCAGTATGAGGTTACGGGTGACGGGAGGCAGATCCAGAGGCCTCGCAGCCGTAGCAGGGAGTCTGGGCTTACTTTCATGTACAGGAGAACAGTGCTGAGGGGCTTTTTGAGCTGTGAACGTCAGTAAGAACTGTGGCTCCCGCAGTAGCAGCAGCAGCGGCGGTAGCAGCTCACACTCACTGAGAATTAGCAGTGTGCCAGGCTCTGTTCTAAATGCTTAGCATGGATTATATAATTCTCATAACAGCCCTCTGAACTGAGAACCAAGCCACAGAAAAGTTGAGTTATTTGCCCAAGGTCATACACCTATGAAGGAATAGAAGAGAGATTGGAGAGATACGAATGCAAGTATGTTGCAAGCAGAATATTAATTACTAAGTAAATAAATCACTCTGCTGGATGGGAAATACATTGAGTCATACAGACAGGTTAATAATGATTGTAGAAAATAAAAGACACAAGTGGCACTAGAGTGCCTCATAGAGGACGGTCACAATACAGAAGAAATGGGCAAGTTGAAATAAAGACTTAGCTTCCAAGAAGCAGAGCTTGTCACCTTATTTTCAGTCTTCAAAGCACACCAGCAACTTAAGGTCCTGACCAGCTTGAGAAGGGGAGTAGGTTTCCCAGGATGCACAGGGAAACCTAGAGTCATGCTAGTCAGATGGCCAAAGTCAGGGGCTATTTCCTGCTCTGGGAAAATATCTTTTCATACCTGAGGGGGTGGGGGCTGCACTTCCTAAACCCAAAAGACCTAAACAAAAGTTACAGATGGAATCCGAAGAAGTATCACATTCAACAATAGATTTTCTTGCCCTATTCATCTAAAGAAATAGTCACAACATCCTGTAGTTAGTGCATACAATACAGACCTACCCCAGCGCCACAGAAGCTTGGAGAATCACCCAAAGAGCTGTGCCCAGCCTAGAGGAAGGAAGGGGTCAATTTTAGAAAAAGGCCCAAGATTTGAGTCACAAAGGAAGATCAGAACTAACATCAGAACCAACCTATCTCGCCAGTCTATGGATTGATTATTGCGCTTTGGGACTACTAGCTCTCCACCACCCATCTGTCAGTTTTTCATACTGTGGTAACTTGTTCATTGCTATGATTCTGGAAGCTATGCCACTGGTATTTCAAATATCAACAGGGTCACCTGTAGTGGACAGGTTTCAGCATAGCTACCAGACTAAGACAGGTAGGAAGAAAGGCCTGGGGAGCTACTTCCGAAAAGTAGCCAGTGATCACAACAGAACATTGTCCAATATAGTGCTAAGAGTTGGGCCTCCTAGGTTGGAAGGCACTCAAAATAAAAAATGGCTGCAACGATGGATTTGAACATACAAACGATTGTGAAGATGGCACAGGAAGGATCAACCTTTTATTCTGTTGTGCATGGGATCACCTTGAGTTGGAGCTGACTCAATGGCAACTAACAACAATAGCCCTTATTTGAGTTGACTGGCTCTAAGCAGAGCGTATACATCTAGCTCTGTGTGTGTGGGTGTGTGTGTGTGTGCATTGTATATACATATACATATACACGTACATGTACATGTACACGTACATGTACATGTACATGTACATATACATATACATGTACATATACATATACACGTACATATACATATACACGTACATATACATATACACGTACATATACATATACATGTACATATACATGTACATATACATATACATGTACATATACATATACATATACATATACATATACATATACATATACATATACATATAGCAGAACATATACATATACATATATATAATATATATATGGAGCCCTGGTGGTGCAGTGGTTAAGAGCTCAGCTGCTAACAAAAAGGTCTGCAGTTCAAATCCACCAGCCACTCCTTGGAAACCCTATGGGGCCGTTCTATCCTGTCTTACAGGGTCACTATGAGTTGGAATCAACTCGACAGCAATGGGTTTGGTATATACATATATATAGTTATATTGTATTTGGTGTATATATATATATATATACAAATATATTTGGTTTATACATAAATTCAAGTATAAGCCAAGTAGATTAAGGCTGGGGAACGATTTATAAAACACAATAAATAATTATTGAATTATCTGCTATTTCTGGACTGAACTTGAAAGGAAATGAAAGAAACAAACAAAAAAAATGATACTGCAACCTTGCAAGAAAAACATTTTCTCAGGAGAATTTCAGTCTAATTTTGCAATAAGATCCAGTGTAGTTGGAAAGTTTTGATTAAACTTGATAAGCATACAAACTGGACTGAAGAGCTCTTTGCAGCTTGCTTCCTCCTAATTAAAAACATAATTCTTGAACAGTTACAGTAACATGTTTTCTTGTTAACTCAACATAAAGCACAGGACTACAAAAAAAAAAAAAAAAGATGACTTTTTTGTTTGTATTTATTAAATCACTGGATGGAGGTGCATTTCGAATTTGCAGAGTAAGATCAAAATATATTTGGAAAATGTAACAGAATGCTGCTGTGCTCATTGACCAGCAATATTTCTAGTTACACTCAGTAGGCTATGTGATTCAGTAATTAAGTGAACATCTATTTTAAAAAATTTGATATTTAGCATAAAATGAATGGTGGAAATGAGGATGCCTTTTACCAAATAAATGTTTGTCTCTCAAGAACAGATAATACAAAGAACTTTTAGTGAATTGTGACAATTAAGGTCAGCCTGGCTAGGTCATGATTCTCAGTGGTTTGGAAGATATTATGTAATCATCTTCCATTTTGTGATCTGATGTGAGTCACCAGTCAGTGAAAAGGGGAGCTTCCTTGGTGGGCGGGTATGGTCGGCATCCAATATATATGGATGTTCTGGCAAAGTTCACCCTTTCTCAATCTTGCAATTTGATCCTGCATTTGCTTGTCATCTTCTCCTTTTTTTTAAGCAAAAAGAAAGGTTTTATTCAGCATATGTTCAAAGAGGCAAAGTAGGAAACAGATGAGCACGGTGCCAGAGTTATGTCTGCCCAAGTCCCTGAGGAACGTCACAGAATCATCAGTATATGTTAACATCACAAACGGGTACTATCATTGGAAGCTTCACCTTTTCACAGATTCACTAAAACTGCCAAATCACTGTGATCCTACATTTTGAATTGTCTTTATTAATAATCATTGGTACAGGTTTCAAAAATGACAGTCAGAAGGGTCTTCATTGGTCCAAAAAATCTTATTCTTCACTAAAAGCTGACAGAAAAAGATAAGAGTGGGAAGTATGTGGGTCTTCTGTGCTATGTTTTATGATTTGTTTATGTGAAAGTTTCCCTAAAAGATGTTTTCCAAGATTGTCCTAGCTATTGTCTTTGTACCTGAGGACCCAGTTGATTTGTCCTTGTGAGTCCAGTTCCAGCTGGGTCACATGCCTTATACTGAAGGACTGGGAATAATGGCTCCAATATGATTTCCTAAATCATTCCTTCCTTTTGGTCAGAGATTAAGATAACACATCCTCTACCCGGACTTAGTCAAGCTCCTAGATGGTGGCCATGGCAGGCTCTTTAAACCCACAGTGCTGTTTTTCCACCAGATGCCATTTGGTTCTTCACCAGGATCTTAATTAAGAGTGACGTTCCCATCAATCTTGTTGAGGAAGTGAGCAGACTCAATGTACACGTTTTAGACCATGCCTCGTCATCTTCTGAACTCTGGTTCTTGGGACAAGAGCCAGCAGCCTGACATCTGACCTGCAGATTTTGGGTTCTTCAGTCTCTGCTACCAAATGAGTCATGGATTTGGGACTTGCCGGCCTCCACAATTGCATAAGCCATTTCCTCGAAATGAATCTGTGTGTATGTGTATATATATATATATGCATAGCTTCGCTATTTTTATTCCTCTAGACAACCTAGTCTAAGACATGTAGCAAGGACTTAATGTGTCATCTCTGGTACTACCTGAATCGCAGACCTAATGTTTAACAGGAAATAGAGACTTTCATCTTCAACATGAAGATATAGAGAACTGGGAAGAGTATTGCTTTCACTCATGTAATGAGAAAAAGTGGGATAAATTTCAAATTAATGACTTTTCTTGACCTCATCAGAAAACTGGGGTCCCAGGGTAAGTAATTAACACAGAATCAAAAGAGAGGCAGGCGCCAGCCAGTAGGGAGAAATAGGAACTGGATACTGAGCCACTGAACACCCACAGCTGATAAGAAGAGTCAACTAAACATTCTTAACAAATTGCTGAAGGCTGAGTGCGGGCTTACAAGAAAATGTGAAGCCCCTCTGGGTTGCAGACCTCTGAGGTTGTAGCTTCTCGGAAGCTTTTCCTCCAGGAATCTCACCAAGCATCAAGAGATACCAGGGGGAATCCTGACAAAGCTCACAGAGGGCACTGGCTGGAGCTGGGTAATTGCAGCCACCTAAGAGGTCTTTTTCTTTTTCTCTAAGAGGTCTGGTGGAATTTCACTGCAGGTGGGGCAGGGAACAGAGGCCACCACCGTCTTTATTTCCTCTAAAGAACAGAAGCCTTAATATGCAGGAGAAGGACATCAAGACCCCAGGCTGAGGGCACTGATGGACCACACTGAAACTGCGGGAGGGAAGCAGAGGAGAAAGAGAAGCTCTATCCCTGGGTGAGGGGTGGGAATGGGGCCTAAGACAAGCAGTACTTCTGAAAGAGGTACAGTAACACTGATGAGGCCACAACCCCCTGATCAGGCTCACAGTGCATGCCTAGGACCAAGAATTAGCCAAGCTATCAGAGGAAAGAAACCCCTTTCTTCTGTCACTTACCACTACACTAACAAGCAGAGAGAAAAACTAATGGTAAAACACGTCTGGGAGATCTGAGTGAGAGACTCTATCTGGGGAGTGGTATACAGGGAAGTCCAGAGCTAAGCAGGGAGACAAACACATGCTAACACTAAAGGGATTTGAAGCCCCTTCTACACCGACAGAACCACAATAACAGTAAACTTCAAACCCTGAAGAGACAAACACAAGCCCCACACTAAACACCTGGTAGAAGGAAAGGCATGCTCATTTCCAAGCATAAAATATGGTTAATAAGAGGCCCTGTTGAGGCAGTCGTTAAAGCACTCTGCTGCTAACTGAAGGGTCTGTGGTTTGAACCCATAGCTGCTCAGAAGGAGAAAGATGTGGTGTCGTGGTTTGAATTATGTCCCCCCAAAAATGTTTGTATCAACTTGGTTAGGCCATGATTCCCAGTATTGTGTGGTTGTCCTCCATTTTCTGATTGTAATTTTATGTTAAGAGGATTAGGGTGGGATTATAACACCACCCTTACTCTTTTTTTTCTTACTCAGGTCACTTCCTTGATCCAAAGTAAAGGGAGTTTCCGTAGGGTGTGGCCTGCAACACCTTTTATCTCTTAAGAGGGAAAACGAAAGAGAAGCAAGCAGAGAGATGGGGACCTCATACCACCAAGAAAGCAGTGCCAGGAGCAGAGCATGTCCTTTGGACCTGGGGTCCCTGCACCTGAGAAGCTCCTTGACCAGGGGAAGATTGAGGACAAAGACCTTCCTCCAGAGCCGACACAGACAGAAAGCCTTCCCCTGGAGCTGACACCCTGAATTTTGGACTTGTAACCTACTAGACTGTGAGAAAATAAATTTCTCTTTTTTAAAGTCATCCACTTGTGGTATTTCTGTTATGACAGCACTAGACGACTAAGACATGTGGCAATCTGTTTTTGTAAAGAGCAGAGAATTGAAAATTCTGTGGAAACCCCTACTCAGTCCTGTAGGGTCACTGTGAGTCAGAATCAACTTGACAGAAAACAACTACTGTCTATTGTCCTATACAAAACATCAGGCTTTCAACAAAACATTACAAAGCATACAAAAAAGCAAGAACAAGCACAACTGACAAGAGTGTCAAGATCATTTAATGGAGGAAAGAATAATCTTTTCAAAAAATGGTGCTGGGAAAATTGGATATCTACATCAGTAACATGAACTTAGACTCTGACCTCACTCTACACATGAAAATTAGCTCAAAATGGACCATATACTTAAATATATCTAAAATTATAATTTTTTAGGAAAAATATTCATGACTTTGGATTAGGCAAAGATACAACCCATAAATGAAAATCTGATAAACTGTATTAAAATTAAAAAAAAGTACTTTAAAAGTCATTATTAAGAAAGGTGATAGGCAAGTCACACATTGGAAGAAAGTATTTTCAAATCATATACCTGATAAAGAAGTTGTATCCAGAATATATAAAGAACTTTTGGTATTCAATAAGCAGAAAACATATAGCACAATTTTTTAAATGGGCAAAAGATTTGAGTGGACATTTCATGCAAGAAGATACACAAATGGCTAGTAAGCACATTGAAAGATGCTCAACATCATTAGTCATTAAACACATTGCTGTTGAATCGATACTGACTCATAGCAACCCTGTAGGATAGAGTAAAACTGCTCCATAGGGTTTCCAAGGCTGTAATCTTTATGGAAGCAGACTGCCACATTTTCTCTGGCACAGCGGCTGGTGGGTTCGAGCTGCCCCATCTTTCAGTTAGCAGCCCTGCACTTAACCACTGTGGCACTAAGACTCCTTCTATTAATCATTAAAAAAAAAAAAAAACACTTCTATTAGTCATTAGAGATATACAAATTAAAACCACAATGAGATACCACTTCAACCCACTAACATAGCTGTAATCAAAAGACAAAAAATAACAGGTTCTATGAAGATGTTGAGAAACTAGGACTCTCATATATTACTGGTGGTAATGTAAAGTGGTATAGCCACTTTGAAAAATATGTTAGCATTTTTTTTAAAGTTAAACATAAATGCTTCATGTGACTCAGCAATTCTACTGGTAGAAATCCACCAAAGGAAAATGAAAATCTATGTGCAAGCAAAAACTTCTACATGCATGTTTATAGCATAAATTTTTGTGTTAGCCCCAAAATGGAATCGACTAAATGTCTATCAACTGGTGAACGACTAAACAAAATGTAGAATAGCTATACAATGGAATACTGACCACCAATAAAAAGGAATGAGTTTTGATGCACGCTGCAATGTGGATGAAATCAAAAACATTACTTTCAGGGAAAGGCGCCAGACACAAAAGACCACATATTTTATTACTCCACTTGTATGAAGTGCACAGAAAAGAGAAACCAAGAAAGACAGAAATTAGATTAGTGATAGGCTGGGATAAGAATATGGAATATCTGCAAATGAGAACTGGGATAGAACTGTCCTAAAACTGGATTGTGCTAGTGGTTATAAAATTAAATTTTCTAAAATTCATTGAATTGCATGCTTAAGATGAATTTTACTGTATGTAAAACAAAGCTGTCAAAAAAGAAGAAATAGCTCGCCCTAAAAATTTTATATACATTAAAGAAATTGAATTTTTACTTAAAAACCTTCCCACAAAGAAATCTCCAGGTCCAGATGGTTTCATTGGCAAATTCCAGCTACCATTTAGAGAAAAATAATACCAAGTCTATACAGTCACTTCTAGGAAATAGGAGAGGATAGCACACTCTCACTCATTTTACGAGACTAGTATTACTCCAATACCAAATTCAGAAAAAGACATTACAAGGAAGGCAACTATAGATACATGTCCCTCATGAAAATAGATGCAAAAAACTTCAATAAAATTTTGGCAAATAGCTTCTTAGACATAACCAAATGTAAACTAACCCTATGAATGCTATTAGTCAGAAAAGACTGCCTTAAATTAGCCCCAGCCAGATTTGGCCCTACACGTGCAGAAGGTAGAGTGTGACCATTAGTTGACCTCAACTGAGGACACAGCAACAGGTGGAATGAATCAGAAAGAAAATCATCACCCAGGCCTCATTCTGAAGCTAAAGTTCTGATGAGAACCATGTTGCTTCCTGTTTCCTGGCTGCCATAATTTCTGCAACACCATCCCTACATACTCCTACTGGGATTTTCCCTCTCAAGGATGCCTGCTCGGCTGCCATCTTGTTACCCAAATCCCATATAAGCCCTGCTTCCCCATAGCTCAGGGAGTCTGATCTGAGGAACTTCCTCTGAGCTCCTTGCATTAAAAAAAAGTTACATCCTCTTTCTTAAAGCCTGTTATCCACATCAATGGCAAATCTGAGCCTGCCTGACAGGATCCAACTTCTAGGGTTTGGCAACAGAAGCACCTTGTGGGATTGGATTTCTGGGTTTGAAGGATTAGGGCAGTAGTCTCCTGGGACATCTTGGTCCGTTGCATAATATAGTATTATAAATTCCATCGTGTCCCCCCCAAAAAAGTGTGTCAACTTGGCTAGTCCATGATTCCCAGTATTGTGTGATTGTCCACCATTTTGTCATCTGATGTGGTTTTCCTATGTGTTGTAAATCCTGTCTCTGTGATGTTAATGAGGTGGGATTAGTGGCAGTTACGTTAATGAGGCAGGACTCAATCTACAAGATTAGGTTGTGTCTTAAGTCAATCTCTTTTGAGATATAAAGGAGAGAAGCAAGCAGAGAGACATTGGGACCACATAACACCAAGAAACAAGAGCCAGGAGAAAGAATAGTAAGTCCTTTGGATCCAGGGTCTCTGCACTGAGAAGCTACTCGACAGGTGAAGATTGACAAGAACCTTACCCCAGAGCCAACAGATAAGGAAAGCCTCCTTGGAGCTGGCACCCTGAATTCAGACTACTAGCCTTCTAGACTGTAAGAGAATAAGTTTCTCTTTGTTAGAGCCATCCACTTGTGGTATTTCTGTTATAACAGCACTAGATAACTAAGACATATAGTTCATAAAGTTATGTTCTACATCTTAGTTTGGTGAATAGTGTGGGGTGTTTTAAAATCTTCTGAGCAGTCATCTAAGACATAACTATTGGTATTTATTTGTCTGGAGCAAAATAGAAAGAAAACCAAAGACTCAAAGAAGAAACTAATATACAGGACAAATAGTCTACGTGAATCATGGCCTCACCTACTCTGAGATCAGAAGAACTAGATGATGCCTGGCTACTACTACAAGCCATTCTAATCAGGGGCACGATAGAAGGACCCTGATGGAATGGGAGAAAAATATGGTACAAAACCTCAAATTCCTAAAAAAAAAAATTAGCAGACCTCCTTCTGGGATGGATAAGACTGGAGGAGACCCCCAGACTATTTTCCTGAAATACTTTTTAGACCTTGAACCAAATTAACCCCTGAGGTTGCCTTGTGACTAAAAAACAAATTGGCTAAAAAAATAATGAATATCACCTGTAAGTACTGTGCTTCTTTAAAAAAAAATCACCAATGTGAGTCCAGTCAACAATTACTTTCAAACAAAGATAAGAATGTAAGTGGCAGGAAAACTAGATTAATGGAAACAGAATAACCAGAATGGAAATAATGAGAATGTTCATGCATTGTGAAAAATGTTACAAATGTCACTGAATAACTTGTGTAAAATTGTTGAATAGGAACCTAAACTGCTATGTAAACCTTCACTGAAAACACAATGACTATTATTGAAAAAAATTGGCAAATGGAACCTATCAATATACAAAAATTATTTATCCCAGAATCCAGAAATTAAAAAATCAATGTAATTCACTATATTAACAAACTAAATGAGAAGAATCACACAATTATCTCATTTGATATAGTGAAAGCTTTTGACAAAATTCATCTGACATTCATGATAAAAATATAAAAAAGTGCATCTACCAAAAAAAAAAAAAAACACAACTAACATCATATTTAATGATATCACACTTAATGATGAAAGATTTGATGCTTTCCATCTGAAATCAGGAACAGGATACCTATTCAACATGGTGCTGGAAGTCCAAACTAATGTAATGAGACAACAAAAAGGCATACAGATTATGGCATAGAGCCATTGTCTCATAATCACACAACCTCTTTGGAAAACAATTTGGCAGTTACTTATAAGGAAAGAAAACATGCTTGTCTGTTTAGAGAAAATCCCAAAAAGTCCACAAAAGAAGTTTTAGAATAAATGCATTTTACAAAGTCATAGGAAGAAGGTCAATGTATAAAATTCAATTCTAAACCATAATTGGAATTTAAAAAATATATTTAAATGTCATTTACAATAGCAAATCAAAAAAGAAAAGGAAAAAGAAGAACTTAGTTGTTCCTGTATCCTTTTGACATATTATCCTTTTTTCTTCTTTTTTTAGTTAGCACTTTGTTACCCTAATGGACCACAAGATGGAATTAACCATTTTTCTAAGTAGCCGTGGTTTCTTTTATTGGAAAATGGTATTTAGAAACACTAGAATTGGGTTGTAGCTACAGAGACAACAAAGGCAGTTTTTGCTCTTCACCACCTGCATGGCCTTTACACTGAAACTATTCTGAAAGAATGTACGCTCCTGGAAGTAGGCACCTTCCCCTAGTGCCTAGTGGTAAGGTATATAATTAACTACATTGCATGTTGGCAAGATCTAATCTGAGATCCCAGAAGGGAGGAACATTTCCCTTTGATGTCCTCATGGCTGGAGATTATGACCACAAGACTACCATGCACTCTGAGCCTTGACTGCATCAAGGGGTACCTTCCTGTTTCTCCCCTTCCCCTTCTTCTATGCACCCTGCATATAAACCCCTCTGGTCTAAGGTATATAAGCCCTTTGTTCCTTTGCCTACGACTCATCAAGGGGAGGGTGTAGAAGAGGTTTCCTTGTCATCTCACCCCAGGACAAGGACCTTTTGGGGGAACTGGTCCAAGATAGTGCAGCCCTGGTGGTTCAGTGATGAAGAGCTATGTCTGCTAACCAAAAGTTCACAGTTCTAATCCATAAGCTGCTCCTTGGAAACCCTACAGGGCAGTTCTACTCTGTTATAGGGTTGCTATAAGTCAGAATCAACTCAACAGCAAAGGTTTTTTTTTTTTTTTCTTTTTTTGTTCAAGATAAATCTTAGTTTCTCTTCTTCCTTTTTATGTTTGTCCTTATTACTGTGTAAGTAATAAAGGTTATGACTGTGCCACTGGGTAGTGTCAATTACCCTGCAAGAGTTCATTTTTCATTCTTGGCTCACTGCCGTCAACCAAAGAATAAAATAAATATTTTGGAGTTTATATTAATATAAATAAATGATTAAATAAGTACACATATGGGAAGAGAGAACAATTTTTCCTTACAAAAGGATTTTAATTAGTAAATATAGGAGGAACAATTGTTGTTTTATTAGCTGCTGTCACATTGGCTCCTGACTCATGGTGAACCTATGTTTTAGAGAGTAGAATGGTTCCATAGGGTTTTCTTGGCTGTAATCTTTATGGAAGCAGTTGGCCAGGACTTTCTTCCTTGGGTTCAATGGGTGGGTTTGAACCACCAACCTTTAGGTTAACAGCTGATCACAAATTGCTTGCACCACCAAGACTTCTCAGGAGAGTTGAAAGAAGTAGAAAATCATCTTTACAATACCACAATAATAATTGTTGCAGAGAGAAATGATATTGCAAAATGAGGGTGAAGTGTGCAGTTTGATATATACACATACATGTGTATAGCTCCTAACTAACCCCTTGCCATTGAGTTGATTCCAACTCATAGGACTGCCCCATAGGGTTTCCAAGGAACACCTGGTGAATTCGAACTGCCGACCTTTTAGTTAACAGCCAAACTCTTAACCACTATACCACGAGGGTTATATATATGTTATATACTTGTATAGGTAAGTCTATGAGTGTATATAGAGTTGCTATGAGTCGGAACCGACTCGACAGCGGTGGGTTTGGGTTTGGTATGTGTGTATATATAGGAATATGCATATGTATATGTATACACATGTGTGTGCATGCATATAAATTCATGTATATAATACATATTATATATATGGAAACCCTGGCAGCATAGTGGTTAAGAGCTACAGCTACTAACCAAAAGATTGGCAGTTCCAATCCACTAGGCGCTCCTTAGAAACCTTATGGGGCAGTTCTACTCTACCCTATAGTGTCACTATGAGTCAGAATCAACTCAATGGCAATGGGTTTATATATATATACACACACATATAATAAAGTATATAAGGGGCACAGTTACAAATACTTTCAGACACAACCAAACACCTCAAGGGACTGGTTTTCTGAGTTTGAAGACTTAGGACCATAGACTCGTGAGACAACACAATTAGTTGACATAATATAGCTCATAAAGTTTGTGTTCTACATCCTAGTTTGGTGAGTGGTATCTGGGTCTTAAAAGCTTGCAAGAGGCCATCTAAGATACAACTATTGGTTTCTGCTCATCTGGAGCAAAAGAGAAATAAGGAAACCAAAGACTCAAAAAAGAAACTAGTCTACAAGACTAATAGTCTACTCAAACCACGGTCTCATACACCCTGAGACCACAAGAACTAGATGATGGCTGGCTATTACTATTGACCATTGTGATCAGGGCCACAATAGTGGATCCTGACAGAATGGGAGAAAAAATGTGGAACAGAACCTCAAATTCTTGAAAAATACAGACTCCTCAAGGCTATTGCCCTGAGATACTCTTTAAAACTTGAACTGAAATTAGTCCCTGAGGTCATCTTTTAGCTAAATAACAAAATAAAGAATGTCATCCGTGAGTACTGTGCTTCTTTAAAAATGCATCTATATGAAACCAGTCAACAATTACTTTAAAAAAAAAAAAGATGAGAAGATAAGGGGACAGGGAAAAACTAGATTAGAACAACCAGAGCAGAAATTCTGAGAACGTTCATGCATTGTGAAGAATATAGCCAATGTCACTAAGGAATTTGTCTAGAAGTTGGTGAATGAGAACCTAACCTGCTGTGTAAACCTTCATAGAGAACATAATAAAGTATTATTAAAAAGAAAAACTACAAAAAATTTGTTGCAGATAAGAACGTTAAAATCAGGGCGTGAAAATCTTAGGAAAAACGATATTTGCATAGCCTTAATGTGTATAAAGGTATGGAGCCCTAGTGGTGCAGTGGATAAGTTTGGCTGCTAACCAAAAGGTCCACAGTTTGAATCCACCAGCCGCTTCTTGGAAACCCTAGAGGGCAGGCAGTTCTATTCTGTTCTATAGGGTCGCTATGAGTCCCTATCGACTCGATGGCAATGGGTTTTTGGTTTTGGTTTTAAGCGTATATCTCAAAGAATTTGATGATTACAAATAAAAACAAAATTATGACTTTACAGTAGAGACATCTATTAGATACCATCTTAACCAGGAACAAACAAAAAAAAAAAGTTATCATTAGTAATGGGAAATATTGATGTTACCGGTGCCCTGCTAGGCTGCGCTAAGTGTTCATTTCCTCTGTGGTATTCTTCCCAAAAGTTCATGGACTCTCTCTAACCACAAGAAAACATCAGACAAATCCAAATTGAGAAATATTCTACAAAATGCCTGACCATGACTCTTTAAAAGTGTCAAAATCATGGAAAAACAAAGAAAGACTGAGGAACTGTCACAGATGGGAAGAGAATATGGAGATGTGTAAGATTGCAGATCAGATCCTAGAACCAAGAAAGGATATTATAAAAGGCTGGTGAAATCTGAAGAAGGACTATAGTTTAGATAGTAGTATTGTATAAATGTTAATTTCTTAGTTTTGACAATTGTGCCGTGATTTTGTGGGTTTTTAATACTGAGGCTAGCTAGGTGAGAGTATATTTCAAAAAAAATTTTTTTTTAAATGAAAGTGAAATACTTTTTCAGGTAGATTAATATTAATATATTTGGGCAAATAGGAGGGCATCCATTGATTGCAAAGGTTACGTTTTTTCCCCTAGAATATCTTAATTTGATGTGTCACTGTATTCTGGCATAAAATGTTTCTGTTAAACAGATAAACTTGTTTTGCAAAGTGATTTCAGCAGCATTTTAATTTTCCAAATAATCCTCTGAAAGCTGGAAGAATTTATGGATGTGATGTTAAGCAAGAAGATACTAACAGAGAGTTTTAAGAAAAAATATTCACCACGAGTTATTGCCTCTAGCACTATTCCAAATATAAAGCCAAAACCTATTGCCATCGAGTCAATTTTGGCTCATAGCAGCACTATAGGACAGATCTGGACTGCCCCATAGGGTTTCCAAGGAATCTGTAATCTTAAGGAAGCAAACTACCACATCTTTCTCCTGCAGAGCTGCTGGTCGATTCAAACCAAGAGCCTTTTGGTTAGCACCCCAGCACTTAACCACTGAGCCACCAGGGCTCCTCATTTCAAATATAAGGCATTGCTAAGTAGAGTTAAGTGAATCAGTGGCTCTCATAAAACTTGGCTATATTAGGCTGTCTAGAATTTAGTAATCCTGAATATTCTCATTCACAAAAATGTGACCTAGAGAGAAAAGCACCTTAGGCTAACAAGTTTCTCAGGAAATGTTATATATAGAAATAAGCAATTGGAATTAAAAGTGAGGAAAAGAGTTATCTAGACCAAAGGCTAAGATGGGAAATGAGAAAGGAAAAAGAAAAATGTGTCTTATCACAGGGTTATTATTATGTAGTTTCTTCTAATCTTTAAATTTTGGATTTACTTATATGTAAATTTGAAGGTCTTTTGAATGTATCTTGGATGTAATAAACATCATAATTTAGTAAAACAAAAGTTCTTTATTTTTAGCGCATATAATTATTATATTTCATGTAAATATATACTCATATTCATAAATTAAATATCATATAATATCCCTGGAACTTTATTAAAGTGTGTAAGTCACTACTACATCAAAAAGGAGCTTATTAACTTACAGTGCTGTACCCCAAACTAAATTTTTGTTTACATTTTAAAAGCTAGTTTAAATTTGTTCTAAATTAGAACCTATACCTTCTTTTTGCACACCGTATATTTCATACTCACACCAAAGTAGTAGATTCAGAGAAACTTTTTAAGCAGTAATAGCTCTAATGAAAGACTCGGTCTTCATCTGAACTGTGATATGATGAATGTTATAAGTTGTAGAATACAGATGTCCATCTCATACTTTCAGTTACTTAGCTGTACTTTGTTGCCTTACTAGAGCATATATTCAGCCATAAGGTGGAGGCAGGAATGTCTTACTACTCCGTCATTTTGCAAGGTGTGTCCTAGCACATTTAGCTCACAGGAGTTGGTGGCATGGTCTGGCACTAGGCAGTATGCAGGGGACATTGGGGTACATAGGGGTTCATAGGGGTATGTAGGAGAGGATTCTGGAGGTCATGAACTTCTTTTGAAGTACAGATCTTCTTAGAACCTTCCAATGTACACTGTGACTCTTTAAGAGAGGGCAAAAAGTTCAGACATTCTCAAATGTATTTCATTGTGAATCCCTTTACCAAGACATTGTGTGTAATTAATATTCCACAGAACAAATTGAATAAATGCCTGCTAAGGCAAAAGACCTGCAGCTTTACAAGAAAGGCGGGGCTGGGCAGACTGCTGTACCTCCCTGCAAGTAATGGAAACCCAGTTTCAGTGGTGCAGGGTGGTTCTTGCCACTGTAGTACCTGATAAAGAGAGCTGAGGTAATGAGTCAGTGCCCCACAAAACCCTGCAGTGACATAGACAAGCTAATTCTCAGGTCTGGAGAGGTCATGGGTATAAAAAGAAACAAAAAGGGGGAATTTTATCTTCTTTGCTAAAACCTAAGAACACTAACTCCCAAGGGTGATATTTGATTAGCACTCTTCTGGCTTGGATGCTCAAGCTTAGACTCCTGTCTCCAATGCCTGCCCCAGTCAGGTCAGAGGCAGGAGCAAGGGAAGAGCATCAAAAGGAGCATAGGCACATGAGGACCTCTGGAAACGCAGTCAGCATGCTCTCAGCTTCAACAAACAGATGGGAGCTTTGTTTTGTTGCTGAATACCTGGATGGGGGGGGGGGCGTTGTTGAAGGCACAAACAGGCTTAACCCATTCTTCTCTGTGTCAAAAGAGGTACCTCCAGTGTATATATATGAACCTTTATTCTAACTCTAACTTTTGATAACTATGTTTAACAAAATAAGCTACATCAGGGCTTTTTTCTTTCTTATATTCTAATACGATATAGCATCTTGAGGGAGAGATCATTTTTTTTGGCCCCTAGAGGGGCTAGGCACAGTGCTTTAGACAAGAAACTTTCAATACTTTTTTTGATTTATCATTGATTAAAGTACTTTAGAGAACTTCCAAGACCTACAGTGCTTTTGATAGCTGTGAAAACACCACTTACCTATTCATTTATTTATAAAATAAAATTCACATATAAGAACTATTATTTTATGCTAATCAAGAAAACACAGAAAAAGACAAGCCTGCAGTTTAATAGCATTTCAGCAAGCCACCCCATCACCAGAGAATAAGATCGATTTGTTTGCTTAGCTAAAACATACTCCTTAAAAAAAAAAACTCCTTAGAGGGAATTAAATTGGTGCCTTATTTTCAAGCATTGTCAAAAATTACAATCTCAATTTTGGTCCTGATATGCTTTCTTCAAGGTATTTTATATTTATAACATTAATTCATCCAATAAATATTTATTAAGACCCTCCACTTGTCTGTCAGTTTCTCGTACTGTGGGGGCTTGTGTGTTGCTGTGATGCTGGAAGCTATGCCACTGGTATTCAGATACCAGCAAGTTCATCCATGGTGGATGGCTTTCAGCTAAGCTTCCAGACTAAGACAGGCTAGGAAGAAGGAGCCAGAAGTCTACTTCTGAAAATAATTAGCCAGTGAAAACATGAATAACAGAGGACATTGTCTGATATAGTGCCAGAAGATGAGCCCCCGAGGTTGGAAGGCACTCAAAAGACAACGGAGGAAGAGCTGCTTCCTCAAAGTAGGGTCGACCTTAATGACATGGATGGAGCCAGGCTTTCAGGACTTTCATTTGCTGATGTGGCATGACTCAAAATGAGAAGAAACAGCTGCAAACATCCACTAATAATCAGAATGTAGAATATATGAAGTATGAATCTAGGAAAATTGGAAATCATCAAAAATGAAATATAACGCATCAGCAGCGATATCCTAGGCATTAGTGAGCTGAAATGGACTGGTATAGGCCATTTTGAATCAGATAATCACATGGTCTACCATGCCAGGAATGGTAACTTGAAGAGGAATGTTGTCACATTAATCATCAAAAAGAACATTTCAGGATCTATCTTGAAGTACAAGGCTGTCAGTGATAGGATAATATCCATATACCTACAAGGAAGACCAATTAATACAATGATTATTCAAATTTGTGCAATAGCCACTAAGGCCAAAGATGAATAAATTGAAGATTTCTACCAACTTCTACAGTGAAATTGATTGAACATGCAATCAGGATGCATTGATAAAGAAAAAAAAAAGAAAAAAATTTTTTTTTCTTTATAATTACTGGTAATTGGAATGAGAAAGTTGGAAACAAAGAAGAAGGATTAGTAGTTCGAAAATATGGTCTTGGTGATAGAAATGATGCCGGAGATCACATGATAGAATTTTGCAAGACCAATGACTTCTTTGTTGCAAATACTTTTTTCATCAACACAAATGGTGACTATACACATGGATCTTGCCAGATGGAACAAACTGGAATCAAATCAACTACATCTGTGGAAAGAGACAATGGGAAAGCTCAATATCATCAGTCAGAACAAGTCCAGGGGCTTGTTCAGAACAGACCACCAATCACTCATATGTAAGTTCAAGCTGAATCTGAAGAAAATTAGAAAAAGTCCACGAGAGTCAAAGTAAGACCTTGAGTATATCCCACCTGAATTTAGAGACCATCTCAAGAATAGATTTGACTTGTTGAATACTAATATCTGAAGACCAGAAGAGTTGTGGAATGACATCAAGGACATCATACATGAAGAAAGCAAGAGGTCATTAAAAAGACAGGAAAGAAAACAAAGACCAAAACAGATGTCAGAAGACACTCTGAAACTTGCTCTTGAACATCAAGCAGCTAAAGCAAAAAGAAGAAATGATGAAGTAAAAGAACTGGACAGAAGATTTCAAAGGGCAACTCAAGAAGACAAAATAAAGTATTATAATAACATGTGCAAAGAGCTGGAGACAGAAAACTAAAAGGGAAGAACACACTCTGTATTTCTCAAGCTGAAAGAACTGAAGAAAAAATTCAGTCCTTGAGTTGCAGTAGTGAAGGGTTCAAGGGGAAAATATTAAATAACTCAGGAAACATCAAAAGAAAATGGAAGGAATACACAGAGTCATTATACCAAAAAGAATTGGTCAATGTTCAATCATTTCAAGAGGCAGCATATGGTCAAGAACCAATGGTACTGAAGGAAGAAGTCCAAGCTGCACTGAAGGCATTGGCAAAAAACAAGGCTCCAGGAATTGACGGAATATCATTTGAGATGTTTCAACAAAGGGATGCAGTGTTGGACATGCTCACTCATCTAGGTCAAGAAATTTGGAAAACATCTACCTGGCCAACCACATGGAAGAGATCTATATTTATGCCTATCCCCAAGAAAGGTGATCCAACCAAATGTGAAAATTATAGAAAAATATCATTAATATCACACACAAGCAAAATTTTGCTGAAGATCATTCAAAAGCGGCTGCAGCAGTATATCAACAGGGAACTGCCAGAAATTCAGGCCAGATTCAGAAGAGGATGTGGAACCAGGGATATCATTCCTGATGTCAGATGGATCTTGGCTGAAAGCAGGGAATACTGGAAAGATGTTTACCGGTGTTTTATTGACTATGTCAAACCATTTGACTGTGTGGATCATAACAAATTATGGGTAACATTGCGAAGAATGGGAATTCCAGGACACTTAATAGTGCTCATGAGGAACCTGTATATAGATCAAGAGGCAGTTGTTCAGACAGAACAAGGGAATGCTGCATAGTTTAAAGTCAGGAAAGCTGTGCACCAGGGTTGCATCTTTTCCCCATAGCTATTCAATCTGTATGCTGAGCAAATAATCCAAGAAGCTGGGCTGTATGAAGAAGAATGGGGCACCAGGATTGGAGGAAGAGTAAGTAACAACCTGAGTTATGCAGATGACACAACCTTGCTTGCTGAAAGTGAAGAGGACTTGAAGCACCTACTGATGAAGATCAAAAACAACAGCCTTCACTATGGCTTACACCTCAACATAAAGAAAACAAAAATCCTTGTGACTGGACCAGTAAGCAACATTGTGATAGATGGAGAAAAGACTGAAGTTGTCGAGGTTTTCATTTTACTTGGATCCATAATCAACGCCCATGGAAGCAGCAATCGAGAAATCAAAAGATGCATTGCATTGGGCAAATCTGAGGCAAAGGATCTCTTTAAAGTGTTGAAAAGCAAAGATGTCACCCTGAAAACTAAGATGCACCTGACCCATGCCACGGTATTTTCAATCGCATCATATGCATTTTGTGAAAGCTGGACAATGAATGAGGAAGACCAAAGAAGAATTGATGTCTTTGAATTGTGGTATTGGAGAAGAATATTGAAAATACTGTGGACTGCCACAGTATTGTCTTGGAAGAAGTACAGCCAGAATGCTCCTTAGAAGCAAGGATGGCAAGAATACATCTTACATATTTTGGACGTGTTGTCAGGGGGGATCAGTTCCTGGAGAGGGACATCGTGCTTGGTAAAGTACAGGGTCAGCAGAAAAGAGGAATACCCTCAACAAGATGGGCTGACACAGTGGCCGCAACAATGGGCTCAAGCATGACAACAATTGTGAGCATGGCACAGGACCAGGCAGTGTTTTGTTCCGTGGTACAGAGAGTTGCTATGAGTTGGAACCAAGTCGACGGCACCTAACAAAACAAAAGACCCTATTATTTGCCAAATATAATTTTGGGCACTGGGGATACACTGGTGAGCAAACACATCGTCCCTGACCACAGAAAAGTTACCATGGTCAGCAAATTTTAACAACGTCACAGTCCAGATCCCCTTCCTCTTGAATGTCCTATCCACTACTCTGAATCTGTCCAGTTGAGGGTTAACATCTCTTGCTGCATGTATGAGTAACTTAGTGAGTTCAGACAAATATTGATGCCCAGGCATGTACCAGAATCTCTTGCATGGGGATAAGGCATCCGGATGTTTCCAGTGGAGCTCCCAGGTGATTTGTGTGCAAAGTGAGTGTTAGGGTCCCTGGCCTAAGTACTTTAGAAAAAGGGTGTGTCTCAATTTTAACATGCATACGAATCATCTGGGAATCTTCTTATGATGCAGATTCTGATTAAGTAGGTCCAGAGAGGGATCTGAGAATCTGCATTTCTAGTAAGCTCTCAGGGCATGCCAGTGCTGCTCAGTGATCAACGCTTTGAGGAGCAAGGTTTTATAACATCATCAAGAATCCTTTAAACCCAAACCTTTCACTGTTTACTTCCATCCTGGAATGGTCCACACCTATCCTTATATAAAAGGTTTCTCAGTCTTGACTATTGTCTAGAACATCAATTTGACCTCTACATTGGTAAATCCAATGGCCAATTTTCAATACTCATCTTACCTGGAGTATCAGCAGCATTTTATCCTAGAAATAAATTGTGTGTGTATGTTTTTAACATGGGTTCGAGTATATTAAACATGCCTAGTTTTTCTCCTCTCAGCCTTCTTACTGGCTCCTACTGATCTCTCCAATCTCTTAAGGCTGAAACATTTCAAGGCTTCGAAATTAGATATTTTCTCTTCAGTATCTCTTTTGATGTTCTCATCTATTTTTACGGCTTTAAACACCATCAGTGCCCTGATGATCACTCTTCATAATAAAATTTATGTCTTCAGTTTGGACCCTCCCTAAACTGCTATTAAACTGCAATTGCGTATACAAAGCTATTGGATACACAAGACTTAGATTACAAAATACAAGACTAACATCAAGACGAAATACATGTCTATTCACATCTTAACATATCCTTTTCCATCTCAGTTAATGGAAGATGCTTAGGTCAAAAATCTTAGAAGCATTCTTAATTCTTTACTCTCTTTCACATCCCTTAGTGAATTTATGAACAAAATCTTGCATATCTACCTTAAAATCATATCCAGAATGAGGTTGTTACCAACTGCCAATCTGACACAAAAGGTCCTTGTCTTTTCCTGAGTAAGAATACACGTGAAAAACAAGCTCTATTTTGCTTGAGTCAAGCAAGAGGAGTCAGCGAGGATCTAAGCCTCTCCAAAAGACTGACCTGAAAAGGGAAGCAAAGCTAGGGCTTATATGGGTTCAGTGGAGACAATAATGAATATTAGCGGGCTTCTTTCAAGGGACGGGTACTTTCCAGAATGGTGGTGTATGCTAATTAGGTTGCATGCACATCTGGAATACAAGATGGAACCTTCTGGTATTCAAGATGGAGTCCTCTCAGCAGCCCTTGACATCACTTATTATGGGGTGTAGCACAAGTGCACTTGATCTTCAGCACCACATTGCCATCTTCGGAGGGCTAAGGAAGGTTAAATGGGTCACACTTTGTTCTTCTGTGCATGAACAGCCTGTAAAGGAAGAAAAACAAAGTGTGACCCATTTAACCTTCCTTAGCCCTCCGAAGATGGCAATGTGGTGCTGAAGATCAAGTAGAAAAAAGGGGACTAGAAAAACAGTAAGAAGGAGATAGTAATTCAGGGGTTGTTTAAATCTTATCTCATGTTGACAGGGTGGGTTCCTGTTTACGCAGCTTCTAGATGATAATCTTTTAACAGCTCTCTAGTTCCACCACAACAGTTAACCTGATCTGTCTCAAAACAGGGTGTGGTTCCTGTTTACCCAACTTCTAGATGGTAGTCTTTTAACAGGTCTTGTTCAGCTACACAGTTAACCCTATCTGTCTCAAGATCATCTTACACCGTATCCGCTGCTACCAGGAAACCACCCCATCTCTCACCCTGATTATTGTGTGGTCTCCTACCTCATCGTCCTACTTCTTTTCCTATCTCCCTATAACTTATTCTCAATACGTAAGCCAGAGTGAGGCTGTTAAAAAAAAAAGGAAAAAGAGACACATTACACCATGTCACTGCTCAAAACTCTTCAGTGGCTTCCCGTATTTTGCTGTGTACCAGTATTATGTACAAGTATTATGTACAAGTACCTATGTAATCTATCTTCTCCTTACCACCCCGACCTCTTCTCCTGTCTGCCCTCACTGTTCTCAGTCTGTTCCAGTCACACTGCCTTGCTAGGCACACCTTGAACACTGAGGCATGCTCCCACATCTCTGCCTTTGCATCTGTTGGTCTCATTGTCTAGAACTATCTTCTCCCAGTATTTGTTTGGCTAGCTTCCTAAAATACCGCCTTTTCAGAGAGGCCTTCCCCCATCTTCCTATTTAAAATTAATCCCCAGCATATACTCCCTATCTCCCACCCCTGCTTATTTTTTTCCATAGCTCATTTCATCATCTAACATGCTCCACACTTTACTTATCTATTATGTCTATTGTCAGGCTCCCTCCAACTCTACCACTAGAATGTAACCTACATGAAGAAATACTTTGGTCATTGCTGTATTTTCAATACCTACAATAGCTCTGGGCAACTATTACCCTGGAAAGTTCAATAAATAATTGTCAAATGAATGAATGGTTGAATAAACTAAAGGATAAATTGGATTTAATGTGTAGTTTTATTTTGCCAATACTGTACAAAGACTGTAAAATCCCTAATGAGGCTGGCAAAAACTGTAGTTGGTATAATCTAATCTACTAGCCTGGGATACAATTATTGTCATCTTGCCCTCTCTTCTTTCTTCTTTAATTAATCCCTTGACATCCACCAACTCTATTGACAGGAATTTAGTGTCTCTATCTTGAAGTTTTCCAACCCATATTTTACCAAAAACTAAAGAGCTCAGTCAAAACAAAATGTTTAGCCCTCTTCCACGAATCTAGAGAGAACTGGCATCACACAGGGTCCATCACATACTGCTCTTGCTTCCTGCTGTCTCACATTTTCATTATTAAACACTATTAATGGATTATTTGATAGGTGGAAATTGTCCACTGCTTCTGGATTACCCTTTTAGATCTTAGTCCCTACTGGAGACACAGTAGTGCTCCTCACTAGGTACCACAATTATGAGCCTATAAATAAAAGCCAGACAATGCTCCTGAAACTTTAACTACTGTGTCCCAGCTGGGTTTCAGCCTGAGCCCTTCTCACACTGAGCAGAGGACAACCCTCAGCCTTGAAGGAAACTTAGGACCTTATATTGGCAGGGTTCAGCAGCCTGGACTCCCCTAACAATTTGAAATATGTATTTCTTTCTGCCATTGAGCTTTGTAATGGAGAATCTAAGTCTACCCTGCTAGTCTCCCAATATAAAAATTGTTAGGTAAAGGGGTGTGGAGTAGCACACAAACTTTTTACCCTGAATACTTTGGCCTCCTTATGCTATCCCCCTACTTCTCATTGGCTAACTCTGCTAAGAACAGAGATTTAACTTCATCCAAGACACCAAAGCAAAAAAGAAAAAAAACATATATTCACCCCAACAGTAATTGGATTCTCACCTTCATTCACAGAGATTTCTTAGCATCTGCTCCATGGTGACTTTGCTATCTCACAGCAAAGAATATGTCAATGTTAAAATAACACCATCATCAGTTTTTGAAACATTTAAGATAACAATAATAATGTCTCTTTACCAGAAACATTATTAAATGAGGTTTTGAATTTTATTCTAAATGTACTGAGAAGCAATAGAACAGCTTGAAACACAGTAGTGACATGACTGTATTCATGTTTTAAGAAAATAACATTGGATGCTTATAGAGAATGTATTTTAGAAGGACAAGGATAAAAGTGGACAAGTAGCACCAGTAAGAAATAGTGATAGCATGGAGTACACTGGTAGTAGTCAAGACAGAGAGTTATAAAGAATGACTCTCAGGTTTCTTGTATAAGCAATTGTGTGGGTGATAGTGCCATTTATTGGTAAATATTTTAAAAACTTTTGAGAATATCACACTCGGTTGCAAAAGACCATCACGAATTCAATTTTAGGTCTATTGATGCTGTGAAAGCTGTGAGACATTCAAGAAGAGATGTTAAGTAAACAATGACATATCAGGTCTGGAACTCAGAAGAAAGATTTGAGCTAGAGATAAAAGTTTGTGAATTGTTGGCATGGAGAAGATATTTTAGCCTAAGGAAAAATTGTTGAGCAACAGAAGAAATAGGCTCAGAATGTAGGTTTTAGAAATCCCAATATGTGATTGGTAGGTAGAGGATACAGAGAAGGAGTGACTAGAGAGTTTGCAGGGAAATCAGTAACATCTTGTTTTCTGCAAGCCCACAGAAAATTGTCTTTGGCATATCCAGAAACAGCCAACTGATGAACTGCTGAAACCACGAGTAAGATGACGTAGAGTTTGTCTATTAACCTGGTAACATAGAAGGCACTGCTGCCTTAGCAAGACCAATTTTCTTGGAGGAAAATTCAGCTTAGAGAGGTTCGAGTAATGGTTGAGAATTCTGAAAGTGAAAACATGTGAAGTTTACACTTTCAAGAAATGTGAATACGAAAGGGAGTACAGAAGTTGGGTAGTAGCTGGTGGAGGAAATATTTTGTATTGCTTTTCATGATGGGAAGTAAATGTTGATGGGAAAGAACCAGCAGAGTGGAAATGTTTGAAGATGTAGGAGAGAATAGAGTTAGACCAGTGGCTATCAACTGGGGATAATTTTAGTTTCCCAGGGGACTTTTGGCAATGTCTGGAGAAATTTTTTGTTGTCACAACTAGGGTACAGGAGTGTACTGGCATCTAGTGGGTAAAGGCCAAGGATGCTACTAAACATTTCATAATTCACAGGACCACCCCAGATAATAAAGAATTATTTGGCACAAAATATCAATAGTGCTGTGACATAGAACTTCTGAGGGAATAGAAACATCCCTGAGGAGAGAAGAAATGGGGTTTACAGCATAGAAGAAAGAGTTAGGGTTTTGTAAAAGGAGAGCCACTTCCCTTGTTCTGACAGGAAATAACAGATGTTAAACCAAAAATCATATTAAGCCAATAATAAAAGTTGATTGAAGTTTTTTTAATATATGATTTACAAATCAGGGTGACATTTCAACGAGGGAGTCAAAAAATGTTCAAAAAAGGAAGGAACTTCCAAAGATTCTTATACCCCCGTCTTATTGACATTGCCATGGAAACTGGGGCAGAACAGTGTTTATATAGTAACAAAAACCAAAAACAAACAAACAAACAAACACAGTGACATCTAGTCAATTCCGACTCATAGCGACCCTATAGGACAGAGTAGAACTGCCCCATTAACAATTTACTCTAAAACACAGCTTCTAGCCTGACATTGGATTTTCTCTTTCTCAAAACTGACTGCCTGTAGAAAATTCTTCAAAAGAACCCAATGCCTAAGGCAAAGCAACCTTTACTAATATATCCAGACCATTGTTTGACTTAAAGGTGACTTTTAGAAAACCAGTCTTCTCAAGGCTCAAGGTCCAAAGATTATCTCATGGGGATGGCTTGGGTAGGTCAACCCAGCCTCTATGGAACCCAGGAATCAGGATTCCTGGAGAATTAAACTTCATTCCTCACAGGGGAGGGGTATAGAATGTCAGGAGTGCATTGAGCAGCAGCCACAACCTTGCCTTGGGACTACGGTCAGGGAGGAATTCCTTGAGGGTGGAAACACTTACGCTGTAAATAGCTAATACTGCTGTGGTGGAAACAATTTACCTTTGCCCTTTCTTGGGAGAGAACCATCCCTTTTCCACTAGAATTGCCCAGAATCCCTGTTTCATCCCTGTCTCCTACAAAAGACACCACTGGTCTGGTGGTAGGGAGGCTGCTCTCTGAGTTCAGCAGTGCGTGCAAGGCCGACCCTTGTGGGTGTGGCTTGGTTGTGGGACAAGGCCTCATACAAAAGCACTTGCTCTCAGTACTTTTTGTTTTTTGTTGTTTTTCAGGTAGCATATGGAACTTGTTTTAAAATGATGATTTCTGGATATGATTTTGGAGGCTGGCTGGAAAGTCAGGATACCTCAGCCTGGATTCTGTAAGGCCCTAGACCTGCCTGGCCTCCACAGTGAGCTAGCTTAGCCTACTGCACGGGATCATAGACTTACTCTGTACCTCATGTGCCTTCTGAGAGGCTGAGGTGGAAAAAGAGCTTCCACCAAAGAAAATAGATGGGCTACAAATGTCAGCCCTGTACCTCATGCTTTTACCTGATTCTCCCATCCTGGATGGGAAGTCTGATCATTGAAGCTGTTAATAAGAAACATCTTGCAGTTTTGCCTAGCTTTACTTTTATGCCCTGTCAAAATAAAAAACAAACTCAGACTTATGTAAGGAGAAACTTTATTTAAAAGACTATTGAGATAAAGGGGAAGGGGGCTATTGAGACAGACAGGGTTAACTGTGCCTGTGGCTGAACAAAAGAGATTTTAGAAGATTATCATCTAGAAGTTGGGTAAACAGGAACCCACCCTGTCAACATGAGATAGGCTTGGGGCAGCCCATGGATTATTACCTCCTTTTTAGTGTCTTTCTAGCTCCCTCCTCATTTGCAGCCTCTGTATGCTCAGAGGAGCAGAACGTGACTGCTGTTTGACCTTCCTTAGCTCTCCAAAGAGGGCAATGTAGTGCCGAAGACCAAGTGCACTTGTGCTATATCCCATAAGTGATGCCAAGGGCCGCCAAGAGGACTCCATCTTGAATATCAGGGGATTTCATCTTAGATTCCAGGTGTGCTCCCATCCTAATTAACATAAACGGCCATTCTGAGAAGCACTAGCCCCTTGAAAGAAGCCCACTAAATATTTATTACTCTATTGTCTCCTACCAAACCCATGTAAGCCCTAGCCTTACTTCCCTTTTTGAGTCAGTCTTTTGGAGAGGCTTAGATCCCCCCTGAGACCTTTTGCTTGACTCAAGCAAAATAAAGCTTGCTGAAGATAAAGTTTGTCTTTTGCTTGTATTCTTACTTGGGAAAGACAAGGACCCTTTGTGTCAGATTGACAATTGGTAACACTATTGCAATAGGTAGAATGCTCAACACAGTAAGATCTGCAAGGGTCTTAAAGGTAAGGCAGAAAAGAGCTTTTCTTTTAAAGGGAGGAGTTTTTGGGAAAAACTGGGTGTTGGGGAGTGCTATGAGTGGGTGGACCCAGGGCAATGCTTTTCTCTGAGGTCAGTTGATTCTCAGGAGTGGTTGTTCCACACAGTCCTTAAGCTCAAGGGTAGGCCAAGGTCCAGGGGCCTGTGGGGAGGGGCAGTGGATGACTAAAGTACGGTCAAATCAAGTTAGCAGGTATTTTGTTTAGGTTGGTCAGTGGAGACAAACAGTTAGGCTAATATCATTTATGAGGGAAAAGGTGGGAATTTAGAGGATCTGTATCTGGCCTTGTCTTAAGTAAACAAGAGGGTAGTCAGCAAGTGTAACCTACTTCATATGGAGAAGGGTGGTTCTCTGCAGTGCAGTAGACAGTTTAAACCCACCCAGTGGCTCCACAGGACAAAGACCTTGTGATCTGCTCTTGTACACATGAAGTCGCCATGAGTTAGAATCAGCTGCAGGGCACCTAACAACAACAACAAGCCTACTTTCTCAAACACAAAAGGGTGGGGGTGGGGGATTTCTTAACTCTGGCTGTTTTCCAAGAGCACAGGGCTCAGGTAAAATTCAATGCTGCTGTTAGTATGCTATAATTTTTTTTTTTTTAATTTTTATTGTGCTTTAAGTGAAAGTTTACAAATCAAGTCAGTCTCTCATACAAAAATTTACATAAACCATGCTATATACTTCTAATTGCTCTCCTCCTAATGAGACAGCCCACTCCTTCCCCCTACTCTCTCTTTTCGTGTATATTCCACCAGCTTCTAACCCCCTCTGTCCTCTCATCTCCCTTCCAGAGAGGAGATCCCAACATAGTCTCAAGAGTATACTTGATCCAAGAAGCTCATTCTTCAGCAGCATCTTTTCCTATCCCATTGTCCAGTCCAGTCCTTGTCTGAAGACTTGGCTTTGGGAATGGTTCCTGTTCTGGGCGAACAGAAAGTCTGGGGGCTGTGACTACAGGGGTCTCACCAGTCTCAGTCAGACCATTAAGTCTGGTCTTTTTATGAGAATTTGGGGTCTGCATCCCACTGTTCTCCTGCTCCCTCAGGGGTTCTCTGTTGTGTTCCCTGTCAAGGCAGTCATTGGTTGTGGCTGGGCACCATCTAGTTCTTCTGCTCTCAGGCTGATGTAGTCTCTGGTTTATGTGGCCCTTTCTGTCTCTTGGGTTCATAATTACCTTGAATCCTTGATGTTCTTCATTCTCCTTTGCTTCAGGTGGGTTGAGACCAATTCATGCATCTTAGATGGCCACTTGCTAGCCTTTAAGACCCCAGACACCACTACCCAAAGTGGGATGCAGAATGTTTTCTTAATAGATTTTATTATGCCAATTCACTTAGATGTCCCCTGAAACCGTGGTCCCCAAACCCCCGCCCCTGCTACGCTGGTCTTTGAAGCAATCAGTTTATTCAGGAAACTCCTTTCCTTTTGGTTTAGTCCAATTGTGCTGACCTTGCCTGTATTGTGTGTTGCCTTTCCTGTCACCTAAAGTAGTTCTTATCTACTATTTAATTAGTGAATACCCCTCTCCCTCCCCCCTCACTCCCCCCCCCCTTAACCACCAAAGAATATTTTCTTCTCTGTTTAAACTATTTCTAGAGTTCTTATAATAGTGGTCTTATACAATATTTGTCCTTTTGTAACTGACTAAATTCACTCGGCATAATGCCTTCCAGATTCCTCCATGTTGTGAAATGTTTCACAGATTTATCGCTGTTATTTACCGATGTGTAGTATTCCACTGTGTGAATATACCATGATTTATTTATCCATTCATCCATTGATGGGCCCCTCGGTTGCTTCCATGTTTTTGCTAGTGTAAGTAATGCTGCAATGAACGTGGGTGTGCATATATCTGTTCATGTAAAGGGTCTTATTTCTCTAGGATATATTCCAAGGAGTGGGATCGCTGGATCTTATTGTAGTTCCACTTCTAGCTTTTTAAAGAAGCGCCAAATCAATTTCCAAAGTGGTTGTACCATTTTACATTCCCACCAGCAGTGTAGAAGTATTCCAGTCTCTCCACAACCACTCCAACATTTATTAATTTGTGTTTTTGGGATTAATGCCAGCCTTGTTGGAGTGAGATGGCATCTCATTGTAGTTTTGATTTGCATTTCTCTAATGGCTAATGATCGTGAGCATTTCCTCATGTATCTGTTAGCTACCTGACTGTCTTCTTTAGTGAAGTGCCTGTTCGTATATTTTAGCCCATTTTTTAATTGGGTTATTTGTCTTTTTGTAGTTGAGTTTTTGCAGTATCATGTAGATTTTAGAGATCAGGCACTGATTGGAAATGTCGTAGCTAAAAACTTTTTCCCAGTCTGTAGGTAACCTTTTTACTCTTTTGGTGAAGTCTTAGGATGAGCGTAGGTGTTTGATTTTTAGGAACTCCCAGTTATCTAGTTTCTCTTCTGCATTTTTGGTAATGTTTTGTGTACTGTTTATGCCATGTATCAGGGCTCCCAACATTGTCCCTATTTTTCTTCCATGATCTTTATAGTTTAGGTTTTATATTTAGGCCTTTGATCCATTTTGAGTTAGTTTTTGTGCATGGTGTGATGTATGTGTCTTGTTTCATTTTTTTGCAGATGGATATCCAGTTATACCAGCACCATCTGTCTTTTTCACATTTAAGTGTTTTGGAGCCTTTGTCAAATATCAGCTGCTCCTATGTGGATGGATTTACACCTGGATTCTCAATTCTGTTCCATTGGTCTGTGTATCTCTTGTTGTACCAGTACCAGGCTGTTTTGACTACTGTGGTGGTATAGTAGGTTCTAAAATCATGATGGAGTGAGGCCTCCCACTTTGTTCTTGTTTTTCAGTAATGCTTTAGTTATCTGGGGCCTCTTTTCTTTCCATATGAAGTTGGTGATTTGTTTCTCCATCTCATTAAAAAAAAGTCATTGGAATCCGGATTGGTATTGCATTAAATCTATAGATCGCTTTTCATAGAATAGACATTTTTACTGTGTTAAATCTTCCTGTCCATGAGCAAGGTATGTTTTTCCACTTCTGTAGGTCTCTTTTGGTTTCTTGCAGAAGTGTTTTTTAGTTTTCTTTGTGTAAGTCTTTTACATCTCTGGTAAGATTTATTCCAAAGTATTTTATCTTCTTAGGGGCTACTGTAAATGTTATTAATTTGGTGATTTCCTCTTCAATGTTCTTTTTGTTGGTGTAGAGGAATCCAACTGATTTTTGTATTTTTATCATGTATCCTGATACTCTGTTGACCTCTTCCATTAGTTTCAGTAATTTTCTGGATGATTCCTTAGGGTTTTCTATGTATAAGATCATGTTATCTGCAAATAGAGATACTTTTAATTCTTCCTTGCTAATCTGGATGCCCTTTATTTCTTTATCTAGCTAATTGCTCTGGCTAGGACCTCCGGCACAATGTTGAATAAGAGGGTTGATAAAAGCCATCCTTGTCTGCTTCCCAATCTCAAGGGGAATGTTTTCAGACTCTCTCCATTGAAGATGATGTTGGGTATTGGCTTTGTATGAATGCCCTTTATTATGCTGAGGAATTTTCCTTCTATTCCTATTTTGCTGAGAGTTTTTATCATGAATGCGTGTTTAACTTTGTCAAAAGCCTTTTCTGTTTCAATTGATAAAATCATGTGATTCTTGTCTTTTGTTTTATTTATATTTATATGATGGATTACATTAATTGTTTTTCTAGTGTTGAACTATCCGTGTATACCTGGTATAAATCCCACTTGGTCACGATGAATTATTTTTTTGATATGTTGTTGAATTCTATTGGCTAGAATTTTGTTGAGGATTTTTGCATCCAAGTTCATGAGGATATAGGTCTGTAATTTTCTTTTTTTGTGGTGCGTTTACTTGGTCTTGGTATCGGGGATATGGTGGCTTCATAGAATGAGTTTGGGAGT
Organism: Loxodonta africana; assembly: GCF_030014295.1. Lineage (NCBI taxonomy): Eukaryota > Metazoa > Chordata > Mammalia > Proboscidea > Elephantidae > Loxodonta > Loxodonta africana. The sequence continues at coordinate 4,412,795 of NC_087354.1, forward strand.
ATTCTGTCTTTTTCTATGCTCTGAAATACCTTTAGTAGTAGTGATGTTAACTCTTCTCGGGAAGTTTGGTAGAACTCTGCAGTGAAACTGTCTGGGCCAGGATTTCTTTTTGTTGGGAGTTTTTTGATTACCTTTTCAGTCTCTTCTTTTGTTATGGGTCTATTGAGTTGTTCTACCTCTGTTTTTGTTAGTTTAGGTAGGTAGCATCTTTCTAGGAATTCATCCATTTCTTCTAGGTTTTCAAATTTGTTACCGTACAATATTTCATCATAATCTGATATGATGCTTCTAATTTCAGTTGGGTCTGTTGTAATCTCACCCCTCTTATTCTTGTTTGGGTTATTTGCTTCCTCTCCTGTTTTTCTTTTGTCAGTTTGGCCAATGGTTTATGGATTTTATTGATTTTTTCAAAGAACCAGCTTTTAGTCTTGTTAATTCTTTCAATTGTTTTTCTGTTTTCAATTTCATTTAGTTCAGCTCTAATTTTTTTTAATTGTTTTCTTCTGGTGCCAAGTGCTTTATCTTCAAGTTTACAAATTCTGCCTTCCACTTCCTCAATTCTGCTCCTCTGAGTTTCTATTGAGTTGTCTAATTCTGTAATTTTATTGTTAATATTCTGAATTTCTGATTGCTGTCTGTCTATGGATTTTTCCAGATTATTAAATTTTTCTTTATGTTCCTGGATAACCTTTTTAATTTCTTCAACTGCTTTATCTGTGTGTTCCTTGGCTTGTTCCACATATTGCCTGATTTCTTTCCTGATGTCTTGAAGTCTTCTGTGTATTCATCTTTTGTATCCTGCCTCCGGTAATTTCAGGAAGGCACTTTCATCTAGAAGATCCTTTGATTCTTTGTTTTGAGAGCTTGTTGAGGCGATCAAGGTCTGTTTCTTTATGTGACTTAATATTGACTGTTGTCTCTGAGCTATCTGTATTGTTTTAGTTTATTTTATGTTTGCTTACTATGTCGTAGCTTTGTGCTTTGTTTTGATTTGAAATGCCCAAATGGGTTGCTTGAGTGAGCTAGCTTGAGTATTTTTGCCTTTGGAGCTCTGACATCCTGACCCCAGATGGCTAGGGCTGTTATCAGGTATATCAGTCTAGGAGTCCATTTGCTTTTCGTGTATGAATTCAGCTCAGGTGTCCAGGTAGCTGATCATCAAGTGTGTGGTACAGGTTCTATCCTACAGTCTTAGAGGGGCAGGCGTGATTGGTGTAGGTACTGGTATCTGGTTGCAGCAGGGGACACACTCTGAACAAGACAGGGGTTCTGAATCTTCCAAGTGTCTCTGAGGAAAGCGTGTCCCTCTTCCCTAAAGTGTACAGGTGGGTGGGTTCTGCAGACAGACATTGTGCACCCAACACTTTTGGTTGTAAGGACTTGGAGGTACCAGTTATCCTTGGACTCCCATCACAGGCGGCTGGGTGACCTGAGTGGAGCCACCAGTCCTTAGGCCCCTGATGTGGGTAGGTGAAGACCCTGTTTAATAAGCAATGTTTTGTCAAACATCAAACACCCACCTTTCCACCACACAGTTGAAATAGTTGTAGTCTGCCAACAAGGGTGTATTCTCCTGAAACAGGCCCGCACAGATCCGTGCAGAGGGGAAAGTTACTAAAAGTATATGGACCATTTATGCCTGGACTGGAGCCGCTTCTGTCCTGAGCTGCCCCGGTTAGTGGAGCTGGCAAATTATCTTTTCCCCAAATTGCAAATTTATTCCTTTTCCAGGGCTTGCAGGATGCCTCTAGGCACTCAACAGGGCCTATCTCAGGCCTAGGAAAATCAACAGCCACAGAAGTCCGCTTGGGTGTGGGGGGTGTGGTAAAATATACACAAGTACTTAGCTTTTGCCAAGAGCACCATTCTTCTCTGGTTCCGGAGGTGTGAGTTGTGTGTGTGGCTGGCTGCTTCTCCCTGAGGTGTCTGCGACCCAATGCTAGGATCAGCCCTCCGAAGCTGCTCCGGGAATGGTGCCTGAGGGCTCCTGATTCAGGTCTGGTAACTCCTCTCTGCTTCTGAACTGTGTCTTCCTTCCCCTGCCTCTCAGTTCATTTTCTAACCTTGTGTTTGATGTTCAGGGCTCCTAGCTTGTCATAAACATACTTGTTTCACTTGCTTTTCGGGGTCTTTGTTGTAAGAGCGTTCTCCAGAAGCGTCTGTCTATTCCACCATCTTGGCCCTGCCTCTCTCAGTATGTTATATATTTTTTGTTGGTATGGCAAATGTAACCTTTTCCCAAAGTCTTTTGTACTTTGGAAAAGCAATGTTTTGAATGTAATAATAAAATGATTTATTTTACAACAAATAGTCATGGATCTTATTATTGTCTTTTTTTTTTTTCAGTATCACAGTAATTACACTTCATATTATATTCTGATGTTTTTGTCATGGTTGGACTGTGCCAGTCAGGTCCTAAAGTAGGAAGAAAATTGGAACGTCAAAATAGATAGCACAAACAAAGGGCATGGCCAGAGAGGAAACAGAAAATAAATGAAGAGAGGTGTACATTAGAATCAAGATTTACTCAAAGGCAAATGTTCATAGAAAGGAGGAGTCTAGACACTTTAATCTTTTTACTGCATTTGGTGTATTTTTGTAGGGCCAAGAACTGTAACTTACAGGGTAGGCCCTTGACCAGTATAAATAAGATATAAAATATAAGAAGGTCCATAAATTCCAGAATGTTGTCTGGAGCCTCTTCCCCCTAAGGGTGGGAGTATTATGTGGTTCTAGTGATCCTCAACTCAGTTGTGTGGGCCGTGATTATTTGCGCAGCAGCAAAATATGAACCAGCCTGGAGAGAGTGTTTCCCTAGCCTGAAAAATTACCCAGATTTGACAGAAGTTTCTAGAGATTGCCTTACTTAAATACAATATTAAATGCCTTTTTCTAGAGAAGAGTGTAAATTCTTTCCCTTCTTCTAAGAAGGAGGCTCACAGCTGAAGCCTAACAGTCAACTCTTGGGACAGTTTAGCACACAGTTGCCTACAGTTCAACATAATAAACACTCTGGCCTAATCTTCTGGATCCCAGCTACTGTTCGTCTTCTAAACATAGCACAGTTTTCTCACTGCAGGTCTGCATACATGTATGTACATTTGTGTGAACACCCTGCTCACCTAATGACTCTTTTGCCAAGTATTTGAAACTTTCAAGGAGATGTAATTTATAAATATGGCTAAATCTGGCCAAAGTTTCTTGTTGGAAACATTAACGTTCGTGACATTAATGTGCTGTGGGGATATCCTGAACAGATACTCTGTAGGCAAGATTGCTGTTCAGTTTTTATGTGAAAGTATGTCTGCACTAGCTGGTAAAACACTGCAAAACATCTTTATCAGGTGGCATAAAGCTGTCGTTCTAAGTCCCTGTATGCCGACTACTTGAACTTTCTATCCCCCTTACCTGAAATCCTCCCTGCAAACCCTAAATGTGCTTAGTCCTCAGTGCAGCAGGAGGCCTCCAGGACCTTGCTTCAGATCTATGGGGATCATCAAATTCTGCTCTGATTGTTTGATGCCGGAGCCCTGTTGGTTAACAATTTTGAAAATCAACCTTCCCTATACCCATTGCTGTCAAGTCGATTCTGGCTCAAAGCCAAAAAACAAAACAAAACAAAAACCAAACCCATTGCTGTCAATTCAATTCTGACTTACTGTGACCCTACAGGATAGAGTAGAATTGCCCCGTAGAGTTTCCAAGGAGTACCTGGTGGATTTGAACTGCAGACCTTTTTGGTAGCAGCCATAGCTCTTAACCACTATGCTACCAGGGTTTCCAACTCATAATGCTACCAGGGTTTCCAACTCATAGCAGCTTTCAAAACCCATATCTGATGAGTTGATTCCGACTCATAGCGAACCTATAAGACAGAGTAGAACTGCCCCGTAGGGTTTCCAAGGAGCAAGTGGTGGATTGGAACTGCCAACCTTTTGGTTAGCAGCTGAGCTCTTACTCACTCTGCCACCAGGGTTCCCTAGGCACTTAGTATAGTGAATATTTATTTTTTGGTTAAGGAAATGGAAGAAAACTGGCATCAAAGTAAAAATTCAATTTAACAAATAATTACAGGTCATCCAATGGGTGCTGTGTGGAACTAAGTAATTTTGGAAACTATAAAATAGGATACAGTCTTTGATTTTAAGAAAGTTACAATATAAACTGCGGTGGTTGGAGATGACAGAGCTGTGATTTTCATAAACTGTATTTACTTTCTTATGTTATTCTGATTCATGAGCTGACATTCTTTCTTCCTGCTTAGTTTTCTATCTAGTGGCTTATTTAGGTTTATGGTTCTATGGTGAACCTTCGCATTCTCTGTACTGCTGTTTCTCTTAATCTCCTCTCATTCCCAAAATATCGGTGAAAGTAAATGCAAAAATGATGGCTTTTTCTAATCTTTCCAGTGCACAGCTGGAAGGAGACAAGGAGTTCTTCAGTCATGCCTGCCCTGCCAGTTTTTCAGTGGGTACAACATGCTCTTGTCTACCACTTATCAAGTCCCTGTAAACATTGGAGAATCCAGGTCTGCTTGAGCTCATCAAGCGGTATCCATGACAACTGAATCTAGAGCAGAGTACTTAGCATATGGGTAGTAAGAAATCTCACCCTGCTCCTTTTTTGAAGAAATCATATGTTGTTATTTTGGTTTGTTTTTACTTTGGTTGCAAGATACAGATTACATCTCTGAGGCCTCTTTATGAAAGAAAAATAAAGATGTTATTGGTGAATTTATTACATCTTCTGACTCTTAGAAAAATGTTAGTTGAAAAGGTTAAACATGTTCCAATAAACATCAAGATATAATAGATTCACGAAGACATACATTGAATTGTCTTCAACCATGTTTATTAAGTTTTCTTACACACTTCTATTCCTGCTGCCTACATAAATATATTTTGGCAAAACTATTTTACATACGTTTATAAGAAAGAAGGCAGTAAGGATGAGACACGCAGAAAAGAGACTGAGTGGTATCAATGAGCTTGTTTTAACTACCAAATTATGCCAATTTATCCACCAAATTCTAGTTTTACAGGAATAATTGTATTCCATCATATCATCTCTTTCTCTGAAATGACAAAATGATTCATTCATTCTTGACCTAGTTCTTACTCACCTGAATAACCCAAGTCTTTGTAGAGGTACTACCCCAATCTCCTGAAATGGCATCTCAACTTTTTTTATTTAAGGGTAAAATGTCAATTTCCTCTGTATCCTTTTACATCTCCAGCCCATATGCCTGAAAACTGTGGATGAAGCTCAGAACTGAATAAAATTTACAAAAAAATGAAATTCCTACTGAGATTTAAATGGAGTTTAATTTACTTTGACAGTAGATCCATTGGGGTCTCTTTCTTTTCTTAGCTGCAAATATTTTGTTGTTGCATCTAATTCATTCTCACTATAAAAAATAATCACAGAAATGGCAAGTGATTTTTTTTCAGCTAAAGAAAAAGCTTTTGCACAGTATGTGTTAAGTGTATCTTCTGTCATCAAATGATAAGTGCCTGGCACGTTGCTAGAAGTGCAAATATAGCTAGAGATATCAGTAAGAAAAATACATGAGAACACTTTGTTCCACGAATAAGTACACTTCTAAAATTTTAAATTAGTCTCCAATGTATTTACATATTTATAGTCTTGCTTTATGCTTGGAATTTTGCATTGCTAAATGGAATGGAGTATTATAGTCTGCATTTCTGACTACTCATCATGATTCATTACAGCCAAGGTAGAACTACTGAAAATGTAATCTCTATGTTTTTCTCCTCAATATACTAGTGGAATTTTATAGAATATAGAAAGATAGGTGCTGGTACATAATATGTTAAAAAACATTTAAAGACAATTTGGGCTCACACATGCAGGTTTTGTGCAACATTTTGGAAGCATGACATACCAAAGAACAGACTCTCATTAAAACGTGTATATGTGTTAAAATTAGGGTTGCATCAAAGCAATTAAATATTCTATGTTAAAAAAGGTATTTCTCCGATTTGGGGCTACCTGTTTGATATCACTGATGAACTGATCGACCTAGTGAGCAATTGTTAAGATAGGTAACAACAGGTATTATTTAAAAAATCATTGCAGCATGATTAATTAGTTTTGTGTGTGGCCTTTCTAGCTGTAGTCTTGTAATTCCCACCTAGGTGATTGGACAGGGCTGTGCAAATAAGATAATTGTGACCCACCAAGGGAATTGGTCAGGTTTGCCTTAAAAGAGAGCCAATTCCAGAGCAGAGAGAAGAGACCACCACCACCAAGGAAGGAGAGACCATCAGGAGAGACCTGGCAGCAGGAGATGGTGCAGTGGGCTTCTTAGCCCACAGAAAGAGAAAGCTGAGTGCCTTTGGGAAGAGGCCTAGGGCCAAGGAGAGGCGTCCCTGTGAACAAGTTTGGGAAGAGGTTGTCCTGATGGAAGAACTGTATTCGCGAGTGTTCCTGAGCCTGAATTGTAAGAGTTACTACCCTGATAAACTCCATAATCACGAGTATGGTGTGTGAGTTCTGTGTGGCCACTGCAAAGAATTATTGAACCAACCAGAGAAATAGAGAATGCTATGGGAGGGCACCATTGGTGTAAGTGTTGGTAAAGATGGTGGAGATAGGAGGCTTGTCTGACCTCCGCCTCATAGAAATCAGCCTTGGGCTGTTGACCTTGATTCTTCTTCCCCCTTGTGGGGTTGGAGGAGGTCAGATACTGCTTCCACGACATTTTTACAATCATTGAATTGACAGCCATGTTTAAACTCAAGAGAAATACGTTCTCCACTAGCCTTAGCTCACTTTTTTTTTCCTTCAGCCAATTAGAACTACAAAAATTATAGGCTAAGTGTGAGGAAGAGTATTTCTGAAAAATGTGTTTGACATTGGTTGAAGAATACTTGGATATGAACATATTACCAGTTTTGAAGACTGAGACAGTACTGTGTTTATAAAGTGGATAATTATGATAACAGGTGGGGATAAGGAGAAAAAATGAGCTAACATGCTTAAGATATGAAAAACTCTAGTTAAATAACTATAAATGTGTAATGGTGTTACTAATTCCTCACATTTCTGTTTTCTATTCATGATTTTTCTTGACTTTTCTTACAGTGGTTGACACTGTACACAACTCTCTTTTTGAAAAAGGGGGGAAGAGGTAGAAGAATATTCCTTTGACTTCCAGTACACCACGTTCTCCAGATTGTCCTCAATTTTTTTTCTGGCAACACCTGCCCAGCCTATTTTGTATATTTCTCTTCCTCTGACTTTTCCATATTTTGGTGTCCTCACTAACTCTATTCTAAGCCCCTTTTTCTTCTGACTCTTCACACATTTTCATTTATTCCAAAGATATTAATTACCATCTCTATACTGACCTAGAAATCTATATTTTCAACCTATATGTTCTCGTGAGCTTTACACTGTCTTAGATTTTTATCATGTGTCTGTCCGAGAGATACTCTGATCTCAAACTAAAAATCTCTTACTCTGAACCTAGTTACTCCTCTACCTAGATTCTATACCTAAGTTCATTATACTGCACTCAGCTCATGTGCCCAAGCTAAAAATTTGGACATCCTTCCACTTTCTTATGATCAGTCACCAAGGCTTCCTAATGTTAGCTCCTAAATATTCTTGATTATATCCACTTATGACTAGTATTGTGATGACCTGTGCAAAGACCTGGAGATAGAAAACCAAAAGGGAAGAACTCCCTCAGCATTTCTCAAGCTGAAAAACTGAAGAAAAAATTCAAGACTTGAGTTGCAATACTGAAGGATTCTACAGGGAAAATGTTAAATGATATAGGAAGCATCGAAAAAAGATGGAAAGAATACACAGAGTCACCATACCAGAAAGAATTGGTTGACGTTCAACCATTTCAAGAAGTAACATGATCAGGAATCTATGGTACTGAAGGAAGAAGTCCAAGCTGCACTGGAGGCATTGGTGAAAAACAAGGCTCCAGGAATTGACTGAATACCAATTGAGCTGTTTCAAAAATGGAATGCAGCTCTGTAAGTGCTCACTCATCTATGCCAAGAAATTTGAAAGACAGCTATCCGGTCAACCAACTGGAAGAGATCCATAGTTATGCCTATTCCCAAGAAAGGTGATCCAACCAAATGTGGAAATTATAGAACAATATCATTAATATCACATGCAAGTAAAATTTTGCTGAAGATCATTCAAAAGCGGCTGCAGCAGTATATTGACAGAGAACTGCCAGAAATTCAGGCCAGATTCAGCAGAGGGGGTGGAACCAGGGATATCATTGCTGATGTCAGATGGATCCTGGCTGAAAGCAAAGAATACCAAAAATATGTTTACCTGTGTGTTATTGACTATGCCAATGGATTCAACTCTGTGGATCATAACAAACTACGGATAACATTGCGGAGAATGGGAATTCCAGAACACTTAACTGTGCTCATGAGGAATGTGTATATGGATCAACAGGCAGTCTTTCTAACAGAACAAGAGGATACCGTATGGTTTAAAGTCGGGAAAGGTGTGTGCCAGGGTTGTATACTTTCACCATACTTATTCAATCTGTATGATGAGCAAAAAATCTGAGAAGTTGGACTATTTGAAGATTGGAGGAAGACTCATTAACAACATGGGATATGCAGATAAAACAACGTTGCTTTCTGAAAGTGAAGTGGATTTGAAGCACTTACTGATGAAGATCAAAGACCACAGCCTTCAGTATGGATTACACCTCAACATAAAGAAAATAAAAATCCTCACAACTGGACCAATAAGCAGCATCATGATAAATGGAGAAAAGATTGAAGTTGTCAAGAATTTTATTTTACTTGGATCCACTATCAGTGTCCAGGGAAGCAGCAGCCAAACAGCATTTTGCATTGAATAAATCTGCTATAAAAGACCTCTTTAAAGTGTTAAAAAGTAAAGATGTCGCTCTGAGGACTAAAATGTGCCTAACGCAAGCCATGGTATTTTCAGTTGACTTGTATGCATGCAAAATCTGGACAAGGAATAAGGAAGACCAAAGAAGAATTGATGCCTTTGAATTATGGTGTTGGTGAAGAATATTGAATATACTATGTACTGCCATAAGAACGAACAAATCTGTCTTGGCAGAAGTACAGCCACAATCCTCCTTAAAAGTGAGAATGGTGAGACTTTGTCTCACAAACATTGGACATGTTGTCAAGAGGGACCAGTCCCTGGAGAAGGACATTATGTTTGGTAAAGTAGAGGGTCAGTGAAAAAGGGAAAGACCCTTAATGAGATGAATTGACATTGGGCTAAAACATAGCCACAATTGTGAGGATGGCGCAGGACCAGGCAGTGTTTCATTCTATTGTATATAGAGTTGCTATGTCAGAACTGACTTGATGGCTCCTAAAAACAACACTTAAAACCAAGGGAATGGAGAGTGTAAAGAAAGCTTTCTTGACTGTTACTGAATGGAACCTAGAAGGCCAATAGCATGGGGCTGGAATTCTTTCCACTGGATTTGGCATATGGGCAATTATTGCTAACCCACAGAAAAAGCGGCATCAGTTGGGTGGCAAAGGAAGAAGCTAATTTGGGGTGATTTGAAGGGTAAAAGGGACATGAATTAGTTGAGGTTTGGGTTTATACTATTGTTTGAGTTTTTATGAGGTGAGGAGAAGACAAAATTCTAGAGGAGGATGGGGTATTATGGAAAGTCTTTTCAGTATGCGAAAAACTAGAGCACATTAAAAATACTTGAGAGAGGAACCATTCAAAAGAAAAAGATTTTACAGTACTTGATCCGGTTTACACCATTTCTGTTTGATGATAGGTTTCTATATGACTAACTTTAGATCAGGAAGAATGAATGAATGATGAAGTAAGATTCCAGAGGAGAAGAGACAGGAAGACATCAGGTTTATACATGGAGGAGTTGACTGTAAGCAGGAATGCACCTTTCTGGGAAAATGAAGACAGGCCGGGCTCATAAAGATGAATGTGGATGGTGACAAATTTGAAGCTGGTGGGGAGACGTGGGAGAGGTGAGTTTAGTTAAGGAAGTTAATGATTCATCATCTTTTTTTTTTTTTTGCTGAGAGGTGGGGAGTGGGTAGGTAGCAATTAAGTAGGAGATTTCAAGGAGCAGTGAGGGTTTGATGTATTTGATGAAGGAAAAGAGAATGGTAGCTAAACAAGAACAAGGGAAAGAGTCCAGCTGAAACTGGAGACCACGAATTCATTCTCCAGCCCCACTCTGGCTGTAGTAGTGAGTGAAAAGGAAAGTGGAAATATTGATCTTGGATTGGGCTGTTGGTGGCTGGGGACACCAGGGGATAGAAAGTGCTGATGTACTGATGAAAGTGTAGTTCAAATGATCAAACATGAGATCTATGCAGCTGCTCTGGTTATAGCTGAGCAAACCCATTGCCCAGGATCATGAAGTGACCTTTCTTTGATGGTGATAGTAGATGTTGCAGGAAGATCAAACCCCTAAGTCAGTCATGGTAGTTGAATTAGAAGGGTGGTGGACACCAGCCAGTATTGTCATTGTTGATGAAGCAAAGAAGCCCCCCCAAAAAATACAAGTTCATATTGGGGATGTTAAAAGTTTCATGGTTCTACAAAAGATATTTAATGTTATACTCCCCTTGAAAAAAATACTAAGACCTATCTATATCTCTTTCTGTTTCTCTCTCTTTCTAATGTTTTAAATAAATTTGGGCAAGGAGGTAAAATTTTCTTGTCCCCCAGAATATTTCTTCTCCTTCTTACAAATACCTGAAATTCTTTTAACCACTGGTGACAAAATCCATTATTCCACACTGAGAGATAAAAAGCCAAAATTCAAATGCTTTTCCAGAACATTTGTATTTAGTCTAATTGAACTTAGTCTAATCTAAATTCTAATGAAGCAATGAAGTGATAAATAAAAAGAGCTGGTTTCACATGCCTTCTTATCTCCATGAAAGGAAGAGCTTAAATGAATTAGAAGACATAGTATACTCAATATTGGGGTAACCCCAATGAAGGGAAGGGGCATAGGATGAAGACTGAAAATGACAATAGTAAATTCTTAATTTAATTTACACAAAATCATGCTATTGCCTATATCCACCTTAACAAATGGAAGTTTTCTGTGCCAGGTGGCAGTGCTTCAATGGCCATTAAAGAGCATGGACCCCTCCACAGGGGTAGAAGGCGTGGATGAGAGGACTGTGGACTGAGGACTGCTGCTCCTGCTGCCTCCTCTTGGCCATTCCACCTTCATGTTGCCCCCCGATATGCCCATTTTTTTTAATATAACCATTTTTTTATATTAAGATACTAGGTGACAAATTAGAATTTAGATTATTTAGAATAAAAATGAATGAATTTTTTATGAAATCATAAGAGTTTGGTAAACTCTTAAAGCTTAGCCAGACTACTGGACAAAAAAGGAACAGCTTATGTAAATACAGTTGTCTTTCTGCTGAGTGGAATGAACTTCCTACTTAATTTTCTACTTATTCTATTGGCTATTTTTCCAGAAACAATTCCTATTTTATACCTATTTTCAAGACTATGATGATATTTCTGTACTTACAAAAATACTCACTGATCATAATTCTCCAAGTTACTGCCAATTAAGTACACATATGAGTATCTGAACACAACTGAACCGAAAGTGGGCTGGGAGGAAAATAGGCTTACGTAAAAATTGGTTTCCATAATCTCTTCCTCAGAGCACACACTTATCTATTCACGTGCCAATGAAAATAGCAAAGATTGAACAATTATGCTAACAATCACATGATACATTCCATGATTGTTAATTTGATGGGTTGTCTAATGCACTGACCATTTATTTCGAGAATATAGAATTCTTTTCCCTTAAGTTCAGAGGTTCAATTAGACATCGGTTTGGATGGGAAGGAGTCATACAAAGTAAGAATATCAAGAAATATGTAATGCTTTCTCCAATTTTCCTTATGGTCTTGTATATGAATATCTCTCTCATTTACACTGCTGAGATTCATATTTTTATTCCCAGGTCCTGCAGAAGTTTTAAGTCCATAAATAACTTTACCCATTAAATCTTAACATGTTAGAGAATTGTGTATTTTTCTGTGATTGTCAGTTCACTGGACTATTAAATACATTTTAGTCTGTATTTCATGGAGTACTCTAGAGAAACTGAGAAATTATTTCATGCTGTTGACAGTTTAAATCTATAAACAACTCATTAGCACAGGTTTTAAACCTTTAAATATTTATTTGGTATGAATCATGTTTCAAGGTCTGTCTTCTATATTATTTCTAAATGTACAAAAACAGAATTGATTGGTTACTGGAGCTAACTTTACAAACTTAACCCTCAATGTTTTCCTCCCTGGGTTTATCTTCTGGCTGGGGAAGAAGTATAACCCCACACACTGTCCTTCTCCAAAAGCAATATGGATGTATTCCAAGATATCTGGAAGTCTCACCCTAACATAAGGCCCATTGGAGAGAACACGAAGGAACCACAGATGGTTTAGGAACACACAACTAGGCCAAGTTTTAACATTTTACTGCTGCCACTTTTTCATTTTCCAGTAATAATGTAGCCAAGGATCTTGAAACTCTTGCCCCTAGCAGGAGGCCGCTTTTCAGTGCTTCTTACTCAGGAGAACTAGTCTTCTAAGGATTCCATTTTTTCCCTTCATTATATAATTCCCTTCATTATAATTCTGACTCATGGCAACCCTATAGGACAGTTTAGAACTGCCCCATAGAGTTTCCAAGGGGCACCTGGTGGATTCTAACTGCTGAACTTCCGGTCTAGCTCTTATCCACTATGCCACCAGGGTTTCGAGATGGAGGTTAAGTCAGTGTAATTGTCTAATAATATTTGGCCCAGACACATCATACCTGATTTTTAAGTTGGACTACTGACAGCTCCTGGGCACATAAATAACTGAAAAGCATTTTGTATTTTATCAGGTTCTCATAACAACATTATGAATTAGGACGGTGTTACTGAATGTAATGTAGAGTCATCTTTGCAACTCCAGGGACATGTGATGTTTCCTTTTCACATAGTAAGAAATCGGAGACTCTAGCTACATCAGAATTTTCCTTTTAGAACTGATAATTATCATTTATCGAGATCTAAAAAGTCGATGTACATTGAATTTGACCCGTTTGTGGGTGTATGTGCGACAGTGGCTGAGGGAGACTCATGCTGTCACTTGCCCAGTGAGGGGAAGAGTAGGGTAGATGTGGGAGGAATAGTAAAGCTTCTGCCCACACTCATGTTGTCAAGATTCTCAAAGAAGACTGATACCTGATCGGATTTCAGTTCCTATTTTCTCAAGCTGTGTTTTTGTTTTATTATCATGAATTACATGAGGGTGAGACACAGCAGCAGAGGGCCATGAGTCACTGGCCAGCATGGTGTTTATTGCTTCTTGCTGTGCCACATCCTCAGGCGCCTCTGGAGACTTTTCTTCCAAATTGAAAACAGTCCCTAAAAATGACAAATCAGGCAATAGAAAAAGTCACATTTTTGTTTGTTTTTTTGAAAGACTAGGTTGTGAGAGTAGCTTGAGCTTTTTCTGTTCCTAGCATCCTTCCTTCCTTGTCTAATTCTGAGCTGTCACCAGGTGTGGAGCATGGTTTTTTGGATGGACAAAATGAACCCTCATTTTCAGTTGGCCTATCTTACACACTCAGCTATGTCATGTGTAAAGGCTCTCTGTCTTGCCTCATTTGGCTAATAGTGAAGGAACTGAATCTCACTCAACGGACACAGCATGAAGCCAGAGCATTCATTCCAACAAGAGTTTTCTGAAGGCCTGCTCTGGTGGCCCAGAATATCAGGTCCAGGGAGGTGGGAGAGAGATTGGAGAAGCACAAGAACCAACACACAGGTTCTGACTGGTCTCCGTGGCCAGACTGAGCAGCCAGAGCAACAAGGAGGAGAAAAAGTGAAAAGGAGTGACCTGAACCATGTATAAATTTGTGCATGCATGTATATAGAATCTGAAATCGACACCTGTTTCCTAATTATTTAAGTAATGTAGTTTATTGCTTCATTCTGGAAGTACACCTGGGGATTTTTTCATGAAGAAACTAAGCATTCTGAAAGGTAAGTCATGATAGGTCATGATAGGTGGCTATCAGCCCTTTGCTAGAACACTCATGGATTTGAGTGATGGCAAACTTTGCCTTTTCTTGTGTGACAGCAGTTTTCTTTTCAGGGTCAGAACTACTCAGAAGAGACCACCATATCCCCTCTGGTTTTATCTTTATGCTTCAGGAAGAAAGACAGTAAAATAGTCCAAGATAGATGACAGCTTACCCATTCTAAAAGATCTTTGGGTGGCATGCCATCAGTTACTAATTCATTTCTTAAAATAATAACTCCTAGGTAGGAGATTTTCTACACATCGAATTAAGTCTTACTTCTTAATATTAGTAGTTCTCTCTAGTTCTGAAGTCTCTGTTTTATCAACAAAGGTCTGGAACAGTGAGGGAAGTGAAGAAAAATATAAGAGCATGCTAAATTCCAAATCTCCTAGGAGGGTATAATGGGGTAGGTTGCCACTGGATATGATATGATTGGATTATTATATTTTCCTCATAATTCCCAAATCCTGCCCTAGATCAATCACCTGTACTTTCTTTGACTCCAGTAAAAGCACATGCACAGAAATATATTCAGCAGAGCAAGGCAAATATCACATGTTTGAGGTGAGACATCAATTCTAATCCCCAGTGAACTCTTACAAGCTAGACTGCCTTATGAGGACAATTTCGTACCCTAACACTGGTGATCTTAAGCCATTAGTGCCCCTAGCACACACCTGAGCTTTCTTAGGACAGAATGTTCTTAGGTTAGCAGCTGTAGCACTTAACAACTACTCCACCAGGGTTTCCTTGTCCCTGCAGGTTCATGAAAAGAAGAGATGTGATAACTACCACCTGGCATGCATTGTAACCTTGATGCATTTCCAAGTTCTCACCACTGGGGCTGTGGTTCAGAAATAGCCTCAACTCTGCACTAGAGATGATGAAGAGGTAATTCAAACCAAAAACCCAAACCAAACCCATTGCCATCGAGTCAATTCCGACTCATAGTGACCCTGTAAGTAGAGTAGTACTACCTATAGGGTTTCCAAGGAGTGACTGATGGATTCGAACTGCCGACCTTTTGAGCTCTTAACCACTTTTGAGCTGAGCTCTTAACCACTGCGCCACCAGGGGTCCACAATTCGAAACGGACTATGTCAAAAAGAGGATTTATTGACTCATGTATGGGGGAAGAAAAGGGTTTTAGCTGGAGGTAACTAGAGGCAGGGGCTTCCATGCAGGGGCCTAATTACAGAAAATAGTGCCTAGGGCAAATAGTATTAAATTGCTAAATGATCTCTCACAGCTGGCGATGGAAACTGTGATGGCCAATGGAAACTGCTAATTGATGACCCGTGTAAAGCAGCACCCAGAGCACATGCCCTGTCTGCCCTCCCCAGCACCACCCCCCCCAAGTTAGGCCTCTGAATCCATGCCTTCTGACTGGCTCCTTCAGACTACAGTGTGGCTACTGACACATCTGGGCTCACTTCCTCATGTACATTTCCAAAGAGCAAAGGAAGTACATGTCTCCTGGCTTCCATTTAAAACTCCTAGGGGATACTTTTAATAGAGTCAAGTTGAGTCTTTGCATCCATTGTTGTGGCCTGAGAGATGAAGGACAGTGATTGGCTCTGGATGATTTTGATGATTTTTATGCCCACCCTCACGCCCAGGGTGTCTGCTGTCAGAATAAGTGTGTAGTATGTGAACACACCTGCATGGGGGCAAAGGTTTGGTGCTGCACAGAGAGGGCAAGCATTGCAAGCTGGGCTGACACCCTGATTTCAGTGTACAATAATTTTCTAGAATATGCTGAATCAGATCACCTTTCTTTCGTTTTGGAGTGAAGTAAGGATAATGGGAGAGGAGGAGAGGAACAAAAATAAATCTTCAGTGCCTCTTGCCTATGAATTTGTAGGGAATTCAAAAGAAAGCTTTCCTTTGTCCTTCCCTCCCTTGCTTTCTTCTATTCTTTTTATTTTTCAATGTGGACAAATAACTGAAATATTTCTAATTCTCAGCCAGAGGTTTTAAGAAGAGATTTGAGAAGTGTCTGAAAGTAAAGTGCCTGAGATTCCCTTTTAGTTCTCTTCTTTATGCACTAGTTCTGATACTGTGTCCTATGGTTTCAGTACTGTGCTTTTATCAATACACCAACTTGCACCTTCATTTTCCTAAATGGATGTACTTATAATTTGGTACTTAAAAAAATTTTTATGGGAGGCGGAACCAAGATGGCGGAATAGACAGACACTTCTGCGAGCCTTCTTTACAACAAAGACCCCAAAAAAAAAAAAAAAACACAAGTGAAACGAGCATATTTGTGACAAGCTGGGAGCCCTGAGCTTAAAAGGCAAGCTTAGAAAATGAACTGACAGGCAGGGGAGGGAAGAGACCATTCAGAAGTGGAGAGGAGTTACTGGACCTGAATCGTGGTGAGCCCTCAGGCACCATTCCCAGAGTGATGGCAGCAGCGGACTGGTCCTAGTGTTCAGCTGCAGTTTCCTCAGGGAGAAGCAGCCAGCCACACAGCCCACTCACACCTCCAGAATTTGAGGAGAATGGCACTCTCGGCAAAAGCTAAGTACTTGCATAAATTTTAACTCACCCACCCCTCCCCTGCAAACTGGATTCAGCAGCTGAAGTCCCTGAGCCTGAGATAGGCCCTGATGAGTACCTAGAGCCATCCTTCCAGCCAGGGGAAGGAAAAAAATTTGCATTTGGAAGAAAAGATAATTTGCTAGCTCCACTAACCGGGGGAGCTCAGGACAGAAGCAGCTCCTGTCTAGGCACAAACCGTCCATGAACTTTGAGCGCTTCTCCCTTCTGCATGGACCTGTGGTCCTATTTCAGGAGAATAGTTCCTTGCTGGCAGACTCCAACCATTTCAGCTGTGCAGTGGAGAGGTGGGTGTTTGATGTTTGACATTGCTTTGCCTATTAAACAAGGTCCCCACCTACCCACATCAGGGACCTAAGGGCTGGTAGCTCCACTCAGGTCACTCAGCCACCTGCAATGGGGTCCAAAGATAACTGTTACCTCCCAGTCCTTACAACCAAAAACTTTGGGTGCCCACAGTCCGTCTGCAGAACCCACCCACCTGCACACTCTAGGGAACAGGGACTCACTTTCCTCAGAGACACTTGGGGGTCAATGCTCAGCCCCCTGCCTTGTTCAGAGCATGACCCCCTGCTGGAATCAGATACCGGTATATACATCAATCACCCCTGCCCCTCTAAGATTGTATGACAGAGCCTGTACCACACACTTGATGATCAGCTACCTGGAAACCTGAGCTGAATTCATACAAGAAAACTGAATGGACTCCTAGACAGATATACCTGATAACAGCTCTAGCCTCTGGGGACAGGACGTCAGAGCTCCAAAGGGGAAAATAATCAAGCTAGCTCACTCGAGCAACCCATAGGGGTATACCAAAACAAACAAAGCAAGAAGCTACAACACAGTAAACAAGCATAAATGAATACAATAACTTATAGATGGCTCGGAGACAACAGTCGATATCAAGTCACATAAAGAAATAGACCATGATCACCTCAACTAGCTCTCAAAATAAAGAATCCAGGGATCTTCTAGATGAACATGCATTCCTGGGATTACCAGATGCACAATACAAAAGCTTAATATACAGAACCCTTCAAGAGATTAGGAAGGAAATGAGACAATATGCAGAACAAGCCAAGGAACACACAGATAAAGAAATTAGAAAGATTATTCAGGAGCATAATGAAAAGTTTAATGAGCTGAAAAAATCCAAAGACAGGCAGCAATCAGAAATTCAGAAGATTAACAATAAAATTACAGAAGTAGACAACTCAATACAAAGTCAAAGGAGCAGAATTGAGCAAGTAGAAGCTAGAATTTTGGAACTCGAAGATAAGTCACTTGGCACTAATATACTTGAAGAAAAATCAGATAAAAGAATTTAAAAAAATGAAGAAACCTTAAGAATCATGTGGGACTCTATCAAGAGAAATAACCTACTAGTGATTGGAGTACCAGAACAGGGAGGGATAACAGAAAATACAGAGAGAATTGTTGAAGATTTGTTGGCAGAAAACTTCCCTGATATCATGAAAGACAAGAAGATATCTATCCAAGATGCTCAACAAACTCCACATAAGGTAGATCTGAAAAGAAAGTAACCAAGACATATAATCAAGCTTGCCAAAACCAAAGATAAAGAGAGGATTATAAGAGCAGTGAGGGATAAAAGAAAAGTCACCTACAAAGAAGACCCAATAAGAATAAACTCAGACTATTCGGCAGAAACCATGCAGAAAAGAAGGCAAAGGGATGACATATTTAAAAAATTGAAGGAAAAATATCGCCTGCCAAGAATACATATCCATTGAAACTGTCTCTTCAATATGAAGGTGAAATTAAGACATTTTCAGATAAACACGAGCTTAGGGAATTCTTAAAAACCAAACCAAAACTACAAGAAATACTAGTGGGAGTTTTTTGGTTAGAAAATCAATAAAATCAGGTATCAAACCAAGACTAGAACACTGGGCAGAGCAACCAGAAGTCAACCCAGACAGGGAAATCCAAAAAAAAAAAAAAAAAAAGGCTCAGAACAGGGTAACAATGATATTATTATATAAAAGAAGACGATATTAGAATGATAAAGAGGGACTAAGAAATGTAATCTTACACCTTCCATATGGAGAGGAAGATACTGCAATACAAAGAAATAAAAGTTAGGTTTAAATTTAGAAAAATTCCGGTAAATAATAAGGTAACCACAAAGGAGACAAACTATCCTACTCATCAAAATAAAATACAAGAAAAAAAAGAGAGACTCAGCAGAAACAGAATCAACAACAACCAATATGAGGAAAGGATGATATATAAAGATAATCTACTCAGCACATAAAATTTAGGGGGAAAAAAATGTCAACAACACACAAAAAAAGACATCAAAATGATAGCACTGAATTCATACCTATCCATAATTACCCTGAGTGTAAATGGACTAAATGCACCAGTACAGAGACAGAGAGTGGCACAATGGATTAAAAAACAAGATCCATCTATATGCTGCCTACAAGAGACACACCTTAGACTTAGAGACACAAACAACTAAAACTCAAAGGATGGAAAAACATATACCAAGCAAACGACAATCAAAAAAGAGCAGGATTGCCAATATTAATTTCTGACAAAATAGACTTTAAAGTTAAATCCATCATAAAGGATAAGGAAGGACACTATATAATGATTAAAGGGACAATATACCAAGAAGATATAAACACATTAAATATTTATGCACCCAATGACAGGGCTGCAAGATACATAAAACAAACTCTATCAGCATTGAAAAGTGAGATAGACATCTCCACAATAATAGTAGGAGACTTCAATACACCACTTTCCATGAAGGACAGGACATCCAGAAAGAAGCTCAATAAAGACATGGAAGATCTAAATGTCACAATCAACCAACTTGACCTCATAGACATATACAGAACACGCCTCCCAACAGCAACCCAGTGTACTTTCTTTTCTAGTGCACATGGAACATTCTCTAGAAGAGACCACATATTAGGTCATAAGGCAAGCCTTAGCAGAATCCAAAACATTGAATTATTACAGAGCATCTTCTCCGACCATAAGGCCATTAACAGAAAAAGCAGGGAAAAACAAATCAAACACTTGGAAACTGAACAATACCCTGCTCACAAAAGACTGGATTATAGAAGACATTAAGGATGGAATAAAGGAATTCATAAAATCCAACGGGAATGAAAACACTTCCTATCAGATCCTTTGGGACACAGCAAAAGCAGTGCTCAGATGTCAATTTGTATCAATAAATGTACACATCCAAAAAGAAGAAAGGGCCAAAATCAAAGAATTATCCCTACAACTTGAAGAAATAGAAAGAGAGCAATTAAAGAAACCCACAGGCACGAGAAGAAAACAAATAATAAAAATTGGAGCTGAACTAAATGAAATAGAAAACAGAAAAACAATTGAAAGAATTAACAAGACCAAAAGCTGGTTTGTCGAAAAAATCAACAAAATTGATAAACCACTGGCCCAACTGACAAAAGAAAACCAGGAGAGGAAGCAAATAACCCGAATAGGAAATGAGATGGGCGATATTACAATGGACCCAATTGAAATTAAAAGAATCATATCAGATTACTACAAAAAATTGTACTCTAACAAATTTGAAAACCCAGAAGAAATGGATGAATTCCTAGAAACACACTACCTACCGAAAAACAGACATAGAACAACTAAATAGACCCATAACAAAAGAAGAGATTGAAAAAGTAATAAAAAAACTCCCAACAAAAAAACAGCCCTGGTCTGGATGGCTTCACTGTAGAGTTGTACCAAACTTTCAGAGAAGAGTTAACACCACTACTACTAAAGGTATTTCAGAGCATAGAAAAGGACAGAATACTACCAAACTCATACTATGAAGCCACCATATCCCTGATACCAAAACCAGGTAAAGACACCACAAGAAAAGAAAATTATAGACCTATATCCATCCCTCTGGTTGCATAGTGGTTAAGCGCTATGGCTGCTAACCAAAGGGTCGGCAGTTCGAATCTGTCAGGGGCTCCTTGGAAACTCTATGGGGCAGTCCTACTCCGTCCTATAGGATCGCTATGAGTTGGAATCAACTTGAGGGCACTGGGTGTTTGATTCCTCATGAACGTAGATGCAAAAGTCCTCAACAAAATTCTAGCCAATAGAATTAACAACATATCAAAAAAAAAAAAAAAAAACCTCATCATGACCAAGTGGGATTCATACCAGGTATGCAGGGATGGTTCAACATTAGAAAAACAATTAATGTAATCCACCACATAAATAAAACAAAAGATAAGAATCACATGATTTTATCAATTGATGCAGAAAAGGCATTTGACAAAGTTCAACACCCATTCATGATAAAAACTCTCAGCAAAATAAGAATAGAAGGAAAATTCCTCGCCATAATAAATTTTTTTATACAAAGCCAACAGTCAACAGCACCCTAAATGGAGATAGCCTGAAAGCATTTCCTTTGAGACTGAGAACCAGACAAGGATGCCCTTTATCACCACTCTTTATCAACATTGTGCTAGAAGTCCCAGCCAGAGCAATTAGGCTAGATAAAGAAATAAAGAGCATCCAGATTGGCAAGGAAGAAGTAAAAGTATTTCTATTTGCAGATGACATGATCTTATACACAGAAAAACCTAAGAAATCCTCCAGAAAACTACTGAAACTAATAGAAGAGTTCAGCAGAGCATCAGTATACAAGATAAACACACAAAAATCTGTTGGATTCCTCTATACCAACAAAAACATCGAAGAGGAAATCACCGAATGAATACCATTTACAGTATCCCCCTAGAAGATAGAATAAAAACAATACTTAGGAATAAATCTTACCAGAGATGTAAAAGACTTATACAAAGAAAACTACAGTACACTTCTGCAAGAAACCAAAAGAGACTTACATAAGTGGAAAAACGTACCTTGCTCATGGATAGGAAGACTTAACATTATAAAAATGTCTATTCTACCAAAAGCGATCTATACATTTAATGCAATTCCGATCAAAATCCCAACTACGTTCTTTAATGAGATGGAGAAACAAATCACCAATTTCATATGGAAGGGAAAGAGGCCCTGGATAAATAAGGCATTACTGAAAAAGAACTTTACCGATTTTAGAACCTATTATACCGCCACAGTAGTCAAAACAGACTGGTACTGGTACAACAGATACATGGACCAATGGAACAGAATTGAGAATCCGGACATAAATCCATCCACATATGAGCAGTTGATATTTGACAAAGGCCCCAAAACAGTTAAATGGGGAAAAGACAGTCTTTTTAACAAACAGTGCTGGCATAACTGGATATCCATCTGCAAAAAAATGAAACAAGACCCATACCTCACTCCATGCACAAAAATGAGCTCAAAATGGATCAAAGACCTAAATACAAAATCTACAATGATAAAGATCATTGAAGAAAAAATAGGGAGAATGCTAGGAACCCTAATACAGGGCATAAACAGTATACAAAACATAATTAAGAATGCAGAAGAAAAACTAGATAATTGGGAGCTCCTAGAAATGAAACACCTATGCTCATCCAAAGACTTCACCAAAAGAGTAAAAAGACTACCTACAAACTGGGAAAAAGTTTTTAGCTATGACATTCCTGACTAGCGCCTGATCTCTAAAATCTACATGATACTGCAAAAACTCAGCTACAGAAAGACAAATAACCCTATTAAAAATGGGCAAAAGATATGAATAGACACTTCACTAAAGAAGACATTCAGGTAGCTAACAGATACATGAGGAAATGTTCACAATCATTAACCATTAGAGAAATGCAGATCAAAACTACAATGAGATTTCATCTCACTCCAACAAGGCTTGTATTAACCCAAAAAACTCAAAACAATAAATGTTGGAGAGGCTGTGGAGAGATTGGAACACTTCTACACTGCTGGTGGGAATGTAAAATGGTACAACCACTTTGGAAATCAAATATGCGCTTCCTTAAAAACCTAGGAATACAATTACCGTATGATCCAGCAATCCCACTTCTTGGAATATATCTTAGAGAAATAAGAGTCTTTACACGAACAGATATATGCACACCCATGTTTATTGCAGCACTGTTTACAATAGCAAAAAGATTGAAGCAACCAAGGTGCCCATCAATGGATGAATGGATAAATAAATTATTGTATATCACACAATGGAATACTACGCATCAATAAAGAACAGTGAGGAATCCGTGAAACATTTCATAACATGGAGGAACCTGGAAGGCATTATGCTGAGTGAAATTAGTCAGTTGCAAAAGGACAAATATTGAATAAGACCACTATTATAAGAACTTGAGTAATAGTTTAAACTGAGAAGAAAACATTCTTTTGTGGTTATGAGAGGAAGGATGGTAGGAGGGTGGGAGAGGGGTATTCAGTAATTAGTTGGTAGATAAGAACTACTTTAGGTGAAGGGAAAGACAGCACACAATACAGGGGAGGTCAGCACAACTGGACTAAACCAAAGCAAAGAAGTTTCCTGAGTAAACTGAGTGCTTCAAAGGCCAGTGTAGCAGGCCCAGGGATTTGGGGGCCATGATTTCAGGGGACATCTAAGTCAATTGGCATAATAAAATCTCTTAAGAAAACAATGTGCATCGCACTTTGAAGAGTGGCATCTGGGTTCTTAAACGCTAGCAAGCAGCCATCTAAGATGCATCAATTGGTCTCAACCCACCTGGATCAAAGGAGAATGAAGAACACCAAGAATACAAGGTATTTAAGAGCTCAAGAAAACAGAAAGGGCCACATGAACCAGAGACTACATCATCCTGAGACCAGAAGAACTAGATGGTGCCTGGCTACAACTGATGACTGCCCTGACAGGGAACACAACAGAGAACCCCTGAGGAAGCAGGAGAGCAGTGGGATGCAAACACCAAATTCTCATAAAAAGACCAGACTTAATGGTCTGACTGAGACTGGACGGACCCTGGTGGTCATGGCCCCCAGGCCTTCTGTTGGCCCAGGACAGGAGCCATTCCCGAAGCCAACTCTTCAGACATGGATTGGACTGGACAATGGGTTGGAGAGGGATGCTGGTGAGGAGTGAGCTTCTTGGATCAGGTGGACACTTGAGACTATGTTGGCATCTCCTGCCTGGAGGGGAGATGGGAGGGTAGAGGGGGTTAGAAGCTGGCGAAATGCACATGAAAAGAGAGAGTGGACTCATTAGGGGGAGACTAATTGGGAGTATGTATTTTTTTTTTTTTTTAGCAAAGTGTGTATAAGTTTTTATGTGAGAGACTGACTTGATCTGTAAATTTTCACTTAAAGCACAATGTAAATTACATAAAAAAAAAACTTTTATGTTGCTACTTGATGACATCTTGATGTGTCCTACAGGCTTTTTTTCTTTTTTACTCTTTACTCAAAAACCATTGCTGTCAAGTCAATTCTGACCACACTTGATTAAGAATTTCCCTTTAGTTTTTTTTTTTTTTTTTTAGGAACTGTTAAAGCTAGAAAGGTAGAAGCCTACAGGTGAAAAAGTTGTGCCTCAGAATTTTGTCCTAGGTTACTCTTAACTCAAGATTGTCTGGCTTTCAGTTCATTTCATGTGCAATTTTTCTGTATTGTGGTGATTGTTGTTGTTATGTGTCATCAAGTCGGTTCTGACTGTTAGCAACACTATGTACTACAGGATGAAACACTGCCTGGTCCTGTGCCATCCTCACAATCATTGCTGTTTCAGCCACTGTGTCAGTTCATCTCCTGGAGGGTCTTCCTCTTTTTTGCTGATCGACGGCACTGGGTTTCTACTTTACCAAGTACGATCTCCTTTTCCAGCGACTGGTCCCTCCTGATAATGTGTCCAAAGTATGTGAGCTTCTAAGGAGCATCCTGGCTGTACTTACAAGACAGATTTGTTCGTTCTTACTGCAGTCCATGGCATATTTAGAATTCTTTGTCAACACCATAATTCAAAGGCAACAATTCTTCTCTGGTTTTCATTATTCTTTATCCAGCTTTCACGTGCAATGTGAGACTATTCGAAATACCATGGCTTGGGTCAGGCACACCTTAGTCCTCAGAGTGACAGCTTTGCTTTTTAACACATTAAAGAGAACTTTTGCAGCAAATTTGTGTAATGCCATGTGTTTGATTTCTTGACTGCAGCTTCCATGGGTATTGATTGTGGACCCAAGTAAAATGAAATGCTTGACAATTTCAATCTTTTCTCCGTTTATCATGATGTTGCTTATCGGTCCAGTTGTGGGGATTTTTGATTTATGTTGGTATGTATTTCATACTGAAGGCTGTAGTCTTTGATCTTACTCAGTAAGTGCTTCAAGTGCTCTTCGCTTTCAGCAAGCAAGGTTGTGTGATCTGCATATCGAGGGTTGTTAATGAGACTTCCTCCAAATTTGATGCTCATTTTTCTTCATATAGTTTAGCTTCTCTATTTGTGTATCATGTATCACGGAGCCTTGTTTTATCCACGGATGATTTAGCAACATAATAAAAAAAATTCACAAGATATATATGCTAAATATTTAATGATGTATATAATCATCATTTCACTAAGTGGTAAATACATGTAAAGAATAAGTAGTTCATATATATTGTCATGATCTATAATATTGATATGTACCCAACCTAAACATTTCTAGGGTTGTATTTGCTTTCTGCTTTTGTTGTAACAAATTATCACATATCAAAAACAACGTAAATTTATTATTTTACAGTTGTGGAGGTCAAAGTCCTAAAATCAAGGTGTCAGTAGAGCCGCAACCTTTTGGAAGTTCTAGGGGAGAATCTGTTCTTCACCTTTTCCAGCTTCTAGAGGTGCCCACATCTTGGCTTGTGGCCCTGCACCACTCCAACCTCTGCTGCTGTCATCACGTCTTCTCTAACTCTGATTTTTCTTCTGCCTTTGTCTTAAATTGTCTTCTGTGATTACATTAGACATCCCAGATAATCTAGGATGTTCTCTCCATCTCAAAATCCTTAATCAAATCTGCAAAGGGTTTGTTTCTGTGAGAAGGAGAATCTGGAACTCACTCTAAGCCCTAGCTAGGTGCCACCTTTTGATGGGGAAGGCACGAAGAAGAGGTATGCCAAAGAGCCTGATGTCTGCTACCGCTTTGAAAAATTTATCTTGTGGCTCTCATGGCCTTTTAGAAACCACTTCACCTTACTCCCTTCCTGTTATCTCATAGGCTCTAGCAGTTCAAAATTCCCAATTTTCCAAGTCCAAGCCTGTCCTCCAATTGCAGAATTTCTACTGCCTCATCTAGTCCTATTTCCTCCAGTACCTTAGGATCTGATAAAGGTAGCTCACTTCTGTAAATGGGTGGAAATTAAGTTGCTGTTTGTAATATTTTAAAAAAGAAACTGGTTAACTTGAAAAAGCATGCTGTAAAATTAATAGATTCGACATTTCAACAATATGGCACAATTTGCCTCCCCTGCCTTTTTAGGAAGAGCTGGCCAGGTGTATGAGGTGGGCAGAGGGGAGCTGGTGCCTCTCTGGGTGAGCTGACTCAGTGGGAATGGTACACAAGCACAATCCCTCCTCCCTTTTTTCAATTAGTTGTGCTCAGCAAATGAGCAGGTGCAATGTTATTTTTAACTGAATTCCACCCTGTGGGCCTACGCAGCAGCTGGAGATGTCCATTGTGACCAGCTCTCTGCTCATTCAGAGCCACTCATGGACCCCAAGGGGACATTTTTTAGTTCATCAACTGTGTCATTTATTAAGATAGGAAGCATTATAGGAAAAAAAAAGTACTAGCCACTCTAGAAAAACCCTCAAAAGAGCAAGGAGATAAAATCCCATGTTTCCTACTGACAGTTGGCTAGTACAGCAATTGAACTCTCCAATAAAACTCTCCACAGTGATGGAAATGTTCTGTATCTGTTTTGTCCAATACAGTAGCCACTAGTCACATATGACAATTGAGCACTTGAAACGGGACTGATGTGACTGAGGAACTGAAATTTTATTTAATTTTGGGTAGCTGCACATGGCCAGTGGCTAGCATATTGGTGCAGGGGGGCTAGTATGGTTTGGTTTATGGCAATAAATCTATAGCAATAGCTACAGAACTGAATATAATTGCCTAAGAATCATCCTTTTGCCAATTCTCTGTATCTTTGTGATTTTGGGTTTTTTTTTTAAGCAAAAAGGAGTATAGTAGGAGTTAATAAAATTTGCCATTTTAATCAAATAATTTTCACTTTGAGCTTATAGTTTGGATAAGTAAAAATGATAGCTGTAAACTATATTTGAAGATGCCATTAACTTCTGATGAAGATATAATGAAACCATCTTTTCCATACATGAGGTAAATGAAACAGTACGTGTCTTTAACATTTATTACAGAAAATTTGGAATGCCAAAACAAAGGAAAAGCTCTCAGACAATGGTATGCTTATAGTATTTCAAAGCTAGAAACTTTGGGAGGAGAAAAAAAAATCACAATTGCCTCTAGCAACATGGAAGTTAAGAATGCAAGCCCCATACTCGTGTACTGAGTTAGATTTCCAGAAGCTGATGGATTCACGAGACTGCTAATCCGGGATCAAGTGGAACAGAAATTAATTACCTAGGACTGAGTTAACTAAAAGATTGTTACGGGTTTGTATGAAATATTGCTAATGTTTTGATATTCTATTTTCTGACTATAAGAGCACCATTCTCTTTTCTCCTAAATTATCTATAACTTACAAGAATTTTATAGACTATGCTTATGCAAACAAAAATGAAACATTTATTTTTTCTCCTTGCCTGATGCCTCTGGAACTGGAAAACTCTTACTGAGTATTCTTATTTTTATAGCAATGTAATTATTTGCATAAAAAAAAAGAATGCAAGTTGCCAAATCTTTGAAAATGTTTTGTATAACCAGTCTGTTAGTGAAACTTGTGTTTCCCCGGCAACAAAGCAGCAGATCTGCTTTTCTTTCCAAGGCAATTAGGGATATGCTGAACGAAACCATAATTTACATGATTCTGCGGAATGAAATAACAAGTAACATACATTGGACACTAACTTTGTGCAAAGTACTACTTTTTTTGCAATTTGCATGTGTTAAATCCTTTTATTCTATTAAGAACCCTGTGACAGTCCATTACTGTAATTAGAGTTGGAGAAACTGAGAGAAGCTCAGTGAGTTTTCCAAGGTCATAGAGGTAAAGAATAAAGAGTTGTGGCTATATTCATGTGTTGACACATGTATTTAGTCCCTCCTATCCGATTATGATTGTGCTAAGCCATGAGAAGATAAAACTAAAGAAAACAATTCTCTGTCCTCCTGTCTAGTCAAGGAGACAGAGAAGCAAAACAAAAAAATAAAACATACTGTAAAAGAAGTATTTAATGCTTTATAAAGATTTTGCAGTCAGTTCCCCTATTCTCATATACCTGTGTTTTCCTTTCTCAGTTGTTTGTTTCTTTTCTTGTAAATCTGTCAGCTGATACATTCACCTGGTAATGTCAGGGCAAATGATGGGGTAGATATATGCTAGAACAGTGCTCCTCAAATCGGGTTTGCAAATTGGTAGCACCATCATCACCTGGAAACTGGTTAGAAAATGTGAGTTCTCAGGTCCTACCCCAGAGATACTGCTTCAGAATGGGAGATTGGTGGGGAGGTGTTAGGGGCGGGAACGCTTTGGAGTCTGGCTTCTTTTATTTAGCAAAACACATTTAAGAATCATCAATATTCCTATTTGATGCTGAGTAATATTCTATTTTATGGCTGTGCCACAGTTCTTTTTTCCATTACTGGTTGAAATGTTTACAGTTTGGGGCTATTGAATAAAGCTGATATAACCATTTGCATATAGATTTTTTTTTAATTTATTTTATTGTGTTTTAGGTGAAAGTTTACAGCACAAATTAGTTTTTCATTCAAAATTTTATACACAAATTCTTTTGTGACATGGGTCGAAATCCCCACAATGTGTCAGCACTGTCTCCCTTTCCCTTTCCACCCTGGGTTCTCCGTGTCCATTCATCCAGTTTTCCTGTCCCTTCCTGTGTTCTTGTCTTTGCTTTTGAGCAGGTGTTGCCCATTTGGTCTTGTATACTTGATTGAGCTAAGAAGCATGTTCTTCACATGTGTTATTGTTTGTTTTATAGCCTCATCTAATGTTTGACTGAAAGGTTGACTTTGGGGGTGGCTTTTATTCTGGGCTAGCATGGTGTCTGAGGGCCATAGTCTCGGGAGTTCGTCCAGTCTCTGTCAGACTGGTAAGTCTGGTCTGTGTGTGTGTGTGTGAATTTGAATTTTGTTCTACATTTTTTTCCTGCTCTCTCTGGGACTCTCTATTTTGATTCCTGTCAGAGCACTCAGTGGTGGTAACTAGGCACTATCTAGTTCTTCTGGCTCAGGTTGGTAGAGGCTGTGGTTCATGTGGTCCACTAATCCTTTGGACTAGTATTTTCCTTGTGTCTTTGGTTTTCTTCATTCTGCTTTACTCCAAATGGATGGGACCAATAGATACATCTTAGATGGCTGCTAGCAAGCTTATAAGATCCTAGTCACTACTCACCAAAGTGGAATGTAGAACATTTTCTTTATGAACTATGTTATGCCAGTTGACCTAGATGTCTCCTGAGACCATGGTACCCTGCCCTCAGCACTAGTAACTCAGTTCCTCAAGGTGTTTGGATATGTCTAGGAAATTTCTATGACTTTGCCTTATTCAAGTTGTGCTGACTTCCCCAATATTGTGTGTTGTCTTTCCTTCAACAACGTTAACACTTGTCTAGTATCTGATTAGTGATTTCCCCTCCCCTATAACCATTTGTTATGGGTTGAATTGTGTCCCCCAGAAAATGTGTGTCAAGTTGGCTAGGCTATGATTCCCAGTGTTGTGTGGTTGATCACCATTTTGTAATCTGATGTGATTATCCTGTGTGTTGTAAATCCTAACCTCTGTGATATTAGTAAGGAAGGATTAGAGGCAGTTATATTAATGAGGCAGGACTCAATCTACAGGATTAGATTGTATCTTGAGTCTTTTTCTTTTGAGATATAAAAGAGAGAATTGAGTAGAGGAGAGGGCCTCATACCACCAGAAAGAAGCACCAGGAGCTGAGCTCATGGTTTGGACCTGAGGTCCCTGTGCTGAGAAGCTCCTAGGTCAGGGCAAGATGGACGACAAAGACCTTCCCCAGAACCCTCAGAGTGAAAGAAAGAGATTTTCCCTGGAGCTGGTGCCCTGAATTCTGACTTCTAGCCTCCTAAACTGTGACAGAATAAATTTCTGTTTGTTAAAGCCATGCACTTGTGGTATTTCTGTTACAGCAGCACTAGATTTTTTTTTTTTTTTCCTGTGTGTTAATCTTTTCTTGGGTTTTTACAATAGCAGTCTCATACAATATTTGCCCTTTTGTGACTGACTTATTTCACTCAGCATAATGCCCTCTAGATTCATCCATGTTGTGAGATGTTTCTAGGATTCATTTTCCTTTGTCATTGCATAGTATTCCATTGTGTCTATACTATAATTCGTTTATCCATCCATCTGTTGATGGGCATTAGGTTGTTTCTGTCTTTTTGCTATTGTGAATAATGCTTCAGTGAACATGGGTGTGCATATGACCATTCTTGTGACTGCTCTTATTTCTTTAGAATATACTCCTATGAGTGGGATTGCTGGATTGTATGGTATTTCTATTTCTAGCTTTTTAATGAGGTACCATATTGTTTTCCATAGTGGTTGTACCATTTTACATTCCCACCAGCAGTGCATAAGAGTTCCAAACTACCTGCAACCATTCCAACGTTTGTTATTTTCTGTTTTTTTTATTAGTGCCAGTAATGTTGGGGTAAAATGATATCTCATTGAGCTTTGATCTGCATTTCTCTATTGGCTGATTTCAAACATTTCCTTCTGTGTCTGGTAGCTGCCTGAATGTCTTCTTTGGTGAAGTGTCTGTTCATATCCTTTCCCCATTTTTAAAATTGTATTATTTCTCTTTTTCTTGTCAAAGTGTTGAAGTATTCCATAGATTTTAGAGATTAGACCCTTGTCGGATATGTCATAGTCAAATTTTTTTTCCCAATCTGTAGTTTCTCTTTTCACTCTTTTGGTGACATCTTTTGGTGAGTTTAAGTGTTTAATTTTTAGGACCTCCCAGATATCTAGTTTATCTTCCAGTGTTTGTGCCTTGTTAGTCATGGTTTGTATTGTATTTATGTCACGTATTAGGGCCTATAGTGTTGTTTCTATTTTTTCTCCCATGATCTTTATTGTTTTAGGTTTTATATTTAGCTCTTTGACCCATTTTGTGCTAGTTTTTTCGTATGGTGTGAGGTATGGGTCCTATTTCACTTTTTTACAGAGACATCCAATTTTGCTAACATCATTTGATAAAAAGACTGTCTTTTCCACATTTAGTGGACTTTGATTCTTTGTCAAAGATCAGCTGACCACAGGTTGATGGATTTACATCTGGGTTCTTGATTCTGTTCCATTGGTCTATGTGTCTGTTCTTGTACCTGTACCAGACTGTTTTGACTACTGTGGCTGTCTAGTAGGTGGTATGGTCTGTCTTGAATTACCTGTGCACATTTTAGAAGAAAGTGTAGTCTTCTGTGGAAACCCTGATGGTATAGTGGTTAAGCACTATGGCTGCTAACCCAAAGGTTGGCAGTTTGAATCCACCAGGTGCTCCTTGGAAATTCTATGGGGCAGTTCTGCTCTGTCCTATAGGGCCACTAGGAGTTAGAATCGACTTGATGGCAATGGGTTTGGTTTTTTGGTTTTGGTAGTCTTCTGTTGGTGGGTAAATTATCAAATAAATATCAGTTAGGTCTAATTGGTTGATGTTGTTGGCAATCTCATGGCAATCTCATGTACAATGGAACAAAACAATAATTGATTATGGATGGATTTTTTTTTATAATATAACCATAAAGAAGAGCTATCCTTAAAGTCCCCATGCCTACACTTTCCCATGGAGATTATTCCTGCCTCCTGAGGTTTAGGAGTCATGCTGACCCAGCTGACTGTAGTGGTGTGGGCCCTATTCCAGTTCTCTTAGTGCTTGGTTCAGCCTCTTATCAGCAAGCTTTCTTTTCTTATTACCTAACAGACAAAATGAGGTCTAGATCATAATATAACAGACAAAATCGAAACCCTTCCATGGAGACAGACTGGAGGAACTAGCTTCTTATCATGTGCATTTGTACATATTATTCACTCATTTTAGTCACTTAGTCATTCAATGAATATTTACTGAGTGCCTACTACATGCCAGGTTGGGAACACATAAACCAAATAGAATAAAAATCCCAGTCTTCAAAGGGTGTATATTCTTTGGTTGCATTTCACCATCCTACCCAATGAGGTAGTCAAATTCTTACCCTGGCAGTCTAGTTTTTAAGGACTTTTATTAAGGTAAAATGGTACATTTTGGTCCTATAATGGAGGATATCTGATCCTTGGAGCTTCCACGATTGGCTCGTCTGCCAGTTCTGTTTTCCAGAATTTTGATAGAAATGACTATAGGGAGTTTATTAGGGACACAGAACACTTAGTTACATAGTGTATTAGACTGGGTTCTCTAGAGGAGCAAAACCAGTAAAGTGTATGACCATGTATAGACAGAGATTTATATCAAGGAAATGGCTCACCAGTTTGTAAAGGCTGGAACATTCCAACTCCATGAGTCAGGATAGAGGCTTCTGATTCACATAGCTTCAGGGGCTGGTAAACCCAAAATTGGTAGGTCAGAAAGCAGGGCTCTTGCTCACAGGCTACAAAGATCCAATGAATCCCAAGATGCGTAGGCAAGACTGCAGGTAAGATGCTAGCTCAGGTCCCAAGAACTGCAGGTCAGATGAACAGGAGCCAGCTGCAGGATCCAGCATGAGTGAAAAGCCCCTGAGCCCTACAGAATGTTCACTTATATTTGATGCAGGCCACATGCCCAAGGAAACTCCCTTTCAACTGATTGGCTACTCACAGCAGATCCCATCATGGGGGTGATCACATATCAAATCTCAACAAGGAAGTGATCACAACATTTATAACTGGCAAAACACTGAGAATCATGGCCCACCCAAGTTGACACACAGTCTTAACCATCACACATAGTTTACTTCTGGCTGTCAGTGTAGTGAATCTTGCTTTTGCTATATTTCAGCCAATTTGTTGGCGTAAATCCCCTTTGTGATTTATAAACCAAAAAGTCATTGCTGTCCAGTCAATTCTGACTCATGGCGACCACATGTGTGTAGAGTAGAACTGTGCTCAATAGGGTTTTCATGACTGTGACCATTTGGAAGTAGATAGCCAGGCTTTACTGCTGAGGCTCCTTTGGGTAGCCGAGCTCTTAACCATTTGTACCACCTAGGGACTCCCTGTGATTTATAATTTGCCTTAAAAAGTGTCCAAACACTACTACCTGCTCAACCATGCTACTTCACATCTTTTCAGCCTTCTCTGCTCCCAAGGCCTTTCCCCATTTGTTCCAGCCCAGCTATCTGTTCAATGACTCGCTCTGTGGAAACTCTGAGCAATGGCATGTGGATACAGCCCAACAGCCCCTCACCTCAGGCCCACACTGGTCATTTTTCACTGTCTGCCATGGGTTTCCCTATTGATACTGAGATGTAAAAGGCCACAGGACCAGCTCAGGGCCCACACATGTGCAACCTGGAAATGCAAGAGGATGAAAGTACTACTGGGGAGATTCTTTGACAACTGGGAGGTGGGATTCGGTCAATACAATTTTCTTCCCTTCCACTGTTTGAGCATGTACATGGTCTATCCACTGAGCAGTCAGACACTCTTAATCATGCTTGGTGTCCAGTTTGGTAGTGCCCCACATTCTGGCTCTCTCTCCTTCCCTGCCTTGGCTCTTTTGTCCTCACTCATACTCTCTAGCAATTTGTAACTTTTGCCTTAGGCTATGTTTTCTTGGGAACTCAGGGTAAGATTTCATTCTTTCCTCAGTAAATATCCACTTGTAAGGGCAAGATAACATCAAAGGAAAAGCTAGTAATAAAAAAATTTGAAAAATCTTCATAATAACCCCAATATATTAGGTTTCTGGCACTCCATGTCTTCTCATTGTCTTTAAGCTTCCTGCTCTTAAATAGCCCCCACAGGAAATATCTCCAAGGAGCCAAGATGCAAAATGTACCTTAAGGAAATGGGAACTAATTCTCATCTGCAGATAAGACATGGAAGTCAACATTTTTAAATAAAATATACTTTCAATAAAAAAGCCATCTATCCCAAGAAAATGCAGGTGGAAAGTTAAGTCAGAAGTAGACTGTCAAAGGGGAAAAAGCATAGCCTAGATTATAAATGAAGATGTGAGAAATTGAGCTTCCTAGGGACCAGTTCCAAACACAGAAGTGATAATAATGTGCAGTCCAAAAAGTGTGAGGAAGACTGGAGGGGAGAGAAAAAAAAAGAACTCCAGGGCTAAATACTAGAAAAGTAGTATAAAAATAGCACAGAGAATGGACAGATAGAAAAGTCTCCTGAAAGCTAGCTGCCTTTTAATCTCAGAGGAAAAATAAATAGTAGAAACATGAAAGAAAAAAAACTGTTCTTTAAAGTGTTCTTCCATTTTGGAGTGAACTTTGAAACCCAGTTTTCTATATAGATTTAGTTTTGTCATAATCTTGTTTTTCAAGTGTTCCTCAGGCATCTAGTCCTGTACATGGCAACAAAAACCCACTGCTTTCTGCCTGGTAGAAATCAAATGCAAATGTAAGTTTCTTGCTTTTCTGTAGGGAAAAACTTGTGCAGTATTTTTCCTACTAAGCAAGAAGTGTCAGCAAGGTAGGAGAGGGAGTTTGTAACTACTAGTGTGACCTCACAGAATGCTTTATAGCCTTTGCCTATTTCAAGAACAGAACTAAACAAATTTATTTGGAGAATTATATGAGTTAGTCGAAAGAGAGTCTACAAATATAACAGTGCTGTTTTTAGCTGCTGTTATGTATTGTTAGGTGGTGCTGCCATTCAGGTGAGCCAAGAGGATGGAGCCGCCACCCAAAGCTGAGGAGGCAGAGCTGCCATGCCGAAATGCCAACAGACTGAGTTGCTTCCCAGAGTGAAGGAGTGGGGCTGCCATGCTCAAGGGACAGGAGAATGAATCCTACGGGAGTTGAGGGAGTGGGGTTGCGATTTAGATGGACTGGGAGAACAGGCTACCCAAAGTTTGAGAGGGTGAGGTTTCCACGCCAGTGGGCCTGAAATGTAGGCCCTCTGCCCAGAGCTGAGGGCCCTGCATCCAGAATTAGGAGAGCAAGGCCAAAACTCTGAGTCTGGAGGGTAGGGCCATTTCCCAGATGGTGCCAGAGAACAGAGGATAATTTTCAAGCCTTGCGAGCTAATGTAATTTGTTGTGTTGAGTTTTGAACTCACATGGTTTCTGTTATCCCGTCTTTCTCTCCAATTTCTCCCATTAGTAATAGAAATGTCTACCTCCTGCCTACTCCACATTGTACTTTGGAAATAGATAACTGATGAAGAGGAGTTTTGCCCTAGGATAAAATATGCCTAGTCTCACCTATATTTGATTTAGATGATTCAGAAGGTGAGATTTTGTACTTGAATTGATTTAATACTTTTTGGGTGATTTGTTGGGGTGAATGTATATGTGAAGAACATGAATTTGGGGGGCCAAAGGGTGGAATTGTGTCTCCCCAAAATGTGTTGTAAATCCTAACGCCTTTACCTGTGGTTATGATCCCATAAACTGTGGTTATGTTAATGAGACAGTAATGGTATAGGATATGTTTTAAATCAACCTCTTTTGAGACATAAAACAGCACAGTGAGTGAGCAACCAAGTAATCAAGGAGATAAAGGGGAAGATTGACACTGCCTTAACATGATCACCAAGGAATAGAAGCTGAAAAGAGACAAGAACCTTCCCTGAGAGCCAACAGAGAGAAAACTTTCACCCTAGTGCAGGTGCCCGGAACTCTGACTTCTAGCCTCCTAAACTCTGAGAAAATAAATTTCCATTATCCAATCACGTGCTCATCATTTCCTTTTAAAACCTCACCAGAAGCACATTTAATGTGCACATTTCTAGCAAAATTCTGTTAATGGCCCCATATATATTCTCTAAGGTGATACAGACTTTCTCTATGGCTCTCCTCACTTTCTTTTGGGCCCGTGCCAGAATTGCCTTTGATGTCTATCATTTTACCAACAGTCACTTCAGAGCAATCTGGGCTTTTACTATTAGGCACCTTAAAACTCTTCCAGCCTTCACATATTACCCAGTTCAAAAATCACTTCTACACTTTAGGTAATTGTTAAAGCAGAGCCCTACTCTCTAGAACCAAATTCAGGCTTAGTTATCTAGTGCTGCAATAAAACCAATACCAAAAGTGGGTGGCTTTAATAAACAGAAATGTTCTGAATAATGTGAACATACTCATTTATTTTGCTGATTTTTTAAATTGTGCTTTAGATGAACGTTTACAGAGCAAATTACTTTCTAATTAAACAATTAACACACGTAGTGTTTTGTGACATTAGTTGCCAATCACACAACATGTCAATAGTCTCCCCTTCTCGACCTTGGGTGCACCATTACCACCTTTCCTGTCCCCTCTTACCTTCTCATCTTTGCCCCTGGGCTGGTGTGCTCACTAATCTCCTTTTATTTTATAGGCCTGTCTAATCTTTGGCTGAAGGGAGAAACTCAGCACTGACTTCAGTACTGAGTTAAAAGAGTGTCCAGAGGCCCTACTCCAGGGGTTTCTCCAGTCTCTGTTGGACTAGCAAGTGTGGTCTTTTGCACCTGGTGCATTCTTGATGCTCAACAAATACTAATGCTCTTTTCTGTCTGATCTAGACTGGTGGGCCACATATCTCTAATACTCTGTCTAGAGGTAGCCAATCATATTGGTCATTAAACAGTTAAGCACAGTGAATCGACTCTTCGTCCACTCTTTGTCTCACAGAGAATTGCTAATGAGGCAAAACTAATCAGCCTTGTGGATCACCATATTCTTGGATATGGGAAAGCAAGTGTCTGCATGAGCGAACTTGGGAATCAGCAAAGGAATTATCATTTCCTGAGAGTGGGATCTCAGAGAGTCAGTGTCTCTGCTGCTGGTAAGCTACAGTCCAGTCTCAGCTGATGGTGTTGCTTATATTATTTCTAGATGAGAACCCCAGGGTCATGATTTGTCTATGTGTGTCCTGGAACAATCTCAGAAATAATCTAATTTACCCCTCTAATCTTTCAGATGAGAAAACTGAGACCCCAAAAGGTAAAATATCTAGCTAGCTTGACATAGCTTTTATATGGAAAGTAGGAAAAAAAAAATTCTTGTTGTTGAGAGTGAGGACCATATCTAATATTCCTTCTGATTTTCAAACTGAAGCTTAAGGGCAGCCAGTAATTACTCAGGCTCAGCAGGAGCTGGTGAGTTACAGCCCTGAGGGTGGTATGCTCTTTCGCTGAGATCCCAAGAGACTGTCTTCCAGTCTGCCTAATATGTAGAATAGTGTGGGTCTGTGGTAGGTGGACCTCCTAACCAGACCCCAAACTCCTCTGCTGGAGAACCTCTACTTATTATACTCACTCTGAATTGTGCTCCTGCCTTCACTTTGATGCTACTGTTGTTGTGTGTCATCAAGCTAATTCTGACTCATAACTGGCAAGTATAGTGTGACTAGATCTTAGCTTACCAGTGACAGAAACTCTGGCTTTCTGAGGCTGTCCTTTCTGAGACTCCATATGACAGAGTACACCTGCCCGCATAGGATTTTATTAAGTGAAATCTTTACAGAAACAGACCTACTGATCTCTCTCCTGTGGAGTTGCCAGGTGGGTTCCAACCATCAACCTTTCAGTTAGCAGTCAAGTGCTTAACTGGTGCACCACCAGGGCTCTGAAAGGATGCAACTAAACCCATGACAAAGGAATCTCTGCCAATAGGTAACTACCCATTGTTATGGATTGAATTGTGTCCCCCCAAAATGTGTGTCACCTTTGCTAGGCCATGATTCCCAGAATTGTGTGATTGCCCACTATTTTTTCATCTAATGTGATTTTCCTATGTATTATAAATTCTAACTCTATGATGTTGAGATGGGATTAGCAGCAGTTATGGTAATGAGGCAGGACTCCATCTACATGATTAGGTTGTATCTTGAGTCAATTTCTCTTGAGATATAAGAGAGAAGCAATCAGAGAGACACAGAGACCTCATACCACCAAGAAACTAGTGCCAGAAGCAGAGCGTGTCCTGTGCTGAGAAGCTAGTAAATCAGGGGAAGGTTGATGACAAGGACCTTCCCCCAGAGCTGGCAGAGAAAGAAAGTCCTTCCCCTGGAGCTGGTGCCCTCAAATTGAACTTCTAGCCTACTAGACTGTCAGAGAATGAACTTCTGTTTGTTAAAGCCATTCCCTTGTGGTATTTCTGTTATAGCAGTACTGGATAACTAAGACACCCATCTTCTTATAGGCCATCAATACATGGATGGCAGAATCTAGGGACTTCATATGCACAGAAGCCTCTGGTGGGGCAGTGGTTAAGTGCTGTGGCTGCTAACCAAAAGGTCAGCCATTTGAATATACCGGCCACTCTTTGGAAACCCTATGGGGCAGCTTTACTCTGTCCTATAGGGTCACTATGAGTTGTAATCAACTTGATAGCAACAGGTATATGCACAGAACATGTTTTATATTTAAGACAGTAGCCCTAGTGATTTCCAAACTTGCATGATCTTATTTATTTCTACTAAGAAACTTGTCCCCCATGTGTCTGTCACTTTGTCATAC
Source organism: Loxodonta africana (assembly GCF_030014295.1). Classification (NCBI taxonomy): domain Eukaryota; kingdom Metazoa; phylum Chordata; class Mammalia; order Proboscidea; family Elephantidae; genus Loxodonta; species Loxodonta africana. The sequence goes on from NC_087354.1 coordinate 4,451,189, forward strand.
TGTGGGGACTTGCATGTTGCTGTGATGCTGGAACCTATGCCACCAGTATTCAGATACCAGCAGGGTCACCCATGGAGCACAGGTTTCACCTGAGCTTCCAGACTAAGATAGACAAGGAAGAAGGACTTGGCAGTCTACTTCTGAAAAGCATTAGCCAGTGAAAACCTTATGAATAGCAGCAGAACATTGTCTGATATAGTGCTAGAAGATGAGCCCCCCAGGTTGGAAGGCACTCAAAAGAACACCAGTGGCTGAAGACCAGAGTAGTTGTGGAATGACATCAAGGATATCATACGTGTAGAAAGCAAAAGGCCATTGCAAAGAAAGGAAAGAAAAAAAGGCCAAGATAGAAGTCAAACGAGACTCTGAAACTTGCTCACGAAGGTCAAGCAGCTAAAGCAAAAGGAAGAACTGATGAAGTAAAAGAAATGAACAGAAGATTTCAAAGGGCAGCTTGAGAAGGCAAAGTATTATAATGACATGTGCAAAGTGCTGGAGATGGAAAACCAAAAGGGAAGAACACGCTCAGTGTTTCTCCAGCTGAAAGAACTGAAGAAAAAATTCAAGCCTCGAGTAGCAATAGTGAAGGATTCCATGGAGAAAATATTAAACGACGCAGGAAGCATCAAAAGAAGATAGAAGGAATACACAGAGCCATTATGCCAAAAAGAATTAGTCAACTTTCAATCATTTCAAGAGGTAGCATATGATCAGGAACCAGTGGTACTAAAGGAAGAAGTCCAAGCTGCTCTGAAGGCATTGGTGAAAAACAAAGCTCCAGGAACTGACAGAATATCAATTGAGATGCTTCAACAAACAGATGCAGCACTGGAGGTGCTCACTCATCTATGCCAAGAAATATGGAGGAGAGCTTCCTGGCCAACTGACTGGAAGAAATCCATATTTATGCCTATCCCCAGGAAAGGTGATCCATCTGAATGTGGAAATTATAGAACAGTATCATTAATATCACACAGAAGCAAAATTTTGTTGAAGATCTTTCAAAAACGGCTGCAGCAGTATATCGACAGGGAACTGCCAGGAATTCAGGCCGGTTTCAGAAGAGGACTTTAACCAGGGATATCATTGTCAGATGGATCCTGGCTGAAAGCAGAGAATACCAGAAGGATGTTTACCTGTGTTTTATTGACTATGCAAAGGCATTCGGCTGTGTGGATCATAACAAACTATGGATAACACTGCGAAGAATGGGAATTCCAGAACACTTAATTGTGCTCATGAGGAACCTTTACATAGATCAAGAGGCAGTTATTTGGACAGAACAAGGGGATACTGATTGGTTTAAAGTCAGGAAAGACGTGTGTCAGGGTTGTATCCTTTCCCCAGATCTATTCAATCTGTATGCTGAGCAAATAATCTGAGAAGCTGGACTATATGAAGAGCGGGGCATCAGGATTGGAGGAAGACTCATTAACAACCTGCATTATGCAGATGACACAACCTTGCTTGCTGAAAGTAAAGAAGACTTGAAGCATTTATTAATGAAGATCAGAGACCACAGCCTTCAGTATGGATTACACCTCAACATAAAGAAAACAAAAATCTTCACAACTGAACCAATGAGCAACATCATGATAAACAGAGAAGAGATTGAAGTTGTCATCAAGGATTTCATTTTACTTGGATCCACAATCAACAATCATGGAAGCAGCAGTCAAGAAATCAAAAGATGCATTGCATTGGGTAAATCTGCTGCAAAAGACCTCTTTAAAGTGTTGAAGAGCAAAGATGTCACCTTGAAGACTAAGGTGCGCCTGACCCAAGGCATGGTATTTTCAATCGCATCATATGCATGTGAAAGCTGGACAATGAGTAAGGAAGACCAAAGAAGAATTGATGCCTTTGAATTGTGGTGTTGGAGAAGAATATTGAATATACCTGGACCGCCAAAAGAATGAACAACTCTGTCTTAGAAAAAGTACAACCAGAATGCTCCTTATAAGCAAGGATGGTGATACTGTGTCTTACATACTATGGACATGTTGTCAGGAGGGATCAGTCCCTGGAGAAGGACATCATGCTTGGCAAAGTACAGGGTCAGCGGTAAAGAGGAAGACCCTCAATGAGGTGGCTGCAACAATGAGCTCAAGCATAACAAGGATTGTAAGGATGGTGCAGGACCAGGCATTGTTTTGTTTTGTTGTGCATAGGGTCACTATGAGTTGGAACCTACTCGATGGCACCTAACAACAATAACAAAAGACTTTGCGTGAGGGAGTTATTATCTCCACTTTACAGGGAGGAGTCATTTACCAGTAAGGAATGTATAAGCCATGACTTAGACCTAGGGCTGTGTTTTCTTTTCATCTTGAGAAAATTTTAGTTGGAACAATATACTAATGTTGAAATCATCCAAAGAACAAGTAACATTCTTTTTTTTTTCCAAGTATGTGATTTAGAGTGAAGACAGCTGAAGATGTTTCTTTGTTTTAAAACGGACTGATATTAGAGAATAAAACTACGAAATGAAAACCCAGAATGGTAAGTCCATGAAAACATGGATATTTAGATCACATTTATATATATCTACCATCAACATTAGGAAGCAAAGCCTAGATTAATAGAGTGAATAGAGTGATTGCAATTACCCTGGTAACAAAATCTCCTCCATGCCTTGCTTGAGAAGGAAATGAAAACCTTGAACATCTGTCAGGTTCCAGCAGAGTTAATTTAGGATACAAAGGGTTATGTGCTCTTCTTTTCTTAAAATCATAGTTTCCAGAATGAAAACAAACCACCTGCTGTCTGGGAGCACAGGGGCTGGAGCAACCAAACAAGTTCAAGAACACTGTAAATGGAAGCCCTGTGTCACCTCTATGCACCCTCACAGTCCAAGCAAGGTATCACTCCTTCATGGTTCTGCCCACGAAAAGGCAAACTGTGATCAGATGTCTTAACATCTCATTAAGCCAAATTAAACCCCTGCTTCTGGAATCGCATTTTAAAGGAACTGGTTAATATATGAGTTGCATTTGATAACCAGAACTATCTAGGCATTTTATAAAGTTGCACTTATTGTCTTACCAGATAAAAAGATAGTCTCCATAAAAGGTAGCTTTTATGTCAGATTTTTGTTTTCCTTATCTTCTTGGACAAAAAATTTTAAGCAACTGTCTCACATCAGAAGAATAGCACTTTAGTTCTGGTGTTTATCAAAGCCTTTCCCCTCTTCCCACCTACCTTTTACCATATCATCTATTTTAATTTTGGTAATATCTTTCCAAACTTTTTGAAGACATGTGTATACACAAATGTACCTATTAAATGCAGTGTTTTGTGCTGTTTCCTTATTTGTATATCATTTTGTAACTTGCTTTTTTCATTCACTAGGATGTTTTGGAGGTATTTTCATTCCACAAAAACTAATTTATCATTTCCAGCTGCTACGGTCTATTGCTTAGTGTGGATTAGCAATTCTATTATTGATAGTATTGTCCAGATGTTTACAGTTTACAAACAGCACTACATAAACCATCTGTCTTAATTATGTAGAGCTGCTATAACAGAAATATCTCAAGTGGACGGCTTTAACAAACAAATATCTATTCTCTCACAGTATAAGAGATTAGAAGTCTGAATTCAGGGCACCAGTTCCAAGGAAGGCTTTCTCTCTCTGTCAGCAATTTTCATAAATCTTCCCCTGGTCTAGGAGCTTCTTAGCACAGGGACCCTGGGTCCAAAGGACAAGCTCGTCTCTTGGTCTTCTTGCTTGGTAGTAATGAGGTCCCTCTCCTCTCTGCTCAATTCTCTCTTTTATATCTCAAAAGAGATTGACTCAAGATACAACCTCATTAACATAACTTCCTCTAATCCTGCCTCATTAACATCATAAAGGTGAGGATTTACAGCACATAGGATAATTACATCAAATCACAAAATGGAGGACAACCACCCAATACTGGGAATCACGGCCTAGCCAAGTTGACATACATTTTGAAGGGACACAATTCATGCCATAACACCATCCTTGAGCACGTTTGCTTGTTTGTGCTGCAGCTTCTCCCTGCAATGGTGTGGTAGGTTTTATTATTGTTCACACTTTATCATTTTTATGCCAGCCCTGGCCATGCCTTCCAGTAGGCAAAGCACACTTCCTCACTCAACGTTCAGGCTTGGACAAGGGTCTTGGATGAGGCTATGGAATGTGGTGGAGTTGGTCATCGCCACAGCAGAATAGAGGGTCTGCATGTTCTTATGTGAGTCAGTGTGCCCTCCTGTGATTTTGCCCTCTGTCCCCAGAACAGCATATTAGATAAAAGGCCTGTTTCTCTTCTAGCCAGGGTCCCAGAATGAGAACATATCCAGAGAAGACAGAGCTGACAACAGCCCCCATGTAATACAACTGAGAGATAGAGGTTTATTGTTATAACACACTCAGATATGTTGTTGTTGTTGTTAGGTGCCGTCGAGTCGGTTCCAACTCATAGTGACCCTATGCACAACAGAAGGAAACACTGCCTGGTCCTGAGCCATCCTTACATCCTTAACAATCGTTGTTATGCTTGAGCCCATTGTTGCAGCCACTGTGTCAGTCCACCTCGTTGAGGGTCTTCCTCTTTTCCACTGACCCTGTACTTTGCCAAGTATGGCATCCTTCTCCAGAGACTGATCCCTCTTGACAACATGTCCAAAGTATGTAAGATGCAGTCTCACCATCCTTGCTTCTAAGGAGCATTCTGGTTGTATTTCTTCCAAGACAGATTTATTCTGGCAGTCCATGGTATATTCAATATTCTTCGCCAACACCACAATTAAAAGGCATCAATTCTTCTTCGGTCTTCCTTATTCATTGTCCACCTTTCATATGCAACATGTCTGTCAGTTTGTCGTACTGCGGGGGCTTGCATGTTGCTGTGATGCTGGAAGCTATGCCACCGGCCATCAGATACCAGCAGGGTCACCCATGGAGGACAGGTTTCAGCTGAGCTTCCAGACTAAGACAGACTAGGGAGAAGGACCTGGCAGTCTACTTCTGAAAAGTATTAGCCAGTGAAAACTTTATGAATAGCAGTGGAACACTCAGATATTGGGATCATTTAATACCTTAGCAAAAGCTGAAAAATGCAGTTAAATCCAGAGAAGTATAATTGTTGAGGCATAAGTGAAGTCAGTTCTACAAATAATTTCAAGTAGAATATTTTGAATCTCTGTTTTTGATTCTGGGGATCAAAATAGCAGTGAAGACAAGTTTCTACTGTCAGAGTTCTTACATTTTGTGAATGTAATAAACTTTTAAAAAATAATAATTTTTATTGTGCGTTAAGTGGAAGTTTACAAATCAAGTCAGTCTGTCACATATAAACTTATATACACCTTACTACATGCTCCCATTTACTCTCCCCCTAATGAGTCAGCCCGCTCCCTCCTTCCAGTCTCTCGTGACCATTTTGCCAGTTTCTAACCCTCTCTACCCTCCCATCTCCCCTCCAGACAGGAAGATGCCAACACAGTCTCATGTGTCCACCTGATACAAGTAGCTCACTCTTCATCAGCATCTCTCTCCAACCCATTGTCAAGTCCCTTCCATGTCTGATGAATTGTCTTCAGGAATTGTTCCCACCCTGGGCCAACAGAAGTTTTGGGGACCATGACCGCTGGGATTCTTCTAGCCTCAGTCAGACCATTGAGTCTGGTCTTTTTATGAGAATGTGGGGTCTGCATTATCCCACTGTTCTCCTGCTCCTTCAGGGGTTCTCTGTTGTGCTCCCTGTCAGGGCAGTCATCGGTTGTGACCGGGCACCATCTAGTTCTTCTGGTCTCAGGGTGATGTAAGTCTCTAGTTCCTGTGGCCCTTTCTGTCTCTTGGGCTCATAGTTATGGTGTGACCTTGGTGTTCTTCATTCTCCTTTGATCCAGATGGGTTGAGACCAATTGATGCATCTTAGATGGCTGCTTGTTAGCATTTAAGACCCCAGACGCCACAGTGAATGTAATAAACTTTTTAAGTTTTAAAAATGCTGCCAATTGCCTTTCTAACTACTATTTATTTATAAAGAAAGAAGAGGAAATTTAGGAAGGGCACTTTCTTTTCCAGCTTGCTTTTGTTCTATTCTCCAACCTCCTCAAAGAAATCTGTTAGCTCTAAGCATGGACTCAGCAATTTAGATTTACAACTAAAAAGCCCTTTCCTCTGGTAAACACTGGCAGCCAGTCAAACTATTAGGAATTCACTTGCCAACACAGTGCTCAAGTTAACTTTCACAAAGGGGACGAATCTGGCTTTACTCACACCATTTTAGTTGTTGTTGTTAGGTTTCTTAGAGCGACTCTATGTACAACAGGAAGAAATACTGCCTGGTCCTGTCCAGTCCTCACAATCTTTGCTATGCTCACTGTTGCAGCTACCATGTCAATCCATCTCATTAAGGGTCTTCCTCTTTTTCACTGACCCTCCACTTTACCAAGTATGATGTCCTTCTCCAGGGACTGGTCCCTCCTGATAATATCTCTAAATATGTGAGACAAAGTCTCACCATCGTTGCTTCCAGGGAGCATCCTGGCTGTAGTTCTTCCAAGATAGATCTGTTCCTTCTTATGGCAGTCCATGGTATAGTCAATATTCTCCACGGACACCATAATTCAAAGGTGTACTTCTTATGTATTCCTTATTCATTGTCCTCTCTCATGTCTGTCAGTTTGTCATACTGTGGGGCTTGTGTGTTGCTGTGATGCTGGAAGCTACGCCACTGGTATCCAGATACCAGCAGGGTCACCCATGGAGGACAGGTTTCAGCTGAGCTTCCAGACTAAGACAGACTACGAAGAAGGACCTGGCAGTCTACTTCCAAAAAGCATTAGCCAGTGAAAACCTTATGAATAGCAGCGGAACATTGTCTGATATAGTGCTGGAAGATGAGCCCCCCAGGTTGGAAGGTACTCAAAAAATGACTGGGAAAGAGCTGCCTCCTCGAAGTAGAGTTGATCTTAATGACGTGGATGGAGTAAAGCTTTCAGGACCTTCATTTACTGATGTGGCACGACTCAAAATGAGAAGAAACAGCTGCAAGCATCCTTTAATAAAGAGAACCTGGAATGTACAAAGTATGAATCTAGGAAAATTGGAAAACGTCAAAAATGAAATGGAATGCATAAACATCGATATCCTAGGCGTTAGTGAGCTGAAATGGACTGGTATTGGCCATTTTGAATCAGACCATCATATAGTCTACTATGCTAGGAATGACAACTCAAAGAGGAATGGTGTTGCATTCATCGTCAAAAAGAACATTTCAAGATCTATCCTGAAGTACAAGGCTGTCAGTGTTAGGATAATATCCATACGCCTACAAGGAAAACCAGTTAATACGACTATTATTCAAATTCACGCACCATCCACTAGGGCCAAAGATGAAGAAATAGAAGATTTTTGTCAGCTTCTGCAGTCTGACATTGATCAAACATGCAATCAAGATGCATTGATAATTACTGGTGATTGGAATGCAAAAGTTGGAAACAAAGAAGAAGGACCAGTAGTTGGAAAATATGGCCTTGGTGATAGAAACAATGCCGGATATCGAATGATAGAATTTTGCAAGACCAGCGACTTCTTCATTGCAAATACCTTCTTTCACCAACATAAACGGTAACTATACACATGGACCTCACCAGATGGAACACACGAAAATCAAATTGACTACATCTGTGGAAAGAGAAGATGGAAAAGCTCAATATCTTCAGTCAGAACAAGGCCAGGGGCCGACTGTGGAGCAGACCATCAATTGCTCATATACAAGTTCAAGATGAAACTGAAGAAAATCAGCAGAACTCCACGAGAGCCAAAATATGACCTTGAGTATATCCCACCTGAATTTAGAGACCATATCAAGAAAAGATTTGACTCATTGAACACTAGTGACCGAAGACCAGACGATTTGTGGAATGACATCAAGGACATCATCCATGAAGAAAGCAAGAGGTAACTGGAAAGACAGGAAAGAAAGAAAAGACCAAGAAGGATGTCAGAGGAGACTCTGAAACTTGCTCTTGAGTGTCGAGCAGCTAAAGCAAAAGGAAGAATTGATGAAGTAAAAGAACTGGATAGAAGATTTCAAAGGGCCTCTGGAGAAGACAAAGTACAGTATTATAATAACATGTGCAAAGAGCTGGAGATGGAAAACCAAAAGCGAAGAACACGCTCAGCGTTTCTCAAGCTGAAAGAACTGAAGAAAAAATTCAAGCCTCAAGTTGCAATAGTGAAGGATTCCATGGGGAAAATATTAAACAATGCAGGGAGCATCAAAAGAAGATGGAAGGAATACACAGAGTAATTATACCAAAAAGAATTAGTCGATATTCAACCATTTCAAGAGGTGGCATATGATCAGGAACTGATGGTACTGAAGGAAGAAGTCCAAGCTGCTCTGAAAGCATTGGCAAAAAACAAGGCTCCAGGAATTGATGGAATATCAATTGAGATGTTTCCACAAACACATGTGGCGCTGGAGGTGCTCACTTGTCTATGCCAAGAAACATGGAAGACAGCTTCCTGGCCAACTGACTGGAAGAGATCCGTATTTATGCCTATTCCCAAGAAAGGTGAGCCAACTGAATGTGGAAATTATAGAACAATATCATTAATATCACACGCAAGCAAAATTTTGCTGAAGATCATTCAAAAACGGCTGCAGCAGTATATCGACAGGGAACTGCCAGAAATTCAGGCTAGTTTCAGAAGAGGACATGGAACCAGGGATGTCATTGCTGATGTCAGATGGATCCTGCCTGAAAGCAGAGAATACCAGAAGGATGTTTACCTGTGTTTTATTGACTATGCAAAGGCATTCGACTGTGTGGATCATAACAAACTATGGATAACACTGCGATGAACGGTAATTCCAGAATGCTTAATTGTGCTCTTGAGGAACCTTTACATAGATCAAGAGGCAATTTTTCAGACAGAACAAGGGGATACTGATTGGTTTAAAGTCAGGAAAGGTGTATGTCAGGGTTGTATTCTTTCACCATACCTATTTAATCTGTATGCTGAACAAATAATCTGAGAAGCTGGACTATATGAAGAGCGGGGCATCAGGATTGGAGGAAGACTCATTAACAACCTGCGTTATGCAGATGACACAACCTTGCTTGCTGAAAGTGAAGAGGACTTGAAGCACTTACTAATGAAGATCAAAGACCACAGCCTTCAGTGCGGATTACACCTCAGCATAAAGAAAACAAAAATCTTCACAACTGGACCAATGAGCAACGTCATGATAAATGGAGAAAAGATTGAAGTCGTCAAGGATTTCATTTTACTTGGATCCACAATCAACAGCCATGGAAGCAGCAGTCAAGAAATTAAAAGATGCATTGCATTGGGTAAATCTGCTGCAAAGGAACTCTTCAAAGTGTTAAAGAGCAAAGATGTCACCCTGAAGACTAAGTTGAGCCTGACCCAAGCCGTGGTATTTTCAATCGCATCATATGCATGTGAAAGCTGGACAATGAATAAGGAAGACCAAAGAAGAGTTGACACCTTTGAATTGTGGTGTTGGTGAAGAATATTGAATATACCAAGGACTGCCAAAAGAACAAACAAATCTGTCTTGGAAGAAGTGCAGCCAGAATGTTCCTTGGAGGCAAGGATGGCGAGACTGCATCTTACATACTTTGGACATGTTGTCAGGAGGGATCAGTCCCTGGGGAAGGACATCATGCTTGGCAGAGTACAGGGTCAGAGGAAAAGAGCAAGACCCTTAAGGAGGTGGATTGAGACAGTGGCTGCAACAAAGAGCTCATAACAACAATTGTAAGGATGGCACAGGATCGGGCAGTGTTTCGATAGGGTTGCTATGAGTTGGAACCGACTCGACGGCACCTAACAACAACAACAATTCATTGTCCAGCTTTAACACGCATATGAAGTGATTGAAAATACCATGACTTGGGTTAGGTGTCCCTTAGTCCTCAAATTGACCTCCTTGCTTTTTAACACCTTAAAGATGTCTTTTGCATGCAGATTTGCCCAATGCAATGCATCATCTGATTTCTTGACTGCTGCTTCCGTGGTTGCTAATTGTGGATCCAAGTAAAATGAAATCCTTGACAACGTCAATATTTTCTCCATTTAACGTGATGTTACTTACTGGTCTAGTTGTGAGGATTTTTGTTTTCTTTATGTTGAGGTGTAATCCATACTGAAGATTGTATGGAGTCTTTGATCTTCATCTGTAAGTGCTTCAAGTCCTCTTCACTTTCAGCCAGCAAGGTGCTGTCATCTGCATATCACAAGTTGTTAATGAGTCTTCCTCCAATCCTGAAGCCTCCTTTTTTTTCATACAGTCCGGCTTCTTGAATTATTTGCTCAGTATACAGATTGAATAAGTATACAACCCTGGCATACATCTTTCCCGACATTAAACCACACAGCTGTTCAAACAACTCCCTCTTGATCTATGTACAGGTTCCTAATAAGCACAACTGAGTGTTCTGAAATTACATTATTCACAATGTTATCTATAATTTGTTATGATCCACATAGTCCAATACCTTTGCATAGTCAATAAAACACAGGTAAACATCTTTTTGGTATTCCCTGCTTTCAACAAAGGTCCATCTGACAACATCAATGATATCTCTCAACTGATGTCTTCTGAGTCCAGCTTGAACTTCTGGCAGTTCCATGTCAATGTACTGCTGCAACCACTTTTGAAGGATCTTTAGCAAAATTTTACTTGGACGTGATATTGATGATATTGTTCAATAATTTCTGCATTTCCTTGGATCACCTTTCTTTGGAATGAGCACATGTATGGATCTCTCCCAGTCGGTTGGCCAGGAAGCTGTCTTTCAAATTTCTTGACATAGATTAGTGGGCACCTCCAGCACTGCATCCATTTGTTGAAACATCTCAGTTGGTATTCTGTCAATTCCTGGAGCCTTGTTTTTTGCCAACGCCTTCAGCACAGCTTGGACTTTGTCCTTCAGTACCATCAATTCCTGATCAAATGCTACCTCTTGAAATGGTTGAATGTTGACCAATTCTTTTTGGTACAGTGGCTCTGTATATTCCTTCCATCTTCTTTTGATGCTTCCTGTGTTGTTTAGTATTTTCCGCATAGGATCCTTCCATATTGCAACTTGAGGCTGAATTTTTTCTTCAGTTCTTTCAGTTTGAGAAATGCTGAGAACGTTCTTCCCTTTTGGTTTTCTTACTCCAGGTCTTTGCACATTTAATTATAATACTTTGTTTTGTCTCCTCAAGCCACCTTTTGAAATTCTGTTCAGCTCTTTTCTTCATTTCTTCTGTTCGCTTTAGCTACTTAACTTGGAAGAGCAAGTTTCAGAATCTCTTCTGACACCCATTTTGTTTTTTTCTTTCTTTCCTGTCTTTTTAAGGACCTTTTGTTTTCTTCAAGTATGATGACCTTGATGTCATTCCACAACTTGTCTAGTCTTCTGTCATTAGTGTTCAATGGAGCAAATCTATTGTCGTATCTAAATTCAGGTGGAATATACTTAAGGCTGTATTTTGCTTCTGGTGAACTTGTTCTAATTTTCTTCAGCTTCACCTTGAACTTATATATGAAAAATTGATGGTCTGTTCTGCAGTCAGCCCCTGGCCTTGTTATAAGAATGATATTGAGCTTTTCCATGGTCTTTTTCCACAGAAGTAGTTGATTTCATTCTCATGTATTCCATCTGGCAAGGTCCACATGTATAGTTGCCATTTATGTTGTTGAAAAAAGGTATTTGCAATGGAGAAGTTATTGGTCTTGTAAAATCCTATCATGTGATCTCCAGCATTGTTTCTGTCACCAAGGCCATATTTTCCAACTCTTCCTTCTTTGTTTCCAACTTTTGCATTCCAGTCACCAATAATTATCAATGCATGTTGATGGCATGTTTTATCAATTTAAGACACAGAAGCTTGGTAAAAATCATTAGTTCCTTCATCTTTGACCTTAGTGGTTTGTGCATCAGTTTTAATAGTAGTATTAACTGGTCTTCCTTGTAGGCTTATGGATATTACCCTATTACTGGTGGTCTTGTACTTCAGAATAGATCTTGAAATGTTCTTTTTGTCATTGAACGCAATGCCATTCTTCAATTTGTTATTACCAGCATAGTAGACCATATGATTGTCCAATTCAAAATGGCAAATGCTAGTCCATTTTAGCTTACTAATGCCTAGGATATTGATGTTTCAGGACTCTCAAATTCATTCCACTGATCTATTATCTCCAGACTTAGGCCAATATTAAAAACAAAACAAAAACCCATTGCCATCGAGTGGATTCCAACTCATAACCACCCTATAGGACAGAGTAGAACTGTCCCATAGAGTTCCCAAGGAGTGCCTGGTGGATTCAAACTGCTGGCCTTTTGGTTAACAGCCGTAGACTTAACCACTAGGCTGCCAGGTTCTCCCAGCCAATATTACACTGTCTTAATTACTTAGCTTTGTATTAAGTTCTGAAATCAGAGAGTGTGAGACCTCTGATTTTGTTCTTCTTTTTCAAGATTGTTTTGGCTTTCTGGATCTTTTGCATTTTTATATGAATCTTAGGGTCAGCCTGTCAATTTTTGCAAAAAAAAAGAATTCAGCTGGGATCTTGATATGGATTATGTCATTTCTGTAGATCAGTTTGAGGAATATTGCTATCTAAACAATATCATATCTTATGATCCATGAACTTGGTATATTTTTCTGTTTATCTAGGTCTTCGATTTCTTTCAACCATTTTGTAGTTTTCAGCACGAAAGACTTTTACTTCTTTTGTTGGATTTCTTCCTAACTATTTTATTCTTTTTGATGCTATTACAAGCGGAATTGTTTGCTTAATTTCATTTTCAGATCGTTCATTGCTAATTTATGAAAATACAACTGAATTTTGTACATTGATCTGGCATACTGACACCTTGCTGAACTCCTTTATTAGTTCTAATAGCATTTTAGTGAGCATTTTTGGATTTTCTATAAATATTATCACGTAATTTGTGAGTAGAGACAGTTATACTTCTTTTCTAACCTGACTACATTTTCTTTTTTTTTTACCTAATTTCCCTGACTAGAACAACATAATGTTGAACAGAAGTGGTGAGAGCAGACATCCTTGTCTTGTTTCTGATCTTAAAGGGATAGTCTAAGTCTTTTGCCATTAAATACAGTGGGTTTGTGTGGTTTCCATCAATGGCCTTTATCAGGCTGAGGAAGTTGCCTTCTGTTTCTAGTATTTGAGTATTTTTATCATGAAAGGGTGGTAGATATTTTCTGTGTCAATTGAGATAATAGTGTAGTTTTTGTACTTTATTTACACGGTTTATTACATTAGTTGATTTCCTATTCCTTCAGGATAGCAACACTGGTATATAATTCTGGCTTGACAATTTTTGCTTTGTTTCTGACACTTTAAATGTTATCCCATTGTTTCCTTTCTTGTATGGTTTCTGATAAGAAGATTGCTGTAATTCTTATCTTTGTTTCTCTTTAGGTTGTGTGTGTGTTTGTGTGTGTATGTATGTGTGTTGTATGTAGATGTGTGTGGAGAATTTTTTCTCCAGTATTTTGGATCTGTCTGTAATTTTGGAAAATTCTCAGACATTTTTTTCAACTATTTTTTAATGTCCCAATTGCTCTTTCTTCTCCTTCTGAGATTACAGTTACACACAGACTGTTTATTACCATCCCACAGTTTTTGGACTCTGTTCTTTATTTATGTGCCTTGTTTTGTTTTTGTTCATTTGCCCTTTTTTCTCTTTTTTTGCGGGGGCAGGGGGAAGTTTTATTGCCCTATCTTTAAGTTCACTGCTCAGCAGTGTTGAGTGCAATGTTGAGCCTCTGGAAGGCATTCGTCTTTTCTCTGTTCTGTACTTTCTCATATTTTCTTTCTTTCTTATGAAAACCTATTTGACCTTAGGTTCTCTACCTTTTTTTATAAATCGTAGTTATTTTAATCCTTTATCTGATAGCCCTACATCTGTATCATATCTGGATTTGGTTCTAATTGCTTTATCCCTCTTTGTCTTTTTATTATTTGTCTATTTATTGCCTTTTTGCCTGCTCTGTATTTTTTTTTTAAGTCAGATACATAGGACAATAAATACTGTGATAAATCATTTTCATGCTTGGAAATGAGTATATCTTTCCTTCTGCTAGGCCTTTAGTGTAGAGTTTTGCATTAATCTAGTTAGGAGCTGGGCTTGGTTTGAAGTTTGTTGTTACAATGGTTACCCTTAGTGCACAAGAGATTTCAAAAACAGTTCCTCTAGAGATACCTGGTTTTTGTCTCCCCACTTGGCTTTGGCCTTTCTCTTTGCAGCTTTCCAAGCTATATTCACTGTTATTTTTACTCCATACTCGTTATCATCGGGGGGATGCATATGTTGTCTGATATAATCACTATTTTTGACTCACATACCTGTGGTTATAGTTAGTTGATCTTAGGTTTCTTAGGAATGAAATATCCTACTATGTTGCTTAAAAGTTTTCTAAGCAGAAAAACTCTAGGTCTACAGGGCAGAACACAAGTTGCTTTATGGCAATTTATAGATTTTTTTACTGAGTTCCTAGACCTAAGGCAAGTTCATGTAACTGACATGCTTTGATTAAGGTAAATGCTGGGTCATTTTCAGGAAGGGGCCTGCCACACAGCTACAGGCATATAGTGAGAATTTTCCTGTAAGCTGCCTTCCACCCCCCATAGGACATGCTGCTATTTACCAGAGTTATTGTATACTAGGGAAAGGAAAACACATACATCGTAATCCCAAAAGACTGAAATGCCACTGTAATCCACCATTCAGAGAGGGAAGCCAAATGTAATGTAAATAAAGTGTAGAATATTGGCCTGAATTTGACTTATAGTGGATCCTGGGTTACTGTGGACTCACCTTGTATTAATTTTTTGAGCTCCAGAATGGAATTAAGAATAGATACATTTAGTAACATCAAACTCCTTGCCATCAAGTTGATTCCAACTCACAGCGATTCTATAGGACAGTAGAACTGCCCCATAGGGTTTCCAAGGAGCAGCTGGTAGACTCAAACTGCTGACATTTTGGTTAGCAGCTGTAGCTCTTAACCACTGCTCCACTAGTGCTCCTTAGTAACATCAAAATCCCCATATTGATTGCCTGATTCATGGAACAAAGGTTATATTGGTATAAAAGGTCAGACAGAAGGAAGGCCCGGGAATGGCCGCTCTCAAGTTATTTAACAAAGCAGATCCACATTCCTAGAGAAATTTCAGAGTTTAGTGACACTATAAAGATCTAGAAAGAGAAAAGGACTTTGATTCTTAACACATCCCATTTAACTCTCTTTTATGGCCAGTGCAAACTTTGTAAGAATTTTGGAAAATGGCCACTTAATCAGATAGTGATGTTGCTCAAGATATGATATTTTAACCAGAGTAAATCAATATAGCGACTGGAACCTGCTATGCCTGGCACCTGTTACACAGCTATTTACTTCGAGCTTTTTTTTTTTTTTTCCTAAACCTTATTAACAAAGATATTTATCATATACAATATGCCATAGGTGGCAGGGACAGCAAAGCATGTTTAGTGTCTTAAGTATAGCAATACACAATCTACGTCTGCCTTCCCTTTATCTTTCAAAATATTGTTTAGAGGAACTTTGATTATGTTAATGACCTATAAGACATCACACTGGCCCATTACATGGGTGTCATCATGTTAACTGGACCTCAACAGTAGAATTTAGTAAGCAGTCTTTGTAAGATCCATGCATACCAAAGTCTGGGAAATACATCCGGCAAAAAATTCAGGGACTTGACATACCAGTGAGGCTTCCAAAACATGTGAAAGGAAGAATGAGACACGAAAATATTTATATAAGTAAAGAAAAATTATTTTCCTGAAGTAGTGCAAGAGAGTCAGACTTTAGAAGGCTCAGCAAGTCAGACATAACATACATTTAAACGGGAAAAAAATCCCACAAAACTGTCAAGGTTAATGAGTTTACACTTATCCATATATGATGGAAAAAGAGTAACTTTCTCACATAACGATCATATCAACAAATGTCATGAAGTGTCTTCAGAGATCCTTAGCGATTTGAGATCAAGTTTGAATTTGTCTTTGTTAAAGAATCAGCAACTGACAGGAAATTTTTGTTTTATTTATTCTGGAGACTAGAGACAGGTTATTTTTGGTTTCTCTCAGGGTGCAAAGTTCTGTTTTTACCTGTCTGTGGGGTGCTTACCTATAATGGCTGCAGTGGGCAATATCAATTTTGCCCCAAATAAGCCATTTCAGAAATTTTGCTTCTGTTCCTGCTTTGGAAGGCTTGGAAATTTTGGTAACCAAGGAATAAGTGCTTCCACTAGGGAACACAATCATGGCTGTGTTAGGTGAGACTGTCCTTTTTGGGTTCCACATGCCACTAAAACATGTAGATAAAAGGGTTCACTCTAAGGCTCAAGGTGTTATAGGTTTCAGATGAGTCTGACTGAATCGACATCTCCCCCTGATGATCCTGTAGTGGATGGGATTTTGTGGTGTTTTCTGCAGGTCAGAAGAGTTGTTGGATCTTAGCAGGAAAAGTGATGGCCTATGTTGGAGAGTCTGCTTTTGCCCTGCATATCCACCCTTCACTCTCTGCATCCATCCATCCCTAGGATGTGCTTCTTCATGGAGTACACAGATGAACACCCTTCCTTTCTCAGTTCCAGTGTGGAATTTAATCTTTTAACCAGAGTACCTCAATATAGTGTCTGTGATGTGATGTACAAGAGATGAGGGTGATCATTCCAATGGATCCCTCCATGCCAGGCTATGGATTGGCAGTAGCTACTCTTCTGTACTGGAGGCACAACTCCTGTCTTATGACCTTCTCTTAGAACTGAGACAGGGACAGAAGTCTGCAGATCCTCAAGGCAGGAATAACAGGCCCATTGATCTGGGACTCTATCCCGTGGGGGATGTTACAACACAACCCATACTCTTACATCTGCTCTTAGATAAGTAGAAAAGCACAAAACATTTTAAAGGAAACTCACCTGTAACTAATGAAAGATAATTTGTTCCCTTAGTTTTGCATTTGGTAATCATGCCAGTGTCTTGATTCTTATAGGAAATTATTTCTAATGCAATTTGCTTAAAAGCTATTCAGACTTAGCACATGCTACAGACCACAATTTTGTACAAATAGTACTTTTAAGGGATCTAAGAATCTCTGATAGGTACAAAGAGTTAATGGATTTGGCTGCTAATCAAAAGGTTGGAGTTTCAAGCCCACCCAAGGATACTTCAGAAGAAAGGCCTGGCAATCTACTTCTGAAAAATCAGAATCCAGAGAGCACAGTCCTACTCTGACACACATGGGGTTGCCATGAGTCAGAGTCAATTCCATGGCAACTTTTTAAAATTATTTTTGAAATCTTAAATAAAATCTTGAATATAAACATAGGTTCAAGTGCCGTATAGAACCAAAAATCTAGCAATTAAGAGGGCTTCGATAGAAACTCTGTTGTACATTTTTGTTTACAGCTTGCAAAGTCCTCATCCTGGCACTACGATAGAATCTCCTGGGGAGCTTTTCGAAAATACTGATGCCTGGGCCAGAATCTCTAACTGAGCCAGAATCTCTCAGGCAAGAAGGGACAAGCAGTGCAGGTTTTCTAAAAGGTAGTTCTACGTGCACCCAGGGTTAGTAAGCTTGGCTTCTATTCAATTAAATGGAACAAGAGATTCAATTTAGTTTTAATACTAAAAATCCTTGGCAGTTTTTCATCAGAATACTGCTACCATAGACTGTTCCTTTACTGTATGGAGAGTGGTGGGAACCAGGCATTCTCTGACAAGTAATTACCTTCTGTGGAGAAGATAAGGCTGTCAATAGCTAGACGGTAATGAAGCGAAGGAGCAGGGTATCATGCCGTACCAAGTGAGTCTTCATATCTGGGTTCATCTGAGTTCCTCTGCTGTAAGCAGAATATCGTTCTGAAAATAGCACAATCAAATGAGATATTTTGAGAGGGGAAAAAAAAGAAAAAGCTTCAGAACTGCTTCCACAGCACCTCTCTTTTCCTGGTACATTTATTGGTTTCTATTATCAACTACATATCAAGTTTGATTTAGAACTATGTTCTGCTTGTATTAGGATTTTTCAGTTACTGCATCAGAATTCCTTAATATAATTTTATTTAAAAAATTAAGAACTCTGAAGGATGATTTCTGATAATTTTATACCAATTATTCTTGCTTTTATTGTCTATACATTTTTCTGTATACATTATTTTTTCTGTTCAAATATCCCCACAATTGTCTTTTACAGTAACCACAGAATGATCAGTCAGTGCACTAACCATCTAACTTGGTGGGGCTCTCAACTAGAAGCATGGTCTTTCATGTGTGTGAGCTGACAGGTATTGGGCTGACCAAGTTTTTTAAGCAGGATCTTCCACACACATTACCAGGCCTGTGTGCTTCCAGTTGCAACTTTGTCAAAAGATATTCTAAACAACATTTTTATACTCCCTTAAGAGATAATTTTTCATGGTTTTCATGTTAATTCCCTCCATGTTCAAATACTACTGTCTGGGGAAAATACAGACCTTTTTATTTTCCTTTAAATTTATCCCATGAATTCATGTTTTGTAGAAGCCACTCTCTCTGTCCCTGCTTATTATTTTTCTCACCTAAGAACCATAGCAGTTAAACTTGGGAGTGAAATATTGAACTGCAATGATTTTCTTTCTTCCCTCTTTCACTTGTCTTTTCACAATTACTTTCTGACAGAAAACAAGGATACTTGGATATTCCATCCTGCTTACAATTCCATTAAAAAATACTGAAGTAGTGATTTCGACAAATTGCTGGAGGCTGAGAAGCTGCTCAGAACTACAGTCATAGGGTAACCTCCATGCTTTTTACAAGCTTTTCTTCCAGGAACTTCACTAGATTCTCAGAGTAGGAATCCCAGAAAGTTCTTAACATGGTCCTGGTGGAGAAGGGAGGGGATGGGGTGTGGAGAGTAGGCATCTTGATACATTCCCAGACCCATCTACTGAATAAAAGATAATTCTGAAACTTTGTCCTTGTTGGGGGGAGGGAACATTGTCTCTCTCAAGGCTGCTTTATCCTTTCTGTCTTACCAGGGGAAGGGGGCGGATAGTATCATCAACAAGGGAGATGGCTTCAAAGAAATAACTTGGGAATGTTGGAACCAGAAAAAAGACCAGGGAATGGGAGAAGAGAAGCTCAGCTCCTAAAAGAAAGACAGCTTTGAAACATTTTTGAAAGCCATGGCCCTGAGTCACAGGTACACTAAACAACTGATATTAATAAAATTAGAAAATTTTCCCCTTTAGAAAATGTTCCCCTTCCCACACTCTACCACCAAATAAACAATCTTCCGTTAATAACAGATTACAACTAAAATGGTTGCAAGACACATACTTTTTCTGAATAGTACAAAGGGAAACCCCAACACCAAGAGGGAGGGAAAAAAATTCCACTAGAGGAATTTGAAGGCTCTGCTATATAGCTACATCAAACATTAAACACAGCCCAACTGCTACTCAGATTTATATAAATCCCTGCACTGACAGAGTTTACCTCAGTACATAATTCTCTATATAGCATAGATAGATGTATACAGAAAATTAAAAGGCATGCCAATAAGCAAGGAACAATCTGGTGACACAAAGCAATCATGAGAACCAGATTAAAATATGAAACAGATGTTGGAATTATCAGACAAAGGTTTAAAATAACTATGATTAATATGTTAAAGGTACAAATGGAAAGAATAGAAAGACAACATACAAGACAAGATGGGAATGTTAGCAGAGAGAAGGAAACTATAAGAAAGAGTCAAAGGCAAATAGTAGGACCACAGTAATATAAACAGACTGGTATTGGTGTAATAACAGACGTATAAACAAATGGAATAGAATTGAGAATCCAGAAATAAATCCATACATCTATGGCAAACTGATTTTTGGCAAGGGTGCTAAGTCCATTCATGGTGCTAGAAAAATTGGATTTTCATATGCAGAAGAATGAATCAGGATCCATACCTCATCACACACACACACAAAACAAAAACAAAAAATGATCAAGAGCCTACATGTGAAAGCTAAATCTTAAAATTCCTAGAAGAAAATTTAAGGATGAGATTGTGGGACTTAGTTTTTAAGGACAGATTATCAGATAAGACAACAAAAACATGAGCAGCAAAAGACAAAATAGATAAATGGGGCCTCATAAAAATTAAATGGTTTTGCTCATCAAAGGAATTTATCAATAAAGTAAAAAGACAGTCTACAGATTGGGAGTAAATTTTCAGAAAGTATATATCCAATAAGGGTCTAATATCTAAAATTAAGAGGAAAAAAACTCCTACAATGTAACAATAAAAAGACAAACAATCAAAAAATGGGCAAAATCTTCACCAATATTTCACCAAAGTCAATACTCAAATGGCTAGCAAGTACATGAAAAGATGCTCAACATCATTAACCATTAGAAAGATACAAATTGGAGGCGGGGCCAAGATGGCGGAATAGCCAGGTGCTTTCTATGATCCCTCTTACAACAAAGACCTGAAAAAACAAGTGAAATGATTATATTTATGACAAGCTAGGAGCCCTAAACATCAAATGCAAAGTCAGAAAACTGACTGAGCTGCAAGGGGAGGAAGGAACAGTTCAGAAGCAGAGAGGAGTTACTGGACCTGCATTGTCTGGAGCCCTCAGGAATGATTCCCGAGAGGAGTTGCGGCAGGGTGGTAGTAGCATTCAGCCACAGTTCCTCAGGGAGAAGCAGCCAGCCACACAGCCTATTCACACCTCCAGAACCAGAGAGGAATGGCTCTCTCAGCAAAAGCCAAGTAACTGTGTATATTTTAATGCAATCCCAGCCCCCAAGCTGGCTTCAGCAGCTGTTGATTTCCCCAGGCCTGAGATAGGTCCTATTAAGTGCCCTGAGCCATTCTCCTGGTCTTGGAGTAGGAATAAATTCACAACTGGGGGAAAAGATAATTTGCCAGCTTCACCTACCAGAGAACTCAGGACAGAAGTGGCTCCTGTCCAGGCATACATGGTCCATGGACTTTGAATAACTTTCCCCCCTGCATGGTCCTGTGTGGGCCTATTTCAGGAGAATAGGCCCCTGTTGGCAGACTACAATCATTTCAGTTGTGTGGTGAAGAGGTGGGTGTTTGATATCTGACACTGCTTTGCCTATTAAACAGGGTCCTCACCTACCCACATCAGGGACATAAGGACTAGTGGCTCCACTCAGGTCACCCAGCCACACGCGACAGGGGCCCAAGAATAACTGGTACCTCCCAGTCCTTACAAACAAAAGTATTTGGTGCCCAAGGCCTGTCTGGAGAACCCACCTACCTGTACCCTCTAGGGAGCAGGGATATGCTTTCCTCAAAGAAACTCAGGGGAGGGCTCTCAACCCCTTGTCTTGTTCAGAGCGTGACCCCCTACTGCACCCAGACACCAGTACCTACACAAATCACCCCTGCCACTCTAAGACTGTAGAACAGAGCCCGTACCACACACTTGATGATCAGCTACCTGGACACCTGAGCTGAATTCATACAAAAAAAGTGAATGCATTCCTAGACTGATATGTATTATAACATCTCTAGCCATCTGGTGACAGGATGTCAGAGCTTCAAAGGTGAAAATAATCAGGCTAGCTCACTCAAGCAACCCATCTGAGCTTACCAAAACAAAACAAAGCAATAAGCCAGGATACAGTAAGCAAACATAAAATATACTAATACAATAACTTATAGATGGCTCGGAGACAATAATCAATATCAAGTCACATAAAGAAACAGACCGTAATTGCCTCAACAAGCTCTCAAAACAAAGACTCAATGGATCTTCTCAATGAAGGTGTCTTTCTGAAATTACCAGATGCAGAATTCGAAATATTAATATACAGAACTCTTCAAGACATCAGGAACGAGATTAGGAAGGAGATCAGGCAATACACAGAACAAGTGAAAGAACACACAGGTAAAGTAGTTGAAGAAACTAAAAAGGTTATTGAAGAACATAATGAAAAATTTAATAATTTCCAAGAATCCATACAGAGATGGCTATCAGAAATTCAGAATATTAGGAACAAAATTACAGAATTAGACAACTTAATAGAAAGTCAGAGGATCAGAATTGAGCAACTGGAAGGCAGAATTGGTGAGGTTGAAGATAAAGCACTTGGCATCAATATATTTGAAGAAAATCTGAAAAAAGACTTTTTAAAAAAAAGACAAAAACTTAGGAATCATGAGGAACTCTATTAAGAGAAATAACTTACGAGTGACTGGACTATCAGAACAGGGAGGGACAACAGAAAATACAGAGAGAATTGTGGAAGATTTGTTGGCAAAAAGTTTCCCTGATATTGTGAAACATGAGAAGATATCTATTCAAGATGCTTATCGAAATCCACATAAGATAAATTTTAAAATAAAGTCAACAAGACATATTATAATCAAACTTGCAAAAACCAAAGATAAAAAGAGGATTTTAAGAGCAGCTAGGGACAAATGAAAAGTCACCTACAAAGAAGAGTCAATAAGAATAAGCTCGTAGTACTTGACAGAAACCATGTAGGCAAGAAGGCAATGGGATGACTTGTATAAAGCATTGAAAGAAAAAAAAAATGCCAGCCGAGAATCATATATCCACCAAAACTGTCTCTCAAATATGAAGGTGAAATTAGGGCATTTCCAGATAAACAGAAGTCTAGGGAATTCATAAAAACCAAACCAAAACTACAAGAAATACTAAAGGGAGTTCTTTGGTGAGAAGATCAATAATATCAGGTATCAGCCCAAAACTAGAACACTGAACAGAGCAATCAGAGGTCAACCCAGACAGGGAAATCAAGAAAATAAATCAAGGTAAAAAAACACTCAAAACAGGGAAACAGAGATGTTATTATGTAAGAGAAGACAACATTAAAACATTAAATAAGGACTAAGAAATGTAGTCATAGATCTTTCATATGGAGAGGAAGACAAGGCAATATAAAGAAATAAAAGTTAGCTTTAAACTTAGAAAAATAGGGGCAAATATTAAGGTAACCACAAAGGAGATTAACTATCCTCCTCATCAAAATAAAATACAAGAAAAAAATACTCAGCAGAAACAAAATCAACAGCAACGAATAAGAGGAAAAAACAATATATAAACTACTCAGTACAAAAAATTAAGTGGGAAAAAGAAACTGTCAACAACACACACACAAAAAGAAAATCAAAATGCAGGACTAAACTCATACCTATCTACAATTACACTGAATGTAAACGGATTAAACGCATCAATAAAGAGACAGAGAGTGGCAGAATGCATAAAAAACATGATCCATCTATCTACTGCCTACAAGAGACACACCTTAGACTTAGAGACACAAACAAACTAAAACTCAAAGGCTGGAGAAAAATAAATCAAGCACACAACAATCAAAAAAGAGCAGGAGTGTCAGTATTAATGTCTGACAAAATAGACTTTAAAGTTAAATTCACCACAAAGGACAAGGAATGACACTATATCATGATTAATGGAACAATATACCAGGAGGATAAAACCATATTAAATATTTATGCACTCAATGACAGGGCTACAAGATACATAAAACAAATTCTAACAGCATTGAAAAGTGAGATAGACAGCTCCAGAATTATAGTAGGAGACTTCAACACACCAATTTTGGTGAAGGACAGGACATTCAGAAAGAAGCTCAATAAAGACACAGAAGACCTAAAAGCCACAATCAAACAAATTGACCTTATAGACATATACAGAACATTCCACCTAACAGCAGCCAAGTATACTTTCTTTTCTACTGCACATGGAACATTCTAGAATAGATCACATATTAGGTCATAAAGCAACTCTTAGCAGAATCCAAAATGTCAAAATATTACAAAGCATCTTCTCTGACCATAAGGCCATAAAATTAGAAATCAATAACGGGAAAAGAAATCAAACACTTGGAAAAGGTCAAAAACGACTGGGTTACAGAAGACATTAAGGGTGAAATAAAGAAATTCATAGAATCCAAAGAGAATGAAAACACTTCCTATCAGAACCTTTGGGACACAGTGAAAGCGGTGCTCAGAAGTCAATTTATATCAATAAATGCACACATATGAAAAGAAGAAAAGGCCAAAATCAAAGAATTACCCTACAACTTGAAGAAATAGAGAGCCAAAAAAACCCAAAAAAACTCTCAGGCACCAGAAGAAAGCAAATAATAAATATTAGAGCTTTAGAGCTGAATTACATGAAATAGAGAACAGAAAAAACAATTGAAAGAGTTAACAAGACCAAAAGCTAGTTCTTTGAAAAAGTTAACAAAATTGATAAACCATTGGCCAAAGTGAGAAAAGAAAAGCAGGAAAGGAAGCAAATAACCTGAGTAAGAAATGAGATGGGCGATATTACAACAGACCCAACTGAAATTGAAAGAATCGTATCAGATTTCTACAAAAAATTGTACTCTCTAACAAATTTGAAAACCTAGAAAAAAATGGATGAATTCCTAGAAACACACTACCTACCTAAACTAACACAAACAGAAGTAGAACAACTAAATAGACCAATAACAAAAGAAGAGATTGAAATGATAATCAAAAAAACTCCTGACAAAAAATCCTGGCCCAGACGGCTTCGCTGGTAAAAAATGAGTTTTACCAGCCTTTCAGAGAAGAGTTAACACTGCTACTACTAAAGATATTTCCAAGCATAGAAAAGGATGGAATACTTCCAAACTCATTCTATGAAACCAGTATATCTCTGATACTAAAACCAGATAAACGCTCCACAAAGAAGAAAATTACAGACCTATATCCCTCATGACCTTAGATGCAAAAATCCTCAACAAAATTCTAGCCAATAGAATTCAACAACATATCAAAAAAATAATTCACCATGACCAAGTGTTTCATACCAGGTAGGCAGGGATGGTTCAACATTAGAAAAACAATTGATGTAATCCACCATATAAATAAAACAAAAGACAAGAATCACATGATTTTATCAATTGATGCAGAAAAGGCATTTGACAAAGTTCAACACCCATTCACGATAAACACTCTCTGCAAAATAGGAATAGAAGGAAAATTCCACAAAGCTGAAGAAAACCCTGGTGGCGTAGTGGTTAAGTGCTATGGCTGCTGACCAAAGTGCCAGCAGTTTGAATCCGCCAGGCGCTCCTTGGAAACTCTATGGGGCAGTTCTACTATGTCCTATAGGATTGCTATGAGTCAGATCGCCTCGACGGCATTGTATTTTTTTTTGTTGTTGTTCTTTTTTTTGATACAAAGCCAACAGCCGTCATCATCCTAAATGGAGAGAGCATGAAAGCATTCCCCTTGAGGTCGGGAACCAGACAAGGATGCCCTTTATCACCGCACTTATTCAACATTGTGCTGGAGATTCCAGCCAGAGCAGTTAGGCTAGATGAAGTAAAGGGTGTTCGGATTGGTAAGGAAGAAGTAAAAGTATCTCTATTTGCAGATGATCTTATGCAGAGAAAACCGTAAAGAATCGTCAAGAAAACTACTGAAACTAATAGAAGAGTTCAGCAGAGCAGCAGGACACAAGATAGACATACAAAAATAAGTTGGATTCCTCTACACCAACAAAAAGAACATCGAGAGGAAAATCACCAAATCAATACCATTTATAGTAGCCCCCAAAAAGATAAAATACTTAGGAATAAATCTTACTGGAGATGTAAAACACCTATACAAAGAAAATGACAAGACACTACTGCAAGAAACCAAGAGACCTACACAACAAAGCCAAGTGCCGTCGTAAGTGGAAAAAGATACCTTGCTCATGGATAGGAAGACTTAACATTGTGAAAATGTCTATTCTACCAAAAGCAATGTACGGATACAAAGCAATTCCGATTCAAATTCCACTGACTTTTTTTTAATGAGATGGGGAAACAAATCAACAACTTTGTATGGAAGGGAAAGAGGTCCTGGATAAGTAAAGCATTACTGAAAAAGAAGAACAAAGTAGGAGGCCTCACTCTACCTGATTTTAGAACCTATTATAGTGTCACAGTGGTCAAAAGAGCCTGGTAATGGTACAACAACAGATACATAGACCAATGGAACAGAATTGAGAATCCAGACATAAATCCATCTATATAGGAGCAGCTGATATTTGACAAAGGTGCAAAGTCAGTTAAATGGGGAAAGACAGTCTCTTTAA
The DNA here is from genome assembly GCF_030014295.1 of Loxodonta africana. Classification (NCBI taxonomy): domain Eukaryota; kingdom Metazoa; phylum Chordata; class Mammalia; order Proboscidea; family Elephantidae; genus Loxodonta; species Loxodonta africana. Next base: position 4,477,378 of record NC_087354.1, read on the forward strand.
CAAATGGTGCTGGCATAAATGGATATCCATTTGCAAAAAAATGAAACAAGACCCATACCTCACTCCATGCACAAAAACGAGCTCAAAATGGATCAAAGACCTAAATATAAAATCTAAAATGGTAAAGGTCATGGGAGAGAAAATAGGGATTATGCTAGGAGCCCTAATACATGGCATAAACTGTGTACAAAACATTACTAACAATGAAGAAGAGAAACTAGATAACTGGGAGTTCCTAAAAATCAAACACCTATGTTCATCCGAAGACTTCATCAAAAGAGAAAAAGATTACCTACAGACTGGGAAAAAGTTTTTAGCTGTGACATTTCTGATCAGCATCTGATCTCTAAAATCTACATGATACTGCAAAAACTCGACTACAAAAAGACAAATAACCCAATTAAAAAATGGGTAAAGGGTATGAACAGGTACTTCACTAAAGAAGACATTCAGGTAGCTAACAGATGCATGATGAAATGCTAATGATCATTAGCCATTAGGGAAATGCAAATCAAAACTACCATGAGATGCCATCTCACTCCAACAAGTCTGGCATTAATCCAAAAAACACAAAATAATAAATGTTGGAGAGGTTGTAGAGAGACTGGAACACTTGTACACTGCTGGTGGGAGTGTAAAATGGTACAACCACTTTGGAAATTGATTTGGCATTTCCTTAAAAAAACTAGAAATAGAATTACCATATGATCCAGAAATCCCACTATTATAATAACTGGAGAAATAGTTTAAACAGAGAAGGAAATATTCTTTGATGGTTACGAGAGCGGGGAGGGAGGGAGGGAGGGAGAGAGATTTTACTAATAGTAGATAAGAATTGTTTTAATGATGGGAAAGACAACACAAAATACTGGTGAGGTCAGCACAACTGGACTAAACTGAAAGCAAAGATTTTTCCTGAATAAACTGAATGCTTCGAAGGCCAGCATAGCAGGGGCATGGGCTTGGCGGCCATGGTTTCAGAGGACATCTAAGTCAATTGGCATAATAAAATCCATTAAGAAAATATTCTGCATCCCACTTTGGTGATTGGCTTCCGGGGTCTTAAACACTAGCAAGTGGCCATCTAAGATGTATCAATGGGTCCCAACCAACCTGGAGCAAAGGAGAATGAAGAACATCAAAGACTCAAGGTAACTATGAGTCCAAGAAACAGAAAGGACCACATAAACCAGAGACTGCACTGGCCTGAGACCAGAAGAGATAAGTGGTGCCTGGCTACAACCGATGACTGCCCTGACAAGGAGCACAAAGGAGAGACCTTGAGGGAGCAGGAGAGCAGGGGGATGCAGACCTCAAATTCTTATAAAGAAACCAGACTTAATGATCTGACTGAGACTAAAAGGACCCCGAAGGTCATGGTCCCTGACCTTCTGGTAGCCCAAGACAGGAGCCATTCCCAAGGCAACTCTTCAGACAGGAATTGGACTGGACTATGGGATAGAAAATGATATTGCTGAAGAATGAGCTTCTTGGATTAAGTAGACACATGAGACTATGTTGGCATCTCCTGTCTGGAGGGGAGATGAGAGAGGAGATTTTATGGGATAGAAAATGATATTGCTGAAGAATGAGCTTCTTGGATTAAGTAGACACATGAGACTATGTTGGCATCTCCTGTCTGGAGGGCAGATGAGAGAGGAGAGCAGGTCAGAAGCTGGCCAAATGGACACAAAAATAGAGAGTAGAGCGAAGGAGTGTGCTGTCTCATTAGGGGGAGAGCAATTAGGAGTATATTGCAAGGTGTATATAAATTTTTGTATTAGAGACTGATTTGTAAACTTTCACTTAAAGCACAATAAAAATTTAAAAAAGAACAAAAAGAAAGATACAAATCAAAACCAGAATTAGACACCACCTCACCCCCATCAAAATGGCAAAATTTTTTTGAAAAAGGAAAATAGCAGGTATTTGTAAGGTTGTGGAGAAACTGGAACATTTCATCCATTGCTGGTGGAAGTGAAAATGACATAGCCACTCTGGAAAACTGTTTGGTAATTCCTCAAAATGTTGAACATGAAACTACGATATAACCCAGCAACCCCAATCCTAGTTATATACCCAGGAGAAGTGAAAACAGGAATATAAACAGAATTTTGTATCGAGTTTTATTGCAACACTTTTCACAATAGTCAAGAGATGGAAAAAAACAAAATGTCCATTAATAGATGAATGAATGAACAAAATGTGGTATGTGTAAACAAAGGAATATTACTCAGCCATAAAGAGAAATGAAATCCTGATGCATGCGTCAACATGGATGAACCTTGAAAACTTTATGCTGAGTAAAGTACATCAGTTGCAAATGACAAATACAATATTATCTCACTTATATGAAATAAGCAAATAAATAAAAATCAAATATTATTAGTGGTTAATAGGAATGGAAAAGAGAAGGAAAGTGGGAAGTTTTGTTTAGGAGGCATTATGTTTGTGTTAATGATGTAGAATAATGTACGACATAAAGAATGTAATCAATGTTACTGAAATATACGTATAGAAAGTATTGCATTGGCTAATGATTTGTTGTGTATTGTCTCAGTTATCTAGCGCTGCTATAACCGAAATACCACAAGTGGGTGGCTTTAACAAAGAGAAATTTATTTTCTAACAGTCCAGTAGGCTAGAAGTCTGAATTTGGCTCCAGGGAAAGGCTTTCTGTCTCCGTCAGCTCTGGAGGAAGACTCTTTGTGATGCATCATTCTTCCCTTGGTCTGGGAGCATCTCAGAGTAGGAACCTCAGATCCAAAGGACACTCTCTGCTCCCAGCACCACTTTCGTGGTGGTATGAGGCCCCAACTCTCTGCTTGCTTCCCTTTCCTTTTATATTTTGTAAGATCGAAGGTGGTGCAGACCACACTCCAGGGAAACTGTCTTTACATTGGATTAGGAATGTGACCTTATAAGGGTGTTACAATCCCACCCTAATCCTCTTTAACATTAAATTACACTCACAAAATGGAGGACAACCACACAATAGTGGGAATCATGGCTTAACCAAGTTGACAGATATTTTGGGGGAACACACTTCAATCTATGACATGTATATTTTGAAATACAGTAATAAAAATAATAAAAATAAATAACAGTGTCAACAGGCTCATTAGTATACTCAACACAGCTGAAGAAACTATAATCACTACAGCTGATTAAAGAATCAGTGAACTTGCAGATAAAAAAAAAAGGTCAATGGAAATGTCACAAACTAAAAAAAAAAAGAAGAATGCAAATAACAGAACAAAACTTCCCAGAACTGTGGGAAAATACCAAAATGTGTGACGTATATGTAATTAGAATATCAGAAGCAGCAGAAAAAGAGAAATATTTGAAATATTTGAAGAAATAATGGTCAAGAACTTTGCAAAATTAATGGCAGACACCAAATACAGATCCAAAAAGCTCAGAGAATAACAAAATTAAAAAAATAAATAAATAAGTAAATACATATCATTATTCAAACTGCAGAAAATGAAGAAATAGAGAAAATCTTGAAGGAAGTCAGAGAGGAAGAAACAACTTACCTGCAGATGACTAACAATACAAATCACAGCAGACCTTTCACAGACATCATGCAAGCAAGAAAAGAGTGGAGTGAAAACTTTGAAGTGTTGTAAGAAAAAAAAAAAAAAATTGCCGACCAAGAATTCTATATCCAGTTACATTATACTTTTAAAATGAACAAAAATTATTCCTCAGCAAAGAAAATCTGAAAGAGCTCATTGCCAGTAAACCTGTTATACAAAAAATGTTTAAAGAAAGCCTTCAAGCAGAAGGAAAATGATATAGATCAGAAACTTGGATCCACATAAAGAAAATAAAACCATCAAAAAGGAATAAATTAAGTTCAAATCATTTTTTTTAATTTCTATTCTTAATCAATCTTAAAGATTACTATGATTAAAGCAATAATACTATCTGCCCTGTATATCTGAGGGTTCTGCTCATCCATGGATACAAGCAACCATGAATCAAAAATACTCAAGAAAAAACTTCCAGAAAGTTTCAAAAACAAAGAAACAGAAAAGTATCACCTGTGTTCTAAATGCCAGCTCTGCTTTGCAGACTGGCCCCTTCCTTTACAGGTTCAGGCATCTGTAGGTGAATGCTGTGCCAGCTGGGGTGCCCACACAGTCTGGCCACTTCCTCACCTTGGGAAGAGGGTGGCCAGGAAAAAGGAAGCCCTCTTCTCTCCTTACTCCTCACTTGGATGGGAACAAGAATCTCTCAGACCTAGGCAGTGGGTACCTCATGGTTCCTACCCCTAGCTCTAGTTTTATATGCAACTACTAAGCCATTTTATATAAGGGACTTTGGTATCCATGGGTGTCCTGGAAACAATTCCCAGCGGATACCGAAGGATGACTGTACTAAAAGACATTGAGTATTCATAGCATATGGATCAATGAAATGAATAACAGTAATGGCACAAGGAATGGGAGGGGGAAATTGAGAGTGCTCTGTTATAATGTACCTGTGCTGCACTTGAAGTGGTATAGTGCTATTGGAAGGTGGATTTAATAGAAAAAGAGAACAATGGGAACCCCATAACAATCACCAAATAAGCTAAAAAAATAACCAAAAAAAGTACAAATGATATATGATGTATGAAGGGAAAACAAAGTAGAATCATATAATATATTTAATATAAATCTTAGCAGAAAAAAGAGTGAAAGGAAAAACAACAAATGCAGTGAATAGAAAACATTTACCAAGATATTAGGTTTTAATCCAGCTTTGCCAATCATTCCATCACTTGTCTGTCAGTTAGTGATACTGCAGTGGCTTGTGTGTTGCTGTAATGCTGGAAGCTATGCCACCAGCACTTCAAATACCAGCAGCATCACCCATGGTGGACAGGTTTCAGTGAAGCTTCCAGACTCAGACAGACTAGGAAGAAAGGTGTGATGATTTACTTTGGAAAATTAGACGATGAAAACCTTAGGATCACAACAGAACGTTGTCCAACCTGCTTGCTGTGGACATGTCGCAAGGAGGGATCAATTGCTAAAGGAGGACCTGGTGTTTGGTGGAGTAGAGAGCTAGTGAGAATGAGGGAGACCTTTGGTGAGATGGGTTGGCACAACAGTCACAATCGAGGCCTCCAACATGCTAGTAATTATAATTATGACACAGGACTTGGAAGCATTTATTCTGTTGTACATGTGTTCACCATGAGTCAGAGTCAACGCAACGGCAACCAACAACGATAGATATTACAGTTACTTTAAATATTAATGTTCTAAGTACACTAATTTAAAGACAGATATTGTCAGATTTAATTAAAAAAAATAGAGCCCAACTATATTCTATCTAAAGAAACATGCATTCAATATAAATACAAAGGTTAAAAATAAATGGATTGAAAAACATATAGCATGCTCACAATAATCAAAAGAAAGCTGGAAAAGTTATATTACTTTAAGACCCAGTATACTTTAGAGCAATGAAGATTATCAGAGATAAAGGGGTACATTACATAATCATAAAGTGGTCAAATCTACAAGAAGATGTAACAATTCTGAAATGTATGCTCATAATAACACAACTTCAAAATATATGAGATGAACTTACAGAATTAAAAGCAGAAATAAACAAATCCACAATCATAGTTAGAGACTTTATCACCCGTCTCTCTATAGTTGATAAATCGAGTAGGCAGAATACCAGTAAGAATATACTGGTATATTCTTACTGGTACACGAATAGTACTATCAATCAAATTGATCTAAGTGACATTTATAGAACACTCCATCCAACATCAGCAGAATACATATTCTTATCATGCACAATGGAACATTCACCAAGATAGACCACATTCTGAATTTAAAACACACCTTAACATATTTAAAAGAACAGAAATCATACAGTGTATAATCTTAGATCGTGACAGAATTAAAATAGAAATCAACAAGAGAAAGATGTTTGGAAAATTCCCATATATTTAGAAGAAACATCTGAAATTAATAACCTGTTTCCACTTTATCTACTAGAGAAAAAAGATCTAGTTAAACCTATAGCAAACCTAAGGATAATTAACTGGTCTTCCTAATAGGCCTATGGATATTACCCTATCACTGACAGCTTTGTACTTCAGGATAAATTTTGAAATGTTCTTTTTGATGATGAATGTAACACCATTCCTTTTCAATTTTTCATTCGTGGCATAGTCCATTCCCAGTACAAGTCCATTTCAGCTCACTAATGCCTACGATATCAATGTTTATGTGTTCCATCTCATTTTTTATGACTTCTAATTGTCCTAGATTCATACTTCATACATTACACATTCTGATTTTAATGGATGCTTGCAGCTGTTTCTTCTCATTTATGCATCAACTACTAAGGCTAAAGATGAATAAATTAAAGATTTTACCAACTTCTGCAGTCTGAAATTGATCAAACATGCAATTAAGATGCATTTATAATTATTGGTGATTGAAATTAGAAAGTTGGAACTAAAAAAGAAGGGTCAGTATTTGGAAAATACGGCCTTGGTGACAGAAACAACCCCAGAGATTGCATGATAGAATTTTACAAAACCAAGGACTTACTCATTGCAAATACCTTTTTTCAACAGCATAAATGTCAACTATACACATGGACTTCACTGTATGGAATATATAGGAATCAAATTGACTACATCTGTGGGAAGAGACAGCGGAAAAGCTCAATATCATCAGTCAGAAAAAAGCCAGGGCCTGACTGCAGAACAGACCACCAATTGCTATTCTGCAAGTTCAAGTTAAAGCCAAAGAAAATTAAAACAAGTCCAGGAGAGCCAAATTATGTCCTTGAGTACATCCCACCTGAATTTAGAGACCATCTCAAGAATAGATTTGATGCATTGAACGTTAATGACTGAAGACCGCATGAGTTGTGGGATGACATAAAGGACATTAAAAAAAAAAAAAAATCCATTGCCGTCGAGTTGATTCTAACTCATAGCAACCCTACAGGAGAGAGTAGAACTGCCACATACAGTTTCCAAGGAATAGTTGGTGTATTTGAACTGGCAACTTTTTGGTTAGCAGCCGAACTCTTAATCACTGTGCCACCAAGGCTCCATGAAGAATGCAAAAGTTCACTAGAAAGACAGGAAGAAAAGCTCTTGAACATAGAGTAGCAACGGCGAACAGAAGAAATAGTAAAGTAAAAAAGCTGAAGAGGAGATTTCAAAGGGCAGTTCAAGAGGACAAAGTATTATGACACGTACAAAGACGTGGAGTTTGAAAACCAAAAGAGAAGAACACGTTCACCATTTCTCAAGCTAAAATAACTGAAGAGAACAGTCCAGCCTCGAGTTGCAATTTTGAAGGATTATATGGGGGAAAACATTGAATGATTCATGAAGCGTGAAAAGAAGATGGAAGGAATATACAGAGTCACTGTACCAAAAAGAACTGGTCAATATTCAGTCATTTCAGGAGGTAGCATATGATCGAGAATAGACACTATTGCAGGAAAACTCCAAGCTGCACTAAAGGCAAAGGTGAAAAACAAGGTTGCAGGAATCGACGGATTACCAATTGAGGTGTTTCAACAAATGAATGCAGTGCTGGAATTGCTTACTTGTTTATGCCAAGAAATTTGGAAGACAGGTACCTGGCCACTCAACTGGAAGAGATCCATGTATGTGCCCATTCCAAAGAAACATGATCCAACAGAATGTGGACATTATCAATCAATATCGTTAACATCACATGGAAGCAAATTTTTGCTGAAGATCGTTCAAAAGTGTTTATGGCAGTGCATAGACAAGAAACTGCCAAAAATCCAAGCCAGGGTCAGAAGAGGACATAGAACCAGGTATATCATTGCTGATGTCAGCTTGAACTTAGCTGAAAGCGGAGAACACCAGAAAGATATTTACCTGTGTTTTATTGAGTATGCAAAGCATTCGACTGTGTAGATCATAACAAATTATGGATGATATTGTAAAGAGTGGGAATTCCAGAACAGTTAATTTACCCATGAGGAAACTGTACTTAGACCAAGAAGCAGTTGTTTGAACAGAATGAGGGGATACAGCTTGGTTTAAAATCAAGAAAGTTGTACATCAGGGTTGTATCCTTTCACCATACTATTCAACCTGTATGCTGAGCAAATAATTCAAGAAGCGGGACTGTATGAAGAAGAACTCGGCATCACATTTGGGTGAAGTTTCATTAACAACCTGCCATATGCAGATGGCACAACCTTGTTTGCTGAAAGTGAAGAGGACTTAAAGCACTTACTGATGAAGATCAAATATCACACCCTTCTGTATGGATTACACCTTATCATAAAGAAAATAAAAATTCTCACAACTGGAACAATAAGCAACATCATGATAAACAGAGAAAATACTGAAAATTGTCAAGGATTTCATCTTACTTGGAACCACAATCAATACCCATTGAAGCAGCAGTCTAGAAATCAAATGATGTATTGCATTGGGCCTATCTGCTGCAGAAGACCTCTTTAAAGTGTTAAAAAGATAATATTTCACCTTGAGAACTATGGCGCACCTGACCCAAGGTATGGTATTGTCAGTCGCCTCATATGCCTGTGAAAACTGGGCAATGAATAAGGAAGACCAAAGAGGAATTGATACCTTTGAATGATAGTGTTGGCGAGGAATATTGAATATAACATGGCCTGACAGAAAAATGAACAAATCTGTCTTGGAAGAAGTACAGCCAGAGTACTCCTTGGAAGTGAGCACTTTGTCTATGTACTTTGGACTTGTTATTAGGAAGAACCAGTTCCTGGAGATGACCATCATGCTTAGTAAATTAGAAGGTCAGGGAGAGAGAGGAAGACTCTCAATGAGATGAATTGACACAGTTGCTGCAATGATAGGCTCAAACATAGCAACAATTGTGAGGATGGTGTAGGATTGGGCAATGTTTTTTTCAGTTGTACATAGGGTCGCTATGGTCAGAACTAAATAGCATTTAACAACAACAAACAGAAGGAAGGAAATGATCAATACAAGAGTTTAAATCAATGAAGTTGAAAACAGAAAAATATAGGGAAAATCAATTAAACCAAAAACTTGTCTGACAAGGGCAATGAAATTGAGAAACCACTGTCCAGGCTTCCTAAGAAGAAAAAAAGACAAGGCACAAATACTAATTACTATTGATCTCATAGTCTTTAAAAGAATAATAAAGGAATGCTATCAACAACTCTAAGACCATAAATTTGATAGTTTAGATGAAATGGACACATTCCTTGAGAGACACAAACTACTAAAACTCATTTAAGAAGAAATAGATAATCTGTATAGTCCTAAATTTGTTAATAAAACTGAATAAGCAACATTATTCTAAAAAAGAAGAACAAAGTTGGAGGACTCACGATACCTGATCCCAATATTTAGTCTAAAGACATAGTAGTCAACACAGCACAGTATTGGTAAAAGAAGAGACAAGTTTTTTAAGAGTTCACACAAATAAAACCATACAAATATAAAACCAAAAACCAAACCAATTGCCTTCAAGTTGATTCCAACTTATAAAAAAAAAAACTTATACTGACCCTATAATAAAAATAAATAAATAAAAATTATTATTATTATTTTTTTAAATAATAAAATATTATTATTTTATAAAATAATATTAAAAAATATTATTTTTTAAAAAAAATAATAAAAAATTTTTATTTATTTATTTTTATTATTTTTTTTTAGGACAGAGTAAAACTGCCCACAGTGTTTCCAAGGCTGTAAATCTTTATAGAAGAAGACCGTCACATCTTTCTACTCTGAAACAGCTGTTGTGCTCAAACCTCCAAGCTATCTGTTAGCACCCAAGTGCTTAACCACTGCAACACCAAGGCTCCTTACATACAAATATAGTCAAATGATTTTCAACAAAAATTGCTAAAACATTTCAATGGACAGGGGATATATTTTTTTCAACAGATTGTAGGATTTCCCTTCCCAGTACTTCCAGGATGCCCAGTGTTTGCAGTAGGGAAGAAGACATTCCACATATCCAGACATTTTGTTACTTCAGAGATTATAGTTTTTGCTTTTGAATTTTACATTTGATTCCTTTTTAAAGTTTCTCCTTCACTACAGACAACTTCTATCTTCCATTGATTTCAAAAATGTTCACATTTACTTCATCTTGGACAGCACTGAAAATCTCCCCTTCTTTTACTTTCAACATTACTGTGTCTAGATATAAAGGAGTCTATTACAATATATAGGCAGTACATAACAGGTAGTTGTCTTTTTGTTAAATCGATTCTGACAATCCCAATATTTTATTTGGGAGTACTTAGTCTATTTTTCCCCATGCATCTGTCAGTTTGTCATACTGTGGTGGGTGCATGTTGTTGTGATGCTGGGAACTACGACCCTGGTATTTCAAATACAAACAGGGTCACATGGTGGAAGGATTTCACCTGAGCTTCCAGACTAAGATAGACTAGGAAGAAGAACCTACTTAGTCTACTTCTGAAATAATTAGCTGTTGAAACCTTACAAATAACAGTAAAACTTTGTCTTATATTGTGCCAGAAGATGAGCCCTTCAGGTTGGAAGGGATTCAAAATCCACCTGGGGAAGATTGCCTTCTCCAAGTAGAGTCAGTCTTAATGGCAAGGATGGAGTCAAGCTTTTGGGACCTTCATTTACTGATGTGGCACTACTCAAAATGAGACTAAACAGGTGCAAACATCCATTAATAATCAGAACATGGAATGTATGAAATATAAATCTAGGAAAATTGGAAGTCATCAAAAATGAAATGGAGAGGCGGGGCCAAGATGGCGGACTAGGTGGACGCTACCTCGTATCCCTCTTGCAACAAAGACTCGGAAAAACAAGTAAATTGATCACATACATAACAATCTACGAACTCTGAACAACAAACACAGATTTAGAGACGGAGAACGAACAAATACAGGGAGACAGCGATTGTTTTCAGAGCCAGGAGCCAGCGCACCAGGCAGGTGACCTTCGGAGCCCGAGTTGGGGCAGAGCCCAGGGGGGCAGACGGCACAGACAAGGGGCCCAGCCCTAGCCCCCGACTCATCCCGGGAGCGAGCCCAGCCGGATGGCGTGGGCGGCGTGGCGGCGCAGCCGGTGAAAGAAGTCCCTGGGAGGCAGTGGCTGGTCTTGGAGCGGGGAGAGCGGCGTCCCAGCTGGGACGCGCAGTCACACCTGGTTCACGGGAGTGGCACGCGACGCGGCTGGAGGGATGGGGAGCCCCCGGGAGGCAGCGACGGATTTTGGAGACGGGAGTGCACCGTCCCAGTAGGGGAGCCTTAACCTTGGGGGTGGGGCTGACAGCGGAGGATCTGACCGTGACGGCCAACGGGCCAGACCCCCCGGGGGGCAATCTCCACACACCCAGTATATATAGGCGACGCACCCCGCAGAAATCTCAGATATAAGAGTCATTCGAAGTAAGACAAACAACTCTGGCTATATTCTGAGGTGCTACACTCCTAGCTCTCTGATCCCTCCCCCACCCTCCCCAGGCGGCTCCATTAACATCCGAAAAGCCTGAGCCAGAGGGAGAACTCTGATAGGGATCCGACTGCATTTTTTTTTTAGCGGATTTTCTGGAAAAACTAGTTTCCCAGTGATGGCTCGGAGACAGCAGTCCATATCAAACCACATAAAGAAGCAGACAATGACAGCTTCTCCAACCCCCCAAACAAAAGAATCAAAATCTTTCCCAAATGAAGATACAATCCTGGAATTATCAGATACAGAATATAAAAAACTAATTTACAGAATGCTTAAAGACATCACAAATGAAATTAGGCTAACTGCAGAAAAAGCCAAGGAACACACTGATAAAACTGTTGAAGAACTCAAAAAGATTATTCAAGAACATAGTGGAAAAAGTAATAAGTTGCAAGAATCCATAGAGAGACAACATGTAGAAATCCAAAAGATTAACAGTAAAATTACAGAATTAGACTACGCAATAGGAAGTCAGAGGAGCAGACTCGAGCAATTAGAATGTAGACTGGGACATCTGGAGGACCAGGGAATCAACACCAACATAGCTGAAAAAAAATCAGATAAAAGAATTAAAAAAAATGAAGAAACCCTAAGAATCATGTGGGACTCGATCAAGAAGGATAACTTGCGAGTGATTGGAGTCCCAGAACAGAGAGGGGGGACAGAAAACACAGAGAAAATAGTTGAAGAACTCCTGACAGAAAACTTCCCTGACATCATGAAAGACGAGAGGATATCTATCCAAGATGCTCATCGAACCCCATTTAAGATTGATCCAAAAGAAAAACACCAAGACCTATTATCATCAAACTTGCCAAAACCAAGGATAAACAGAAAATTCTAAAAGCAGCCAGGGAGAAAAGAAAGGTTTCCTTCAAGGGAGAATCAATAAGAATAAGTTCAGACTACTCAGCAGAAACCATGCAGGCAAGAAGGGACTGGGACGACGTATACAGAGCACTGAAGGAGAAAAACTGCCAACCAAGGATCATATATCCAGCAAAACTCTCTCTGAAATATGAAGGAGAAATTAAGATATTTACAGATAAACACAAGTTTAGAGAATTTGCAAACACCAAACCAAGGCTACAAGAAATGCTAAAGGAGATTGTTTGGTCAGATGACCAATAATATCAGGTACCAGCACAATACAAGGTCACAAAACAGAACGTCCTGATATCAACTCAAATAGGGAAAGCACAAAAACAAACTAAAAATAATTCTAAAAAATAAATAAATAAACAAAATAATACACATAACAGGGAATCATGGAAATCAATAGATAAAAGATCACAATAATCAAAAAGAGGGAATAAATATAGGAGGCATTGAACTGCCAGATGGAGAGTGATACAAGGCAATATAGAACGATACAAGTTAGGTTTTTACTTAGAAAAATAGGGGTAAATAATAAGGTAACCACAAAAAGGAATATCAACTCCATAACTCAAGAAAAAAGCCAAGAAAAAAGTAACGACTCAACTAACATAAAGTTAAACATTATGAAAATGAGGATCTCACAATCTACTAAGAAAAACGTCTCAGCACAAAAAACTATGTGGAAAAATGAAATGGCCAACAACACACATGAAAAGGCATCAAAATGACAGCACTAAAAACTTATTTATCTATAATTACGATGATTGTAAATGGACTAAATGCACCAACAAAGAGACAGAGAGTCACGGACTGGATAAAGAAACACGATCCATCTATATGCTGCCTACCAGAGACACACCTTAGACTTAGAGACACAAACAAACTAAAACTCAAAGGATGGAAAAAAATATATCAAGCAAATAATAAGCAAAAAAGAAGAGGAGTAGCAATATTAATTTCTGACAAAATAGACTTTAGACTTAAATCCACCACAAAGGATAAAGAAGGACACTATATAATGATAAAAGGGACAATTGATCAGGAAGACATAACCATATTAAATATATATGCACCCAATGACAGGGCTGCAAGATACATAAATCAAATTTTAACAGAATTGAAAAGCGAGATAGACACCTCCACATTTATAGTAGGAGACTTCAACACACCACTTTCGGAGAAGGACAGGACATCCAGTAAGAAGCTCAATAGAGACACGGAAGACCTACTTACAACAATCAACCAACTTGACCTCATAGACTTATACAGAACTCTCCACCCAACTGCTGCAAAGTATACTTTTTTTTCTAGCGCACATGGAACATTCTCTAGAATAGACCACATATTAGGTCATAAAACAAACCTTTGCAGAGTCCAAAACATCGAAATATTACAAAGCATCTTCTCAGACCACAAGGCAATGAAACTAGAAATCAATAACAGAAAAACTAGGGAAAAGAAATCAAATGCTTGGAAACTGAACAATACCCTCCTGAAAAAAGACTGGGTTATAGAAGACATTAAGGAGGGAATAAGGAAATTCATAGAATGCAACGAGAATGAAAATACTTCCTATCAAAACCTCTGGGACACAGCAAAAGCAGTGCTCAGAGGCCAATTTCTACTGATAAATGCACACATACAAAAAGAAGAAAGAGCCAAAATCAGAGAACCGTCCCAACAACTTGAACAAACAGAAAGTGAGCAACAAAAGAACCCATCAGGCACCAGAAGAAAACAAATAATAAAAATTAGAGCTGAACTAAATGAATTAGAGAACAGAAAAAAAATTGAAAGAATTAACAAAGCCAAAAGCTGGTTCTTTGAAAAAATTAACAAAATTGATAAACCATTGGCTAGACTGACTAAAGAAAAACAGGAAAGGAAACAAATAACCCGAATAAGAAACGAGAAGGACCACATCACAACAGAGCCAAATGAAATTAAAAGAATCATTTCAGATTACTAAGAAAAATTATACTCTAACAAATTTGAAAACCTAGAAGAAATGGATAAATTCTTGGAAAAACACTACCTCCCTAAACTAACACATTCAGAAGTAGAACAACTAAATAGACCCATAACAAAAAAAGAGATTGAAACGGTAATCAAAAAACTCCCAACAAAAAAAAGCCCTGGCCCGGACGGCTTCACTGCAGAGTTCTACCAAACCTTCAGAGAAGACTTAACACCATTACTATTGAAGGTATTTCAAAGCATAGAAAATGACGGAATACTACCCAACTCATTCTATGAAGCCACCATCTCCCTGATACCAAAACCAGGTAAAGACATTACAAAAAAAGAAAATTATAGACCTATATCCCTCATGAACATAGATGCAAAAATCCTCAACAAAATTCTAGCCAATAGAATCCAACAACACATCAAAAAAATAATTCACCCTGATCAAGTGGGATTTATACCAGGTTTTTTTTTTTATGCAAGGTTGGTTTAATATCAGAAAAACCATTAATGTAATCCATCACATAAATAAAACAAAAGATAAAAACCACATGATCTTATCAATAGATGCAGAAAAGGCATTTGACAAAGTTCAACACCCATTTATGCTAAAAACTCTTACCAAAATAGGAATTGAAGGAAAATTCCTCAACATAATAAAGGGCATCTATGCAAAGCCAACAGCCAATATCACTCTAAATGGAAAGAACCTGAAAGCATTTCCCCTGAGAATGGGAACCAGACAAGGATGCCCTTTATCACCGCTCTTATTCAACATCGTACTTGAAGTCCTAGCCAGGGCAATTAGGCTAGACAAAGAAATAAAGGGTATCTGGATTGGCAAGGAGGAAGTAAAGCTATCACTATTTGCAGATGACATGATCGTATACACGGAAAAACCTAAGGAATCCTCCAGAAAACTACTGAAACTAATAGAAGAGTTTGGCAGAGTCTCAGGTTATAAGATAAACATACAAAAATCACTTGGATTCCTCTACATCAACAAAAAGAACACCGAAGAAGAAATAACCAAATCAATACCATTCACAGTAGACCCCAAGAGGATAAAATACTTAGGAATAAATATTATCAAGGATGTAAAAGACCTATACAAAGGAAACTACAAAGCTCTACTACAAGAAATTCAAAAGGACATACTTAAGTGGAAAAACATACCCTTCTCATGGACAGGAAGACTTAACATACTAAAAATGTCTATTCTACCAAAAGCCATCTATACATATAACGCACTCCCGATCCAAATTCCAATGTCATATTTTAAGGGGATAGAGAAACAAATCACCCGTTTCATATGGAAGGGAAAGAACCCCCGGATAAGCAAAGCATTACTGAAAAAAGAAGAAGAAAGTGGGAGGCCTCACTCTACCTGACTTCAGAACCTATTATACAGCTACAGTAGTCAAAACAGCCTGGTACTGGTACAACAACAGGCACATAGACCAATGGAACAGAATTGAGAACCCAGATATAAATCCATCCACGTATGAGCAGCTGATATTTGACAAAGGCCCAGTGTCAGTTAATTGGGGAAAAGATAGTCTTTTTAACAAATGGTGCTGGCATAACTGGATATCCATTTGCAAAAGAATGAAACAGGACCCATACCTCACACCATGCACAAAAACTAACTCCAAGTGGACCAAAGACCTAAACATAAAGACTAAAACGATAAAGATCATGGAAGAAAAAATTGGGACAACCTTAGGAGCCCTAATACAAGGCATAAACAGAATACAAAACATTACCAAAAATGATGAAGACAAACCAGATAACTGGGAGCTCCTAAAAATCAAACACCTATGCTCATCTAAAGACTTCACCAAAAGAGTAAAAAGACCACCTACAGACTGGGAAGGAATATTCAGCTATGACATCTCAGACCAGCGCCTGATCTCTAAAATCTACATGATTCTGTCAAAACTCAACCACAAAAAGACAAACAACCCAATCAAGAAGTGGGCAAAGGATATGAACACACATTTCACTAAAGAAGATATTCAGGCAGCCAACAGATACATGAGAATATGCTCTCGATCATTAGCCATTAGAGAAATGCAAATTAAAACTACGATGAGATTCCATCTCACACCAGCAAGGCTGGCATTAATCCAAAAAACACAAAATAATAAATGTTGGAGAGGCTGCGGAGAGATTGGAACTCTCATACACTGCTGGTGGGAATGTAAAATGGTACAACCACTTTGGAAATCCATCTGGCGTTATCTTAAACAGTTAGAAATAGAACTACCATACAACCCAGAAATCCCACTCCTCGGAATATACCCTAGAGATACAAGAGCCTTCATACAAACAGATATATGCACACCCATGTTTCTTGCAGCTCTGTTTACAATAGCAAAAAGTTGGAAGCAACCAAGGTGTCCATCAACGGATGAATGGGTAAATAAATTGTGGTATATTCACACAATGGAATACTACGCATCGATAAAGAACAGTGACGAATCTCTGAAACATTTCATAACATGGAGGAACCTGGAAGGCATTATGCTGAGCGAAATTAGTCAGAGGCAAAAGGACAAATATTGTATAAGACCACTATTATAAGATCTTGAGAAATAGTAAACCTGAGAAGAACACATACTTTTGTGGTTACGAGGGGGGGAGGGAGGGAGGGTGGGAGAGGGTTTTTTTATTGATTAATCAGTAGATAAGAACTGCTTTAGGTGAAGGGAAAGACAACACTCAATACGTGGAAGGTCAGCTCAATTGGACTGGACCAAAAGCAGAGAAGTTTCCGGGATAAAATGAATGCTTCAAAGGTCAGCGGAGCAAGTGCGGGGGTCTGGGGAACATGGTTTGCGGGGACTTCTAAGTCAATTGGCAAAATAATTCTGTTATGAAATCATTCTGCATCCCACTTTGAAATGTGGCGTCTGGGGTCTTAAATGCTAACAAGCGGCCATCTAAGATGCATCAATTGGTCTCAACCCACCTGGAGCAAAGGAAAATGAAGAACACCAAGGCCACACGACAATTAAGAGCCCAAGAGACAGAAAGGGCCACATGAACCAGAGACCTACATCATCCTGAGACCAGAAGAACTAGTTGGTACCCGGCCACAATCGATGACTGCCCTGACAGGGAGCACAGCAGAGGACCCCTGAGGGAGCAGGAGATCAGTGGGATACAGACCCCAAATTCTCATAAAAAGACCAAACTTAATGGTCTGACTGAGACTAGAGGAATCCCGGCGGCCATGCTCCCCAGACCTTCTGTTGGCACAGGACAGGAACCATCCCCGAAGACAACTCATCAGACATGAAAGGGACTGGTCAGCGGGTGGGATAGAGACGCTGATGAAGAGTGAGCTAATTATATCAGGTGGACACTTGAGATTGTGTTGGCAACTCTTGTCTGGAGGGGGGATGGGAGGATAGAGAGAGAGGGAAGCCGGCAAAATTGTCAAGAAAGGAGAGACTGAAAGGGCTGACTCAAGAGGGGGAGAGCAAGTGGGAGTAGGGAGTGAGATGTATGTAAACTTATATGTGACAGACTGATTGGATTTGTAAACGTTCACTTGAAGCTTAATAAAAGTTATTAAAAAAAAAAAAAAACCAAACCCCCCCCAAAAAAAAACTACGGTGAGATTCCATCTCACACCAACTAGACTGGCATTAATCCAAAAAACACAAAATAATAAATGTTGGAGAGGCTGCGGAGAGATTGGAACTCTCATACACTGCTGGTGGGAATGTAAAATGGTACAACCACTTTGGAAATCCATCTGGCGTTATCTTAAACATTTAGAAATAGAACTACCATACAACCCAGAAATCCCACTCCTCGGAATATACCCTAGAGATACAAGAGCCTTCACACAAACAGATATATGCACACCCATGTTTATTGCAGCTCTGTTTACAATAGCAAAAAGCTGGAAGCAACCAAGGTGTCCGTCAACGGATGAATGGGTAAATAAATTGTGGTATATTCACACAATGGAATACTACGCATCGATAAAGAACAGTGATGAATCTCTGAAACATTTCATAACATGGAGGAATCTGGAAGGCATTATGCTGAGCGAAATTAGTCAGAGGCAAAAGGACAAATATTGTATAAGACCACTATTATAAGATCTTGAGAAATAGAAAAAACTGAGAAGAACACATACTTTTGTGGTTACGAAGCGGGGAGGAAGGGAGGGAGGGAGAGGGTTTTTTATTGATTAATCAGTAGATAAGAACTGCTTTGGGTGAAGGGAAAGACAACACTCAATACAAGGAAGGTCCGCCCAATCGGACTGGACTAAAAGCAAAGAGGTTTCCAGGATAAAATGAATGCTTCAAAGGTCAGAGGAGCAGGGGCTGGGGTCTGGGGAACATGGTTTGAGGGACTTCTAAGTCAATTGGCAAAATAATTCTATTATGAAATCATTCTGCATCCCGCTTTGAAATGTGGCGTCTGGGGTCCTAAATGCTAACAAGCGGCCATCTAAGATACATCAATTGGTCTCAACCCACCTGGAGCAAAGGAAAATGAAGAACACCAAGGTCACACAACAACTAAGAACCCAAGAGACAGAAAGGGCCACATGAACCAGAGACCTACATCATCCTGAGAGCAGAAGAACTAGTTGGTGCCCAGCCACAATCGATGACTGCCCTGTCAGGGAGCACAACAGAGAACTCCTGAGGGAGCAGGATATCAGTGGGATACAGACCCCAGATTCTCATAAAAAGACCATACCTAATGGTCTGACTGCGACTAGAGGAATCCCGGTGGCAATGCTCCCCAGACCTTCTGTTGGCACAGGACAGGAACCATCACCGAAGACAACTCATCAGACATGAAAGGGACTGGTCAGCGGGGGGGAGAGAGATGCTGATGAAGAGAGAGCTAATTAAATCAGGTGGACATTGGAGAGTGTGTTGGCAACTCTTGACTGGAGGAGGGATGGGAAGATAGAGAGAGAGGGAAGATGGCAAAATTGGCACGAAACGAGAGACTGAAAGGGCTGACTCAATGGGGAAGAGCAAGTGGGAGAAGGGAGTAAGATACAAGTAAACTTACACGTGACAGACTGAATGGAATTGTAAATGTTCACTTGAAGCTTAATAAAAGTTAATTAAAAAAGAAAATGAAATGGAATGTGTAGACATGGATATCCTAGGAATCAGTCAGCTGAAAGAAACCCTGGAGCTTGGCTACTAACCAAAAGGTTGGCAGTTCAAATCCACCAGGCAGTCCTTGGAAACCCTACGGAATAGTTCTACTCTGTCCTATAGGGTCACTAGGAGTCAGAATTGACCCTATGGTAATGGGTTTGGGTTTTTTTTTGTTTGTTTTTAGTGAGCTGAAATGGACCAGTAATGGACATTGTGAATTGGACAATCATATGGTCTACTATGCCAGGAATGACAAATTGAAGAAGAATAGTGTTGCATTCATCGTCAAAAGAACATTTCAAAATCTATCCTGAAGTACAACACTATCAATGATAGGATCCATACACCTACAAAGAAGATCATTAAATACAAATATTATTCGATTTATGCACCAACCACTAAGCCAAGGATGAAGATTTTTACAGTCATTTCCTTCATAAAAATCTTTCTATATATACATAGTAACAGAAACAATACTGGAGATCACATGGTAGAATTTTGCAAGACCAGCTAATTCTTTATTGCAACTACCTTTTTTCAACAACATAAAAGGCTACTATACACACGGACCTCACTCAATGGAATACACAGGAAGCAAATCAACTACATCTGTGGAAAGAGACAACTGAAAAGTTCAATGTCATCAGTCAGAACAAGGCCAGGGGCCAAATGAGGAACAGACCATCAATTACTGACATGCACGTTCAAGTTGATGCTGAAGAAAATTACAAGTCCACAAGAGCCAAAGTACAACCTTGAGCTTATCCCTCCTGAATTTAGAAACCATCTCAAGAATAGATTTGATGCATTGAACACTAGTGACTGAAGACCAGAAAAGTTATGGAATGACATCAAGGGTAACATACATGAAAAAGTCAAGAGGTCATTGAGATGACAGGAAAGAAAGAAAAGACCAAAATGGATGTCAAAAGAGACTCTGAAACTTACTCTTGAACATGGAGTAGCTAAAGAGAAAAGAAGGAATGATGAAGTAAAAGAGCTGAACAGAAGATTTCAAAGGGTGACTTGAGAAGACAAAGTAAAATATTGTAAGGAAATGGGCAAAGCCCTGGAGTTGGAAAACCAAAAGGGAAAAACATGCTCAGCATTTCTCAGGCTGAAATAACACAAGAAAAAACGCAAGCCTTGAGTTGCAATAATGAAGACTTCTACACGGAAAATATTGAATGATTCAGGGAGCATCAAAAGAAGATGGAAGAGTCACTACACCAAAGAATTGGTCGAAATTCAACCATTTCA
The DNA here is from genome assembly GCF_030014295.1 of Loxodonta africana. NCBI lineage: Eukaryota > Metazoa > Chordata > Mammalia > Proboscidea > Elephantidae > Loxodonta > Loxodonta africana. The sequence continues at coordinate 4,498,117 of NC_087354.1, forward strand.
GGAGTATTTGATCAAGAACCAGTGGTACTGAAACAAGAAGTCCCAGCTGCACTGAAGGCATTGGCAAAACACAAGGCTCCAGGAATCAACAGAATATGAATTAAGATGTTTCAGCAAATGAATGCAGCGCTGAAAGTGTCCACTTGTCTATGCCAAGAAATCTGATATTTTCAATCGCATCACATGCATGTGAAAGCTGGACAATGAATAAGGAAGACTGAAGAATTGATGCCTTTGAATTGTGGTGTTGGAGAAGAATATTGAATATACCATGAACTGCCAAAAGGATGAAAAAATCTGTCATAGAAGAAGTACAACCAGAACGTTCCTTAGAAGCAAGGATGGAGAGACTGCGTCTTACATACTTTGGACATGTTCCGGAGGGATCAGTCCCTGGAGAAGGACATTATGCTTGGCAGAGTACAGAGTCAGTGGAAAACAGGAAGACCCTCAACGACGTGGATTGACACAGTGGCTGCAACAATGAGCTCAAGTATAACAACGGTTGTGAGGATGGCTCAGGACCAGACAGTGTTTCGTTCTCTTGTGCATAGGGTCCCTATGAGTCAGAACCGACTTGACGGCACCTAACAACAACAATAAATTAGTGAAAACCCCTCTGCCTTCCTCCCTCCTTCCCTCCCCCTTGTAACCATCAAAGAATATTTTCTTCTGTGTTTAAACTACTTTTCGAGTTCCTATAACAGTGGTCTCGTACAATATTTCTCCTTTTGCAACTTACTAATTTCACTCAGCATAATGCCTTCCAGATTTCTCCATGTTATGAAATGTTTCACAGATTCATCATTGTTCTTTATAGATGTGTAGTATTCCATCATGGGAGTATACCATAATTTATTAATCCGTTTATCCATTGATGGACACGGTGCCTTCCATCTTTTTGCTATTGTAAACAATGCTGCAATGAAGAAGGGTGTGCATATATCTGTTCGTGTAAAGGTTCATATTTCTCTAGGACATATTGCAAGGAATGGGATTGCTGGATCGTATGGTAGTTCTATTTCTAGCTTGCCGCCTGAATGTCTTCTTTAGTCAAGTCTCTGTTCATATCTTTTGCCCTTTTCTTTAATTGGGTTATTTGTCTGTTTGTAGTTGAGTTTTTGCAGTATCATGTAGATTTTAGAGATCAGACGCTGATCAGAAATGACATAGCTAAAAACTTTTTCCCAGAGTGTAGGTAATCTTTTTACTCTTTTGATGAAGTCTTTGGATGAGCATGGATGTTCAATTTTTAGGAGCTCCCAGTTATCTAGTTTCTCTTCTGCACTGTTAGTAATGTTTTCTATACTGTTTAAGCCATGTATTAGGGCTCCTATCATTGTCCCTATTTTTTCTTCCATGACCTTTATCATTTTAAATTTTATATTTAGGTCTTTGATCCATTTTGAGTTAGTTTTTGTACATGGTCTGGGCTATGTGTCTTGTTTAATTTTTTTTTTTTTTTTTGCAGGTAGATATCCAGTTATGTAATCACTCTTTGTTAAATAGACTTTCTTTTCCCCATTTAACTGTTTTGGGGCCTTTGTCAAACAAATATCAGCTGCTCATATGTGGATGGATTGATGTCTATATCCTCAATTCTGTTCCATTGGTCTATGTATCTGCTGTTGTACCAGTACCATGCAGTTTTGACTACTGTGGCAGTATAATAGGTTCTAAAATTAGGTAGAGTGAGGCCTCCCACTTTGTTCTTTTTTTTTTTCAGTAATGCTTTACTTATCCAGGGCCTCTTCCTTTTCCATATGAAGTTGTTGATTTGTTTCTCCATCTCATTAAAATATGTTGTTGAAATTTGGATTGGAATTGCATTGTATCTATAGACCACTTTGGGTAGAATAGGTATTTTTACATTGTAGAGTCTTCCTTTCCATAAGCAAGGTATGTTTTTCCACTTCTGTAGGTCTCTTTTGGTTTCTTGCAGAAGTATCTTGTAGTTTTCTTTGTATAGGTCTTTTAAATACCTGGCAAGATTTATTCCTAAGTGTTTTATCTTTTTGGGGGCTAGTGTAAATGGTATTGATTTGCTTATTTCCTCTTCTATGTTCTTTTTGTTGGTGTAGAGGAATCCAGCTGATTTTTGTGTGTTTATCTTGTACCCCCTATAACTGCTAAACTCTTTTATTAGTTTCAGTAGTTTTCTTGAGGATTCTTTAGGGTTTTCTCTGCATAAGATCATCTCATCTGCAAATAGAGATACTTTTACTTCTTCGTTGCCAACCTGGATGCCTTTTATTTCTTTATCTAGCCTAATTACTCAGGCTAGGACCTCCAGAACAATGTTGAATAAGAGTGGTGAAAAAAGGCATCCTTTTCTGGTTCCCTTTCTCAAGGGCAATGTTTTCAGACTCCCTCCGTTTATGATGCTGTTGGCTCTTGGCTTTGTATAAATGCCCTTTTTTATGTTGAGGAATTTTCCTTCTATTCCTATTTTGCTAAGAGTTTTTTTTTTATCGTGAATGGGTGTTGAACTTTGTCAAATGCCTTTTCTGTATCAATTGATAAGATCACATGGTTCTTGTCTTTTGTTTCATTTATATGATGAATTACATTATTTGTTTTTCTAATGTTGAACCATCCCTGCATACCTGGTATGAATCCCACATGGTCACAGTGAATTATTTTTTTGATATGTTGTTGAATTCTACTTGCTAGGATTTTGTTGAAGATTTTTGAATCTGAGCTCATGAGGAGATAGGTCTGTAATTTTCTTATTTTGTGGTGCCTTTGCCTGGTTTTAGAGTCAGGGGTATGCTGGCTTCATAGAATGAGTTTGGGAGTATTCCATCCTTTTCTATGCTCTGAAATACCTTTAGTAGTAGTGGTGTTAACTCTTCTCTGAAAGTTTGGTAGAACTCTGCAGTGAAGCTGTCCTGGCCAGGGCTTTGTTTTGCTGGGAGGCTTTTGATTACCTTTTCAGTCTCTTCTTTTGCTATTGGTTTATTTATTTGTTCTACCTCTGTTTGTGTTAGTTTACATAGGTAGTGTGTTTCTAGAAATTCATCCATTTCTTCCAGGTCTTCAAATTTGTTAGAGTACAATTTTTCATAGTAATCTGATATGATTCTTTTAATTTCAGTTGGATTTGTTGTAATATTGCTCATCTCATTTATTATTCCAGTTATTTGCCTCCTCTAATGTTTTTCTTTTGTCAGTTTGGGGAATGGTTTATCAATTTTGATAATTTTTTCAAAGAATCAGCTTTTGGTCTTGTTAACTAGTTCAGTTGTTTTTCTGTTCTCTATTTCATTTAATTGTGCTCTAATTTTTATTATTTGCTTTCTTCTGGTGCCTGAGGGTTTCTTTTGTTACTCTCTATTTGTTTAATTTGTAGGGATAATTCTTTGATTTTGGCCCTTCTTTTTGTATGTGTGCACTTATTGCTATAAATTGAATTCTGAGCACTGCTTTAGCTGTGTCTCAGAGGTTCTGTTAGGGAGTGTCTTCATTCTCATTGGATTCTATGAATTTTTAATGGAATCCTTGATGTCTTTTATAATCCAATTGTTTTTGAGTAGGGAACTGTTCAGTTTCCAAGTGTTTGATTTCTTTTCCCTGCATTTTCTGTTATTGATTTCTGCTTTTATGGCTTTATGGTCAGAGAAGATGCTTTGGCACCTGTTTTGGATTCCGGTAGGCTTGCTTTATGACCTAATACGTGGTCTATTCTAGAGAATGTCCCATGTGCATTGGAAAAGTGAGTATACTTGGCCGCCGTTGGGTGGAGTCTTCTGTATAAGTCTATCAGGTCAAGTTGGTTTATTGTGGAATTTATATCTTCCATGTCTTTACTGAGGTTCTTTCTGGATGTTCTGTCCTTCACTAAAAGTGATGTGTTGAAGTCTCCTACTATAATTTTGGAGCTGTCTATCTCACTTTTCAATGCTGTTTTAGCTTGTTTTCTGTATCTTGCAGCCCTGTCAATGGGTGCATAAATATTTAATATGGTTATATCCTCCTTGTATATTGTCCTTTAATCATTACATAATGTTGTTTCTTGTCCTTTGTGGTGGATTTAACTTTAAAGTCTATTTTGTTGGACATTAATACTGCCACTCTTGCTCTTTCTTGATTGTTGTTTGCTTGATATATTTTTTTCCATCCTTTGAGTTTTCGTTTGTTTGTGCCTCTAAGTTAAAGGTGTGTCTCTTGTAGGCAGCATATAAACAGATAGTGTTTTTTTTTTTTTTTAATCCATTCTGCCACTCTCTGTCTCTTTATTTGTGCATTTAGTCCACTTACATTCAGTGTAATTATGGATTGGTATGAATTTGGTGCTGTCACTTTGATGTCTTTTTTTGTGTGTTGTTGACAGTTTCTTTTTCCCACTTAATTTTTTGTGCTGAGCTGTTTATCTTTATATATCGTTTTTTTGTCTTACTCATTCTTGTTCATTTTGTTTCTGCTGAGTCTCTATTTTTTTTCTTGTATTTTATTTTGAAGTGTAAGATAGTTTGTCTCCTTTGTGGTTACCTTAATGTTTACCCCTATTTTCTAAGTTTAAAACTAGCTTTTATTTCTTTATACTGCCCCGTTATCCTCTCCACATGAAAGATCTGTGACTACATTTCTTAGTCCCTCTTTATTGTTTTAAAGTTATCTTCTTTTACATAATATCATCGCCGTTTCTCTCTTTCAAGCATTTTTTTTTATCTTGATTCATTTTGTGATTTCCCTATCTGGATTGAGATCTAATTGCTCTGTTCACTGTTCTAGTCTTAGGTTGATATCTGATATAATTGACTTTCTGACCAGAGAGCTCCCTTTAGTATTTTTTGTAGTTTTAGTCTGGTTTTTACAAATTCCCTAAACTTCAGTTTATCTGGAAATGTCTTAATTTCACCTTCATATTTCAGAGACAGTTCTGCTGGATATATGATTCTTGGCTGGCAATTTTTTTCCTTCAATGCTTTACATAAGTCATCCCATTGCCTTCTTGCCTACCTGGTTTCTGCTGAGTAGTCTGAGCTTATTTCTATTGTCTCTCCTTTGTAGGTGACTTTTTGTTTATCCCTAGCTGCTCTTAAAATTCTCTCTTTGTCTTTGGTTTTGGCTAGTTTGATAATAATATGTCTTGGTGACTTTCTTTTAACATCTACCTTATGTGGAGTTCAATGAGCATCTTGGATAGATATCTTCTCATCCTTCACAATATCAGGGAAGTTTTCTGCCAACAAATCTTCAACAATTCTCTCTGTATTTTCTGTTATCCCTTCCTGTTCTTGTATTCCAATCACATGTAAGTTATTTCTCTTGATAGAGTCCCACATGATTCTTAGGGTTTCTTCATTTTTTTTTCACTTCTTTTATCTGATTTTTCTTCAAATATATTGGTGCCAAGTGTTTTTTCTTGAATCTCACCTATTCTGCCTTCCACTTGCTCAATTCTGCTCCTCTGACTTTCTATTAAGTTGTCTAATTCCGTAGTTTTATTGTTAATCTTCTGAATTTCTGTTTGCTCTCTCTATGGATTCTTACAGCTTATTAAATTTTTCATTATGTTCTTGAATAACCTTTTTAATTTCTTCAGCTGCTTTGTCTTGTTCTCTGTATTGCCTGGTCTCCTTCCTGATCTCATCCCTGAAGTCTTGAAGAGTTCTGTATATTAATCTTTTGTATTCTGCATCCGGTATCCAGGAAGACACCTCCATCCAGAAGATTCCTTGATTCTTTGTTTTAAGAGCTTGGTGAAGTGATCATGGTCTACTTCTTTATGTGATTTGATATTCATTGTTTTCTCCAAGCCATCTATAAGTTATTGTATCAGTTTATGTTTGCTTACTGTATCCTAGCTTCTTGCTTTATTTTGTTTTGATATGCCCAAATCAGTTGCTTGAGTGAGCTAACTTGATTTTTTTCACCTTGGAAGCTCTAACATCATGTCACCAGATGGCCAGAGCTGTTATCAGGTATATCTGCCTAAGAGTCCATTCACTTTCTTGTATGGATTCAGCTCAGGTGTCCAGGTAGCTGATCATCAAGTATGTGGTACTGGCGGTTCTATCCTACATCCTTAGAGGGGCAGGGGTGATTGGCGTATTTACAGGTATCTGGTTACAGTGGGGGTCACACTCTGAACAAGGCAGGGGGCTGACAACCATTCCCTGAGTGTATGTGAGGAAAGCACATCCCTGTACCCTAGAGCATACAGGTGGGTAGATTCTGCAGACAGACCATGGGCACCCAATGCTTTTGATTGTAAGTACTGGGAGGTACAAGTTATCCTTGGACCCCTGTTGTGGGTGGCTGTGTGACCTGAGTGGAGCCACCAGTCCTTAGGCCCCTGATGTGGGTAGGTGAAGACCCTGTTTAATAGGCAAAGCAGTGTAAGCATCAAACACCCACCTGTCCACCGCACAGCTGAAACAGTTGCAGTCTGCCAATAAGGGTCTATGTTCCTGAAATAGGCCCACACAGGTCCATGCAGGGGTGAAAAGGTATTCAAAATCCAAGGACCATTTATGTCTGGACAGGAGCCACTTCTGTCCTGACCTCCCCAGGTTAATGGAGCTGGCAAATTATGTTTTCCCCCAATTGTGAATTTATTCCTTCTCCAAGGCTGGCAGAATTTCTCAGAGTACTTATCAGAGCACATATCTCAAGCCCAGGGAAATAGACAGCTACTGAAGCTGGCTTGGGGGCTGGGAGTGCAGTAAAATATACACAAGTACTTAGCTTTTGACGAGAGCACCATTCTTCTCTGGTTCCGGAACTGTGAGTAGGCTGTGTGGCTGGCTGTTTCTCCCTAAGGAAACCGCGGCCAAATGCTACCACCAGCCTGCCACAGCTGTTCCTGGGAATGGTGCTTGAGGGATCCCAGCAATTCAGGTCTGGCAGCTCCTCTCTGCTTCTCTACCATCTCTCCCTCCCTCTGCCACTCAGTCTATTTTCTAACTTAGCCTTTGATGTTCAGGACTCCTAGCTTGTCATAAACATAATTGTTTCACTTGTTTTTTCAGGTCTTTGTTGTAAGAGGGTTCACCAGAAGCGTCTGACTACTGTGCCGTCTTGGCCCTGCCCCCAGATTATCATTTTAAATATTAGTTCTTTTCCATTGTTTTGTTTTACATTTTCAGAAATTTCAGCTATAAGAATGCTATATCTTAGGGATCCTTAGAGACACAGAACCAGCAAGATGTATATATGGAGTCCCTGGGTGGCACAAATGGTTAAATACCTCGACTACAAGCTGAAAAATTGGCAGTTCAAATGCACCTAGAGGTACCTCAAAAGACAGCCCTAGACATCTGTTTCAAAATGTCACATCCTTGAAAACCCTATGGAGAAGTTCTACTCTGAGCTTATAGGGTTGCCATGAGTTGCAATTGGCTCAATGGCATTTAATAACAACTGCAACATATTGACACAGTGGCTGCAACAATGGGCTCAAACTCAGCAACAATTGTGTGGATGGCGCAGGATGGAGCAGTGTTTTGTTCTGTTGTACATAAGGTCACTATGAGTCAGAACTGACTCAACAACACCTAACAACAACAACAACAAAACGTATATATATATCTGTGTAATTGTGGGCCCTGGGTGGAAATTCTGGCAGTCTTGCATCCCAAACACTCCCTCAGGAAACCTCCCTCCTTTTTTTTAAAGGACTTCCACTGATTAGATAAGGTACATCCACATTATGGAGAGTAATCTACCATATTTTTACACAGATAACATGTGCCTTCTATGTTTGTTTACCAACTGTGTCTCCCACCTCACAAGGTATTTTTTTATGTACGCTATGCTAATTTTTTTACAGCAACATGTATAAAAAAGTACAGTACTTAAGGCCAGCTAATTGAATCACATGCAACTACTTTATAACATCATCTAGGCAAGTGTTTGATCAAATAAGTGGGCACCGTAGCTTAGCCAAGTTGACACAAATTTAGCCATCATATGTTGGATTTTCTGTGCCTTGTTTACCTTTCAACTGCTTTGTCTCTGTTCCTTTCTACTTTTCTTTTGAAAAATCTTATTTTTAATGTCTTCCTTTTGCCTTTTATGTTTCCAATGCTCTTTACTACATTTTAACTAAAATATGTTCTCCTTTGGACAACTTTTAACTTAGTCTTAATTTCTAATTTGATTTTTTTCTTGAGTTCAAAACCTGTTTCCATTTCCCTTCTTTTTTTTTCTGTCCATTCTTGTTCTTAGTTTTCATGTTTCTGATTCAAGTTTTTTTTTTTTTTTTAAATTTTTAACTCATTCTAGAGTATCGTGTTAAAGTATTCCCTGCTTCTTAGCAGTTTTGGGGGGATAAGAATTGTCTTCTTTTCCTAAAGAGAAGATTCTTGTGTTCTCTTTTCTTCTTATAGTAACTGTAAATAGATAAAGACAAAGTCAGTTTATTCCTTTGAGGGCAGAGTTGGCATTTTGGGGTGATTTACAAGGTTTCTATTTCTAGAGATCACTTTTCTGTTACTAAAAGCAAAAGTGTAGCTTATTTAATAGGTGGCTTTTTGAGAGTAGGTGGGGGTCTCCAAGACCACTTTCAGTTTCTGTTTTGCTAGAAGGATGAACAGGACGCAGAAAAGCTGTTATACTCATGATTGTGATTTATTACAGTAAAATGGTACAGATTAAAATCAGCAAAAAAAAAAAAAAAAATGTGCATGGGGCAAAGTCCAGAAGAAATCAGGTTCAAGCTTCTAGGTATCCTCTCCCAGTGAAGTCACAAAGATGTCCTTAATATTCTCAGAAATCATGAGTGGCAACATGTACCCAAGCCTTGCTGTCCAGAGTTTTTATGGGGGATCAATCATGAGGGCATGCATCACCTTCATGACTGACCTCAGCTATTCAGACCCCCCCACCAGAGAGCAAAAATAAGACTTCATCATAAATCACTATAAAGACTATTTATTAGCATAAACTATCTGAGCAGATTGTTATATTGCTGCCCAAAGCATCAGACACACAAAAATGTGTTCACCGTAGTCATATTTTTTAGCATAAACTCTCTAACCAAACTAGTACAGTATAGTCCAAAGCCTCAGGCGTACAAAAACATTCTTGTCAGGAATTGTATTCCAAGGGCTCAGAGCTCATTTCCTAGGAGCCAGCTAAGGGACAGTTTTAAAAACAGGCCTTTCTTGGGAAAGGGCATGGTCTGAGCAACTGAAGCCTGCTGAATGAATCTCTGCCTGCGTTAAGAGGTTGTTGAGGAATTGGCTAAAGGTCCTTTGAACTTTTGCTTTCCTTTTAACTTTCAGGAGCTAAATTTCATCTTCTTGCTTCTTTTTTCTCTTCTCAACCCACTATTCAAGGGGAGCATCTCTTTTTTCAACATCTTTACCCATTTTTGAGACTGTCACCTCAAGTTCCAGGTACTTTTAAATTTCTTATTAAATCAGTTCTGTCATGTACTAAGACTCCTCTTCAGGGTGTGATTTTATTCAGTCTTCGGCTCTCGTTTTCATCTTCTTTCTTCCAAAGAGTTTATTCAGACTCCCCCTGCTTCCATCAAATTCTTTCAGTGGAGCATTTATTTTTCTGTTTAAAAGTACTTTGATAGGCAGGGCCAAGATGGCTGACTAGGTAGAAGCTACCTTGGATCCCTCTTGCAACGAAGACTCAGAAAAACAAGTGAATCGATCATATACATGACAATCTACAAACCCTGACCATCAAACACAGATCTAAAGAGTTGACCTGAGTGACAGGGAAGCAAAAAGCTGCACCCTGAAGCAGCAACCACTTCTGGAACCAGTGGCCCGTGCCACAGCCTTGAGCCCTCGCGGTTCACGATTGCCGAGTTTCGGGGCTGATTGCAGCTTGCTGACGTGGGGCAGGCATGGGACACAAGCCTATCCCATATCCCCCTGGGGTAACCTCCGTAGAGACTCAGCCAGCACAAGCAGGCTGCACACTGATGGGGCTAATGAGAGAATGAGCAACCATGGGGAAGCAGTGACTGTTTTCAGAGCCTGGAGCCAGCTTCCCAGTCAGAAAACCTTGGCACTGAGTTTTGGACTGGGTGCAGGGGAGCTGAGCATGGCATCCTGAGATGGCGCAAACACGGGATGCAGCCCTAGCCCCCAGAAGTGACCTCGGGGGAAGCCCAGCCAGTGCATGCAGGCAGCGCAGCAACACGGCTGACAGGAGGAGAAGTCACTGAGAGGCAGCGACTGGTTTTGGACCCTGGAGTGCGGCATCCCAGCCGGGGAACCTTGGCGCTGGGCTTTGGACTGGGAGCGGAGGAACTGCCCAGGGCTTCCGAGACAGCATAAGCACAGGATGTGGGCCTGACCCTTGGGGGCAATCTTGACCCAGCCAATGCACACAGGCTACATGCCCCTTGGGAATCTCAGATAAGGCAGTCATCACCAAGCAAGATAAGTAACTTTGTCTATACTCCTGGGTGCTACTCTCTCCTATCTATCTGGCCCCTCCCCTCCCCTTCCCAGGTGGCTTCATTAACACTGGAATTTTCTGGGCCAGAGTGAAGTGCGCTGTAGTTTTTTTTTTTTTTTTGTCTTTTCCTAGCCCATTCTCCTGGCCTGAGAGAAGCAGCTACAAAAAACCCAGGGACCAAAAATCCTTCCCTGACTTCCCGAAATCAGACTAAAAATACAGAACCAGCTCCAGCCAAGCATATGAGATGCACAGTCTTGGGCTTTCATCCCTACAGGCAACAAGGTGGCTATTATAATGCAAAGGCAATTCTGATAGGGATCTGACTGTAATTGTTTTAGCGGATTACTGGAAAGACAAGTGTCCCAGGTCTGATATCTCTACCTATTAAACTGAGCCCTCACTGACCCACAAAGGGGAACTGAGGTCTGAAGCTCCACCCAAACCACCTAGCCTCCTGCCATAGGGGTCTGAGGATAGTGACCCTACCAATCTGTAGAGGTACATGCATTGGGTGCCTAAGGTACAGCTGCAGAGCCCACCCACCAAAGTGATTTAGGAATAGAGACACACCTACCTCACTGGCACTTGTGGGAAGCTGTCAGCATCTTGACCCCCTGGAGTGTGACCCCCGGCTGCTACTAGAATCTGATGCACACAACTATCACGACTACTCCTCTAAGTGAATAGGTGAGAGTCTACACCACACACTTGATGACCCAAAATCAGATTCTACTCAAGAATAGTGAATAAACTCTTAAGCTTATATACCTGGTAACAGCCCAAACCAACTGGTAATAGGAAATAAGTGATTTAAAGCCTACAACAATCAAGACAGCACAATCTAGTAGCCCATCCACGTATATTGAAAGAAAACAAAACAAGATAAGACTCAGTGAGCAAATATAAAATAAATCATTACAATACCTTATAGATGGCTCTGAGACAGCAGTCAATATCAAACCACATAAAGAAGCAGACGATGTTTGCTTCTACAATTCCCCAAATTAATGAATCAAAATCTTTCCCAAATAAAGATACAATCCTGGAATTGCCAGATGCAGAATATAAAAAACGAATTTACAGAATGCTTCAAGACATCAGGGATGACCTCAAAAATGAAATAAGGCAATCTACAGAAAAAGTCAAGGAACACACTGATAAAGCAATTGAAGAAATCAAGAAGATTATTCAAGAACATAGTGGAAAAATTAATAAGCTGCAAGAATCCATAGAGAGACAGCATTCAGAAATCCAAAAGATTAACAGTAAAATTACAGAATCAGACAAATCAATAGGAAGTCAGAGGAGCAGAATCGAGCAATTGGAATGCAGAGTGGGGGAGATAGAGGATAAAGCAATTGACACCAAAATAGTTGAAGAAAAATCAGATAAAATAATTTAAAAAAATGAAGAAACTCTAAGAATCATGTGGGACTCTATCAAGAAGAATAACTTGCATGTGATTGGAGTTCCAGAACAGGGAGGGATAACAGAAAATACAGAGAGAATAGGTGAAGATCTGTTGGCAGAAAACTTCCCTGACATCATGAAAGACGAAAGGATATCTATCCAAGATGCTCATCGAACCCCATATAAGATTGATCCAAAAAGAAAATCACCAAGATGTATTATCATCAAACTTGCCAAAACCAAAGATAAAAAAAAAAAAATTTAAAACAGTCAGGGATAAAAGAAAGGTCTCCTACCAAGGAGAATCAATAAGAATAAGTTCAGACTACTCAGCAGAAACCATGCAGTCAAGAAGGCCATGGGATGACATATATAGAGCACTGAAGGAGAAAAACTGCCAGCCAAGGATCATATATCCAGCAAAACTCTCTCTCAAATATGAAGGTGAAATTAAAACATTTACAGGTAAACACAAACTTAGAGAATTTGCAAAAACCAAACCAAAGCTACAAGAAATACTAAAGGAAATTGTTTGGTCAGAAAATCAATAATATCAGATATCAACACAACACAAGGTCACAGAACAGAACATCCTGATATCAACTCAAAAAGGGAAATCACAAAAACAAATTAAGACTAATGTTAAAAAGAAAAAAATGCTCAAAACACAGAATCATTGAAGTCAATATGTAAAAGATCACAATAATCAAAAAGAGGGACTAAATACAGGAGGAATAGAACTGCCATATGGAGAGGAAAACAAGGCGATATACGATGATACAAGTTAGGTTTTTACTTAGAAAAATAAGGGTAAATATTAAGGTAACCACAAAGAGTTCTAACAATTCCATAACTCAAAATAAAAACCAAGAAAAACATAACGACTCAGCAAACATAAATTCGACTACTATGAAAATGAGGAACACACAATTTACAAAGAAAAACATCTCAGCACAAAAAAATAAGTGGAAAAATGAAATTGTCAACAACACACACAAAAAGGCATCAAAATGAAACACATACTTATCTACAATTATGCTGAATGTAAATGGACTAAATGCACCAATAAAGAGACAGAGAGTCTCAGACTGGATGAAGTAACGCGATCCGTCTATATGCTGCCTACAAGAGACACACCTTAGACTTAGAGACACAAACAAACTAAAACTCAAAGTACGGAAAAAAAATATATTAAGCAAACAACAAGCAAAAAAGAGCAGGAGTAGCAATATTAATTTCTGAAAAAATAGACTTTAAAGTTAAACCCACCACAAAGGGTAAAGAAGGACACTGCCTAATGATTAAAGGGGCAATTGACGAGGAAGATATAACCATATTAAACATTTATGCACCCAATGACAGAGCTGCAAGATACACACACACACAAAAAAAAACTTTAAGAGAACTGAAAAGTGAGATGGACACCTCCACAATTATAATAGGAGAATTCAACACACCACTTTCAGAGAAGGATAGGACTTCCAGTAAGCAGCTCAATAGAGACATGGAAGACCTAATTGCTACAATCAACCAACTTGACCTCATAGACTTATACAGAACACTGCACCCAACAGCTGCAAAGTATACTTTTTTTTCTAGTGCAGATGGAACATTCTCTAGAATAGATCACATACTAAGTCATAAAACAAACCTTTGCAGAATCCAAAACATCGAAAAATTACAAAGCATCTTCTCAGACCACAAGGCCATAAAAGTGGAAATCAATAACAGAAAAATTAGGAAAAGAAATCAAATACTTGGAAACTGAACAATACCCTCCTGAAAAAAGACTGGGTTATAGAAGACATTAAGGAGGGAATAAAGAAATTCATAGAATGCAACGAGAATGAAAACACTTCCTATCAAAACCTCTGGGGCACAGCAAAAGCAGTGCTCAGAGGTCAAGTTATATCGATAAATGCACACATACATAAAGAAGAAAGAGCCAAAATCAGAGAACTGTCCCGACCACTTGAACAAATAGAAAGTGAGCAACAAAAGAATCCATCAGACACCAGAAGAAAACTAATAATAAAAATTAGAGCTGAACTAAATGAATTAGAGAACAGAAAAGCAATTGAAAGAATTAACAAAACCAAAAGCTGGTTCTTTGAAAAAATTAACAAAACTGATAAACCGTTGGCCAGACTGACTAAAGAAATACAGGAAAGGAAACAAATAGTCTGAATAAGAAACGAGATGGGACACATCACAACAGACCCAACTGAAATTAAAAGAATCATATCAGATTATTACAAAAAATTGTACCCTAACAAATTTGCAAACCTAGAAGAAATGGATGAATTCCTGGAAAAACACTACCTATCTAAACTAAAACAATCAGAAGTAGAACAACTAAATAGACCCATAACAAAAAAAGAGATTGAAAAGGTAGTCAAAAAACTCCCAACAAAAAAAGCCCTGGCCCAGATGGCTTCACTGCAGAGTTCTACCAAACTTTCAGAGAAGAGTTAACACCACTACCACTAAAGGTATTTTAAAGCATAAAAAATGATGGAATACTACCTGACTCATTCTATGAAGCCACCGTATCCCTGATACCAAAATCAGGTAAAAAAAAAAAAAAAAAAAGACACCACAAAAAAAGAAAATTACAGACCTATATCCCTCATGAGCATAGATGCAAAAATCCTCAACAAAATTCTAGCCAATAGAATTCAACAACATATCAAAAAAATAATCCACCACGATCAAGTGGGATTTATACCAGGTATGAAAGGTTGGTTTAATATTAGAAAAACCATTAATGTAATCCACCATATAAATAAAACAAAAGACAAAAACCACATGATCTTATCAATTGATGCAGAAAAGGCATTTGACAAAGCCCAACACCCATTCATGATAAAAACCCTCAGGAAAATAGGAATTGAACGAAAATTCCTCAACATAATAAAGGGCATCTATACAAAGCCAACAGCCAACATCATTCTAACTGGAGAGAGCCGAAAGCATTTCCCTTGAGACAGGAACCAGACAAGGATGCCCTTTATCACTGCTCTTATTCAACGTTGTGGTAGAGGTCCTAGCCAGAGCAATTAGGCTAGACAAAGAAATAAAGGGCATCCGGATAAGAAGGAAGAAGTAAAATTATCTCTATTTGCAGATGACATGATCTTATATGCAGAAAACGCTAAGGAATCCTCCAGAAAACTACTAAAACTAATAGAAGAGTTTGGCAGAGTCTCAGGTTACAAGATAAACATAAAAAAGTCACTTGGATTCCTCTACATCAACAAAAAGAACATCAAAGAGGAAATCACCAAATCAATACCATTCACAGAAGCCCCCAAGAAGATAAAATACTTAGGAATAAATCTTACCAAAGATGTAAAAGACCTATACAAAGAAAACTCCAAAGTACTAGTGCAAGAAACTAAAAGGGACCTGTATAAATGGAAAAACATACCTTGCTCATGGATAGGAAGACTTAACATAGTAAAAATGTCTATTCTACCAAAAGCCATCTATACATACAATGCACTTCCGATCCAAATTCCAATGACATTTTTTAATGTGCTGGAGAAACGAATCACCAACTTCATATGGAAGGGAAAGAAGCCTCAGAGAAGTAAAGCATTACTGAAAAAGAAGAAAGTGGGAGGCCTCACTCTACCTGATTTTAGAACATATTATACAGCTGCAGTAGTCAAAACAGCCTGGTACTGGTACAAGAACAGGCACATAGGCCAATGGAACAGAATTGAGAACCCAGATATAAATCCATCCATGTATGAGCAGCTGATATTTGACAAAGGCCCAGTGTCAGTTAATTGGGGAAAAGATAGTCTTCTTAACAAATGGTGCTGGCATAACTGGATACCCATTTGCAAAAAAATGAAACAGGACCCATACCTTACACCATGCACAAAAACTAACTCCAAGTGCATCAAAGACCTAAACATAAAGACTAAAACGATAAAGATCATGGAAGAAAAAATAGGGACAATGTTAGGAGCCCTAACACAAGGCATAAACAGAATACAAAACATTACTAAAAACGACGAAGAAATGAACCAGATAACTGGGAGCTCCTAAAAATCAAACACCTATGCTCATCTAAAGACTTCACCAAAAGAGTAAAAAGATCACCTACAGATTGGGAAAAAATTTTCAGCTATGACATCTCCGACCAGCGCCTGATCTCTAAAATCTATATGATTCTGTTAAAACAACCACAAAAAGACAAACAACCCAATCAAAAAGTGGCCAAAGGATATGAACACGCACTTCATTAAAGAAGATATTCAGGCAGCTAACAGATACATGAGAAAATGCTCTCGATCATTAGCCATTAGAGAAATGCAAACTAAAACTACGATGAGATTCCATCTCACTCCAACAAGGCTGGCATTAATCCAAAAAACACAAAAGAATAAATGTTGGAGAGGCTGTGGAGAGATTGGAACTCTTATACATTGCTGGTGGGAATGTAAAATGGTACAACCACTTTGGAAATCTATCTGGCGTTTTCTTAAAAAGTTAGAAATAGAACTACCATACAACCCAGAAATCCCACTCCTCGGAATATACCCTAGAGAAATAAGAGCCTTTACAAGAACAGATATATGCACACCCATGTTTATTGCAGCACTGCTTACAATAGCAAAAAGCTGGAAGCAACCAAGGTGTCCATCAATGGATGAATGGTTAAATAAATTGTGGTATATTCACACAGTGGAATACTAGGCATCGATAAAGAACAGTGACGAATCTGTGAAACATGTCATAATATGGAGGAACCTGGAAGGCATTATGCTGAGTGAAATTAGTCAGAGGCAAAAGGACAAATATTGTATAAGACCACTATTATAAGATCTTGAGAAATAGTATAAACTGAGAAGAACACATACTTTTGTGGTTACGAGGGGCGGAGGGAGGGAGGGTGGGAGAGGGTTATTTACTGATTAGTTAGTAGATAAGAACTACTTTAGGTGAAGGGAAGGACAATGCTCAATACACGGAAGGTCAGCTCAACTGGACTGGACCAAAAGCAAAGAAGTTTCTGGCATAAACTGAATGCTTCAAGGTCAGCGGAGCAAGGGAAGTGGTTTGGGGACTACAGCTTAAGGGGACTTCTAAGTCAATTGACAAAATAAACTCTATTATGAAAACATTCTGCATCCCACTTTGAAGTGTGGTGTCTGGGGTCTTAAATGCTAACAAGCGGCCATCTAAGATGCATCAATTGGTCTCAACCCACGTGGATCAAAGGAGAATGAAGAGCACCAAGGTCACACGATAACTATGAGCCCAAGAGATAAAAGGGCCACATGAACTAGAGACTTACATCATCCTGAGACCAGAAGAACTAGATGGTGCCCGGTCACAACCCATGACTGCCCTAACAAGGAGCACAGCAGAGAACCCATGAGGGAGCAGAACAGTGGGATGCAGACCCCAAATTCTCGTAAAAAGACCAGACTTAATGGTCTGACTGAGACTGGTTGGACCATGGTGGTCATGGCCCCCAGGCCTTCTGTTGGCCCAGGACAGGAATCATTCCCGAAGACAAGTCATCAGACATGGAAGGGACTGGACAATGCGTTGGAGAGAGATGCTGAAGAAGAGTGATCTACTTGTATCAGGATGACACTTGAGACTGTGTTGGCATCTCCTTTCTGGAGGGGAGATGGGAGGCTAGAGAGGGTTAGAAACTGGCAAAATTGTCATGAAAGGAGAGACTGGAGGGAGGGAACGGGCTGACTCATTAAAAAAAAATTTTTTTTTTTTTTACTCAGTATGGAGTACGGTGTATATAGGCTTATGTGTGACAGACTGACTTGATTTGTAAACTTTCACTTAAAGCAAAATAAAAATTATTTAATAAAAAAACTAAGTACTTTGAGATTTTTAGTGTTCCCTACATATTAATTGCGCTAGAGATGTGGGATTTTGTGTGGTTTTATTTATTTTTCTTGTTGATCGATTAAGATTGTGGGGTTTATTTTTAAAGAATTGTGGAGAGATTTGGATATAGGTAGCTGCCATGATCTCTTTTACTATTCTTTTAGTGGTCACCCTCTTTTACTTGTTTTTCATATATAGGTTGTTGTTAGATGCTGTTGGGTCGGCTCCAATTCATAGCAACCCCATGCACAACGGAACGAAACACTGCCCGGCTCTGCGCCATCATTACAATCTTTGTTGTGCTTGAGCCCATTGTTGCAGCCACTGTGTCAATCTACCTTGTTGAGGGTCTTCCTCTTTTCCACTGACCCTGTACTCTGCCAAGCATGATGTCCTTCTCCATGGACTGATCCCTCCTGACAACATGTCCAAAGTATGTAAGACGCAGTCTCACCATTCTTGCCTCTAAGAAGCATTCTGGCCGCACTTCTTCCAAGACAGATTTGTTCGTTCTTTTGGCAGTCCATGGTGTATTCAATATTCTTCGCCAACACCACAATTCAAAAGCGTCAACTCTTCTTTGGTCTTCCTTATTCATTGTCCACCTTTCACATGCATATGATGTGATTGAAAATACCATGGCTTGGGTCAGGCCCACCTCAGTCTTCAGGGTAACATCTTTGCTCTTTAACACTTTGAAGAGGTCCTTTGAAGCAGATTTGCCCAAAGCAATGCGTCTTTTGATTTCTTGACTGCTGCTTCCATGGCTGTTGGTTGTGCATCCAAGTAAAATGAAATCCTTGACAACTTCAATCTCTTCTCCGTTTATCATGATGTTGCTCATTGGTCCAGTTGTGAGGATTTTTGTTTTCTTTATGTTGAGGTGTAATCCGTACTGAAGGCTGTGGTCTTTGATCTTCATTAGTAAGTGCTTCAAGTCCTCTTCACTCTCAGCAAGCAAGGTTGTGTCATCTGCATAATGCAGGTTGTTAATGAGTCTTCCTCCAATCCTGATGCCCCATTCTTCTTCATATAGTCCAGCTTCTCAGATTATTTGTTCAGCATACAGATTAAATAGGTATGGTGAAAGAATACAACCCTGACACACATCTTTCCTGACTTTAAACCAATCAGTATCCCCTTGTTCTGTCTGAAAAATTGCCTCTTGATCTATGTAAAGGTTCCTCAAGAGCACAATTAAGTGTTCCGGAATTACCATTCTTCACAATTTTATCCATAGTTTGTTATGATCCGGACAGTTGAATGCCTTTGCATAGTCAATAAAACACAGGTAAACATCCTTCTGGTATTCTCTGCTTTCAGCCAGGATCCATCTGACATCAGCAATGATATCCCTGGTTCCACGTCCTCTTCTGAAACCAGCCTGAATTTCTGGCAGTCCCCTGTCAATATACTACTGCAGCCGTTTTTGAATGATCTTCAGCAAAATTTTGCTTGCATGTGATATTAATGATATTGTTCTATAATTTCCATGTTCAGTTGGATCACCTTTCTTGGGAATAGTCATAAATATGGATGTCTTCCCATCAGTTGGCCAAGAAGCTGTCTTCCATATTTCTTGGCATAGGCGAGTGAGCACCTCCAGTGCTGCATCTGTTTGTTGAAACATCTCAATTGATATTCCATCAATTCCTGGAGCCTTGTTTTTCGCCAATGCCTTCAGAGCAGCTTGGACTTCTTCCTTCAGTACCATCAGTTCCTGATCATATGCCACCTCTTGAAATGGGTGAATATCGACTAATTCTTTTTGGTATAATAACTCTGTGTATTCCTTCCATCTTCTTTTGATGCTTCCTGTGTCGTTTAATATTTTCCCCATGGAATCCTTCACTATTGCTACTCAAGGTCTGAATTTTTTCTTCAGTTCTTTCAGCTAGAGAAATGCCGAACGTGTTCTTCCCTTTTGGTTTTCTATCTCCAGCTCTTTGCACATGTCATTATATTACTTTACTTTGTCTTCTCCAGATGCCCTTTGAAATCTTCTGCTCTTTTCTTTTACTTCATCAATTCTTCCTTTTCTTTAGCTGCTCAACACTCAAGAGCACGTTTCAGAGTCTCCTCTGACATCCACCTTGGTCTTTTCTTCTCTTTCCTGTCTTTTCAATGACCTCTTGCTTTCTTCATGAATGATGTCATTCCACAACTCGTCTGGTCTTCGGTCACTAGTGTTCAATGGGTCAAATCTGTTCTTCAGATGGTCGCTAAATTCAGGTGGGATATACTCAAGGTCATATTTTGGCTCTCATGACTTGCTTTGATTTTCTTCAGTTTCAGCTTGAACTTGCATATGAGCAATTGATGGTCTGTTCCACAGTTGGCCCCTTGCCTTGTTCTGACTGATGATATTGAGCTTTTCCACCTTCTCTTTCCACAGATGTAGTCAATTTGATTTCTGTGTGTTCCATCTGACGAGGTCCATGCATATAGTCACCGTTTATGTTGGTGAAAGAAGGTATTTGCAATGAAGAAGTCGTTGGTCTTGCAAAATTCTATCATTCAATCTCCGGCATTGTTTCTATCACCAAGGCCATATTTTCCAACTACTGATCCTTCTTCTTTGTTTCCAACTTTTGCCTTCCAATCACCAGCAATTATCAATGCATCTTGATTCATATTCAATCAATTTCAGACTGCAGCAGCTGATAAAAATCTTCTATTTCTTCATCTTTGGCACTAGTGGTTGGTGTGTAAATTTGAATAATAGTCGTATTAAGTTGTCCTCCTTGTGGATATTATCCTATCAGTGACAGCGTTGTACTTCAGGATAGATCTTGAAATGTTCTTTTTGATGGTGAATGCAACACCTTTCCTCTTCGAGTTGTCATTCCAGCACAGTAGACTATATGATTGTCTGATTCAAAATGGCCAATACTAGTCCATTTCAGCTCACTAATGCCTAGGATATCAATGTTTATGTGTTCCATTTCATTTTTGACAATTTCCAATTTTCCTAGATTCATACTTCAAACATTCCAGATTCCAATTATTAACGGATGTTTGCATCTGTTTCTTCTCATTTTGAGTCGTGCCACAGCAGCAATGAGGGTTCCAAAAGCTCTCCTCCATCCACGTCATTAAGGTCGACTCTACTTTGAGTAGGCAGCTCTTCCCCAGTCATCTTTTGACTGCCTTCCAACCTGGGGGCTCATCTTCCAGCTCTATGTCAGACAGTGTTCCGCTGCTATTCATAAGGTTTTCACTGGCTAATGCTTTTCAGAAGTAGACTGCCGGGTCCTTCTCCCTAGTCTGTCTTAGTCTGGAAGCTCAGCTGAAACCTGTCCTCCATTGGTGACCCTGCTGGTATCTGAATACTGGTGGCATAGCTTCCAGCATCACAGCAACACACAAGCCCCCACAGTACGACAAACTGACAGACCCATGGGGGTATACCATATACAGGTAATACAACTTAATTGGATTAGAAAATTATTATAATAAGAAACAAAATAAAAGAACACTGCACTAAAAATACAACACAATGTGCATGTATTTATGCTTATGTTTTATATCTTTCCTATCTCTCTGTATATAAATATACATTTTAAAAAGTATATATATATTTACAATATCCTGTTTTATAACCTATCTTGTTATATTATAAAAACAGTTTTCTGTCAATAAAATATATACCCAAATAACCCCATTATCACGTGGCTCCCTTGTATAAATATATTCTATCATCTTTTGTTGAACATTCAAGTTTTTCCATTTTTCTCAGTATTTATAAAGGAACAACATAACCCTATTAAGAGTCCTTGTGGTCTAATATTTTAACTTTTATTCTTCTATACAAATGACAATATATTCAAAATTCTATCTGCAAGCTGTTAATATGGCTATTAATATAACTTGCTATCTATATGAACCATGTAAGACAACGGTATAGGTCATTAATTATAACTGCAATTAGGCAATTTGAATAGTTCCTTTTCAGTTTACTCTGCAGTCTTTTTCTCTTGAGTTCAGCATCAACACAAGAAAAAAAATGGATTTCTGAAATTTGAAGTTTAATAGTTTTAATAGAGTTCTTGTGAATTTCTTTAAAGTTTTGGGTTTTGAGAGGAATCACATTTTAGAAACATGTTTTGAATACTTTGAGAGATAATTCAATAAACACAAATCTGATACCAGATAAGAATTTTGTTGTTGCATTCAAAATAATGAAAATTATTGCTTGTGATGTAGTTCCAATGAAAGGCACTATCTTTATGTAATTAAAATATTTTGGAGAAACTAGAAATATGCACAAAGAAATACATTTTAAAATTAAATGGAATAACTTCAATTCACTGCTTATTTAATCTTGCATAGTGTTTTTTTTTTAGTTTTGAGTTACTGTTTGAAAGTTATACATTCTTTTCTTTTCCTTGATGTTGCCTTTAAATTATTAACACATTTATTTGAATGAAATAAAACGGTTGACATCTGTATTTTTCCAAACAAGAGTCTCATAGCACGATGCCATGCCCTCTGCCCCTGCTCTAACTCCCTCAGGTTATTAGCTGGCATTTTATTACAGGTTTTTATTATAAAACTAAAAAATAACTCTTTCAGGCAAAGATATCTTTCACTAATGCTTTTGTTCATTTGTGTGTGTGTGTATTTATTCCTACTGGGTTCTCCCCCCTCTCCTTCTACAGTATAATATCCACTCATTCTTGCAGATAAAGTCCATTGGTGGTAAAAAAATCTGAGTTCTTGATTACCTAAAAGTCTTCATTGTGCTCTCATGTGTAAATGCAGCTCGACTGGATATAAAATTCTAGCTTAAAGAAAATTTTCTTCTAGAACCTTAAATATATTGCTCATCTATCTTCTTAGACGCACTCTTGTTGATGAGAGACTGATGTTATTTTCCTTTTTAATACTTTGTAGCTTATCTGTTTTTTCTCTCTGCTTACTTTTAGATTTTTTCCATTCCTTTTTGGGGGGAAGGAAGTGACTCTCAGCTATTTAGAAGTTTTGTATCAACATATGACACATGTACACAAAAGTGTACAAAACATAAAATATACAGGTCAGTGATTTAGCCCAAAGTGAACAATTGTATAACACCCCCCAGGCTAAAAAAAAAATAGGTGACAATACCTCAGAAGCACCGTGCATCACAGGGACTGGAAAATTAAGAATAGAAAGGAATTATTTAAACTTGATAAAGAACATCTACAAAAACAACCTATAGCAAACATCATACTTAATGGTGAAACCCTAAATAGCTTTTTGCTAAGAATAGGGACAGAGTATCTGGTTGGTGCAAACAGTTAATGTACTTGGCTGCTAAAGGAAAGTCCACCCAGAGACATTTTGGAACAAAGGTCTAACAATCTACTTCCAAAAAATCAGACAATGAAAGGCCTATGGCGTATAGTTCTACTCTGATACATGCAGGGTCATCATAAGTCAAAATCGACTTGATGACAACTAATTTTGGTTAAGATTGAAAAAAGGCAAGGATGCCTCCTTTTGCTACTCTTATTCAATATAGTGGTGAACTTCTAGCCAGTGCAGTAAAGCAAGAAAAAGAAATAGAAGGCATACATGTTGGAAAGGAAGAAACAAATCTGCACTTATTTCAGATGACATGGAATGTCTATGCAAAGAATCCCAAGTAATCTTAAAAAACAAAAAACAAATAAAATCTCCTAGAACTAATAAGTGAGTAAAGCATGACGCAGGATACAGGATCAATACACAAAAATCAATTACATATCTGTATACTAACAACAAGTGAATCTAAAAACAATATCACTAGAAATTAAATGACATAACTAGGTATGCACTTAACAAAGTATGTGTAGGATCTGATGAAAGAAATCAAAGAAGATCTAAATAAATATAGTGATGTGTTGTGTTCATGGATTGGAAGACTTAACATAGTCAAAATGTTAGTTCTTACCATATTGATCTATAGGTTTCATGTATTAATTATCATCATCTCGCAAAGATTTTCGTGGGCATTGACAAATTTATTCTAAAATTTATGTGTAATGGCAGAGGCCCTAGAAAAGCTAAAACAACATTGTTAAAGAAGAATAAAAAGGAATCACTCTACCTGATATGAAAGGTCACTATATAGCTACAGTGACTCAAGATAATATGGATAGACACATAGAGCAATGGAATACAATACAGAACTCAAAAAATAAGAAAAGCAAAACCAAACCTATTGCTGTAAAGTCAATTCCAACACATAGCAACCCTGTAGGACAAAGTAGAGCTGTCGCATAGGGTTTCCAGGGAGTGGCTGGTGCGTTCAAACTGCCGACTTTTTGTTTAGCAACCAAGCTGTTAGTCACTGAGACACCAGAGTTCCAGTTCAAAAATAGACCCACACTGATAAGCCCAAGTGATTTTTGACAAAGGTACGTAAAAATTCAATAACGCAAAAATAGCCTTTTTAATCACTGGGCCTGGGACATAGCAAAATAAATAAATAAATAAACCTCATTTCCTCAAAAAGCTAAACTAGAACACTCTTTTAGAACACTCTTAGGTAGATACTTCAGAGAGTTGAAAGCAATAACTCAAACACATACTAGCACATCAGTGTTTACTACAGCATTATTCACAATAGGCAAAAGGAGGAAACAACCCAAGTGCCCATCAACAGAAGAATGAATAAACAAGATATACTACATAAATGCAATGGAATATTTCTCAGCTGTAAAGAGATCTGAAGTTCTAATACATATTACAATATAAAACAAACATTGAAAACATTACACTAAGTAAAATAAGCCAGACAGAAAAGGACAAATATTGTATGATGTCACATACAAAATATTTAAAATAAGAAAGTTCATAGAGAAAGTAGATTCTAGGTTACCAGGAGCTAGAGGGCAGGGGAGAAGGGTGAATTATTTCTTACTGAGTACAGAGTTTCTGTTAGGGAGAATGAAAAGTTTTGGAAATAGGTGGTTGTGTTAGTTGCACAACATTGTAAATTCCACTAAATTGTACATATAAAATGGTTAAAATGCCAAATTTTATATTATATATATTTACCACAATAAGATAAAAAAAATTAAAAGAACATTGACCTAAACTTTATACCTTGTATAAAAATGAACTCAAGCAGGTGGAGCCAAGATGGTGGAATAGTCAGACACTTCTGGTGATCCCTCTTACAATAAAGACCTGAAAAAAACAAGTGAAATTGTTACATTTATGACAAACTAGAAGCCCTGAACATCAAAGACAATGTTAGAAAATGGACAAAGCAGCCGGGGGAGGAAGAGGCTGTTCAGAAGAAGAGAGGAGTTGCCAGACCTGAATCACCAGGATCCCTCAGGCACCATTCCCAGGAGTGACTTCTGTGTGTTGGTGGTAGCCTTCCGCCACAGCTTCCTCAGGAAAACAACCAGCCACACAGCCTACTCACACTTCTGGAACCAGAGAATGGCGCTCTCGGCAAAGAGCTAAGTACTCACATATATTTTACCACTCCCCAGCCCTCGAGCCAACTTCAGTGGTTGTCGATTTCCCTGGGCCTGAGATAGGCTCTGCTGAGTGCTCTGAGCCATTATCCCGGCCATGGAGAAAGAATAAACTCACAATTGAGGGAAAACATAATTTGTCAGCTCCACTAACCTGGGGAAGTCAGGACAGAAGGGGCTCCTGCCCAGGCATAAACAGTCCATGGACTTGAATAACTTTCCCCCCCTGCATGGACCTGTGTGGGCTTATTTCAGGAGAATAGACCCTTGTCGACAGACTGCAACTGTTTCAGCTCTGTGGTAGAGAGGTGGATATTTGATGTTTGACACCCTTTGCCTGTAAAACAGGATCCTCACCTACCCACATCAGGGGCCTAAGGACTGGTGGCTCCACTCAGGTCACCCAGTCACCTGCAACAGGGGTCCAAGGGTAACTGGTACCTCTCAGTACTTACAAGCAAAAGTATTGGGTGCTCATGGTCCGTCTGTAGAACACACCCACCTGTATGCTGTAGGGGACAGGGATGTGCTTCCCTCACAGGCACCCAGGAGATGGTTGTCAGCCCCCCACCTTGTTCAGACTGTGACCCCCCCCTCACTGCAACCAGATACCTGTAAATACACCAATCACCCCTGCCGCTCTAAGACTGTAGGACAGAGCCTGTACCACACACTTGATGACCAACTACCTGCACACCTGAGCTGAATCAATACAAGAAAAGTGAATGGGCTCCTAGGCGGATATACCTGATAATAGCTCTAGCCACCTCGTGACAGGACGTTAGAGCTTCAAAGGTGAAAATGATCAAGGTAGCTCACTCAAGCAACCCATTTGGGCCTATCAAAACAAAAGAAGGCAAGAAGCTAGCATACAGGAAGCAAACATAACATAAACTAACACATTAACTTATAAATTGCTCGGAGACAACAGTAAATATCAAATCACATAAAGAAGCAGAACATGATCATTTCAACAAGCTCTCAGAACAAAGAATCAAGGGACCTTCTGAATGAAGGTGCCTACCTGTAATTAACAGATGCAGAATACAAAAGATTAATATACAGAACACTTCAAGACGTCAGAAACAAGGTTAGGAAGGAGGTAAGTCAATATGCAGAATAAGCCAAGGAATGCACAGATAAAGTTGTTGAAATAATTAAAAAGGTTATTCAAGAACATAACGAAAAATTTAGTAAGCTGCAAGAATCCATAAAGAGATAGCAACCAGAAATCCAGAAGATTAACAATAAGATAACAAATTAGACAACTCAATACAAAGCCAGAGGAGTAGAACTGTGCAAGTGGAAGGCAGAATTGGTGAGACTGAAGATAAAGCACTTGGCGCCAATATACATGAAGGAAAATCAGATAAAAGAATTTTTTAAAAAATGAAGAAAACTTAAAAATCATGTGGGACTCTACCATGAGAAATAACCTATCGTGAATAGAGTACCAGAACAGGGAGGGACTGCAGGAAATACAGACAGAATTGTGGAAGATTTGTTGGCAGAAAACTTCCCTGCTATCATGAAAGATGAGAAGATATCTATCCAAGATGCTCATCGAACTCCACATAAAGTAGATCTTAAAAGGCAGTCACCAAGGCATATTTTAATCAAACTTGCCAAAACCAAACATAAAGAGAGGATTTTAAGAGCATCTAGGGATAAACAGAAAGCCACCTACAAAGGAGAGTCAATAAGAATAAGCTCGGACTACTCAGTGGAAACCACGTAGGCAAGAAGTCATTAGGATGACTTACATAAAGCATTGAAGGAAAAAAATTGCAAGCCAAGAATCATATATCCACCAAAACCGTCTCTCAAATATGAAGGTGAAATTAGGACATTTGCAGATAAACAGAAGTTTAGGGAATTCATAATAAACAAGCCAAAACTACAAGAAATACTAAAGGGAGTTCTTTGGTTAGAAAAACAATAATATCAGGTATCAACCCAAGATGAGAACACTGGACAGAGCAATCATATATCAACCCAGACAGGGGAATCACAAAAATGAATCGGTGTAAAAAAATGCTCAAAACAGGGAAACAGAGATGTTATTATGTAAAAGAAGACCACATTAAAAAAATAAAGAGGGACTAAGAAATGTAGTCATAGATCTTTAAAGAGGAGAAGAAGACAAGGTGATATAAAGAAATAAAAGTTAGGTTTAAACTTAGAAAAATAGGGGTAAATATTAAGGTAACAACAAAAGAGACTAACGATCCTACTCACTAAAATAAAATACAAGTAAAAGTACAGACTTAGCAGAAAAAAAACCAACAACAATGAATAAGATGAGAAGACAATACATAAAGATGAACTACTCAGCACAAAAAAATGAAGTGGGAAAAAGAAACTGTCAACAACCCACAAAAAAAGACATCAAAATGACAGCACTAAACTCATACCCATCCATAACTATGCTGAGCGTAAATAGACTAAATATAACAGTAAAGAGACAGAGAGTGGCAGAATGGATAAAAAAACATGATCCGTCTGTATGCTGCCTGCAAGAGACACACCTTAGAGACAGAAACAAACTAAAGCTCAAAGGATGGAAAATACATATGTAAAGCAAACAACAATCAAAAAAGAGCAGGAGTGGCAATATTAATTTCTGACAAAATAGACTTTAAAGTTAAGTCCACCAAAAAGGATAAGGAAGTACACTAAATAATGATGAAAGGGACAATATACCAGGAGGATATAACCATATTAAATGTTTACGCACACAATGACAGAGCTGCAAGATACATGAAACAAACTCTGAAAGCATTGAAAATTGAGATAGACAGCTCCACAATTATAGTACAAGAGTTCAACACACCACTTTCGGAGAAGTTCAATAAAGACATGGAAGATCTAAATACCACGATCAACCCACTTGACCTCACAGACATATAGAGAAGACTCCACCCAACAGCATGTGAGTATACTTTGTTTTCCAACACACATGGAACATTCTCTAGAATAGACCACATATGAGGTCATAAAGCAAGGTTTACCAGAATCCAAACCATTCATATATTACAAAACATCTCCGACCATAAGGCCATAGAAGTAGAAATCAATAACAGAAAAAGCAGGGGAAAGAAATCAAACACTTGGAAACTGAACAATACCCTGCTCAAAATCGACTGGGTCATAGAAGACATTAAGGATGGAATAAAGAAATTCATATAATCCAATGAGAATGAAAACACTTCCTATCAGAACTTTTGGGATACAGCAAAAGCAGTGCTCGGAGGTCAATTTATATCAATAGATGCACACATTCAAAAAGAAGAAAGGGCCAAAATCAAAGAATTTTCCCTACAATTAGAACAAATAGAAAGAGAGCAACAAAAGAAACCCTCAGGCATCGAAGAAAGAAAATAATAAAAATTAGAGCAGAATTAAATGAAATAAAAAACAGAAAAACAATTGAAAGAATTAACAAGACCAAAAACTAGTTCTTTGAAAAAATTGACAAAATTGATAAGCCATTGGCCAAACTGACAAAAGAAAAACAGGAGAAGAAGCAAATAACCAGAATAAGAAATGATATGAGCAATATTACAACAGACCCAACTGAAATTAAAAGAATCATATCAGATTACTACAAAAAATTGTACTGAAACAAATTTGAAAACCTAGAATAAATGGATAAATTCCTAGAAACACACTACCTACCTAAACTAACACAAAGAGAAGTAGAACAACTAAATAAACCCACAACAAAAGAAGAGATTGAAAAGGTAATCAAGAAACTCCCCATAAAAAAAGCCCTGGCCTGGATGGCTTCACTGCAGAGTTCTACCAAACTTTCAGAGAAGAGTTAACACCACTACTACTAAAGGTATTCCAGAGCATAGAAAAGGACGGAATTCTACCAAACTCGTTCTATGAAGCCACCATATCCCTGATATCAGAACCAGGTAAAGACACCACCAAACCAAACCAAACCAAAGCCAGTGCTATCAAGTTGATTCCAACTCATAGCGACCCTATAGGACAGAGTGGAACTGCCCCGCAGAGTTTCCAAGCAGCGCCTGGTGGATTCAAGCTGCCGACTCTTTGGTTAGCAGCCATAGCACTTAACCGCTATACCACCAGGGTTTCCAAAGACACTACAAAAAAAGAAAATTGCAGACTATATCCCTCATGAACTTAAATGCAAAAATCCTCAACAAAATCCTAGCCAATAGAATTTTTCATATCGAAAAAATGATTCACCTTAACCAAGTGGGATTCATACCAGGTACGCAGGGAACATTAGAAAAACAATTGATATAATTGATCATATAAATGAAACAAAAGACAAGAACCACATGATCTTATCAATTGATAAAGAAAAGGTATTTGACAAAGTTCAACACCCATTCATGATAAAAACTCAGCAAATTAGGAATAGAAGGAAAATTCCTCAACATAATTAAAAGGCATTTATGTAAAGCCAGCAGCCAACATCATCCTAGATGGGGAGTGTCTGAAAACGTTCCCTTTGAGATCGGGAATCAGACAAGGATATTCTTTGTCACCACTCTTATTCAACATTGTGCTGGAGGCCCTAGCCAGAGTAGTTAGGCTAGACATAGAATTAAAGGGGATCCAGATTGGCAAGGAAAAAGTAAAAGTATCTCTATTTGTAAATGACAGAATCTTATACACAGAAAACCATAAAGAATCATGAAGAAAATACAGAAACTAATTGAAGAGTTCAGCAGAGTATCAGAATACAAGATAAACATACAAAAATCAGTTGGATCCTCTACAGCAACAAAAAGAACATCAAAGAGGAAATCACCAAATCAATACCATTTACAGTAACCCACAAGAAGATAAAATACTTAGGAATAAATCTTACCAGAGACATAAAAGTCCTATACAAAGAAAAGTACAAGACACTTCTGCAAGAAACCAAAAGAGACCTACAGAAGTGGAAGAACATACCTTGCTCATGGATACGAAGATTTAACATTGTAGAAATGTCTATTCTACCAAAAGGCATCTATAGATACAATGCAATTCTGATCCAAATTCCAACGACATTTTTTAATGAGTTGGAGAAATAAATCACCAACTTCATACTGGAAGGGAAAGAGGCCTCGGATAAGTAAAGCATTCCTGAAAAAGAAGAACAAAGTGAGAGGCCTCACTCAACCTGATTTTAGAACCTATTGTATTGCTACAGTAGTCAAATCAGCCTGGTACTGGTACAACAGATACATAGACCAATATAACAGAAATGAGAATCCAGACATAAATCCATCTGATATTTGACAAAGGCCCAAAGTTAGTTAAATGGGGAAAAGATAGTCTGTTTAACAAACAGTGTTTGCATAAGTGGATATCTACATGCAAAAAAATGAAACAAGACCCATACCTCACACCATGCACATAAATCAACTCAAAATGGATCAAAGACCTAAATACAAAATCTAAAATGATGAAGATCATTGATGAAAAGATAGGAACAATGCTAGGAGCCCTAATACATGGCATAAACTGTATACAAAACATTACTAACAATTCAGAGAAGAAACTAGATAACTGGGAGCTCCTAAAAATCAAACATCTATGCTCATCCAAAGACTTCACCAAAAGCGTAAAAAGTTTACCTACAGACTGGGAAAAAGCTTTTAGCTACGACATTTCCAATCAGTACCTGATCTCTAAAATCTACATAATACTGCAAAAACTCAACTAAAAACAGACAAATAACCCAATTAAAGAAAAGGGCAAAAGATATGAACAGAGACTTGACTAAAGAAGACATTCAGGTAGCTAACAGATACATGAGAAAATGCTCACAATCATTAACCATTAGAGAAATGCAAATCAAAACTACAATGAGATTCCAAGGCTGGCATTAATCCAAAAAACACAAAATAATAATTGTTGGAGAGGTTGTGGAGAGACTGGAACAATTATACACTGCTAGTGGGAATGTAAAATGGTACAACCACTTTGGAAATCAATTTGTCACTTCCTTTAAAAGCTAGAAATAGAACTACCATATGATCCAGCATTCCCACTCCTTGGAATATATCCTAGAGAAATAAGAGCCTTTATATGAACAGATATATGCACACCCATGTTCACTGCAGCACTGTTTACAATAGCAAAAAGATGGAAGCAACAAAGGTGCTCATCAACAGATGAATGGATAACTAAATTATGGTATATTCACACAATGGAATACTGCACATCCATAAAGAACAATGAAGAATCTGTGAAACATTTCATAACATGAAGAAATCTAGGAAGCATTATGCTGAGTGAAATTAGTTAGTTGTAAAAGGACAAATACTGTTTGAGACCAGTATTATAAAAACCTGAAAAATAGTTTAAACAGAGAAGAAAATATTCATTGATGGTTACGAGGGTGGGGAGGGAGGAAGGGAGGAAGAGGGGTTTTTACTAATTAGATAGTAGATAAGTTTTATTTTAGGTGACAGAAAAGATAGCACACAATACAGGAGAGGTAAGCACAACTGGACTAAACTAAAAGCAAAGAAGTTTCCTGAATACTCGGAACACTTCAAAGGCCAGAGTAGCAGGGGCTGGGGTTTGGGGACCATGGTTTCAGGGGACATCTAAGTCAATTGGCATAATAAAATCTATTAAGAAAACATTCTGCATCCCATTGGAGAATGGCATTTGGGGTCTTAAATGTTAGCAAGTGGCCATCTAAGATGCATCAGTGGGTCACAACACCAAAGACACAGGTAATTATGAGCCCAAGAGACAGAAAGGGCCACATAAACCAGAGACTACATTAGCCTAAGACCAGAAGAACTAGATGGTGCCTGGCTTCAACCGATGACTGCCCTGACAGGGAACACAACAGAGAACCCCTGAGGGAGCAGGAGAGCAGTGAGATGGAGACCCTAAGTTCTCGTAAAAAGACCAGACTTAATGGTCTGAGACTAGAAGGACCCCGTGAGTCATGGTCCCCAGACCTGTTAACCCAAGACTGGAACCATTCCCAAAGCCAACTCTTCAGACAGGGATTGGACTGGACTATGGGATAGAAAATGATACTTGTGAAGAGTGAGCTTCTTGGATCAAATAGACACTTGAGACTATGTGGGCAGCTCCTGTCTAGAGGGGAGATGAGGTGGCAGAGGGGGTCAGAAGCTGGACGAATGGACACGAAAAAAGAGGGTGGAGGGAAGGAGTGTGTTGTCTCATTAGGGGAAGAGCAACTAGGAGTATATAACAAGGTGTATATAAAATTTTTTTTATATAAATTTTTGTATGAGAGACTGACTTAATTTGTAAATTTTCACTTAAAGCACAATAAAAATTTTAAAAAGAGCTCAAAATTGATCATAGATTTAGAAAATTTAAATTGTAAAACTATAAAAATTTTAGAAAAAAATGGCAGAAAAAGAGAACAAAACTTTGCCATATAGGATTAGGCAAAGATTTCTCGAAAGTGACACAAAAGCACATTCCATAAAAGGAAAAATCAATGAATTGGAACTCACTAAAATTAAAAAAAAAAAAATTTTTTTTTGATCTGAAAAAGCCCACGTGAAAGGATGAAAAGACAACCTACGTACTGAGAGAAAACATCTGCAAACACATATCTGAAAAAGGACTAATGTTTAGACTATTCAAAGATCTCTTTAAATTCTACAGTAAAAAAAAAAAAATCCAATTAGAATATGGGCAAAAGAAGAGATTTTTTCCAACGCAGAACATATGCAGATGACAAACAAGAAGATGGACAATTAGCCATCAGCAAAATGAAAATTTAAACCACAATGAAATATCACTGCATACCTAGAAGGATGGCTAAAATAAATATTGATAACACCAAATGCTGATGAGGGTGAGAAGAAACTGAATCACATACACTGCTGGTGGGAATGGAAAACGATTTTTCAGTTTCCTATAAAACTAAACCTGCAATTACCATATGATCCAGCAATTCCACTCCTGGATCTTTATCCCAGAGAAATGAAGACTTATGTTCAGACAGAAACCTGTGTATGAATGTCTATAGCTTTGTTTATAGTAGCCAAGAACTGGAATTAGCCCACAGGCCCTTCAAGTAAATGGATAAACAAATCGTTCTACAGATAGCCCACGGAATACTGTATTTTTACACAAAGAAGCGCCCCTTCTATGTTTGGATACTAAACGCACCCCCCCACCCCCATCCCTACCAGGGGTTTATGTAAGAGCCACTATGCCAGCAGGGTTTACTAAAATACCTCCGGGGGGAGAGAGCAGTTAACAACAAACATAGAAGTTGCCACATAATTTGTAGGAAAAAAGGTACAAACCATTGATACGTGAAACAACCTGGATGAATCTCCAGGCAATTAGCCTTGGTGAAAACAAGCTAATCCCAGATGGTTACATACTACGTGATTCTATTTATTTAACAGTTTTTAAATGAAAAAAAAAATGAAGGATAGATTGGTGATTGCCAGGGTTCTAGAGAAGAAGAGTAGTAGGTGTAGTGATAAAGGGCAACGTGACAGACGCTTGTAGTGCCGGAACTGCTGAGTATCTTGACTCTTGCAGTGGATATACCACCTCATACAGGTAATAAAATGATGTAGAACGTACAGACACATACACACACACACAAACAAGTATAAGTAAAATGGGAAATATGAATAAACTCAGAAGATTGAATCAATGTTAATATCCTGGTTGTGATAATTTTCCAAAATGTGACCATTGAGGGAAACTGAGCAAAGTATGCAAAGGGTTTCTCTATATTATTTCTTACAATCATATAGGCATGTACAATTATCTCAAAAACTCAAATTAAAAATAGTAAAATTGGACTAGACCATATGCCTCTCTGTTATGAATTCAATCATATTCCCCCAAAAGACAAGTCGAAATTCTAACATTTGTATCTGTGAAAGTGACTTTGTTTGGAAATAGGGTCTTTAACAATGTTATCAGTTACACTAACATGTGGTCACAGCAGAGTAGGATGGGTCCTAATCCAACTGGAGTGCTGCCTTTACAAAGGAGAGCAGACATGGAGAGACGACAGAGGAAGAATACAGCCATGTGGAGATGCATCTACAAGCCAAGGCGTACCAGGAAATACCTGGAGCCATCAGGAGCAGAAGGAGCATGGCCCTGCTGATGTCCTGAACTGGGACTCCTACCCTCCAGAACTGTGAGATAATAAATAAATTTCTGTCCTTTAAAGCCACCTACTTTGTGGTATTTTATTGTGGCAGTCCTAGGAAATTAATACCACCTCCTAGGAACAGCAACTTTTTTCTAAGCAAAAGAAAAAACTGTCTATCTTATGACAGTTCTAAAAAAGGAACACTGAGTTAGTCAGCTCTCAGGATGAAAACCATTTGTTATTTTTCAGTTGTGATGCACAATAACCTATAGACTAAATACCACACACTGAGCCACATTTCACTTTTGGGAAAGGTCACTTTGTATCTGTTTAATGCAGACGATACATAATAAATTTCTCTCCAAGGACGGTATGAAGTGTGCACTGAGGAAAGTTGATATTGGAATGAACAAGCAAGATTGACACCTGGGGAAGCGCATACACACTTGATTCTTCCAAGAATCTAACATTTTGTTCTGTGATGGTAAGAGTGAAGAGGGACTTCATTTCTCAACAAATTTGATTCTATTAGTATGAAAAAAACTAAAATGATGGAGGTACTAGAGGTACTTGACATTTACTCAAATATGTTCAACCTTTTCATTTGTGTGCCATCCCACAGAAGTGTTTAGAGTTGAGTAAATGATGTGCTGAGGCCTCCTCTGCCCACAGGCCCCTTCACCAATTCCTTACACTTGGATCGCAGTGACCGTTATCTTTTGACTCTTGACTCCATAGTCCTAATCACAGTTTACTGAAGTAGGGATTGAAGCTGAATCAGGGGCTGCATCCAGGCAGCAGCTTATAGGGAAATCACCACCCAAGGGGAGGCAGCAGTCCTAAATGGAAGTGGACTGACCAAACCCTCCCTTACCATACACAGGCACGCTCAAACAGGAAGTTCTAAGAAGAATCCATGAGGCAGTATAAGCCTCAGAAACCAAACAGGAGAGAGCACCAAAAAAAAAAAACCCAAACCTGCCACTATCAAGTCGATTCTGACTCATAGCAATCCTTTAGAATAGAGTACAACTGTCCCATAGAGTTTCCAAGGAGCACCTGGTAGATTCAAACTGCCAAGCTTTTGGTTAGCAGCTGTAGGTCTACCACTACGCCACCAGGGTTTCCAAAAAAAGTGAGTGCAGAGCACAGCAAAAGTAATGGGCAATGTAGAGAAAGCTGAAATAGCAAGGACTGATCCAGTAGACCTAAGGAGTAAAAGCTGAGCCATGGGGCCATGAAGTCCTCAGGTTGGAGACCCCTGGAGGTGAAGCTGGGGGCTTATCAGTGTACCCCAGTACTTCTACTTAATTTTCAGAATTACTGGCAAAACTGGAGCTGCTAGGTGTCCCTCCCTCACACAGTCTAGTTCTCTGTGGGAGCTGGATGTGTGCCTACCATGGGAAAATGGACCCAAAATGAACTCTTGGTAAGGTAAAACTAAAAAGGAACTGTCTGAGCTACTTGCAGTCACTGGACTGTGTTGTTGAGCCCCTATATATGCTAATGTTGAAGTCTGGATAATACCTACCGGCTGCACGTATGAATCGGTGGCTTGTTTGAGTCATGAAGCCAGATCAAACCTCTCCATGGGGTAGAGGTACATTTTTCCCTGAAGGAAATGGTTACTATTAGTCCACTTGTCCAGGAACTGGGATGGCCCTGAGGAAGGAAACAGATTCAAAATCTTTCTCCTGGGCCCTGTTGTAGTTGAAAGTTCAGGTAAAGGAAATAGACTCAAGATCTTTCTCTGTTGCCCTGTAGAGGTTGAAAGTCCAGGCCAGGCAGGTGGGAGTGAGGAAGGGATGGCTCAGCAGGGACCCCAGGAGGGCCTGTGCCTGTGCAATATTATGAACCAAATCTCTAGACTGTACGTGCCTTCCATTATTCTCAACTCTTCCTTTATGTTTTGTAAAAACATCACAAATCTGGCCAAGCCACTCCTCCGTGTACAGGGTCTCACTGCCTTCTGTAAAAGTGCCAAGGAATAATAAGACTCACTACGTTCTCTACAAAGAGAACCTTGGTAACACAATGGTTAAGCGCTGTCAACCGAAAGGTCAGCAATTCGAGCCCACCAACCACTCTACGGGAGAAAGTTGTGGCAGTCTGTGTCTGTAAAGATTTACAGCTTTGGAAACACATGGGGCAGTTCCACTCTGTCCTGTAAGTCAGAATTGACCCTATGGCAGTGGGTTCTAATAGGTTCACTTCAGCACGCCTTGAGTTTTAGTGGGTATTGCAGTACTTGACCAAAATGCCCACTGCAGGGCTTCCCTCCCAGGGATGCTAATTCTGCCAGTGATGTGGAGCCCAAGAAGTCACAGGCATTTTTTTCTTAATAATTTGTTTTATTTTTAATTAAATGAACATTCACATTGTTTAAAAATAAAAAATTCTGAAGGCACCTTGAAAAGTTTCCCTCCCAACTTTGTATTCAGTCATCCGTTTCTCTCCTGTCCCCATTTAGTATCTTGCTTATCCTTCCAAAGACTTTTTATGCATGTATTTTAAACTATGAATATATATTATTTTATTTAATTTAATGTAAATACATTTACTTGCAATACACATTTTTCTGCATCTTACTCTGTTCTCTTGGCAATGTATCGTGGAGATCTTTCTATATCAGTATGCAAAATAATTCCTTATTCTACTTTACAGCATCACAGTATTCCACTGTATGGATATTTAACAATGTATTTACTTTCTTAGTAAGGAGCTCTGGTGGTACAATGGTTAAGCACTTCGCTGCTAACTGAAAGGCTTTTGGCTCAAACCCAACAGTCACTCTACAGAAGGAAAGACCTGGCAATCTGCTCCCATAAAGATTGACCAAAAAAAAACCAAACCAAACCCTGTGCCGTCGAGTCGATTCTGACTCATAGCGACCCTATGGGACAGAGTAGAAATGCCCCGTAGAATTTCCAAGGAGCACCTGGCGGGTTCAAACTGCCATCCTTTTGGTTAGCAGCGATAGCACGTAACCACTACACCACCAGGGGATAGCTTAGGAAACCCTATGGAGCAGTTCTGCTCTGTCCTATAGGGTCGCTATGAGTCAGAATCAACTCGAAGGTATGCAATGACAACAACAACAGTTCCTTATTGAGAGACTAATTTAAAATCTATTGCAAATAATGATGTACAGTCTGTTCATGAACATGATTTCAGACCTGCATGAGTGTACCTGCAGGATAAAATATTAGACATGAATACGCGCTTGCAATTTTGATAGATAATGTTGCTCGGCTGCTAACTGAAGGTCCTACTAGCTGAAAGATCGGTGGTTTTTACCCACACAGAGGCACTTGGGAAAACAGGCCTGGCAATCTATTTCCAAAAGGTCACAGCTTTGAAAACCTGATGGAGCAGTTCTACTCTGCACACGTAGGGTCCCATGAGTCAGAATAGACTGAATGTTATCTAACAACAGTCTTCATAAGTGCGTGACCAATTTGCACTGTCACCAATGAAGAATGAAAAAGTGTATTTTGCCAAACCTTTGCCAAAAAAGGGTGTTATAAAAAGTTTGCACTTCTGCTTATCTGAGAGGGGAAAATGTTTCTTTAGTTTTCTCTTGTCATTTATAAAATTTAAGCCATTTATATTTCTTGTTTTGTGAATTGTATGTTCAACATTTTTGAGCATTTTTAATTTGTGCTGCTAGACTTTTTATGGAAACTTTTTACATATTAGGTAAATTAGCCCTTTGTGGTGGTAAATTATCAGTTTTCCCATTTGTCTGTTGCAATTTGACTTTGCTTAGGTGGTTTTTGACATGCAAATTGTGCTTTTTCATTTTCATGTTAGAAAGGTCTTACTCCCTTCTGAAGCTATAAAATAATTCAGCTGTGGCTTGTCTTTGTAAGTTTATGGTTTCATTTTTTTACATTAAAACTTTGAATTATTTGGAGTCTAACATTTTATAAGACATGAGGTAAACAACTTTTTTTTCTCCCTGAATCCATTGAATTGGTTCATCTTGTTCACATTGATTTGAGATTTTAACCAACAGGGTTAAACTATTTCCCCTCCTCCCATCACACTCAGGGTCTGTGAGTTCCTAATAAGGCGTTTCTGTGTAACAGTGCAAGGTCATTTACTGCTCCTCTGCTGAAGGCTGCTTCACTACCCACCACCACCTACACCCTCCATTCGGTCATGAGCAACAAGCCGAAAAGCTGCCCTTAGATAAACTTCATGCATCATACCGCACAAAAAACACTTGCCTCCAGCTGCCATATTGAATCCCCCACTGCACCCCCCTACATGTTAACTAGTTCCTGAAATTGCCTGCCTGTTCCCAGAAACTTCATGGATTATGCATAAGTTCCCTATCCTGAACCCTACAACTGCCTTAGAATCCCCAGCCTCAGGAAGCTTGATCTGAGACTTAGTCTCCGAGCTCCTTGCTGGGCTGGCTTGCAATAAAGTCTACTTTGTCTTTCTCAAAACTCTGGTGTCTCTCAATTGAATTGAGGGGTCCCAACAGGCAGAACTCACCCTCAGTGGGTTACAAAATGAACAATAATCTACATCTACGGAGTCAGCCTCTTTTAGCGACAGGGTGAGAAATCTGTGTTTGAAGGTCTCCAGATAACTCTTACCAAAAAAAACCCAAACCTATTGTCTTCCACTCAATTCCAGCTCAAAACATCCTATAGGAAAGATTAGAACTGCCCCATAGGGTTTCCAAGGCTACAAATCTTTATGGAAGCAGACTTCCTCATCTTCCCTAAGTTGATTCTTAGGAAAGGACAATTTTGGGTAGAGAAAATAGAAGTAAACAAAAAGGGAGTTGGTTACTGGTGAACCATCTTTACTGGTGAACCATCTCAACTGTCATTTCTTTTACCCAACTTTTGTAAATCTAAAGATTTTTTTTATTACACATGTATCAGAAAGACCTCATTCCATTAAAGTTAAATGTCTCTATGCGAAAGTAGTGCAGCAGAATATACTAAAAGAAAGAAATTCTAAGTACCCTGGCCTTTACAATGGATTTTTCTACTACAGGTTGTAATTGTCTAAATATGTGTTTTAACAAAATCAACCTAACCAAGGCTGTGAATTTAATATTAACTAAAAAAAAAAAAAAAATGTCTGGAGATTAATGGTAACAAAAAGCCCCATTCTGATCATTCAGTTACTTCATAAATCTTTTACTAACATTCTAAATTATTTTCAAAGATGTTTCCCCTGTAGCTTGTCTCAAACAGAACTCAGTTTTTCCAAATCCCAGAAGCTACAGAGGCTGAGTGCCCAGAATGTAGGGAGTACATTTGCTTTCAGAATGACTCAACTGCTATGACCTGGGGCCAAGGAGACAAGGACTTCTGCTGTTTTACTGACACACACACACACACAAAAACCCATTGCCGTCAAGTCGATTTTGACTCATAGTGACCCTATGGGACAGATTAGAACTGCCCAATAGCGTTTCCATGGAGTGCCTAGTGGATTTGAACTGTCAACCTTTGGGTTAGCTGCCAGAGCTCTTAACCACTACACCACCAGGGTATCCACTCTGCTGGCAAGCTCCTGGGAAATGTCCTGGTTCAGAGAGAGACTTCAAGGCAGTAGACCAGTCCTTTTGTGCTCAATGGTGCCCTAGAGAGGACGTCTATGGAGAAGTGCTAGCTTGGGTCCACTGCAGGGATTATATACCCTAATGTTCCATCTTCCCCTTTGAAGTGTCCTCTAGATACCATTGCTCCTAACTGGAAAACGCTATATTAAGACATTTCATATAAAGTGAGTTGCTTTTAACTTTTTAAAATTGGAATGTCTCTGCCCATAAACATGTGGGGACAAAAATACAGCCTAATGAACTCTAAGGAGAAGCTCATCTTTCCTCAGTGCCTCTGCCCTCTATTCCTGTTAACTTCAGCCAGATTCCAAATGAGCTCTTGGTCTTCCATTAGTCTCCTCCTCCTGTGGTTTCCAAATGATTATGTTTAGTAATTCAGACATTTAGAAAAGAAAATTTATCTTGGCTCAGAGGGGAACTCACCCATCTTCCTACCATTGTTTCTCCACCCTACCCATATCTTTCTTCCAACAGTAAAGAAATATTCTTCTTCCCTTCCACTTATGCTTTATTATTGCCTACTCAGAATGCCATTTCTACAATTACTCCTTTCTCATGCATCATAACATTTCTCTTTCTTGTGGTTTATTTTCCAGCAGCAAACTCATATGTTCTTTTATGTCTGAGAAAGAAAACTCTCTTTGGCCTCCATGTTTTCTTCCAGCTGCTCGCCTGTTTCTCTTTCCACCTTCACAGTAAAAAAATACTTGGAAAGTCTATACTCATTCATGTATTCTTTCTACTAACATTTATTGAGAATCTATTATATGTGAGGCATAATTTTAGGACCTGGAAATACAACAGTGAACAAAATAAACAAAAATCCCTGCCCACATGAAGGCTTCATTCTAGTCAGTTGGTGGAAACTAAAGGAGAGGTTTGGAGATTTGGGGAATTAGTTGCAGGTTTTGGAAAACTAGTCAGGGAAGTCCTCACCAAGAAGATGACATCTGCACCAGGATTTGATGGAGAAAAGGGAGAAAGCCACACACATGTCTAGGAGAAGCACATTCTAAGCAGAGGGAATAATAAATGCTGATGACTTCCTCCTCTGGCCGGATGTTCCTCCCTCATTACCAGCCTGGCTGTCTCCTTCGCATCATTCCCATTTCATCTCAAAGGTCTCCTCATCAGAGAATTTTGTTTGATGTGCTATCTCAGCTAGCCCTTTTTTTCTGCAGTGCCTCTCTATTTAGAAGGTCAATTTTCTAGTATTTATGACATCAACCAGTATCTAGAAACTTCATATTTATTTATTAGTTGGACTTATTTATTCTTTTTTTTACTTGTTTATGCCTATCTACAACTTGGATGAAACTCAAAAATATTATGCTAAATAAAACAAGCCAGTCACAAAACACCATATGTTCATGATCCCATTTATATGAAATGTCTAGGACAGGAAAATTTATAGAGCAAGAAATAGATTTGTAGTTGCCTAGGGCTAGCAGTAAGAGTAGGGGAAGGGGGAAAAGGGAGTGACTGACAATGGGCATTTGAAAATATTTGAAAATTAGATCATGGAGATGGTTGCAAAACTCTCTCTATATATATACTAAAAACCACTGAATTTCAACACTTTAAATGAGTGAGCTTTATTGTATGTACACTATCTCAATAAGGCTATTAAAATTTTTATGGAAAAATAAAGATATTATCAGAAAAACAAAAAACATGGAAATTCATTGCAACCAGACCTATTCCATAAGTAATGTTAAAGGAAGTTCTTCAGGCAAAAGGCATTTACTTAAAAAAAAAAACCCACTGTCATCGAGTTGATTGCAACTCATAGCAACCCTATAGGACAGAGTAGAACTGGCCCATGGAATTTCCAAGGTCACCAGGTAGATTTGA
This sequence comes from Loxodonta africana, assembly GCF_030014295.1. NCBI lineage: Eukaryota > Metazoa > Chordata > Mammalia > Proboscidea > Elephantidae > Loxodonta > Loxodonta africana. The sequence goes on from NC_087354.1 coordinate 4,539,779, forward strand.
ACTGCTGACTTTTTGGTTAGCAGCCGTAGCACTCAACCACTGCGCCACCAGGGTTTCCAGTATATAAAAAAAGTGTAGATAAATAGATAAGAAACTCCGGTCCATAGAAAGAAATAACACCAGAAATGAAATAAAATCCTTTTCTTAAATTTTAAATTTCACTAAAATATAACTCATTGTCTGGAGCATTAATTTAACAATGTATTATGTGTTTACTAGATATGTAAAAATGAAATATATGACAATAAGCATATGTGATTAGAAGGAAGAATTGAAGATGTATTGTTACAAGGCCTATATAGTTGATGTGTTAAAATGCTGTTTCAAGATGTTTTCAGGTTATTTAAGAATGGATATTCTAAAATCTTGGTAACTAAGGAAATTTTCATGAAAAGAATTACAAATACTAAGTCATTGGAGACATTCCAAAGAAATCATAATAATTATTCAGTTAAACTCAAAAAAGGCAGTAAAGGAGAAAAAACACATCAAATAAGAATGGGAAAAATAGAAAAGAGATGGCCAGAGACACACATTTTCTTTACAGAAGAATTCTAAATAATGGATGTAGATACTTCCTTTTCCAAAAGGTGGAGCTTAATTCCCTTCCTATTATTGGATTTGATGTCCTACTTCCAAGGAATAAAATATGGAAAGAAAAACATAGAAACTTTATAATGGAGAAACGTAGCAGAACTACCTTATTAAAATGATCAAGGTTAACACCACCAGTGATAAAGCCATGTGGATATCATGTCTCTCTCATATCATATAATGATAAGGCCATCTCACTTCCCTGCCATACTTTTCTAAAATTCCTAAACTTACTCTACCTGTACCCATTGTTGTCAAGTCAATTCAGACTCATAGTGTCCCTATATAGGACAGAGTAGGATTGCCCCACAGAATTTCCGAGGAGTGGCTGGTGGATTTGAACTACCAATCTTTTGGTTAGCAGTGGAGCTCTTAACTACTATACCACCAGGGCTCAATCTGATCATGAGAAAACATCAAACAAATCCAACCGAAGGACAATTTACTAATCACCTAAGCAATATTCTTCAAAACTGCCAAGGTCACGAAAAACAAGCAATGACAGAGAAATTATCACAGTTTGGAGGAGACTAAGAAGACATGACAACTAAATGCAATGTGGTGTTTTAGATGTGATTTTGGAACAGAAAAAGGACATTAATAAGAAGACTGATGAAATCTCAAGTTCAGTTAATGCCAATGTACCAATATTGGTTTCCTGGTTTTGACAAATGCACCATGGCTAAGTAAGACATTAACATTAGGGGACTGGGTATAGGGTATACAGGGACTCTCTGTCCTATCTTTGCAAATTTTCAGTACATCAGAAATTATTCCTTTTTTTTTTTTTAATTCATGCAGGGTTATCAAGTATCTGTGAATGTTCTTAAATATACAAAGTATACAAAATTTAATATTTTCTGTTTCTGGTGGAATTCTAGATGATTTTTATTTTCCTCAGCTCTATTCTCAGAATATTATAAATATTTTAAAAATGGCTTTGTAATAGAAAAATTCAAATTATACATATAAATATGTTCTTTTTTATGTTTTCACATTTAAAATATATTTTTTTTCATTTTTATATTTAAGTGAGTTTCTTATAGGAAACAGAGTTGGGTCTTATTCCTTTTTAATCCATCTGACAAACTCTATCTTTAAATTTGTATTTAAACTATTCCTATTTGAAGTGATTTATTAATATACTTAAAGGAGCCTTGGTGGCGCAGTGATTAAGAGCTCAGCTGCTAACCGAAAGGGTGGCAATTTGAACCCACCAACTGCTTTGTGGCAGTCTGCTTCCACAAAGATTTCAGCCCAGGAAACCCTATGGAGCAGTTCTACTCTGACATAGAGGATTGCTATGAGTCAGAATTGACTCAACAACATACAACAACAATTAATATAGTTGGATTACCATGTACCATGCTTATAACTGTTTTCTATTATTTGCATTTGTTTTTTCCCCCTTTTTTTCTGCTTCCTCTAATTGTATTTTTTTAAGATGTAAGTTTTTAAATTTTATGAGTTTTTTAAAAAGCAGAAAACATTAACTTTAACAATTGAAAAAAGAAATCACAAAATTTGAATCACTTGTTGTTGTTAGGTGTCGTCCAGTTGGTTCCAACACATAGTGACTCTATGCACAACAGAATGAAACACTGCCCGGTCCTGCGCCATCCTTACAATCTTTGTTGCAGCCACTGTGCCAATCCACCTCGTTAAGGATCTTCCTCTTTTCTGCTGACTCTGTACTTTACCAAGCATGATGTCCTTCTCCAGGGACTGATCCCTCCTGACAACATGTCCAAAGTATGTAAGATGCAGTCTCACCATCTTTGCTTCCAAGGAGCATTCTGGTTGTACTTCTTCTAAGAGAGATTTGTGCCTTCTTTTGACAGTCCATGGTATATTCAATATTCTTCACCAACACCACAATTCAAAGGAGTCAGTTCTTCTTCTCTCTTCCTTATTCATTGTCCAGCTTTCACATGCATATGATGAGATTGAATTACTAAGTAATATTAATAATAAGTTAATGTCTTTGGATAAAACATCATTTTTTTTTTTTTTCTGGTTGCTTAGTATTCATTCCTTTTACCTTACAGCATCGTCAGTTTCTGAACACTTCTCCCCTATCTTGTTTTGTCTTTTTTTTTTTCTTTTTCTCTTTTTATTGTACTTTAGATGAAGGTTTGCAGAGCAAATTAGTTTCTCATTAAACAATTAGAACACACGTCATTTTGTGACATTGCTTGCTAACCCCACAACATGTCAACATTCTCCCCTTCTCCATCTTGGGTTCCCAATTACCAGCTTTCCTGTCCCCTCCTGCCTTCTTGTCCTTGCCCTTGGACTGATGTGCCCATTTAGTCTTGCTTTGTTTTTTGGGCCTGTCCAATCTTTGGCTAAAGGGTGAGCCTCAGGAGAGACTTCAGGACTGAGGTAAAAGGGTGTCTGGGGGCCATATTGTCAGGGCTTCTCCAGTCTCTCAGACCAGTAAGTCTGGTCTTCTTTTGTGAGTTTGAATTTTGTTCTACATTTTTCTCCTGCTCTGTCCAGGACCCTCTATTGTGATCCCTGTCACAGTAGTTGCTGGTGGTAGCCAGGCATCATTTAGTTGTGCTGGACTCAGTCCGGTGGAGGCTGTGGTACTTGTGGTCCATTAGTCCTTTAGACTAATCTTTCCATTGTGTCTTTGGTTTTCTTCATTCTCCCTTGCTCCAGATGTGGCAAGACCAGTGGAGTAGCTTAGATGGCCGCTCAAAAGCTTTTAAGACCCCAGATGCTACTCACCAAAGTAGGAGTTAGAACATTTTCTTTAGAAACTATGTTACGCCAATTGAGTTAGATGTCCCCCGAGACCATGGTCCTCACAGCCCAGTAATTCGGTCCTTCAGGGAGTTTGGATGTGTCTTGGAGCTTCCGTGACCTTGCCTTGGTCAAATTGTGCTGCTTCCCCAGTATTGTATTCTGTCTTACCCTTCATCTAAGTTACCATTTATCTATTGTCTATTTTTCTCTAAGTTTAACTGAGCATTTTATTTGCTTTGATACGATCTCCTCTATAAGCCTATCAATTATATCTCTTTAAAAAAGTAGTGGTTTTTCTAGCATTTACAGTATACATTTTTAACTCATCTAAGTCCACCATCAGGTGGGATATACTCAAGGTCATATTTTGGATCTCATGGACTTGCTCTGATTTTCTTCTGTTTCAGCTTGAACTTGCATATGAGCAATTGACGGTTTGTTCCACAGTCAGCCCCTGGCCTTGTTCTGACTCATGATATTGAGCTTCTCCACAGATGTAGTCAGTTTGATTTCTGTGTATTCCATCTGGTGAGGTCCATGGGTATAGTCATTGTTTACATTGGTGAAAGAAGGTATTTGCAATGAAGAAGTCGTTGCTCTAGCAAACTTCTGTCATTTCCTCTCTGGCATTGTTTCTATCACCAAGGCCATAGTTTCCAACTACTGATCCTTCTTTGTTTCCAACTTTTGCATTCTAATCACCAGTAATTATCAATGCATCTTGATTCATGTTTGACCAATTTCAGACTGCAGCAGCTGATAAATATCTTCTATTTCTTCATCTTTGGCCTTAGTGGTTCGTGTGTAAATTTGAATAATAGTCCTATTAACTGGTCTTCCTTGTAGGCTTATGGATATTATCCTATCACTGACAGCGTTGTACTTCAGTACAAATCTTGAAATGATTTTCTTTTTTTCAATTTTTATTGTGCTTTAAGTGAAAATTTCCAAATCAAGTCAGTCTCTCATACAAAAACTTACATACGCCTTGCTACATACTCCCAGTTGCTCTCCCCCTAATGAGACAGCCCGCTCTCTCCCTCCACTTTCTCTTTTTGTGTCCATTTCGTCAGCTTCTAACCCCCTCTACTGTCTCATCTCCCTTCTAGGGAGGAGATGCCAACAAAGTCTCGAGTGTCCACCTGATCCAAGAAGCTCACTCCTCACCAGCATCCATCTCCAACCCATTGTCCGGTCCAATCCCTGTCTGAAGAGTTGGCCTTGGGAATGGTTCTTGTCCTGGGCCAACAGAAGGTCTGGGGGCATGACCACTGAGGTCATTCTAGTCTCAGTCGGATCATTAAGTCTGGTCTTTTTATGAGACTTTAGGGTCTGCACCCCACTACTCTCCTGCTCCCTCAGGGGTTTTGTTGTGTTCCCTGTCAGGGCAGTCATGGGTTGTAGCCTGGCACCATCTACCTCTTCTGGTCTCAGGCTGATGTAGTCTCTGGTTTATGTGGCCCTTTCTGTCTCTTGGGGTCATAATTACCTTGTGTCCTTGGTGTTCTTCATTCTCCTTTGATCCAGGTGGGTTGAGACCAATTGATGCATCTTAGATGGCCGATTGCTAGCGTTTCAGACCCCAGACGCCACTCTCCAAAGTGGGATGCAGAATGTTTACTTAATAGATTTTATTATGCCAATTAACTTAGATGTCCCCTGAAATCACGGTCCCCAAACCCCCACCCCTGCTATGCTGGCCTTTGAAGCATTGAGCTTATTCAGGGAAATTCTTTGGTTTCAGTTTAGTCCAGTTGTGCTGCATTGTGTGTTGTCTTTCCTGTCACCTAAAGTAGTTCTTATCTACTATCTAATTAGTGAATACCGCTCTCCCACCATCCCTCCCACCCCTCTCTCGTAACCATCAAAGAATATTTTCTTCTCTGTTTGAACTATTTTCTTGAATTCTTATAATAGTAGTCTTATACAATATTCATCCTTTTGCAACTGACTAATTTCACTCAGCATAATGCCTTTCAGGTTCCTCCATGTTATGAAATGTTTCACAGATTCATCACTGTTCTTTATTGATGCATAGCATTCCATTGTGTGAATATTCCTTAATTTATTTATCCATTCATCTGCTGATGGGCACCTTGGTTGTTTCCGTATTTTGCTATTGTAAACAGTACTGCAATGAACATGGGTATGCATATATCTATTCGTGTAAAGGCTCTTATTTCTCTAGGATATATTCCAAGGAGTGGGATTGCTGGATCGTATGATAGTTCTATTTCTAGCTTTTTAAGGAAGCAACAAATCGATTTCCAAAGTGTTTGTACCATTTAACATTCCCACCAACAGTGTTGAAGTGTTCCAATCACTCCACAGCCTCTCCAACATTTATTGTTTTGTGTTTTTTGGATTAATGCCAGGCTTGTTGGAGTGAGATGAAATCTCATTGTATTTTTTATTTGCATTTCTCTAACGGTTAATGATCGTGACTATTTCCTCATGTATCTGTTAGCTACCAGAATGTCTTCTTTAGTGAGGTGTTTGTTCTTATCTTTTGCCCATTTTTTAATTGGGTTTTTCGTTTTTTTGCAGTTGAGTTTTTGCACTATCACGTACATTTTAGAGATCAGGTGTTGATCGGAAATGTCATAGCTAAAAAGTTTTTCCCAGTCTGTAGGTAATCTTTTTACTCTTTTGGTGAAGTCTTTGGATGAGCATAGGTGTTTGATTTTTATGAGCTCTCAGTTATCTATTTTTTCTTCTGCATTGTTAGTAATGTTTTGTGTACTGTTGGTGCCATGTCGTAGGGCTCCTAACATCCCTAATTTTCTTCCATGATCTTTATCGTTTTAGATTTTATATTTA